>NC_081314.1:146589861-147221806 GCF_026419965.1 Kogia breviceps
AGAGGCTCTGCGTCTCTAATCGGGGGCAGGCTCTGAGCTGCAGGAGGAGCCAAAGCCCAGCTCTGCGCACCTGTCACCCCTCACAGGAGGAGGGCGGAGGCTAACTCAGACCACCCCTGACCTCTGCACTCCACGCTGCTCATCTGGAGTCATCACACCCACCTGATGGCTGCGGGTCCTGCATCCGGGCTCTGGCTGAGACTCAGACTCCACGCGCTCTGGCAGCCCCAGTGCACCGGGGCAGAGGAGGTGGTCGCCATGGAAACAGCATGCAGGCACGGCCACCACTGTCTCCCCCACTGTTCCTCTGCTTAAGTGCTGCCCAAGTAGATGGAAGCAAAGCAAGGCTCAAGCGGAAATGCGCACTGTTCCAGCAGAAATTCTGTTCACAGGGGCGTTTACCCTGATGTATTTATTTATTTATTTATTTTTAAATTTTTTTAAAAAAATATTTTTTTTCGGTACGCGGGCCTCTCACCACTGTGGCCTCTCCCGTGGCGGAGCACAGGCTCCGGACGCGCAGGCTCAGCGGCCACGGCTCACGGGCCCAGCCGCTCTGCGGCACGTGGGATCTTCCCGACCTGGGCACGAACCCGCGTCCCCTGCATCGGCAGACGGACTCCCAACCGCTGCGCCACCAGGGAAGCCCCGATGTATTTATTAAATGTTGTAAATGTTGGTTCCGACGGAGACAGAGCTTGACTGATTGTGAACAAGCTGGTGCCTTCTCTCAGTTCGCCAGAGCCAGGCGGTTGCAGGGACACGAGTTCATGTGTTTGGTGCGTTCACAGGGTAGAGAACTGCATCCCAGCGGGCTGCAAGGCTGGCTGGTTCTATATGTTTATACAGAGCGATTAAATAGAGCCCTGAATTTCTTCAAGTTAATTTTTATTTTCTCACAGTAACACACAGTGTTACTTTAGAAACCAGATAGCAGTCTTGGAAACTTATTATAAGGCAACATGACAGTCCCCTGCCCACGCCCCCTCCGCCCCTCTTTCTAGAAGCCGTCACTTTCAACCATTCTTTCCAGTCTTCCCCACATACACATTTACATGTTTCTTGGTCTGTCACCTTTTGACCTTCTCTCCTGTCCTCCTGGCGAGGAAGCTGGGGCCCCTGCTGCCCGCAGCCCCTCGTCTCCTCCTCCCCAGCCATCCGGACTGCTTAACCTCGCTCACTCGAGCCCAGAAATAAACTTTAACTATACATCCTTAATATGCACGTTTTTGTTTTTCCCCAGATTAACAAATGTCCTGTTTTCCCTTTTGTTTACATTTCTGTCTCGGCTGTTCCTTCCTCTCCAGCATGGCCGGCGGCCTGCGAGGGGCCTTTTGCAGCCACGTGACCCCTGTGCTCTGCCTAGGACACGGCTCTCATCCCAGAGCTGCTTGTACCGCCCTCCTGCAAGCCCCTTTCATGTCTTGCCCACGGTGGACCCCTGTTTCCAGTTCTCTCCCTTGATGGATAGTCTGTCTGGGTATAGAATTCTAGCTGAGAGTCCTTTTTCTCCAGAATTCTGGTGTCTTCTAGCTCCCGTTGTCACCACAGAGAAGCCCGTTGTCACCCTTAGCCCAGGCCTCCACCTCTGACCTCTGGTCTTTCCTCTTGGAGGCCCCCCGGGCTCACCTTACCTCTGCAGCCTCTTTGCATCCCCCATGCCCTGGGCACCCGGGCCCACCCAGTCTGGAAACACATGCCCCTCATCCCTGGGAAAGTGTGCTGTGTTTTCTCTGTGACGAGTCTCCTCTACTGTTTTTGTCTTCCTAGAAAACCTGTTAGTTGGATGTTTAACCGTCTGGATTCATCCTTCAATTTTCTTTTTTCCTTGCCTGATGATGTCTTTGTTGTTTTCCTCTGCTTTCTCAGGGATGTTCTTGGCTTTCCTTTCCAACTTCCTTACTGGACTTTTTATTTCAGGCATCACAATGTTATTTTCATTAGTGTCATCCTGCCCTTTTAGTGCATCCTCTTCTTACTTCTTGGACGCAGTGTTGTGGGATTGAATCCTGTGAAATTACTGAAGTTGGATGGTTTTCAGACACAAAAGTGGGAGTTTCGCATGATTCAACTTCTTTTTCTGTTAGTCCTCGGAGGGTATGACATTTTCCTGGGAATGTTCTCCTCCTCAGTTTCTTTATTTCCCCCAGATTCCCCCTCCTCCCAGCTCGTTTGCTTTCACGTTGAGGCTTTCCTCTACACGGGTGAACCTTGGCCATCCCATCATATACTCACATCTAAGACAGAGCCACTAACAACTCGTCAGAAGCCCTTTCTGCACGGGGGGCATGTCAGCTGCTGGTCTTTGGGGTCCGACTGGGGTCTGGAGGAGGAGCCCCCCCCCTGGACCCACAGGGGTGTGACCTCACTGCCAGCATTCTTGCCACTGGGGTGTGTGTGTGTGGGGGGGTGATCACTGAGTAGTGATGCTGAGGAGGAGAAACCTGGGATCAGAGGGGCTGGAGGGTCGTATCTAACAGTTCATTATAGAATAGTCTCGGCCAGATCCCGTTTTCTCCTGCTGCCCCCCTGGCCCCCCGCCTCGTGGACTTGGGCAGTCTGGCTCCGAGCTGGGAGTCCCCGGCCCCTTCTCGTGAGCAAGGAAAACCGTGCCAGTCACGCCCTTGAAATCCCATCCTCAAAAGCAGTGCCTTCTCTCATCCACCCGTCTCCTTGTGGGTTTTAATTTTTTTTAGCTCAGTTATGGTTCATCCTGGGGTGTTCGGGAGGGACGAGATAAGCACGTGTGTACAATCCACCACGTTTATCTGGAGTCCTTCTGTGAGTTTAAGAAAACACAATTGCTTCTCCAGTTATAAAAGTAGTAAGCACTCTTTGTGAACACTTAAAACAATGTTAGCACGTCTAACGTAGGGAACCTCATCATCCTATCTCTCAGAGGTTAAATCTCAGTCAGTAACTTGGTGTGAATTCTCCATGCTCCTCCCCGTTCCAAGCCACTGAACCATCCTACACGCGTTTCATAACTTATTCCAGTCTCTCTTAGGAAAATAAACAACTGCTGCAACAAACATTCTTAAACAGATATATCTTTGGATATTTTGAGGAATATTTGCTTTCTTTTGTTTTATCGTTTTTTTAAAAATTATTTTGACATAATTTGAGACTTACAAAAAGGTTTCAAAAATAGTACAAAGAAATCACATTTGCTTTATCATTCCCTCTCCTTCCCTCTCCCCCTCTTTTCTCTGTCTCTCTCTCTATACATACACACCCACACACGGGCACATATGTATACACACGTGCGTGTATACTTATGCATATACACGTGCATGTTTTTTCCCAAACCACTTAAGAGTAAATTGCAGACAATGCTGCCCCTTTTACCAAGAGCTATGTATTCAGCGTGTATTCCCCCAAAACAAGGCATTCCTGGTATGACCCCAGTGCAATGAGCAGCATCAGGAAGTTAACAGTGATACAGTATTAACATCTGCAAACCTTATTCATAGTTAACCAAATATCTTTATAGCATAAGAATATCTAAGGCTGTGCGTTAGGTTCTGACTGCTGTATAATAATTTTTAATGGGATTGTTGGGTCACAAGAATGGATATTGTAAAGTGAAGACACATTTTTAGATTTGCCTCCAAAGAAAGCTTGTACCAATCCTGCCCTCACCAGTACAAGTAGCAGGCTTTTTTATCCCTTACCAGTCTGACAGGCGGGAGTGACATTTTAGCGTTTGATGTGGTTTTTCTTTTTGTTGGCCGCGCTCCGTGGCCTGCGGGATCTCAGTTCCCCACACAGGGGTCGAACCCGGGCCCCCTGAAGAGGAAGCTTGGCGCCTTAACCAGCGCACCGCCGGCAAAGTCCCCTTCACGTGCTTTTTAAGTTCGGAGTAAGGTGTTGAGTACCTTCCTGTACGTTTACTGGGCCCCTGGGTATGTCGGGTAGTCACGTTCCAGAGTTTTCTGCACACAGCACCACGCGTGTCCCTTTGCCTCGTTCCAGGAGCAGCGCTGGGCCCGTTGCTGGCCGGGCTCCTCTCCCCGTCGGGATGGAGCAACGTGTTCTACATGCTGATGTTTGCAGACGCCTGTGCCTTAGTGGTGAGTCACCTTGCTTTCCACCCAAACAGCTTTCGCGAGGGTCTCTGTGGCTGTCAGCCAAACACCGGTGGCACTTTTTCCCGCGGACTCCTGCGGCTCTTGGTGGAGTTTGGGCCGGTGCACAGACCCCTAAACGTTCATGGTCCCTAGGCCCTTTCTCTGGTTTAAACAGATGTCCGAAGCGGCAGCAGGTGGTTTCCAGCAGGACGGGAGAGAGGCTGAGATGGGGCTCGTGTGCGCCTCGGGTGGGTTCTTGAGCTGCTCTGCTCCCAAGCGCCCGCCTGCGAAGTGGGTAGAATAACAGCACCAGGCACGGGGTTGCCGTGGGGATTGAAGGGGACGGGGCACCGAGCTGGCCTCCCACCCGGGGCCATGACTGTCCCCACACCCCTCCTGCCCCCGGTCGGCCGCACTGGGGAAGCAGCTGGTTCCCGCACCCAAAGGGCTGCAGTTCTGAAGAGGAGCCCGGGCCGCAGACCTGAAGCCACCGTCTCCTCTCGCGTCACCCAGAAAACCGAATGTTGATCCCATTGCAAATGAGCCGAGGATCTTGGAAATATCAACTCCATCAATTAAGTGAAATTTTAATATTTTCATTCCCGGAAGCCCTAAGACACAGCTTCCCCCCCCCCCATTTCATACAGAATCAAATACCGACTCTCAACTTATGAACCTGTTAGGTGTTAAAAGCAGCTCCTCAATTAAGAATCCCCGGATCATTTCCACCGAGTAGCAGTGAAACTTCCATCGTTATGGCTGTTTAAGGCTGAAAACACTTCGATTTCAGAAATACCGGGTAATGTATACACTAAAGTTCCTTTTAAAGCACAGCTAAACTCGTAAGAAAGGAAAGGACATCCCCAGGACCCCAGAATGTAAAGATAAATAAGTACCCAAGCTGATGCTGGAGCAGCCAGGGTGAGTCGTCGGTCTCGGGAATTGAGGGTCTGGGTGGCTATGCCTCCCCCGCCCCCACAGCCCTGGGACTAAGAGGCGAGGTGCTGGGCTGGCCCAGGATGCGGAGCTGGAAGTGGAGACCCCTCGTCAAGCCCGGACCGTCGGGGGTCCCTGCGTGTAGTGAAAGCATGCACGTTTGCACACTGCTACAGAAGACAGCCAGCACCTGTGCCGTCTCAGCCCACACGCCAGACTGGGGGCAAGTCTGCCCTGAGAAGTTTTAGCCGTGGACCTGCTTACAGTAACCTTCCACTTTTTAACTTAGCATTATGTCAATATTACATAACACCTACAAAAAATTAAATAAGTTGGTCCTAGGGTGGCGATGTACCTGGTTCTTCGGCAGAAGCAAATCCCAAACCATGTGAGAGGGACAAAGCTCACCCCCCGCTGCGTGGGGTCCCCCCCCACACCACACCCAGCTGCAGGTGAGCTCACACTCCCGACAGGAAATAGTAGGAAACGGCCCGCTGTGACGGAGGGACAGGCGCGAGAAACAGACCCCCAAACGGCAGGTAAAAGGGTTATCGGATAAACTGTAAAAATACACACTTGTAACATTACTAAGAGGATCATACTGAGTGAAGTCAGTCCGAAAGGGAAAGACATACCCTGTGGTATCACCTACACGTGGAATCTAAAATACGGCCCAAATGAACCTATCTGCAAAACAGAACCAAACTCACAGACATAGAGACCAGACTGTGGCTGCCGTGGGGGAGGGAAGGACTGGGAGTTTGGGATGAGCAGGTGCCAGCTAGTATACAGAGGACGGCCAAGCAGCAAGGACCTGCTGTAGCGCACAGGGAGCTATGTCCATCTCCAGGGATACGCCGTAATGGAAAAGAATACAAAGAAAGATGGTCTCTATGTGTATAACTGAAGCACTTTGCTGTACAGCAGAGACTGCCGCCACACTGTAAGTCAACTAGACTCCAATTAAAAAAAGATGAAAGGGCTTCCCTGGTGGCACCGTGGTTGAGTGTCCGCCTGCCGATGCAGGGGACACGGGTCCGTGCCCCGGTCCGGGAGGATCCCACATGCCGCGGAGCGGCTGGGCCTGTGAGCCGTGGCCTCTGAGCCTGCGCGTCCGGAGCCTGTGCTCCGCAACGGGAGAGACCACGACAGTGAGAGGCCCGCGTACCGCAAAAAGATTTAAAAAAAAATTTTTTTTTAAAGATGAAAAAATAATTACTAAAGATGGCAAAGAAGGAACTGAATTCATGAGCAAAGAACAAGAACTAAAAAAGACAGAGCTGGTGACATACAGGTAAAAGGAAATCACCCAGAATGCAGCGCAGAAAGAGAAAGATGGAAAATACCAGGGAGCAGATGGAGATTGGAGGCTCAGATGAGGCGGCCCAGCACCGTCCAGGAGGAGTCCCAGAGGACGAAACGAGAACCTGAGGTCAAAGCAGTCGTTGAAGAGAAGAGAGCTGGGTGTGAGGGATGTGGGAGCGGATCCGGGCGGATCTGCAGTCACCAGCGCACGGCAGACTGGCTTGGAAGCCCCGACTCCAGTTACTTACAAGAAACACACGTGAAATGTCAGAAAGGACGAAAGGGAAAACACATAGCAGGCAAACAATAACTGCGAGGCTGAGGCACCGGCTAGATTAGATGAGAGACGACAGCCAAGATCGCTGCAGGAGGGCTTCCCCGGGGGCGCAGCGGTTGAGAGTCCACCTGCCGATGCAGGGGACGCGGGTTCGTGCCCCGGTCCGGGAGGATCCCACGTGCAGCGGAGCGGCTGGGCCCGTGAGCCGTGGCCGCTGCGCCTGCGCGTCTGGAGCCTGTGCTCCGCAACGGGAGAGGCCGCAACAGGGAGAGGCCCGCGTACCGGAAAAAAAAAAAAAAAAAAAATCGCTGCAGGAGAGAGAGCGGGAAGGACAGTCAGCAGGCGGCTCGCTGGTTCCTCTGAGGACAGTCTTTTCAGCCTTAAAGACCAGACACGCCTCTTCTCTTCTGGGGTCAGTAGGCCAGTTTCAGCTCCCCGCACGTCTGAGGCTGGACCTCCACGAGCCCGGCAGGTGACCCCGGGGGCCTGCGGACTGTCGGGCTGTGATCACGCCTGGGGGCCTCTGCTCTCCGAGCCCCGGGCCTTCCCCTCTCCCTCTGACCCCCGTCACACGGGCCTGCAGCCTCTGGGGCCAAGAGGCCCGCTCCCTGCCGGGCAGAGCACACAGACGGCCCCTTTTGTCACGTCTGAGAAGCTGGTGGGGCGGCCGGCGGGCCCTGAGGCGGCAGGGCCGGGGCTCTCGCAGGAGCTGCCCCATGAAACGGGGCCGCTCCAGGGATGGCCGGGCAGCCTCCGGGTCAGCTGGCCCTCAGAGATGCCCTGGTCTCCCCCAGTGCCACCGCGACCATGGGTCACCTTGTCCTCACTCTCTGTCTTTTGCCCATTTGGACACTTTATGACTGGACTGGTTTCATCTTAAACAGACATCCTTCTGGCTGGAATCTGTCCCAAGGGTTTTATTCCCAGGAGCACGGCCTCCGCAGTGACACAGGGGACTCAGTGCCCAGCAGCCCTGCCCTGGGGCCTGGCCCGTGGGCGGCTGTGCGGGGCACTCCCGCCGCTCTGCCTGAGGCCTTTAAGTTCTTTACGTTCTGAGGAAGAGGCCCCTCCGTGGGCAGCTGCCTCCCCGGTGCCCCGCGGGAGAGCCGCAGACACGGTGAACTTGAGCGCCAGCTGGGTTGGGCTCCCGGGGGGCGGGGCTGCTCGGGCACCTTCCCGGGGACAGCAGGGCACCACCCCCAGGGTCTCCTGGCAGTAACCGTGGCCTTGTCTTTGCTCTGGGTGCAGTTCCTGCTCCGCCTCATACACAAGGAGCTGAGCTGCCCGGGGTCGGCGACAGGAAACCAAGCTCTGTAAGTGCGCCCTGCCCCCCGCGCCCCTCAGCCTCTGAGCGCCAGCCCGGCCTGTCTGCTGCCACCCTGCTTCTCCTAAAAGACCACACCTCACCCGTGGTCCCTGGCACTGCACGCCTCATTCACGCTCATTTTTCCTTTCCTAATCAATACCTGGTGTGGATACGACCCCGGCAATCTCTCCTCAAAATGGAGTGGAAAAGTGTGCGGGAAATTTGCCTCTTTTGTGCTGCTCTTTGAGCTGCAGCTTCGGACAAACGTAGCAGCTCCCAGGCTCGGCCTGGCTCCCCCTTCTGTGTCCTCTCCTCTCCCCTTTTCCGTCCCCAAGGCCTCAGGACAGGAAGGGAGAAGCTCCAGGCTCTGCGCTTTGGGCATGAATTGAGCGCTGCAGGCTGGGTGACCAGCTGCTCTTTCACCCTCCTCTTGCAGGTTTAAGGAGCATTGACCCCTCGAGTCCCGTGGAGGCAGGCTGGGCCAGTCCTTCACAAACTGTCTTTCAAGGAAGAGTTCAAATAAAGGAGCCTGTGTTGAAAAGAGTGATTTCCCCTTGCCTTTTGCACATTCACCTGGGAAAGACACACAAGCCACCTGGAGAAATCCTGGTACTGTGTCAGCCGGGCCGTGGAGCTCCCCGGCAGTGGTGGAGCAGCCCGTGGGCAGTGCTGGCTGCCGCCCGCTGAGCCCCACGAGCTGGCACCCTCGGGGTGCCTCGTGGCCCCTCCGCATCCTGAGTGACCGCGGCGCCCAGGGGAGCCTCGGTCTCTCTCCGGTACTTCAGCGCGGGATGTCGGAGCGGGTGGAGCTCGGGTGGCAGGAACATGCCGGGGGACAGTCAGGATGCTGCAGGCAGTCGGGGTGCGGACAGCAGAGATGCCTCTGCAAGGACAGAGCTGACGCCTGCATCAAAACCACGACAGGGCTCAGACCCATCATGCCACCCAAGGGACGTCCCCAGCACTGCCCCCTGCTGTGCACCCACCCGGCAGCGGTCTGGGGTGCACCGCGGTAAAGCCCTCAAAGCCTGTGGACAGGCTGCAGGACAGACGGCCGCCCCGGAACCGCGGGGGTTCCCGTCCCCGGAGCCCCAAGGGCCCCAAAGCCACTGGCCCCGGGTAGGGTCGCGGGGAGGACGCGGCGAGGCCGGGCCCCCGTCCTTGGTGACACAGCACTGGAGCGGATTTATTTATTGAAATGGGTGATGTGTTACAGAAGCTTAGGGAACTTACATGGCCTCTCTTTATCGATTCAGACAAACTCCGATTGTTCTCTAACCACTTGTTTCCTCGGGTGTTGCCTCTAGGTTGTTGACCTTTGAAATAAAATGTTTAAAAAAAAAAAAAAAAACTCAGGCAGAATGTTGGTTATTTCTGCTCACATCTCCATTACATTCAAAACAGAAAACTTCCACATAGAGCTTCCTGCCATTGGTTTTCTCAGGGTCGGACAGGGTCCGTGGTTTTGCAGCTGGAAGCAGAGACCGTTTCCAGCAGAGAGGTGGCGGGGGGGGGGTCACCTGCTTGCGGACAACTCGCCAGTCTACACAGAAGGCCGTGCCCGGGCCCCAGCAAACCCAGCGGCCGGATATTTTGTAAATCGGGTGATGCAAGGAATACCCCACGGCTTGTCCTTGACGATGAAATGTCACGTGCCGGGAGAGCAGGGCCGCACTTGAAAACTGCACGGTTCAGGGCAGGCTTGCAGACGTCCTTCTTCGAACGGGCATCTTCTGAGGTGACACACGTCTCTGCCAGACGGGGTGCGGGGTGTTAACCAGCACGTGTGCGCTGAAAGGAAGGCTGTCCCTGCGGCCGTGGTCAGGGTCTGGCCGTAGATCACCGTCGTCTTGTCCCCGCTCTCCAGTGGAGGGCAGGCGAGGTGAGGGCTCTTCCGGACACGGTGGTCCTCACAGGGAGCTTGCTTTTTTATTAACCAAAGTTACTTACACACTTAGAAAGTTTCCTCCTACTAAAGATAAAATTTCCATCGACGCGACGTGGATTCCGTACAGTTTCGCTCACACAGTTCACTCAGCCTCGTCCTTCCGTCCCTCCGGCATCCTGTGTTTCATCCTCTGCCTCTGGCCCGCACGTCCTTCTCGTTCTCCCTCCCTGCCCTTGGCTGTAAGCATCCTTCTCGCCTGGCCTCCAGGGATCGTGGTGGCCCGTTTGTCTGTGCCCTGCAGGCTGCGGCCCCTTTGCTACCATACAGCCTCTGTCCTTCTTTCGTCACTAAATTGCACCAACAAGGGCACGAACAGACTCAGAGCTCCTGCCTCAGAGCACAGTTCTGTCTGGGGCCTGAGCTGGTCAGATGCCCAGGTGAGGTCTCGAGTTGACCCAATTCAATTTTGCGCCTTCCCCGAAGAATAGCTACCCTCTGTTGTGGTTCAGCAACCGAAAGCTTTTTAGGAGGTGATCGTTGTTTTTCCCAACCCAGGGCACTAAGGTATGAGAAGAAAATCTTCCACAACCCACAGAGGAAGAGGGGCGGCCGTCCTGAGCCTGCGAGGGGACAGCAAACAGTGCCCTTGAAGGGGAGAGTGGACCCCTGTAGAAAAGGAGGCTTACACACGGCTATTTCTTAAAGCAGCTTGGCTGAAGCATTCTCTATCCATGAATGGAAGATTTCATCCTGACTTTTAAGGAAAAATGTATATGATTTCAATATCAAAATACATCATCGTTTCATCCCGCGCGGTAGCTGGGATAATATCCCTCTGCAAATAGCCAGCCCTGGTGCCTGCCTGCTTGTATTGATATGGAAATGTAACTCTGCCCTTCTTGAATTTATATGGCAGTAAGATTTTCCTATTCAAATCCATAAAAAATGCCCAAGATGATTGAAACGGAAGCTTGTGACAGGGGGCAGTGAAGGAGCCAAGGGTGGGGCTACAGCCCTCCAATCACAAAGGAAAGGAAAGAGAAACTGGTCTTAGAAACTCACCATAATAAAGAGCCCCCTCAAAGTCAAAAACCAGAACGGCCCCCCCCTCCCCCCGCTCCGATCACCAGCTTGTAAAACCCAATAAAAATAAATTACTAGAAAAAATGAACTGGAAAAAGAATACAAGTCATAATTTTTTATCATTAGATTCAATACACATACAACCACTCTGCCACGTTGCTGTAGAAGTTTGTGAACGCTTACTGCCCTCTCTGCTTTTGCCCTTTAAAAAAGATTTTATTGGAGTAGAGTTGATTTACAGTGTTGGGTTAGTTGCAGGTGTACGGCAAAGTGATTCAGTTATACACACCCATACATTCGTTCTTCTTCAGGTTCTTTTCCCATAGAGGTCATTACAGAATATTGAGTAGAGTAGGACCTTGTTGGCTGTCTATTTTATATATAGTCGTGTGTGTATGTGAATCCCAAACTCCTAATTCATCCCACGTTTCCCCTTTGGTAACCATCCATTTGTTTCCGAAATCTGCTCATCTTATCGTGAACTGTAACCAGTGACCCACCAGACACACCCCGGAATAGGAGGGAAACTTGCAGGGGAGGGAGCTGCGTGGTGGTATGGCTGCCCTCCCCCCCCCCGCCCGGGGATGGGGGCTCCAGGGTAGATGGCTTGGAGGCTGGCTGTGGGGGTGCAGGGGCTGCTGTGCGTGACCCACACTGTGCGTCACGTGGAGTGGCCCCAAGGAGCCTCAGCAGCCCGGCTTCCAGGGCGCCCCAGGTCCGCCAGGCTGGGAAGTGCCGGCAGCTCCTCTGCTGACTGGCCGGGCTGGCAGGCTTCCGTTTCTCCAACCAGAGCCCAGTGTCAAACGAACGCACGGGCCGCTTGTTCAAAAGTCAGAAGAAAGTGCTGTTCAAAGTACTAGAACGTGAAACGTTTTCCCTCTTCCCTGGGAAGGGGCGTAGGAAACAGGATCGCGGGACCGCTGAGGATCCAGTGCTACAGCCCCTTAACGCCGCCCCCCCGGACTTCGCTGCAAAGCACAGATCCAGAGAGAACGCCCTGCAGGACTCCGCAGGGCAACGGCAGAGCAGTAAACCCGAGCACAGGGCCCCCATCCCCGCAACGTCACTCCCAGGCTGCGGCGGGACCTGCAGGCCAGACGGGGAGCCCGCTGGTCCTCAGGAGCCCGGGGCCAGGGTCGGCCGGAGGGGGCTCGCGTGACGTCCCTGCCACTGTGCGGCCCCTGCGTGTCGCGCAGCCCGTTCGGGTTAGGGCGGCCGGTGGGCGCCCTCCTCTGGGGTGTCTGAAATGTCTCACCCCCCCCCAGGAACGGACACGGGTTCTGGGCCCGTCCCGCCAGACAAGAGATTCAGGCAGGGCCGTCCTGGGGCCCCTGCTGCAGCAGGCGGGATCGGGAACAGACCACAGCTTCCCCTGCGTGACTGCTCCCTGGGGGGGGGGGGGGGGGGGCGAGCTGTTCCTAACATGGGGTGAGGGGAGGGGTGTGTCCAGGGGTCAGGCCGGAGGGGCGACTTAGGTGGACTGCCCACCTCTTAGCGGGTGTGGGGGTGCAGGGGGCATGCGCAGTGCCCCGCTTTTGCTCTTGGCTCTTCAGAAGTGGCCGTTGGGTTTTGGTCTTTTTGTACCTTGCTGTCACTGATTTGCCCCAGCTGTGCGTGTACGCAGTTATCTTTGGTCCCTAGAGTTTCTTTGTATTTTGGTGCTTGAGAAGACGTTTGTCCAGGTGCAGGCCCTGCAGCCAAGGGTCCGGGGTCCCAGCCCGTCCCAGTCCTTCCAGGTGCTGGGCCGGCCTGGCTCTGCAGCTGAGCCAGTGAGTTCCTTTCACGTCGCCCTTTCGCCAGTCAGCCTGGCGTCACTGGCCCCTGAAGGCCCAGACTCCCTGATGTGCTTCTAAGGAAGCGTGGTTATGCGTCCCCGTCCCCGGCCTGTTCCCAGCCGGCCCCTCTGCCGAGGGTGCTAACTGACCGGGGCCGCTTTACCAAGGCCCATGGGAGCGGGGCTCCGAGGGCAGTGACACCGCCACGGGGAAGGGGTTCCACGCCAGGAGCCGGACTTCCCCACACCCCAGATAAAGCTCGGGAGCTGTGGCGCCCTAGACCCACACAAAGCCTGACCCTGAAACTGCTGAGTCACCATCCCAGCTGGGATGCTTCCGTGGCAGGGCAGGGGCGTCACCTCCAAACTCACCGCGAGCCAACAGGGGACCTTGTGACATCTCGACGGAGGGTCCTGGCCCCGCTGAGCCATTGCGGGGGGCACCCCGGCGGGCAGAGCCGGGCCGTGTCCCGCAGCTCAGAAGGCGGGCAGGCTGCTAGAGGTTTGCCCCTTTTGACCGGCTCGCCCCCCCCTTTCCTTTTCAGTCGGATGCCTCGGTACCTGTGTCCTAAACACCATCTCCTCTCCTCTTCCCATTGGTTTTACTTGTTGATGATTTCCCAATAGCACCAAATGGCTTACTGTCCAGCCAGGACACATCACACACGCGTGTAAGTGTGCACGGGTCCACCAGTGTTTAAAATAGATCGATTTAGACTCACTATTTTTACTACTTTGAGTCAAACTAAACTTGCAACCCAAAACCGAGAGCCCTGGCCGAAAGGTATCTTTGTGTGTCCAAGTCCATGTGACCGAGGTCCCCGCGTGGGTTGCATTTGCACCAGAAAAGCCGGGTGCCCTGGGGGCCGCAGGAGAAGCAGGTGGCTTGCTCCAGAGGGCAAGGGCTACAGCATTCTCTCCACAGACGTGTGTGACCCCAAAAGGCTGAGGCCGGTACTGCCTTCCCTCTACCCCCTAAGCGAGAACCGGCGCCGTTCCAGGGGAGCCCCTCACCCCTTCACGTACAGCTGATCAATGATTGGAACTTCACAGCCACGGAGCAGGGATCCAGGGCAAAAGGTAGAAGGTGACCCCTACCCTGGAAAGGGCCGCGGGCCTCCCTGCCCTTAAAAGTCAACATTATTCTGACCTTACCACTTTTCCTGTACTGCACGCAGCGAGCGAGGGTGTGCTTCCTGTCGTGTGTCGGCGGCCCCCCGGGCGCCTGCGCCGGCCTCTTGAGAGCTTTTGCCCGTTTTTCCTGTTGGGCTGCTGGCCTTTTTCTTTCCGGCTGGCGGAGCACCTCGTGGAGCCGGTCCCCGTCTCTGATGGTTGCTTTTCCGCTTGGCTGGGGTGTGTGTGTGTGTGTGTGTGTGGTGCGGGGGTGTGTGCATGTGTGTGTGCGGGGGGGTGTGCATGTGTGTGTGTGTGCGGGGGTGTGTGCATGTGTGTGCGGGGGGGTGTGCATGTGTGTGTGCGGGGGGGTGTGCATGTGTGTGTGCGGGGTGTGCATGTGCAGTCCCCCACTGGCGCTGTCTGTCTGTTGGAACCCTGACTTGTACAATGTTTTCCTCGCTTGTCTTCAGGTTTTAAGGGGGCGTGTCTTATTTTTATCATCAGAACCAGCAATAAAGTTAATTTTGAAAGTAGGGGTAACACTAGAGGGAAAGTGAACCGTTGTGGGTTGTGGTCTCCCGGGCCAGTTGTGTTTCTGCACGTTCTCCCAGGGGCTGCAGCAGCAGCAGGGCGCTGGAGCCTAGGACCCTGCCACACCCTCGGGGACGTCAGAGGGCACCAACTGCACAAGCGCTGCGTTCGGAACCCCTGGCCGGGAAGCCACACCCGTGAAGACACCTCTCGGGAGCCTGGAGTCAGGACTTCAAATCCCATCGGTAGACTGATGTCATCCTTTCATCCAACGCACGTGTCTCCCGGTGCTGGAGAAAACCAGTGACAAGCAGGGTGCGTGCAGCCCCTGCCGCATGGGGTTGATGCTGTGGGACGTAGAGCAGAGCAGACAGACCAGCAGTGCCGCGTCAGGGGGCCGGTCCTAGGAGAAGCTAAGCCAGCGCGAGGGCACAGGAGGGAAGAGGTTACCTTACGTCGGAGGGCCGTCTTTGAGGAGGGGGTAGTGGAGCAGAGGCCTCGGTGGCGGGATGGAGTGAACCATCCAGGGCCCCGGGCAAGCTGGCAGGACCGTCGGCGGGCACCATCCACGGTGGACGCTGCCTCGGCCGGGACTGGCAGGGCCCGGGAAGGAGGGATGGAGGTGCGGGCGGGGCGGGGCAGGGGGCCGGGATCCCCGGTGGGTGAAGGGGCGGGTGGGAGGGGTGCTGAGGACCTGACGGAGGGACGGTGCTGCACGATCCGGACGGGCAGAGGGGGTGGTCAGCGGGCCTCGGGGCAGAGAGTCGGGAGGCGGGGCCGACCCTGGCCACAGCAGGGCTGAGGTTGGGACGGTGGAAACGGGGGCTGACGTGGGGGGAGGCGGGCCAAGCTGGGCAGCTGCTGATCGGGAGACAAGGCTTAGAGATGGAGGGGCCAGAAGGAAAGCCGATGTGGGTGGAGAGTAGCAGCCTCGGTGTGGGCCCAGATCACAAGCCCAGAGCCGACAGAGGTCACCTGATGACGGAGGACGCTGAAACCCAAAGAGAAGCCCAGTGGACACCGGCCCAGGCCTGCCGGCCACGGGTCTGAGCTTTGCCCACCGTCCCTTAGAAATGCCGAGCCCAGCTGCCCTCTGATCGCCGGTACCCCTGGAGACGCTCCTGTCTTTACAGCGCTCCTTCCGGCTACCGTGACTCATGTCTCCCAAGCCATGGGACCGCCCACGCTCCAGGGGTCCCGGCCCCTGACGGACCGCCAGGGGCTCCCCCTCAGCCGAGGGGCTGGAGGGCTCGCAGGACCTGCAAGCCAGGCTTTGAGGGTCTGAAAGGCCAAGACCCCTGTTACGTGTTTTCTTTTGTTCTGATTTAATAGAACCCAGATCTTTTGCCGCCACCAGAGGGCCTCCCTGCGCTGAGTCAGAGAAGGACCTGGGGAAGTACGGCCACGTCCCTGGAGGGCTCCTCCGCAGGGGGGCCCTGGGCCCCCAGCCAACCCCCCGGGCTTCCCTCAAGGGCTGGGTTTTCAGAGGGTCCCTTTGCTGCGCTGTCACATTTAATGTGGTACAGGAAACCGAAGGGCAGGTGCGCGTCAGACGGCCAGCCTGGCAAGGGGAAAGTTGGACCTGCAGGCGGCGGGGTGGGGGGGCCCAGTGCAGCCGTGGGGGGCGGGGGGGGGAGGCTGGGAGGCAGGGGGATGGGGCCAGGGGAGGCACCGCCCTTGTCAAGCTCAGCTCCACCGCGGGGGGGACGCTCCATCATGTTCAGTCACCACCCCCTCCTCCCAACACTTGTGAGGCCCCGTCTTCCCTTCCGTTTGATAAAATAACGAAGGGGCCGAGGTCTAGACAGGTTGACTGCTCGAGCTCCCTGAGCCGGGTTCGCATCCACGTGTCTGCCCGCAGCTCACCGTCCGTCTGTCCTTCCCCAGAGAGGCCGGAGCAAACCAGCAAAATCCTTATGATTTTGCTTTATGGTTTTTTTTTTTTTTTTTTTTTTAAATACTTCTTATTAAGGGAATTTTCATGCCTACACGAAATTGACCAGATAACGTAATAAGCTCCGCACTCCCGTCCCCGGCCTCAACCGCCATCCCGGCGCGTTTCCTGTCTCCTCTCCACCTTTGCATTTGCATTTTCCTCTTATAATGTTACGCATCTTTAGGTAAAACCTGGAATCACATCATTGCACGCAAACACCTTCACTGGCTTCACCAGCCGTTTGCTCAGCTCTCCTCAGCAAACGGAGCAAAGACCAGACGCTGATCTCCACTGTCCAGACCAAGTCACTGACGGCCCGAGAGCCTGAGCAGCTTCCCACAGCACGTCCACAAGATCCAGAGCTGGGAGCCCTGGGGACACGGGTCCTGCTGGTGACCGGACCCCAAGGGCAAGGAGCGAGCCCCACAGACGTGGTGTCACCTGGACCGAAGCAGAGGGTGACGACACACGTGCCGAGTAACTAGGTCCTCCACTCACCTCCTCGGCCACAAGCTTTCATAAATCCAATCGCCTGGGGTTGAAAAGGAAGAGAGATGAGTAAGAAACTCAAGATACCACTAAGTTCATTTTTAGAAACTGCGGCATGAAATGAAAAATGAGTGTCTCTAGAATACCGAGTAGGGGAAATGATAAATCGATGCCTCCAAATCATATGAAATATGCCAGGAAACCATCCAAGTACCCATGACTCAGAGGGGCCTGGGGGCGGGATTTGATCAGGACCGGGAGCCACCGGAGGGCTTGCAATTCAGCAAAAAATGGATGGTGTCCATGACATCCTCCGGGAAAGATGAGCTCTCTCTCCACCGAAGCAAATGCAGCGGGAGGGACGGTGGCGGCTCAGTGCTTCTAGGGCTCCCGAGTCAAGTGGGAACAAAACTTCAGGCCTGTTCCCTGAGCTAGGACCCGCGGAGGGACCCCCAAAGGGCTTCCAGGTATATGGCCGGGTGTCTGCCAGGCTTTACCCGACCCCGAGAGCTGAGTCACCACACCTCAGACACCGCCCCGTGTGTGGCCAGCAGGGGCTGCACCGCGAAACCGTGTGTCCTCGCCCTGACCCCCCGGCAAGCCCGCCCCGCAGGGCCCGTCCTGCCAGCCCTGAAGCTACGTCAAGCAGGCTTGGGACGCGTCTGTTCCCCTGGAGTCCCTAAGGTCCTCCTGTTTCTTTAGTGCTCTGTGTGGCAGTCATTCGCATTTTCTACCAAATATTCTCGCCCCTTCCAAGCACATGCGGCCGTTGCGCGCCAGCCCCCTGCCTGTTCGGCCAACATGTTGTGAGAGGGGTGACGCGTGTCCCTGCTGGGCTGAAGCGTTTAACTGCCCGAGTGTGACCCTCCAGAGCAGTTTGCCCTCCGCCGCTGTGGCTGGTGACGTCGAGATGCTGGCTGCTCTCTGAGCCTGGCTTAGATGTGAGCAGAGCCCCCGCCAGGCCCAGGGGCGGGGTCCCTGCTGCGAAACCTACACAGCTGAGGGGCTAGCAAAGAGGGCCGTGCAGAGGCCTTCATCAGAGGCGAGAAGAGGGTCACTCCTGGGGGGCTTGGGCCCTCATTTAGTAAAACTGTCACCCGTGACCCGTGGGAAGCAGGTCCTCCCCCTTAGGGACCCCGTCGCTCTAGGGGACACGGTTGGAAATTGGATTTTAGCGTGTGTGCGTTTAGTTGCTGTCGGAAAGACATTATACAAAAAGGGGAGCCCGGAAGATAATTCTCTGGTTTGTAAGCGGGACGAAAGGCAGAGAGTCAACACACTGAGGAACTCGCAGGACTGCAAAGAAGCTACTGATTGTCAAACCCCAGCGGCAAAGCGGTGAAGCCGAGAAATGCCTGAAGCAGCAGCTGCACGAGCCTCAGCCATTCCCGAGGGTGAGATCGGGGCACGGCCTCGCGGCCGTTCCTAAAACCTCTCCGTGGATCAAGGCGACTCCCAGGGGCTCACTCCAGGTGGACACAAGCAAAGAGAAGGTCGTGTCCCCCGTGTCGGCTCCTAGGCTCACAGACCACGGCCATCTCCCCGCCGTCGGGGTAAGAGGACGATCCCCCAAAGAGACTACAGACCAGGAGGAAAATGGCCATTGCTCATCATCTGCAGTAGCTACACTGCACGAAATCGCTGTGGACCCAGCATTAGTGAAATCTGAGCCGTTGCTCCAAAGGGAAAAAACACAGGGTCAGGGTCCTGCGAGCCTCTGCTCACTACATTTTCATCAGTCAGTGAGCCCCTTTGGTGTGTGTTTCTGCGCAAAGACAGCTAATTTCATACGTGTTGTTGACTCTTTAACACTGAACCCACGCCAGCAGCCCCATAACTCACTCCTGTAACGAAGCTCCTCTGACACATGTGTTTTCTCCGGTGGGGCACGTCCCAGCCTTCCTGCACTTAGGACACTAGACAGCCCTTCCCGCTGTGCTTGGGGCCATCTAAAGAGCAAAATCACCAGCAAAAAGCACAAAAATGTGAAAAACATGACACTAAATAGGCCCTGGAAAGGACGCTGTTTTGCAGCACGAGCTGAAACAAGCAGGCAGAGTCGCCCTGTCACCCTCAGCTGGGGGCGTGCACGTCGGCCACTCGGATCCTTTGCCCCCCTGTGCATGTCAGAAAAGGCCCCTAAATTCCTCGAGTATTGATTCGAGGTTACAGATAAATTTTCTCGAGTAGATGAATTTAAAAACAGAAACTGCAAATAACCAGCTGTGGTTGAGACTGATGGGAAGTTAAACATACCCTGTTCTCATAGGAGCAGACCGGCTAGGAAAGCAGCTCAGCCCCCGGGAGGGCGGGTCGCCCATGTCCAGTTCAGACGTGACCGAAGACGGCAACGGCAAAGGGAAAACACCCAAGGGGCAGAGCCCGAGCCGGAGCACGGTGGACGGGGCTCTTCCCCCGCCGCCGGGATTCCAGGATGGCGCACATCTGTGACTCCGGCGTGCCTGTCCCCCTGCCCCTTTCCAATGGGCGTGGCGATCTCTGTCATCCGGGCCCAGTCCCGACATTGTATATTGAATGTGGAGGGGATAATTTGCCTTTTCATCCAGATCTCTGACCCCATGGGAACCGCTGGGCATCACCCCCAATGCAGAGACCCCCCCCCACACACACACACACACACACCACCCAGAGAGCCGGAGAGCTTTGTCCAGGACTGAACAGGAGCTGGGGTGGTGAGGGCAGAGTATTTCCAGTGTGAGGAGAGGGAACCTTGGGGCGGACGCGTGGGCGTCAGCGCTGCTCACAGGGACCTCCGTTCTCTCCACTGGGCGCCCAGCCGGGCTCCCAGGGAGCAGACCCTGAGATAGAGCCAAGCACGCAGGACGTTCGTCAGGGGTTCCCTTGGGATCGGAGCCGTGGTGGAAAAAGGAGGGGCGGAGAAGGACGCGGCAAAGGGAGCTGTGGGGCTGCCGTGCAGACCAGACCACAGCCTTGGGTCCCCGGGCGGAGATCTGAGCAAGAGCGGCCTGCAGGTCCGGGACGGCGGGCCCTGTCCTCTCGCTGGGCTGCTGGTTGCCTCCCCGCTGGTGATGCTCCCTGCTGCCCACAGAGCCTCTCTTCCTGCGCACCCGTGTCTACCCGCCTACGCCTCCGCTTACACCTCCTCGTTCCTCCCCTTCACGCCCCCCCTCCCCACCTCTGCTCAGCCGGCCAAGGGCTTCCCCATCGCTCGTGAATTCCAGTTCCTTCTAACCTTGGGACACAGAGCGGAGGACCAGGTGAGCCCGAAGCCCTGCCCGTGGGGAGAATTTTCCCTCTTCACTCTCCCTAGAGCAACCCGAGAGAGGCTGTCGTGTGGCAGCCGTGCTGTCTTGGCTGGAATGGACCCACCCCTGAACTGGGCGGGGCTTCTCCTGTACCTGCTCACCTGGAGTGTGTTCTTCATTTACTGTCTTGACCAGGGTCAGGGGCATTTCCAGAGGCTTCCACCTGTCATGTCCCACTGTGATTGTTTTTACCCCACAGGCTAAAGACCCAAAACGAGCTTGCTCCAAGTTTGTCCGTCCTAATTAGAATCTGGGGTTAGGGGACGTGACCATAGGGGGTCAGAGACCCAGTGGACCCACTGTAAGCCAGTCCTTGGCCATGACCACCTATAATTACTACCTGGCTTCCATACACCACTCTCCCTCTCAACAGGGGGCCCACTGTGAAGCTCTGGGTCCTTAGGTACCAAAGTAAACTCTAACCTATGTCTAGCGATCCTTAAAGTGTTTGGAGACCGCCCCCCCGCCCAAGGGAATGGCTGGAAGTCATTGTAACAAGCTCGCGTGTTACATGGTCCGTTCCCCTAGGGACCCAGGCTTCTCAGGTCTGGAAAGAGGGCAAAGGATCGTGACTAATGGAGCAGCTGTTTCTACCCTCCAGACATCCGTCCTTGCTTTTGTCTCATGGTCTGCGCTGAGTGGTCCCCTTGTTGGCTGCATGTACATTTTGCCCCCGAGGATGCTATGCTCTATTAACCATTTCAGAGGTCTGCAGGTTGCCACACCGACCTTTCGGCTCTCTGCAATGATTCTGTCCACCTGTGTTCTGACGGCTCGTCACCCACACCTGATCTTGTGGTTTTCATGTCTTTGGCTCCGTTGCTCTTGGTGATCCTGGCCCCTCCTCCCGTGAGCCTGTTCCACAGACGGGGCCGCTACTGACTTCTTCGTGAGGCTGGTTCTCGTCTCACCAACGCATTTCGTGTGCCTATTGTCAACGGTGTGACCTGCAGGACTTCCCAAGGAAAAGCAGCATCTCGTAGGTTTGGGGCGTCCACAGTTTACGCATTCCAGCCAGGTGTGCAGGTGTGTTAACATCTCCCGCTATCGTTGCATTTGTAGATTTTTCTACTTATTTTCATTCTGTCAATTTTTTTTTCTTTTTTTTTGGTGGTACGTGGGTCTCTCCCTGTCGTGGCCTCTCCCGTTGCGGAGCACAGGCTCCGGACGCGCAGGCGCAGCGGCCACGGCTCACGGGCCCAGCCGCTCCGCGGCATGTGGGATCTTCCCGGACCGGGGCACGAACCCGCGTCCCCTGCATCGGCAGGCGGACTCTCAACCACTGTGCCACCAGGGAAGCCCCTTTTCTGTCAATTTTTAAAATATATTTTGGTAACATGTTATTAAGTGCATACAAATTTAGAATTGCTATATCTTCCTGGTGAATCAAAGTATCCCCCTTTGTCATTCAAAAATGTGTGTTTCTAGTGATTTTAATCTTGAAGTCAATTTTGTCTGAAATTAGTATATATACACTAGTTTTCTTTTGGTGAGCATTTGCCTGGCATGGTTTTTTTTCATTATTTTGTTTTAAGCCATTTTTATCCTTACTTTTTAGATACTGTGGGATGCAACAAAGCAGTGTCTAGAGAAATATTTTGGGTCTTTTTTTAAATTTTTTTATTTTATTTTATTTTATTTGTGTGTGTGTGTGTGTGTGTGTGTGGTACGCGGGCCTCTCACTGTTGTGGCCTCTCCCATTGCGGAGCACAGGCTCCGGACGCTCAGGCTCCATGGCCATGGCTCACGGGCCCAGCCGCTCCGCGGCATGTGGGATCCTCCCGGACTGGGGCACGAACCCGTGTCCCCTGCATCGGCAGGCGGATTCTCAACCACTGCGCCACCAGGGAAGCCCCTTTTCTGTCAATTTTTAAAATATATTTTGGTAACATGTTATTAAGTGCATACAAATTTAGAATTGCTATATCTTCCTGGTGAATCAAAGTATCCCCCTTTGTCATTCGAAAATGTGTGTTTCTAGTGATTTTAATCTTGAAGTCAATTTTGTCTGAAATTAGTATATATACACTAGTTTTCTTTTGGTGAGTATTTGCCTGGCATGGTTTTTTTTCATTATTTTGTTTTAAGCCATTTTTATCCTTACTTTTTAGATACTGTGGGATGCAACAAAGCAGTGTCTAGAGAAATATTTTGGGTCTTGAATGCCTTTCTTCAATGAGAAAAATTCTTAGCCAATATTTCTTCAATATTGCTTCTGCCAATTCTTTTTTTCCCTTTCTTTTTCAGACTCCTGTAAATATTTACGAAATCTTCTCACAGTAGCCTTTATGTCTTTTACCCCCTATTTTGTATGTTCGGTCCTGTGTCTCTCCTTGCTTTATTCTGGAATGTTTGCTTTTAACCTGTTTCAAATTCACTCATTTTCTCATCAGGTAATCTAACATTCTGTTAAACCAATCCATTGAGTTTTTATTTCAATAATTGTATAGTGCTGTTCTCAAATTTGTATTTGGTTATTTTTATTTATGTTATATCATTTTTTATAGTTTTCGATTCTCACTCACTTAAACATTTTGCCTGATTAATTTCAATATCTAGAGCCCCTGAGGGTCTGTCTAATTTCATTGTCCTTTGTTTCTGCTGGTTCTTGTCATTACTATCTTTTCTCTTAGTGTGTTCGGTTATTCTAGATTTTGTACTGGACAATGCAGTTGGAGAAAAAATATTTTATAGAAATAACTGATGAAAATATTTTTCTCTGAGAACTTTTTGTGACTGCCAGGCTCCTGGTTATATTAGTAATCTGGAATCACTTTAATCTAATTGTAATAAGTGAGATTTTCTGAGACATCCTGATGTCTGAAAACTGGACTGAACTTTTCGTGAGGGCTTGTTTATTTCCAATTCACATTTTTTTCCTTAGGTGTAACACTTTGAGGTCCCAACCCAAAGAAGAAGGCTTGCTAAGACCCCCAAACTTGGAGGACCTTGAACTTTAAATGTCATCCTCTCTTCCTATGGGATGGCAAAAGGCACTGCTCCACTTC
Organism: Kogia breviceps; assembly: GCF_026419965.1. Lineage (NCBI taxonomy): Eukaryota > Metazoa > Chordata > Mammalia > Artiodactyla > Physeteridae > Kogia > Kogia breviceps. Next base: position 146,612,868 of record NC_081314.1, read on the forward strand.
TCGGTGGCCTCTTCCATGATCGGCAAACACTCCTAGTGGAAAAATTGCCCCAGAAGCTGGGTTCATCTTTCCAAATTTTGATCTTCTCCCTGATGTTGGCCTCGTGGTTTTCACTATCTTATTAGTCCATCAGTAGTCAAGAATTTTTTTCAGACATTTTGTTCAAATATATCTTGTTGTCCTCAGAGGGAAGGTTGGTCCCAGTTGCTTTTAGGTCAGTATTCCTGGAGGGACAGGTCTTTACAATTGTGGTTCTCAGCACAAATTTAACAATTCACTCTTCTGACACCAAGAAATCAGAGCTTCAGATACGTTCACTTGGTCAGCCTGACTACGTCATTCTATACTCTGCCTACAACTGGGGAAAAAATACAGTCAAACTTTGTGCAAAGTTCAGAAGCTTGAGGACAAGCTGACCTAGAACTCTGAACAGGTTGCATTTCCAAGTTCACCTGTCAGCGGGTTGTCTAGATTTCAGAGTGTGTGTTCCCGTGTAGGACAACCAGCCCACAAGAGCCCTGGACGTGGGGCTGAGCCACTGAGGCCTCATGAATTCTGTGTCACAGGATCAGAGGCGCAGATGGGAGGAAAGCTACAGGAGCCAGAGATGGGACCGCCTCCCTGTCTGCCAAGTAGGAGGAGGCCCAGGAGAAGACGTTTAATACGCTTACTCTGCCTTTGGTGTTTGCCCACCTCTCTGCATTCTGCGCACCCAGCCCCCAAGCACCCTGTGCCTTCCTGGGGTCCCCACTGTGCACTGGAGAGCCTCACCCAACCTGCTCCACGCTCCCAATTCATCTCATCGTTTTCCCTCAACATAAAATCTCAAACTCCTCCTTTGCAGGCCGTCTCAGCTCATAGCTGACAGAGGGAGGAATCCGCTCAGACTAATTCCAGGTTTGTAAAGAGACACCTGTTAGAACACATGACTCTATCATTTCAGGCCGCAGAGGTAACAGAGTGGGCAGAACGCTTGCAGAGAAAAGTTGGTGAAATTACCTGGCGGGGACACAGTCACTGAGGTGCCTCTACTTTAACTATTCAATTCCCTTAATTAGGTCCTACTTTTCCAGCACTTTCTCCCCCTCCAATTCGGAATCCAAGGGATATTCCAAGTCTGGATATTTTTTCAGCTGCTCCAGAGCAGAGCGGTGTCTGCCTCGTATCAAAGGGGACCATCGACGGGGAGACAGAGAATGGGAGAGGTCAGGGGCCTCCCTGAGGCTTCTGGAGCTATTTGTGTTAATAAACCAGGCGTCTGTAAGGCTGGGATTATCTGGAGTCACATTTTTTAGGTTTTGCCTTGACTGAATCAAGTTTGATTTACATGCTACAGTGTTGCTGCTGGGGTTTGGGTTTTTTTTTTTTTTCTTATTATTATCAGTTTACAAACAAATCAAAGTCAAGCTTTGATTCCTGGCAGGTTTCGGTTGCCTATGCTTTATTTAGTGGACAATTCTACTGTGCTCAGTTTTTCTAGAAAACAGATAAGCTGCCTAGTTTCGTTGCAACCGCAAGAGGAGCTCACGCTGCGAGCAGGTGGAGTGTCATTGGAGCACCTGAGCAGTCACGACTCCTCCCTGATGGCCAAGCTTGGCCCCTTCCCCCTACATGGTCAGTGTGGCTTTTCCCCATTTACAGGTAAAGGAAGGAGGCTCTGGAAGCCAGCGTCCCTGCAGGTCCCAGCTGCCGCCCAGGGCCCTCCCCCCACAGCTCCACAGCACTGCGTGCACTTCTCTGCAAACCCTGTTCATATGGTTTACAGGGGTGTCCGATCAAAGTGTCTGTAGTAGAAAACCATATTCACAAAGGGGCTATTTTTGGACCACAAAACTGGGAATTCTTTTTTCCAAAGGGACTTCTCTGGGCTTTCCAGGGACGAGGGGACATTTGACATTCATGGCCCACTGCAGGTCTGGGCAGAGTTTACTCCCTGAGTTTGGTTTTTGAAAACGACATGGCAAAAAACTCTAGGAGAATGGAAGACGTCATGCGGACGGAGGCCACGCACGCAGTGACCGTGCCTGTCCTTCCCAGCGGGCGTGGCCTCATGACCGACCTTGCTTTGGACTTCATCTGAGGTCTAGCCTGGCCAGCATGACCCGTGGGGTCCCACGAGGGGCAGGCTCCGTACGTACCCCCAGAACAGCCCTTCTGTGGCAAAGCTTGTCCCAACGCTGACCCATCCCTGAAGGTAACAGAGTGAAGGCCCGAGCTGAAAGGGATTTTAGGGGCTTCGGATGCAGAAGCTGATGAAATGATTTGCTCAGAATCCCAAGGAAGCCGGGAGCAGAGCCAGGACGAGACTTCTCGCCATCCACTGCTCCAACCCTCCAGCCCACCTCGCCTCCTCGCCGTGCCAAGGCCGGGTGTGATCTCTCTCTCACACACGTGCACACATACACACACTCGTCCGCGGCCAAGTTCAACTCTGCATTGTTCACTAATCATCTTTCTCGCTCCACCAATATGTACCCTTCTGATCCGGAGCGTGATCTTCCTCGTGCCAGGTATGATATCCGACTCTGTAGCACGATCAAGGGTGTGACGCTGGCCACCATGCATCATGAGTGCCCAGATGAAATGAGAGCTGTTTTGTGAACAGGAGGCAGCAAAGCTCACTGAATGCTGGCAGTTAAAGCAACAGAGGGACCAAGATGAAACAGAAACACGGCCCAGAAAGGTGAGAGCAGGAAATACACTCGGAAGCTTTTAAGGCAACTGCAGACTCCAAGTTTCCCAACTCCTCTTTAATCTTTGACAATCTGATAGGTAAAGGATGGGGTTCCTGGTGAGACCGAGGAAGTCTTCACGTGCCCATCGGTGCACATGGAGGTCCCAGTGGATTCCTTACTCCAAGCCTTCGCCCTGTCTCTGTATGGTTTGTCCACTGGATCTGAAAAGCCCTTGACATTTGCCCACATGGCAAACATTCACCAGTTTTTGCCATAGTTGTTGATTTTTTTTCTAGGTATCCTGGAAATGCACCCAGAATGGGGACCCCAGTGGTCCGTGGGGGCGGCCTCGGGAGGACAGGGCAGATGGAGGGCGGGCTCTGTCAGCCCGGGGCTTCCCGGCAATTGTAGGAAAGAGGGTCCAGGAGGAACAGGCAGGGGGGCAACAGCACTTCGGGCTCCTCACGGCCACAGACCGGCGCGCAGAGAAAGGCATCGCCATGCTGGTCAGGATAACTGGCTTTGATCGTCATGAGGCCGCAGGGCTGGTGGCCTGTAAAAGCATGTTTGGGCCCCACCTAACCCCCCGGGGCACCTTTGTTCTCCTATGTCCAGTTCCGACGGTCAATAGACCAGCACAGCGAACGCAGCCTGGGGAGGGGATGGTGGCCCTCAAGGCTGGCTGGCTGGCTTCACTGAGCCGGCTACCTACACCTGTGTGCTGCGCTGCAGAGCGGCGTGTCCAGAGGCGGCTACGCCACGACGGCCAGCGTCTGAAGGATCATCCGCCTGTGCTCCCAGCTGCCGGCCCCGCTCGCTCCCTGCCTGGTCCCGGCCCGTTCTGAGCCCGTCTCTCCAGCTTCTCCTCGATCCCGTGCACGTTCATTATTCAGCGAGGGTGGCTTTCTATTGTTTCAAAACAAGAATCCAGGCTGGCACCCACGATCGGAACACCAGGCAGGTAACCCAACGGCACACACCCTTTTAACCACAGATGCTCTCGCTGACGTCTGAAGTAATTGGCTCTGTTTTTCTTTCCAGGCTGCAGCCCAACCAGAAGACCACCGTGAATATCTTTGACCCTTCAGTGCATTTATTGAAGAGAAATTTGGCACGTAGGAACCTTCTGGTGGTGGATTATTTTTCTCATCAGAAAGAGGGAAACCGGGGAACTCCCTGGTGGTCCAGTGGTTAGAACTCCGCGCTTTCACTGCCGAGGGCGCGGGTTCAATCCCTGGTCGAGGAACTAAGGTCCCACAAGCCACACGGTGCGGCCAAAAAACAAAGAAAGAGGGAAGCCGACAGCGTCTGTTAAAAGGGGAGGCTCAGACAGTGTCCGAACTGCTTTCCACACACAAACTGTCACTCCACTCATGACCCCCTGCAGCTCCCACCCTCTGGTGCATCCTGGGACCAAGGCTCGCATGTTTGCCACAGATATTACCGCTTGTAAAACTGTCACAAAGGAGACTTAAGGAGTTAGTTTCTGATTTAACTGGGTGTCACCCTGGAGAGTCTCTCTATAGGGTCCCCAGGCCACCGACCCCTCCCACAGGCACCAGGGTACCCTTCACATCAGACAGCAACCCCCTCGTATGCTCGCTTCCCTTCTTGTCACGGTGGGTCCAGAAAAACAAACATTTTAGGTTAAGTGGTTATCTTCAAACAGCAGGGCCTCGTACCCAGACAGCACCTCATCGAGAATTCAGGAGAGCACAGAGCAAAAATCTCAAATGGGCCCCTTTTGCCTTTCCAATTTTTTTTTTATATATATAAAGATATTTTTTGATGTGGACCATTTTTTAAACTCTTTATTGAATTTGTTACAATATTGCTTCTGGTTTTTTGGCCGCGAAGCATGTGGGATCTTAGCTCCCCGACCAGGGATCGAACCCGCACCCCTTGCCTTGGAAGGCGAAGTCTTAACCGCTGGACCGCCAGGGAAGTCCCTCTCTCAGCCTTCTAAAACTGGAAAATTCTCCCCTTGGCCTGTGAGGAGTGGCGTCTGCCTCGTCCCCGCTGCCAGCGGGACACCCTGTCCACTGCTCTCTTAGCACCTCTGTTGAGACTTAACTTGTCCCGGGGGTGCCTGCGGTGGGAACACCCAATGTGAGTAGGATTCAGGCCAAGCAGGTATTCTAGAAAGTCCCCACCTTTGTCCACAGGCATCTAGAGGTGAAGATGGACGAGGCCATGCTCACTGGAATAATTGCCAACTTGAGTTGACTTGCGTTAACTCGCAGCTATGTGGAAAATGGCGCCCGAGCGCGCAGCTGGGCCCTTTGAGCTGGGTCCTCTTTTCTCATCCCAGGACTCTCAGGTTCTGTGTAACGCTAACGAAAAATCTGGTCTCCATCCCTACTTCAAAAAGATTACAAGGCACTGGCTCTGGCAGAAGAAAACGGGTAGAAATAGCAGATCTCAGGCATAAATGTAAACATCTGTCCCAAAACACACTATCTTCCATATGGACGAGTGCGAGCACGTCCAGAAATGTAAACCATCTCGTTTGTATTAGTATTGCAAAGAACGCAATTAAAAGCTAAAAATAGGAAAATGTCTACCATTAAGACACAAAGACATTTAAAAAGGCGACTCTGCCATCGCGTCCCCGTGCAGGGCGGGCACGCGCGCGGGTATTAAGCTTATGCATCTATTGTTCACCAGCTATGTATTGGGAGCTTAATGTAAACAAGACACGGTTAGGGAACAAAGGTGACTAAATAGCTCATGAAAGACCCACTCGACACCCTCAGCTCACTCTGTACTTGACCATCAGCAAAACCACTTGTTCTTGTCACCAGAGACGACTGATTTAACAGCATTCTGAGTAGTTTTATAGAAGGTGCACATTTTATCCTACTTCACCTTAAACTCAGAGTCCAGTACTCTTGTTTGACAATTCTATGCTTCGGGGTTCTGCACAGACGCTCCAAAGGCACGCACGCACACGCACGCGCAGACGCGCACGCGCACACACACGCACGCACACGCACGCACACGCACGCACACGCACCCCACCCCAGGCCTTCTTCCCACGCTCCTAAAATCAGCGCCGTTAACCCGGAATGTTAAGTGGTCAGAAAAGCTCAGAGCAGGAAGCCTGCTCCCACCTTTGCCCCAGCTCCTCTGGATCAGAAATGCCCATCGTAAGTGGGACGTTCCCCCTCCAGGCAGGGTCTGTACTTCTCCTCGGAGCCCCTTTGGCCCCCGGGCGCCATCTCCAGCCCTCGAATGGAGTTGAAATTGTTTGTGTCAGAGTCTGTCTCCACATTGGGGGGTGATTCTATGAGGGCAAGCTGTGGTCCCTCAGCCTGGGTCTCTGGGGCCCAGCCCAGAGCCCAGAACATCCTGACGCTCAAAATAACCCTGCGGGATGAAGGCCTGGGCGTACAGATGGTGCCCTGGCCTGTCTGCTGTCGCCCTTCATGAGAGCATTGCCCACAGGTCTCAGGAGCAGGATTCAGCCGTCGTGACATGCCCGCTGCTGATGAACTTGAAGACGTGACTCCCCTCCACACCTCCCCCAAACCCGTTCTGAGGCCAACGCCTGGACTCAGAACAGGGCTGGTCGCCGCCCTGTTGGAAACAGCAGCTGGCATCTGCCTGGCTCCCTGGTCACCCTGGGGTAGGAGGAATCTCAGTTCCCAGTGAGATGGGCCTCCTGCCTCCTCATGGAAGCTGGTTTCATCTTCTACCTCCCAGACGTCGCTGCCTTTACTCACTCTTTCCTCAAAAAAATAAAGAGAAAAAGTATTTCCGTTACGTGTCTGACATCACGCTGGCCGCCATGCGGATGACCGAGGTGAATAAGACGTAGTCCCAGCCCTGGGGGAGTGAACAGCCCGCTGGAGACGGGACGTGATTGGAGTCAGGGACACCGCAGGGAGAAGTCCTGAGGCTCCATGCCCCCCCTCGGCCCTGCTGTGTCACGGCCCCACGGCTCAACTCACTGACTCAAGTTCACGTCGACCGCATTCCCAGCGCGAGCCACGCCTCAACGTGTGGGGTCTTAAAAGTACTATCTATTCTATTTTGATTAAGCACCTGTCATCTGCGTTTCCACTTCGGGACAAGCTGTCAGTCACTGCTTCCCCGCGATGCACGTGGAGATGCGCAGGCTAATTTAGGGGCGACTGGAGGATGACTCACATAGAAGAAGAGCTGATGAGAGCTTTTGCCTGTCAGAGGGGCTGTCGAGATGGGGAGACCCGTCCACTTCATAACCTCCCTGTGCGCCCATCACACACCCCTGCCTGGGCTTGTCAGCCCCCTGGGGGATCCTGATCAAGAGGCACAGAGGATGGGGGCTTCCCACGGAGCCTGGCTGTGGACGCTGGGCCCGCATTTCCTCACCGGCAACACCCACCCCGCCCCCTGCACCAGCCAGTCCCAGCCGCAAAACCCTGGGCGCCAAAACAGTTGGATTCTGACTTTGTGGCAATCAGGAAACTCTGCGCAGTAGTTCTCGGCACCCACCCAGGTGCTGTGTTAAAAATACATCTGCCCAGGCCCCCCTCCGAGACGCTGATCCCCTTAGTCTACAGTGGCCCCAGGCATCAGCACTTTTTAAAACTCCTCAGCAGATACCCAGGGGCACCCAGAGTTGAGAACCCCGCTCGGCTGGAAGAGCTTTTCTACACTGAGGCCTCGGAGCCCTAACAAAGGGTCTTCTTTCTCCTGGACTCGGCTTGTACCCGGCGCTGGCGCACACATCCCTCAACGCGTGTTTGCTTGAATTAAAGTAGTGACTTCGGAAATTCTTGAACTGCTTTAGCCTGTTTCACATGAGAAGCTATTGTTTCTTTTCCAAAACAATGGAGTAAAATGGCTGCTTTTCGTATCTACCGATTTACACGGTGAAATTTTGTATAAAACAGACACCCATAGTAGTCATAGAATTAACCTGAAACGACCTTCTTCTCCAGAGCGGGGGCGTCCAGGACGTGGTCGTTGTCGGGGTCACGCTCCGCAGCCCCCTGCCTCACCAGAGGAGCCTGGTTTGTACTCACTGCGGGCTGAGCTCCTACAGACCTTGCAGAGGCACCTGGTCCAGGGATCAGGCCTCCCAGTTCTGCAAGGAGGCAAGACACAGACCAGCACGGCCTCAGTCCCACGGCGGAGAAGCTGCTGGGGTGTTCACAACTTTCCTAACACAGACGAGGCCGGGCCTTGAAGCGGAAAGGAGCCGACGGCACGTCTTCGAGCTGAGCTGGACCACGTATTCGACTTGGAAGGCCGCTGATGCTCGCGGCACGGCCGTTTTTGGTGCTAAGACTGAGGTATTCCCTTCTATCCGAGGAGAAGACTTCTCCACGCCCCCTCATTATTTGTTCCTCTTCTTTCTTTTTTTGGTTGAGGTTATTCGTGGATAATGGTCAACCTTCATTATGATCGTGGCACGGGTCACAGGTTGACCCAGAGGGAGAGGAAAGCCGAACCACGTTACCTATGGACGGGTCCCCAGCACAGACACCCCGTGCCCCGCAAAGACCCTACTGCCCAAGGCCGCCACACCTCCCTTCCCACCGTCCTCCCCAGACAGTACTTGACCCCAAAGGAAGAGAGTTGACGGCGCTGCCTCTGTTGCCCCCGCAGACTGGCTGCCCCCATCCCGACGTCGGACACCGGCCTCCATTCCCTCCCGTCCCCTTTGGGCTCTCGGACGGTTATTGCGGTGCTAACACCCCAAGCTCTTCCGTTCACTGCTAGAGCTTCTCCACTTCACATGCAGCTGCCACCTGGAGGGAAGGTCTGTAACTCCTTCATCTTCCAGAAGCGCCCATTAAACCCCTGCTTCACACAGTATGCTCTGGGCAGCACCACCCCCACTCACTCCTCCCGTGTCCACAGCAACACAGCCAGGCTTGCTGTGTAGACCAAGGTGGCTGTGCCGTCCACAGCGGGGCCGCCAAAGGGTTGAGCGGGGCTGAAACCCAGCCCATCCCCCGGTGTGCTCACAGAGTCAGCACAGGACCCTGCAAAGGGGCGCCCTCGACCTCCACCAGCGAGTCTAGACTCCTGAGTCTGTCGGAGTGGGAACAGAACTAGAGGCGGGGAGTCGGCCTGACCGTGGAGCTGGCGCCTCGGTCTCCTCCTGCCCTCAGGCTGGGATTTGCACCGTCGGCTTCCCCAGTTCTCAGATGGGACCGCCCGCCGGCCATCCCGGGCCTCCAGTTTGCAGACGGCGGGTCCTAGGACTTCTCAGGCTCCCTCATCACGGAAGCCAGCTCCTTAGAATAAGTTTATCTGTATCTGGTTCTCTGGAGAACCCTGACGAGTCCGGCCACCCCGGGACGATTCCGTCCAGCGTGTCTGTGCCCTGAGTCTGCCCTGCACCCCCTGAAGAGGACCCCACGCAGGGCGGGATCCCGAGGGGCCCGTCTGTCTCTCTTGCTGCACGTGAAGGAGCGGAGGGGCCCTCCTCTGGAAGCAGCTGTCACACCCACTCCCTCTCGCTAGTCTAAGTGGATTGTCGCCAGGTGCGGGGACCGCAGGAGCACCTCCACTTCTCCAGCTTAGCCTTCATGGACCGTCAACAAAGCAGACCCAACCAAGGACAGAAAGACTGGCCGGGGAATTGCCCAACTCTGGGGCCATCGGGACAGCAACCCAGGGCAGCCGAGCACCCAGCCGACACGGTGTGACACACAGAGTGAGTCCAGGGCAGGGGACCCCCGATCAACCCTGTCCTGAAAGGCAAGAAGTGCCCGAAGGTGAAGAACGAAGAGCCGCCCCTGCTGTGGAGTCTCTGTCCTGCCGCCTTCAAGAGGTGGCGGAAGGACGAGGGAAGGCCATAAAACAGCTTGTGACCGTGGCCTCTCGCAGGGCTGGACAGCCTCCCGGGCTGAGGCAAAGGTGGGTGGCCTCGAGGGGCTGCCTGCACAGCCCCGCTTCCCACCCGGAACTTGCACCTACGTCTCGGTCACGCACTTAATCCTGTACCTCAGGAGATGCTAGGGAAGCAGGTCGCTGTGGCCCGGGACTGTGATTGGACGGGAGACGTCCCCTGGGCAACGACTGGTCCTCCCGCCCCGTCCAGGAAGAGCAGGGTTGGAATGTGTGTGTCTGTCTGTTTGAAAAATACACATCTGTGTCGAGGAGGGAAGGAAAGTCTCCGCTGGGCTGAGAGAGAGAGCTGCCTGCATCTCCTCGGGGAGCGCTTTCTCTTCAATGCAGCCGGTGGGCCTCGGAGGGCAGCCCACCCTCCCTCTCCCACTGTAGCTCAGAGCAACCCAAAGGGTGAGGCATCCTCGCCTAGACCAGAAGGGAGGGCCGGCCCCCGCCCTGTGGCCCCATTTCTGCGCGTGCAGCACCTCCCTCCCCCTCCTCTCCCACACGGAAGCTTGCAGCCGCCTCTGCCTGGCGTCTTCCCTCCTGCCAAAGTCGCCCCCTCCCCGGAGCCCTGACGTCACCCCAACACATCTGCTTTGGTAAAGAGGTGTCAACCGCAGCACTTGCCACCCCCAGAGCCCCTGCAAGGACCTCTGCACCCCGTCATGCTCCAGGCCCGTGCTCGGACCACAAGGCTCCTCCCTCCCAGGCCCGGGTTGGCCCCCTGCTCCCAGCAGACAGAGGCTTGTTGGGCAATTGCTGACCGGTTCGGTCTGTGCCTTCTCTCTGACTTGTGTTCTCCCCCAGACCCCACAGGCATGCCCTTAAGGAGCCCCCCTGAACTTGAGGGATTCTCAGAGTTTCTCTTCCCTTGTGCCCAGGAGCCCAAAGCATCTCCAAGCTCATCTGCCCCCTTCACTTCCCCTCCAAGCACTCTTCCCCACGCCTCCACAGAGCCAGGCCTGGGCTCAGGGGCAGGACCCCTCCTGTCCCACCCCCAGGGCTGTGTACCTGTGGGCAGTTCTTTCACTTCCTGGCCTCCGGTTCCCTGATTGTAAAGGAGGATGAGGATGAAGTTTGAAAGGTACCTAAAATCCCTAACACAGACAGGTATATAATAGGTACTCGAAAAATGTGTTTCCTTCTCCATCAGCAACACTCTCTGCCACGCCAGTGAATCTTGGTAAACTACCACCCTGCTGTGTCCACCCCAGATTCATAGGTTGAAGCCCTAACTCCCCAGCGTGGCTGTAGTTGGGGTAAAGAAGTAATTAGGGTTAAATGAGGTCATCAGGGTGGGGCCCTGGTCTGGTGGGATTAGTGCCCTTATCAGAGGAGACCCCAGAGCTCGCTCTCTTGAGCTCTTTCTTCCCTCCTTTCTTTCTTTGTTTAACTGACATTTATTCACATCATTTTCAGAAAATAAAAATAAATGATGATTTAGAAAATAAAACCATTTAGATAATGGTTAGCTTATTACTTTGGAAGGTGAGTATTGCAATCATAAAATATGTCTCTATTTCATTTTTTTTTATTGGGGTATAGTTGTCTTACAGTGTTGTGCTAGTTTCTACTGTACAGCAAAGTGGAGTAGAGTTCCCTGTGCTATACAGCAGGTTCTCATGAGTTATCTACTTTATACATATTAGTGTATATACGTCAATCCCAATCTCCCAGTTCATCCCACCTCGCACCCCCAGCCCCCGCTTTCCCCCCTTGGTGTCTATACATTTGTTCTTTACATCTTTCTCCCTTTCTCTCTTTCTTTCTCTTCCTTCCCTCCTTCCTTCCTTCCTTCCTTCCTTCCTTCCTTCCTTCCTTCCTTCCTTCCTTTCTTTCTTTCTTTCTTTCTTTCTTTCTTTCTTTCTTTCTTTCTTTCTTTCTTTCTTTCTTTCTTTCTTTCTCTCTTACTTTCTCTCTACCACACCCCCCCCCCAACACTGAATATATGAACCAAGGAAAGGCCACGTGAGGACACAGGGATACAGCAGGAAAGCATCCATCTACAAGCCAGAAAGTGAAGCCTCACCAGAAACTGAATTTTCTGCTGCCTTAATCTCAGACATCCAGCCTCCAGAACTGTGAGAAAATCAACTGCTGTTGTTCAAGTCATATAAGCCTGTGGTATTTTGTTACAGCAGCCCCAGCAGACAAAGATCCACCCCAACCATGTTACTCTCTTCCTGCCAATGGTTCTCCTCACTACTTAGTGAGGTCAAGGTCATTGGGCAGGTGATTCAGGCTTCCCCGGGTCTGGCTCCAGATACCTTTCTGGTATTATCACCCCACCACCTGCAAAACTCAACAGCCTGGCCATACTGGGCCCAACTGACATCTGACTCACAGATGGACAGACGGACGGGGTGTCAGGAGGGCTCCTGAGAGGGGAGCAAGTTCAGCACCTTTTATGGTGACACAGGTGGGTCCCGAGGGTGGAGTAAGTGTGGTCATCGTCAGTTCTTGGAGGGGGAACTCCACCCACAGTCATCTCCTTCCTGGAGCTGGCTCCCTCTCCCCACTCCAGGTGAGGGATGCTGAGAGAGGGAGTCACGTGTGCCGTGGATCCTCCAGTGAGAGGGTCAGGGGACGTGGTCCTCTGCTCTGTAGAGCCACGGTTTCCATTAGAGCTGCACTTTGCTTTCTAGGATCCTTGAATTATTCATTTACTTTTATTTTATGTGTTCAGTTATTCAACCAAGATTTACTGAGTCAACACTGTTTAAGAGGCAGCGTCCAGCAGTGAAGGAGGCGGACAAGTCTCTGTCCACTCAGAACCTGGAGTCTGACGGTCCATGTGGAAGAAATGCAGGACAACTAGCAGCAAAGGTCAATCTTCCAAAAGAGACTTTTTCAGTCTCTGCAGGATTTTATCGAAAGTGAGCGATTTTATCTTTATGCAGGTGGCAGCCTTGTCTGTCTTGTGTTCCTGAAAGGCTGACACAGTCAAGTTTCCCATCTTTTTATTTTTTTTTTTACTTGTATTTATTTGGCTGCACTGGGTCTTAGTTGCAGCACACGGGCTCTTCTTTGCTGCATGTGGGATTTTTAGTTGCAACATGCAGGATCTAGTTCCCTGACCAGGGATCGAACCCGGGCCCCCTGCATTGGAAGCACAGAGCCTTAACCACTGGACCACCAGGGAAGTCCCTCGCATCTTATTTAAAAGGTCCCTGCAATGAAATGTGAGTTTTAAAAGTCATGGTCTAGAGGTAGGTGCTGCTGAGAATCTATGAAACCCGAGAGTTGTTCTGAAAAGGAGACACAGGAAAAAATGTCCCCATCTGGCCTCCATGAGCGTGAGTGGATGTCTGCTGCTGTGGCCTCGGGTGGGGTTTCTGCAAAGGGGCCCCTGGAGCTGGGCTGCACTTTCCCCTGAAGCTGATCACAGATGAGAGCAGGCTCTTTCCAGCTCTCCTGGCTCGTCTTTTACTTCTTTGGTGCCATGCGATTGGACAGGTGTTGCTAGGAAGAACAGACGTGTAGACACGCTTCCTGCACTGATGCTCTTCTCTTCCTAACGCTCCCGTCAAAGGGCTCCACGCCCTGCGCCTGCCTCTCCAGTACCCGGGGCCGCTCTGTGTCTGCCTCACTTCGGGCATCTCCCAGCTCAGTCTAGACAGACGGGCATCTGAAAGGGACGGGCGAGCCTCCCACCGTCTCCCCACAGGGAACAGTGCTGGTTTGCAAAGAGGAAGAAGCGGCCCGAAGCGACGGGCAGGTTGCCGGGGAGCAGGAAGCAGAAACTCTCCTTAGGTTTTCATCGTGCCCATGGGATGCATGTTTTCCCTGCTAACGTTTTAGACATTTTTTTCACCTAACTCAATAAATTCTAGTATATTGGGGCTGTGACAACCTTTGCACTATTTGTTTTCCTTGTTTCCACTATTTATATACCATTTTCTCTCCTTTCTTGTCTTCTTTAAGATTTTTTCCAGCATTTTCTATGATCGTTTCCTCCCCTCATTGTAGAATTTGTAACCAAATAGGAAAAAACAGGAGGGAAGTCCAGAAATGACTTGTATTTCACTTTAATATCTATAAGAGAAAAAGAAGAAAGATTGTGAAGAAATGCAGGATTCCATAAAGTTAAAGGTCAGTGCAAATAGATGAAAAAATATTTAAATATCTTAAGTGAATGGAAATTAAAGATAGAAACAGAGGGTTCATTGTTCTCTCTACTTTGTGCATATCTGGAAGTTTTCACGATTATAATATCTTGAGCACCAAGAAGAGGCAAGTCCCCCTGAAGCCTGGAGGGGGTCTAACAGTCTTGGTGGGAACTGAGACTCTGTGAGTGGACAGAAAACTTGGGTCATACACAGCTTAAATCCTTGGGATGTGAAAACAAGGATTTCAAAGAAGGGATTTGTGTGATGAAACCACCTCTTTTAGTGGGGTTCTGTATGTCCAAATGTGCTGTCAAAAATAATTCACGTAGCATCCTGGCCGGTGTAGACGTCTAGTCACACACAACCGCAGCAGGACAAGACTCCGCTGCCCTCAGGTGGTTCGGGGATAAAAGCCACTGTTTCCAGAGTGCCCTTTTAGGGTTCACTTCTTAGGACCTTTCAACGTCAGAAATATTTGGAATTACGTCCAGAAATTTTCAGAAAATCAAACTCATAGCCTATAGCATTTTCAAGTTAAGGAATTTATGGACAGTTGAAGTTTCATCTGCTCATAATTAGGTTCATTGCAAGAAAAGCCCTGCCTGGTTTCTCCTTTCAATTAATATAGGAGTAATTGATTTGGACTTGGGGTGTGAAATAGAAATTTTACTAAATTTATTTTCAGTTTTGAAACATACGAGAGAAGTCGCCATGTTTAGGAAGTTAATTTCTCGGATAATGAGATCAATGGTAAAGTTTGACTTGTTAATCAAATAGCTGAAGCTCTCACCAAGAAAATTAACTTTGCTAAACTTATACGTGCAGTTTAAAGCATTCAGAGGGGGTTTAACATTTGCTTCCATTGATCAAAGCCTGTTTTTAAAAAAATGGAACTGCTTCCAGTTACCAAAATTATACATATGAGCTGATCTTAAATACAAGGAAGAGCTAGTTATTCAAATTCTCAACTTTGATAACATGAAGCTTATTGTTTAAAACCAAAGCCAGGGCTTCCCTGGTGGCGCAGTGGTTGAGAGGCCGCCTGCCGATGCAGGGGACGCGGGTTCGTGCCCCGGTCCGGGAGGATCCCACATGCCGCGGAGCGGCTGGGCCCGTGAGCCGTGGCCGCTGAGCCTGCGCGTCCGGAGCCTGTGCTCCGCAACGGGAGAGGCCACAACGGTGAGAGGCCAGCATACCGAAAAAAAAAAAAAAAATGCATAAAACCAAAGCCAATTTCTGAGTTATGTTTTCTGTACAAAATCCAACCCGGAGAGTGCCACAGCCCACGCTTAACACAAGAGGGAAAAGGCGGACAGAAGCCAGCCGGCGAGGACATTTGTTAAATTGCAAGTGGGCTCTGACCAGGGCGCTTTGTGACGTTCCTGCTGGCCAGGAGGGGCCCTGCGAGGAGCTTTTAACCTCGGAGGATCGGGACTCATGAAGTCACTTCTCTGCTTGTCCATCTCTCTGCCACCTCCTCACGCGCCCCTCCCTGGCCTCAGCTCTGCGTGGTGCCTCCCAACTTGGCACACAGCCCTCCCTGCATCGGCTGACCCTCTGCTCCTCTGTCCCAGACCCTTCAGGAGACAGCGTCCCCCGTGCTTCCTCCTCACCAGGTCCCCACCCCACCCCAGCCCAACACCTGCTTCTTCCTGGGGCCACATGAATCATACGCGTGACCTCCAGTCCTCAAGATGGTCAAGCACAGAGCACTGGCCTGGGAGTTCCTGTTCCATTCAGCCGCCAGACGCTGAACCTGTCCTTGGGCCCTGCTCTCCCAGGGAGGGGGTGAGGTCACGGGGGACAAACGTCCACCGGAAACGTCCGGCCTTCCCCAGAGTCAGGGGACGCCAGGGCACATCACCACAGCAGGGTCCCCGGCCCCACCTGCTCTAGTCCACTTTCCAGGATCTTTTCATGCTGATGCCTGGGTCCCAGTTTATAAAATCAGGAAGGAAGCACTCACCCAGCAGCCTTTACAAATCCGGCAGAGACTCAGCTCAGAGAACATTTGAAAGCTCTTCAGATTATATCACCCCGGCATGTCTTTATGTAAAATTGTCCGTGTTCCTTCCCCACCGAGGACCATGACATGCTCCCTTGTCTGTGTGGTATTCCGAGGACCTTGCCCAGGAAGCGATGGCTTGTCCATCTGAGGGCACAGCCGGGCCTCACGGTGTGTTCGATGTGGGATCCCCCGGGGCCACAAGGAATCAGTCGGGCGACTGAGCCTGTTCCTACAGCCCCTGAAGCCCTGGACTGCGCTGAGATCCTGATTCCATGTTGCTGTCCAAGCTGGGAAGTCTTTAGCAGGTGCCCCAGCTGCAGTGAAGACACCGAAAGCGTGAGAGGCGCCGGGACCAGGGGCAGCAGGGGTTGAAACTCTCATCCAAACTGCAGCTCCGGGGGTGACGGACAGACGCGCTCAGTGCCAGCCCCCACCGGCTGTTGGCGTAAGTGACGCCATCTTGGGCCCGCCAGGTCCCTCCTGTCCTTCCGCTGACCTCACCCAGGGCTGTGCTGTGCAGAAAATCCCTCCTCTGTCATCAGAGGCTCTGAGGTTAATAGATATCGTTTGATAATTATTAGGACCAGGTGGCTTCTATGCTTTGTTCGCGCCCAAACGATGATGAATGCTGACGTATTCCCAGCATGAGGAGTGCTTGCCCACTCAGTCTTCCTGACTTAGGAATGCACGTCCTATTTCCAAGCATGCGCCCCATGCCCTGGGTTAACTATAAAACTGTCCCAGTGGCCCCTCAGGGCTGCAGAGTGCAGCTGTGAACACGGATCCTTGCCTGCCCAATCCACCCTGCCAGTAAATTACCTAATAATAGACCGATCCATTGATTAGATGGAGCTGCCTACCTCATTTTTCAGTGTCAAGACGCCTTCTCAGTGAGGTGGGCACTTTTCCTTCCCTCCATCCTTCACCACCCACCTCCCTCTGCCCCCTCAGGGCATCCTTCCCTTGGGGACCCCAGCCTGATTTCCCGCTGGCCCCCCTGCATTTCGATAGTTGAGCAGAGTGTTGCCCCGACCACAGTGGAGCCTGAGACCAAAGGAAAAGTAGGCGCCCCCTCTTCACATGTTTCATGTAGTTTCATATGGTCAAATAGTTGCAAAGATAAAAAGCCACAAGGCAGATGTATTAAAACTTACACCACTACTTTATTTATATCAAAACAAAATTAACTATAATTTTACTTCAACTTAAGTTAATTTAAAATTATTTAAGATCATCACTTGGATAAGAAAATTTGTCAAACGTGGAAAATCTTAAGTAAAAATAAGAATTGTCTGAACCGAAGAATGTACGACACCAAAAGTGAGCTGTAAGGTAAATCACAGACTTGGGTGATTATGACACATCCATGTAGGGTCACCAACTACGACAAATGAACCACTCAGGCAGGGGGTGTCGTTAATGGGGGAGAGAGCTGTGCATGTGTAGGGGTAGCGGGGACGTGGGAAATTGCTGCATTTTCCCCTCAATTTTGCTGTGAACCTTACACGTCTCTAAAAAAATCAAGTCTTAATAAAAATAATAAATCTAAAACATAAGATGAGCAAACCAGTAGCGTTTGAAAATATTATTAAGTCCGCTTCCATGCAAGGCAGGTGTAGTGCATTGAGGGTTGGTCCCCACATGCCCAAGAGGCCCAAAAGGTGTTCCATCGGGAACCCACGAACGTGACCTTGTTGAGGGTAAGCGTCTCTGGAGGTGTGACCAAGTTAGGGTCTCAGTGTGAGGTCGTCGCGGTCTAGGGTGGGCCCTGAAGCCAATGACAAGTGTCTTTATAAAAGACAAGAAGGGGAGGAGACACACGAGGACACCAGCCGAGAGCTGGGAGGGACTCACGAGACTTCAGAAGGACCTGCCCTGCCCACACCTTGATTTCACACTTCTGTCCTCCAGACCGGGAGAGAATACATTCCTCTTGTTCTAAGCCCCCCAGTTTGTGAGAAATTGTCACAGCAACTCCAAGAAACTAATACAGCGAGGTTTCACGTCCCCTCCCAACGCCCCCAGCCCCCCTGCCCTGCTCACACTTCACTAAGGTTTGGTGCTGCGCTGGTTTTTATTTTAAATGTTGCTATTTTGTCGATGGTGCATTTTTTCAATTTAATTCTGATTTTTTATTTAATGTTGCCTCTTTTACGTGGATCCAGTGAGCAAAGCACCTGGGTAGTTGAAGGAAAAGGCTGGCTGGTATCCATAAGATGGGCCACACCTGGCCCCCTGAATATTGAGACACCCACGCGTTGGGTGGGTGTCTTGGGTCTCCGCGAGGCCCACCTCGTCACCAGTTTCCCACCTGCGTTCCTTCCACGTCTCTGGCCAAAAGGTTAACCCTTTTGCCACCCACCATGAATCAACCGAGATCTGCTCCCCGGCCAGCGCGACACTCGCAGGAGGGGGGCGACGGCTGGCTGTGCCTTTCGGAGCTCTGCCCGCTGGGAGCATCCCTTCCCCAGGGCCCTCCGGTGACACGTTGGTGGCGGCGCACCGGCCGCGACGCCCAGCTGGTGGCGGCAAAATGCACAGAACCTTCTCTTCACCAGGCCCGTGCGTCTCCGGCTCCATTAAAGGGCCCTGGGCTTGGGCTGAGGAAGAGTTGGAGATGGAGCAGACGGGACCGCAGGGCCCTAGCTCCCTCCTCAGACAGTTTCCCAGTGCCTTCCAGGCTGCTCTGGCCTGGTCGTCCTGCGGAAACTTCCGCCTGCTCTGGAATATTCCACTGTGCATCTCCAACATCTTGGTTGGGGCCACGTGGTCCCCAGAGACCTCTTTTAGGGTTGGCTGCACTTCCTTGCTATGAAATGTCTCAGCTTTCGGGGCTGGTGCGGTGTGAAGACCACGGCGATGGAGGAGATCCTGGAACTACAAGAATGTGTTGCTGGCCGAGGACCAAAGGCAGGAAGGGAAACCTATTTATCCCCATGAGGACAGAGAGCTGCCCCCTCCATGAGTGATGGGGCTAGTGTAATTCACCGGCCACCAGGAAGTCAGCACGTCCCACGAGGGGACACAGGTGGCTCGGCAGTGGTCCAGGGGGGCACTCAGCGGTGGGAGAGCCAGGCTGGCTTTGCTGGAAGGAAGGCCACGTGGACCGGGTGGTGCAGACCCTCCACCCTGCAAAAGCAGGCAGCTTATGCCTCTCCTTCCTGATCAGGACGGAGAAGAGGCTTTCTCCGGGCAATAGCCGCGTAGCCACTGCCGGGGCTGTGCTGACCTCCTCCAGTGAGGATACAACCTCTGGACCCCTGATTAGCTTCTTGAAAACCCACTGCCATGCTCTGGGGTCCTTCGGATGTCTGCACCTGAGCGACAGGTGAGTTACATGGGCTTATGGTATGAATCTCTGCCCCAGCGCCTCTCCAGTATCCACTGCTTTCTCCCAGGATGCAGTGTTGGGCTTGGTTCATTATTTCACGGGGCCGTGGTGTGGAGGGCAGCTCCAGGGCTTCCTCGGCCCCTTCTACCACGGTGGGCATGCGGCCAGTTGCTAAGCACATTCGTTCCCCCTCTGTATCCTGGGTCTGGGAAATCATGCAAGGATGGAGACTGTCTCTGCGGGGGAAGGAGGCTCAGGGAACCCGGAAGCTCAAAATGTTCCACTCACCTGGCCTCATCCCCCATCTCAGGGCCCCTGTCTTTACCCCCAGGGCCCTTACGTCAGCTGCCTCTGTGCTGTTGATGTTGGGCCAGATCATTCTTTGCTGGGGGGCCGTCCTGTTTGCATCCTTGGCCTCTACCTACTAGATGCCAGGAGTACCCTTCCCAGTTGTGACAACCCCAAATATCCTCAGACTTTGCCAATGTTCCCCTGGGGGGTGACATGGCCCTGTTGTGAACACACCTGTGCTTGGCTTCAGAGACGCTGGCCACGCTCAAGAGCTTTCACTCGGCGGCCTCCCAGCCAGACCCCAGTCCCGGTCCTGAGGCTGCAGGGGCCACGGGGGTCTTTCACAGTTTCCCCTCTGGGTCTTCCTTGCACATCCAGTAATTGGAATTTTCCTTGTTTCCTGTGTAGGTTAAGAGGAAGCCCGGAGGCTAAACTCCCTTCCGTCTCCACTAGGAAACCATGTCAACCCGGCTTCTCCCCTAGTGCTTTGCCTCCTTCCACGCTGGCCCCGTGATTATGGGAATCATCAAGATGCTGTGATACCCGTGTTCACCTGTGGTCTGTTTCCCCGGCCAGGAGGTTGCCTGGCATCTATGACCAACCCAGTCCCAGGCCCCACTCTGAGCGTCTGTTTTCTGGGTCACCCCTTGTACTGACTACCGTATCAGTCAGGAGTCTTTATAAAGGTGTGGGCAGGGTACAGGGGAGCCTCGGAGATGGAAATCTGGAGATCATCGTGGTGGAGCTGTTTCCACCCCGGGCCCATGGGGTGGGTGGGTGAGCACCCACCAGGAACCTGAAAGGAGCCCACGGACGGCGGGCCGCCACGAGCACAGCGGTGACCTTCAGTCAAGGGAGACGATGGCCAAAGGCTCTCGTCTCCCCACCAAGCTCCCGCCAGGGCTCCCTGTTGGCGGAACCCAACAGAAGTCCGACGATAGGGGCCTGGTGGTGCATCCACGTGGGTCAGCCCCAGGACAGGCAAAGAGAAGGATGGAGAGGGGACCCGTAGGGGTGGGGCCCACAGCACAGTGTTGCCGCCCTGCAGCCCTGTGTGATGTCCTCCACCATCACAAGGCTGTCCCCTGTGCTGGAAGGCCGAGCCCCACCTGCTCAGGGCTGGCCCTTTTTCATTTGGGCCCAGGTCAGTGCCACCTCCTCAGAGGCCTTGCTGACTCTCTTAGATACCCGTTGTCCCCACTCCTTAGAAGGTAAACCGCATGCAGGCAGGAACCATGTGCCCCCAACACCTGGAGCAGCGCCTGTCACAAAACAGGTACTCAGTGAGCGCGTGTCCACCCGCCTACTAGACTTGTGGTGAATGTGCTGACATTTGCCCAACCCAAACCAAACATCTTATGTATTAATTCATCCATCCATCCACCTAAGCTTCCATGCGTCCATCCATCCATCCATCCATCCATCCAAACATCCACCCATCCACCCACCCACGCATTCATCTAAGCATCCATGATATCAATACATACATATGTCCAAACATCCATCTGTCCGTTCATCCATTTAAGATATATTCTGCTGTCTCTTTCAGCACCAGCATCTCTCCACCCAGTGCCCATGGCTTAGGACAGTAACTTCATCTTTAGCTCCTCCCCTGGCTTCTTTTCCTGGAGATAACGTGTTGAAACACACACAGTGACCCTGAGATGTAAATGCCATGGACAGAGAGAGCTTTGCCTGCTCTAAGGTCACCATAGCTCACCTCCTCACCAATGCAAAAGAGCTCTCCCAATGACGGAGGGCCCAAGGTGGACATTTTCACACCCACAAGGGGTGGGCAGGGAAGCCCTGGCTGATTGTAGCCGGTTTTCTTATTTCCCCCCGACTTAAAGCAAAGAATGGAACTCAGAGAACTCTGGGTTTCATTGTGTTTACTCATAGATAGCGTTTTTCCTTTCTCTGTGAGGCAGCTAAATAGGTTGAACAATGATTCACTTAAGTTCTGTCACCAAACATTAAACCATCATGGCCAAGATTTACATGCAGTCGGATGACTGGGTATTTATTCCACGCGATAAATCCTCAACCTGACGGACTCTTTCCACTGACGTGGATGGTGACGCCAATATCATAACAGAGCCCTACAGACGCCGCAGCTCGGCTGAGGAGGGCTTCCTAAGAGGTCTGCCTTGTCCAGTTTTATGCCATTTTGTACACCATTTTCTTTCCTTTTTTAAAGCTAGAGAGTGGGTGGAAGGCCAGTGTGTAAAACCTACTGACAAACAGGGATGTTAATAGCATTTTGGGAGCTCCGGGCCTGGAGTTGTTTTTGTTCTACCACGAACACAATTACATCAAACCCACGTGCCTGAGAACAACATCTCTTCAAAGAATCCATCCGGATTGAAAAATGATAAAAATGACTATTTCTAGAAAACTGAAAGACTATGTGTCTTCGTCAGCTGCCGTGATGAGGTCTTCATGGAATTGGCCTTGGAGGCTCTCTGTGTTTTGTGGGTGGGATTAGAATAACCAGCACACACCTGAGAGGGATTCGTGTGGAGTTTGGCTCATGAATAGAAGTTTACAGAGTTCATGCACACACACAAAGCACACGCACACACAGGCACACACAAGCAGACACGCACACACTGGGGGAAAGCTGCCTCTGACAGCCCACGCCCGCTCCCCAGAACCATCGAGCTCTGAGCTCTGTGACCGCCCTTGCAAATTCTGATGAGAATCAACGGCTCAGAGATGGAGAAAGGAACACGTGACACTGATGTAACGTCCCAGCTACATTTGGGGTGGTGTCAGGGGGACAGAGAAGATGACGTTTTCTTCACTCTCTTGGCAATCTACAAATGTCTACACAAAACCCGTCCTCAGGGTCAGGTTACAGGGGACTTCCTGGGTCCACCGATAGTGCTGAGCTACTTTTGAGCAAAATATTCAGGCTAGCTCTGCTGACCCACAAAGCACAGACAGAGGGGCTCCCGGCCACGGCGTGGGATGACCACAGCTGGCAGGTAACTTGCCCCAAACTCAGATGCCCTCCAAGAAGGGCAAAGTGACACGAAGGGCTTTAACCCCAGCCCCAGTAGAGCCCTGTTCCAGGAGCAGACCCCGTGCTGATCCCTTATGAAACCATCAGTCCCATCAGGTGGGCTCCTGGGGCCCCTGCCCACGCTACCTGGGTCTGGATTGGGGACTTTTCAAAGGGGAGGTCACTTTTGGATGAAAGACTACCTTTCAACATTTTGCTTTGAAGTTGCCATTGCAACCTCGGGCTTCTCATCAGGAGATTCACTGCTTAGTTCAAAATTAACTCCTGTCCTTCCTCTTCCAGCACATGGAGAGTCTTTTTCAAATTTATTTTTATTTTTTTAATTGAAGTATAGTTGATTTAGAATGTCGTGTTAGTTCAGGTGTACAGCACAACGATCCAGTTATACATATATATAAATCTATTCTTTTTCAGATTCTTTTCCCGTATTGAGGGAAAAGTATTGAGTACAGTCACATGTGCTCTACCGGAGGTCTTTTTCTGTTTGAGACTCTTCATTCCTTATACATCCTTCCTGGGTTTAAGATTGTCTCCGGGTCATCTGATAGGTCCCTTCCCAGCATCTTGATTCATTCCCTCCAGCCTTGGACGGT
Organism: Kogia breviceps; assembly: GCF_026419965.1. NCBI lineage: Eukaryota > Metazoa > Chordata > Mammalia > Artiodactyla > Physeteridae > Kogia > Kogia breviceps. The sequence goes on from NC_081314.1 coordinate 146,635,734, forward strand.
TTGCCGAGCTGTGCATTCTCCCTGCCCCCCACGTGCGAGCGCTCATCAAAACACCCTTCCTATCACCTCTTTCCTTCTGCAGCCACCTCATCTGCCCGGGCTCGGGGGAAGACGTGAGCATCTGTCCAGGCCCCTTGTCGAGCGCTCTGCAGAGAGGCAGCTCCGTCACCTGTGACTTCCACAGCAGATGATTAACTCCTGCAACACCGCTGGGCCTCAGCCTCCAGCTTGGGGAGCCTGGATTGCTCGGGGACCATATGGCCATGGAGCTGGGAGCGGGCAACTCACAGGGTGGACTGGTTTCCCAGCCAGAAACCCCCTCCAGCCCTTCCTCACCTCTGCATCCAGACGGCCAGGCCCTGAGAGCCCGCCCACCCCTGACAAGCCCTGCAAACACCGAACATCTAGATACTGGAGTTGAACAAGTAATGGGTGGTAGGCGGTGGCTTTCTCACTGTGGGAGTGGGAGGTAACAGATGAGCAAGAATCGGGGCAGGAAGGATCCACGTGGTAATGGACTCAAGCAGGAGACACCAATACGGTCACCTGTGACTTAACATAGATACCGAGGTTCTATGTGGAAATGTTTATAGATGTGCGTATATACATGGCTCAGAAGATTCACATATATTTTCTTGCTCAGTCAGCTGTAAGGGACAGGTGACCTTGCAGCAACTCCAGCAGCAATGAGCGCACTCAGGGCCAGATGTTGGTTCTTAATACTGTCCTCCAGTAAAAAGAACCAGGGTGGGGCTTCCCCGGCGGCGCAGCGGTTGAGAGTCCGCCTGCCGACGCAGGGGACGCGGGTTCGTGTCCCGGTCCGGGAAGATCCCACGTGCCACGGAGCAGCTGGGCCCGTGAGCCATGGCGGCTGAGCCTGCACGTCCAGAGCCTGTGCTCCGCAACGGGAGAGGCCACAACAGTGAGAGGCCCGCGTACCGCAAACAAACAAACAAACAAAAGAACCAGGGTGCCTTGGAGAGATGGCTGACTCTAGGACCAGGGCAGGAAATATACAAGATGAGCTGCAACGTCTTGTGGTCTCAGAAAGTAAAGAAGTGCTGGGGAAAAAAAAAAAAAAAGAAAAGACAAGAAAGAAAGAAAGAAAAAGCACATGGAGGAATGTCAAAGGCACACAGGACGCCACTGAAAGAGCCCCCAGTGGCCAAAGTGGAACAATTTGAGCAAAAAAACAAAGTAGTAAAGGATTACAGCACAAAGAGTAAAATAAATATCCATGAGTTCAGATAAATAAATGGTTGAATAAACAAATACGCAGGGTGAGAAGAGAAGATTTTCCCTGCAGAAGAATTCAGAAGGGCTTATGCAGGTCCTCTGCGCTGGGGGAGGGAGAACACCTCCCCTTTCCTAAGGGTCCGCTGTGCCCACGGGTGTCCTCCCACAGAGGGCAGCGTGGGGAGGGGGAAATAGAGCAACTTCTCAGGGGCGAAACCTGACAGCGCCACCTCCGCCAGGGGTCACCGTCGGCACCAGCAGGGATGCGTCACGTTAATGCGCGGGTGCCGGGTAAGAGGCGATGAGCGCAGCCCTTCACCTCCGCGGTCCCCCTCCCAGAACCCACACCCCATCCAGTTCCATCAGAAACACGTCAGACAGATCCCAAGTGAGGGGCATCCTGCAAAATAGCTGACCAGTCCTCCTCAAAACTCTCAAGGGCATCAAAACCCAGGAAAGTCTGAGAAGCTGTCACAGTCCAGAGGAGCCCCAGGAGACAGGATGACTGATGTTATGTGGTTTCCTGGCTGGGATCTTGGAACAGAAAAAACGATTAGGAAAAAAGAAAACAAGAATAAAGCATGAATTTTAGGTAAGAATAATGTATCAATATCTGTTAGTGGGAATGTAAATTGGTGTAGCCACTCTGGAAAACAGTATGGAGGTTCCTCAAAACACTAAAAATAGAGCTACCATATGATCCAGCAATCCCACTCCTGGTCATATACCCAGACAAAACTACAATTCCAAAAGATACATGCACCCTTATGTTCACAGCAGCACTATTCACAATAGCCAAGACATGGAAACAACCTAAATGTCCATCAACAGATGAATGGATAAAGAAGATGTGGTCTATATATATGCAATGGAATACTACTCAGCCATGAAAAAGAATGAACTAATGCCATTTGCAGCAACACGGATAGACCTAGAGATTATCATTCTAAGCAAAGTAAGTCAGAAAGAGAAAGACAAATACTATATAATATCACTTATATGTGGAATCTAAAATACGACACAAATGAACATATCTGTGAGACAGGAACAGACTCACAGACACAGAGAACAGACTTGTGGTTACCCAATGGTACGGGGGAGGGGAGGGATGGAGTGGGAGTTTGGGATTAGCAGATGCAAACTATTACGTAGAGAAAGGACGAACAACAAGGTCCTACTGTAGAGCACAGGGAACCAGATTCAATATGCTGAGACAAAGCATCACGGAAAAGAACATGGAAAAGAATACATATATGTACTACTGAGTCACTTGCTGTATAACAAAAATTAAACACAACACTGTAAATCAACTAGACTTCAATAAATGTTTTTTTTAAAAAAAGAACAATGTATCCATACCTGTTCATTAACTCTGCTAGGTGTAGCCCGCTAAGGTAAGATGTTGATCACGGGGGAAACTGGTGCAGGGTCCACGAGAACTCCGCGTACTATCTTTGTAAATTTGAAACAGATCAAAAGTAAAATTTTATTTAAAACAATATACTGAGCATATTAAGCTTGTGACTCATGGAAGTTGTTGTGAAGCGACCAGGAACAGCAAGCAGAGAGCCCGGCTCCCTGCTGAAATGACTCATGCTGGACCCAGTTTGGCCCTGTGGGGTTCTCCCTGCAGCTCAGTTCCCACCAAGTTCGCGTTCTACTTGGGTGACGGTGCCGGTAGGATGTGAGTTCCGGGCAGCCAGGCAGCCGCGACACCGGACCCATGGGAAAAGCCCACTGTGGCGGCTGTGGGTTGGGGGCAGACAGACAGACGGATGTGGACGGAGACCCCGGATCCAAGCGCCTCTAACTGCAGATCGACCCCTGGACTTTTCGTTTAGGAGTCAAAGCGTAGCCTTTGCTTACATTTATTGGAGTTGAGATTCTGTCACTTGCAAAGGAAGCATCTAATGAGCCCTGGATGTAATCCATGTTTCGCTGGCCCTATGTTTTAGAAAGAAAAGAAATCTGGGGAACCGTATCTTACATCATCAAAAATTAATGTTTTTATGGGACACCTCACAGACGAAAAGCCTCACATCTATTTTCCTCCGAAGCACCAAACTTTCCTGTGTGCAGTGGCTGAGCACCCGTGTTCTTTCACCCTGTTTATTACGTGGCTGAGGACCAGCTTGCCCTGAGATGATGGCAGTTTGAAGTGTTGCTGGTGGGCTGTTAGACCCACTCCTACCTTTGCACTTAAAAGAAGGAGGAAGCAGCAAATGTATGTGAAACAGCAATGGCAGCGACCCCCCCCAGCTGCGTTTCATCACCGCAGGTACAGAGCCGCTGCTGTACAAATGTTGTGCGAATGGGGACAGCTCGTCGCCAGGGAGATAGCCTTGAAGTAGGTGGTTCTGGTCGCGCACAGCATCCCACACATGCTTTGGTTCATGGTCAACAGGACCGGCTCCACTCCTGGAAGGCAGCAAGGAAAGATGGAGAAGGGGAGGCCCAGGTGATTCCCATTAAAGGCCTTCGCTGATCCGGGCATCCCTCCCCACTGCTGGATGCCCTCACCTGGAGCGTCTCAGGAAGGAAAACGATTGCCGACCGCCCTGATGGAGGAGCAGAAGTTTTCTTTAGAGTGTTCAATGCTCTGAAGGGGCCTCTTCAGCAGTTCTTAAACCTACACTCCCAAGTGAAAAAAGATTACAACTGCCATGGCAACAGTGCTTGTTATACAGAAAGCAGAACAGAGAAGTACGAGGAAGAAGAAAGGCGTGGATAAAGTCATGCTATGTGGGGCTAAGTGCTTTGCACGCTTTGTATCATTAATCCTTGCAAAGGCCCTATGCGCCCATTTCACAGAGAAAAAAACTGAGGCTCAGGAAAGGTAAGCAATCTATCCAGGGTTGCCCAACAAGTAAGAGCTGGACTCAAACCCCAACTGACCACATCCCAGGACCTGCTGGCCCCGCCTGGCCTCCTTGCACACATGTCACCTGCATCCAAGTCAGCTCGGGTCACTTTACAGCTTTCGACCCTCTTGTGGCTTTGGTTACACCTTGAATAAAACCCCAAACCCTGCAACGCCAGCCCGCTCTGATCCCCAGCTGTCCTTCTGCCTCTGCTCCACCGCCTCCCTGCCCCAGCCCTGGCTGCCTCCGGCCTTCCCTGCTTCTGTTCCCTCCTCCTCGACAGCTCTCCCTTCAAACAAGTCCTTCACTTGATTTGTGTCTCTGCTCAAATGTCACCCCCTCCATGTGCCTTCCCTGACCACAATATCTAAAACAGCAGCCCGAGGAAACCTCTATCCTCCTTCTTGGCTTTATTTTTTCCTTGATAAGTCTTATCTTTGTGCTGTTGTTTGTTTATTATCTATCTCCCCACCAGAATATGAGTCCCAGGTAGGTGTTTGTGGTCTGTCTCCCCACTAGAGTATAAGTCCCAGGTTGGTAGAATTCTGCCTGTCTTGTTAACTGATAGAGCTTTTTGCAAATGTCTACTGGAGATCGGACTTATCACACTGTGTGTATGTGCAGGGTGGGGGTGAGCGGAGATGGGCACTGTCTCTTGCTAACAAATCTTCCTCCATTGTCTGTCTATGAGCTTGTCAGAGAGCAGGGCCCAGCCACATATATCTTTGCCCCAATCCCTGCTCCCGGCTCCCAACTCCCGGCTCCAGGCCCAGTGCTTCACCCTGATCTGAGCTCAGTGAGTGTTTCTCTGCAATTGTCTGAATTGGGGCTCAGAGGTTGGGAGGCCTGACAGGTCCTGCCCGTCCATTTGCTTTGAGGTTGGCCTTTACGAAGTTCTGATCGGAAACAGGCCATCGCAAGTTCATGTTTCCAAACTTTGGCCAATCCTTTTTTCTTAGCAGAAGCTTCGTTTTTAGAATTCAGCCTTTTCTGTGTTCAAGAAAAGTGCTTTCCCTCATTTAAGGGCATCATGGTGTTGAGAATGGGGTCTCACCCCAAAGGCTAGGGGACCAGAGGGTCTGGGACTGAATTCCACAGACTTTCCCCAGGACCAGAGGAAGGGGAGGAGCGCAACAGGGAAATCCGCAGGTCAGGTGGAGCTTAAAGAACTAAACCACAAGAAAGAGGGGAGAAGCGAGGAGGGAAGAGGTCGTAGAGGCCATGGATTGTGGGGAGAGCAGGTCTCCTGTCTCCACGGATGAGGGGACCCGTCTGAGGGGAGGCAGCCGACGGCAGGGTCTCCCGAGACCCTGCTCCCTAAAGCCGCTAAAGTCAGGGCGGTGCCTGGGGCATCACCCACGTCGCATGGCTCTCAGACCCAAATTATTTAAAGGAGCAAATATTAGTCACGGCTAAGAAATTTTCCAGAAAGAAAAACAGGAACTTCCAGCTGTTAAGATCTCTCTCTTCCATCTCTCTCTTCCATCATCCTGCAATTTTCAAAATCTAATCTTTCTCCCATGTTGGAGGAGGGGCACGTTTGGTTTGTTTGCTTGCTTTCGTGGGAAGCAACAGAAGAAGAAATGGGCTGATCGGGGCCTTGCCCTCTCCCCAGGGGAAGGGTTCAGTGGCCCCTCCCTTTGACCTTCATAAACCCTTGGGGTTTGGGACACTTGGGAGGGAGAAGGACACTCTCGGGATACAGGACAGGGAACTTCCTGCTGATCTGGACAGGTGGGTGGGTGCTTCGGAAATTAGTCACAGATTTACAAGAGGCGTGACCACTGTCCAACTTTGAGTTTACAGAGGAGGTTCTTTCACTGAAGGACATACCAGCTCTGGCCCCTAAACTAGCATTCAGAATATATTTTAAAGCATTCCTAGGCACTGCAGAAGCCATCCAAAATAAATAGGACACTATCCTCCTCTTTAAAGAGCTTCCAATTAAGTCGGAACACCAGGATCTACAGATATACGCTGTTACGGATAGTCACGTACAGGTCTGCATACGAATTAGGCTGTTGTGTCCTAGTTCTGGAAATGAGATCATCAGTTTGCCGTGGACTCTACTCACAACGGCAGACTTACTACTGAGTCGAGCCAGAGCCAGGGGGTCATCTGGGTGCTTGGATCAGCTAGGCCGTGACTTAGATCCCTGCACCTGCTGGGGCAGTCCCCCTGGGACTCCTGAATGCAGGGGAGGCTGAGAACAGACTCTGACCCTCACCCAGAGGCCCAAACTAAAAAAACCAGCCTGTCGAGTTGGCGTCTGGTGGACGGCCGTCCCCCCCCTCGCCAAAGAACTCGGGGTGACAAGAGAAAGTGAGATTATTACCGGAATGAGAGCTACTCGGTGAGCGGCCACTGCCGGTGGCAGGTCTTAGCATCCCCCCCACTGGTGACAGGGCCCAAAGCACACAAACCCCCGCCTCACCCCACTTCGCCCTAGTGGAGCCTCCTTAGCTCTGATGACGTCACTCTGTCCCTCCCCAAGTCAGGGCAGCCCTGTGCACCGGGATGAGCTCTCGGGCTCTGACACCCGTCTGAGCGCAGGGAACGTGGTCCCGAGAGAGCCGGGGTCCTTGTGCGGCGACAGCGCCTGAGCCCCCAGGCTGTGTGTCACTCACTGCCAGATGCCAGTTCTTGGGAGCCCCCCTACCAGGAGAGTGACCCGAGGGGCCAGCAGGTGGAAGGGCGATTAGAGGTCCAGAAATGGCAGCGGCCACAGTCCCTGCGCGAGAGATGGGTTAGAGGTGGCAAGCGCTGTGTCTCCATGAGAGGGGATGGGAGGGCCCAGCCGCAGCGCCCTGGCCCCAGGGGCTGTCCCTGTTCCCGGGGGGCTGAGCTAGGTCCCCGGCACTGCACAGCTGTCTGCCGGGCGGTGGCCCTCGACCCACGCAGGCTGTGCAGGGCTCCAGCTTCCAGAGGCAGGCAGCGGAGGAACAGGTTCTCACGGGGCGGGGGGGGGGGCGGGGGGGGTGGGGGGTGGGGGGGGCAGGGGGGGATGGGGGGGCGGGATGGGGCAGAGGCCTCCCGGGGTCGGCCCGAGGCAGTACTTTCCTGCTCAGAAACTCAGAAAAACCATTTCAGCCAAAGGGCAGGCAATGCACGGTTGGCCCTCAGTAGCGCTTTTAATGCTAATTAAGCCAAGGTCAGAAATGCAACACGGGTCATCAGCTTGGTACAGGGGACTGGGGGCCACCCAAAGGCGTTCGCCTGCTGAAGGTTGTGTGACCTCCACTCAGCTCCAGGGGGAGGGCCAGCCCGGTCGAAGCCCGCCCACAATTCCGTGTTTCCCTCGCAAGGGCGGCAGTTAGTGGGGACAGGGCGGCAGCGACGACACGCAGGGTGAGTGAGGGTCACACAGCCCCGAGCTCGGACGCTGCGCCAGGCCCGGGCTTACGTGTGTTCACGCGTTATCACCCGCTCCCGTCAAGATCTCCGGGACACCTCGGGCCAGCTGTTGTCACCCCCTCTGATCAACAAGGCGTCAAGTTTGGGAGGACACGCAAATCACCCGGGGCTACACGGCAGGAATCACACAGGATGCTGGGCTTCAGGGACCCGGGGAGGAGGTCCCCACCCTGGCCCAGAGACCTGGGGGTTCAGGAAGGTGGCACCGTGTAAATGACACCCGAATGGATCTTAAGGAAGAGGTGATCAAGGGCAGGAGAGAGGGAGGGACGTTATTCTCGGATGAAATGAAGAGCAAAGTCGCAAACGTCACAGCAGAATGTCTTCTGTCTTCGGGGCACGGGGACGGAGAAGGACAGGACAGACAGTAGACGCCAGGTGTGTCACACTGGAGGTGACGGCCATTCCCCAAGGAGGCCAGCCAGGGAAATGACAGGGGCAGATGGGCCAAATAGGAAGATCCAGGGACGCCTACTCACGAAGGATGGGGGAGGGAGGAGACGCAGGAAGGAGGCCACAAAAATGGACCGAGAGCGGACGGAAGAGTGTCTTGACCCGCCAGCTGCTCCGAAAGGGAGCCAGCACCCACGAGAAGGGGACAAGGGGGGCCAGCTGAGGGCCCCGGCAAGCAGCGTGACTCCACGCCACCGCCACAAGCAGACTCGCGTGTCTGTCTGGGTCTGGAAGGCTCGCGGCGCCACATTTGTGAAGCCGATCTGTTCTTCCCTAGCCAGCCACTTCCAGGAAAGCCGGAGGATGCTGCTTCGCGCGCACCCCTTGTTTATCACTTTAACTCTTCCCCTTTCCCCCGTTTCATGGCAAAAATAACATCCCAGCATCAGAAAAAATGTTTTTTATAAAATGCCTAGAACCCTGCCAACCAAAACCAACCATTTCGTATTCTCTTCCTAAATCGGTTCAACTCTCTGCCTGGTTTCACAGAGCCTCACACGGCACGTAAAGCCGTCAAGCAGGGCCTGGTTCTGTCCACAGCCAGACCTGCGTCGCCTGGTCTGGGGCACTTGCTGACAAACGGGTCGGGGCGGGAATGAATGGTCAGGGTATAAATGCCTCTGTGGATTCTGCTCTGTCACTGGCGGGGCTGGAACTGCCCTCGGCCTCCATAAACCCGTCATAATCATCGTCCTTGACATTCCCTCTGGCAAATGTGCCACAATTTAATTAGCAGTCCCCGTCTTTGGAAATCCAGGTCACATCTTTCTTTATTTCTTTTTAAATGTTTCTATTCTAAATGATATCTCCTTTCTAAGCCAACAAGAAATCCAGAAAGCTGACAAGAAAAGAGGTAGAGTTTTGATCACTTCAATGTGTAATGCCACGTTATGAAGATACCGCGAATGAAGTTAAAAGGTAAGCCACTGACTTGTAGAATATATTTGTAAAATATGTGATAGTCAAAGGATTACTATCCTTTGTACAATATAAAAGGAGCCAGTAGAAATCAGTGACGAGGAAAATCTCGATGCCCAGCATATAGGGAACCCGATAGATAGGTAAGAGCTGGTAAGAACACATGTATCTCCACGACCCCCTTGGATGACCATTGAGAAGGGGTGGGTCTCTACCTTCTGACTTGGATGGGACTGTGCCTTCTTTCTGCGTTGTCTGAAATATTTACAACGACTAATAATTTTGTAATTACCAGAGCCATAAAAAGAAGTAAGTTGATGTGTGTATAAATCAAATATTGTACCACTAAAACTGACACTACAATTGCAGGAAAGCTTGGGGCAGATGGGCCGAAGGGCACACCCTTTCTCTCACTCTTGGCGCCTCCTGGCAGATGGTTTTCCCAGAAGGTTAGAGCAGTTTGTGGGGTGTTCGGTTTGTTATAAATGCACAAAGCAGGCTGATTCCTCCACGAGGACGATGGTAAAACTTTCAGAACATAAAGCATCTCACCTCTGGCCAGTTTGTTAATGTTAATCCTCCCTCTCACATGGTGTTTCCAGACCCCCTTTAACTACTCCAGTCCCCTTTAACAAGGCCCCCTCAGTGCCTTGTATGCAGTAGGCGCTAATACATTTTGCTTGTTCGACAGATTCATTTTGTGGTACGCCCCCGCCCCACAGGTCAGAAGAATTAGCACAGGAAGCAACTGGATTATTTTCAGAAGAGTCATTAAAAACACCAGTTAGACCCAAGACAGACTAGGCAGAGGATGCCCTCGGGGCTGGATTAGCAGCAGCCTGCAGACCCACTGGCCCACCCCGTCGGCTGGGGGGGGGGGGCGCCGCTGCAGGCTGGGGTGGGAGGAGATGCTCCACCTGGCCTGGCCCGGCCACTCTAGACGGACGCCTCCTCCCACCAACAGATGCACCCTCTGGACTTCTCCTGAGTACTCTGAACTTCCTTCCCCATCTCTGCACCCTTGCTGGAGGCCACCCACTCTGGGGGCACAGGGCAGACCCTTCTCTCCCTCCTCATTGTGGCCTTGCCCCTTCTTGCCAGGGATGAAGAGCTGGTGTGGGACCCGGGAACCAGCATCCAGCTCCGCAGGCCACAGCCTCGGCCCTTCTGTTCTGCAATTTGGCTCTGATTTCTTAATTTGAAATTCTTCCTTGACGAGGTCTTTATGGCAATTAAAGGGTGAGCCCTGCACGCAGGGATGAGCCCGTGTGCAGGCCGGATGGCACCAGGAGAAGTTTCAGCCCACGTGGAGGCTGAAGACCGAGGCTGAAGCCCCCAAGGGGCTGGCTGTGCACTTCCCTGAGCTCCTTCACCTCCGCCCCGTCCCTGCGAGATTCAGGCAGGGTTTCACACCCTGACACCCCAGACAGCTGGAAACTTCGCCCCCTGGAACCCCTCAGGGCTCTGAACTCCGTGGCCAAGTTGCCACAAGGCCCCAGGCCTCCTGCTGCAGCCTGGCTCATCATCCAGGCCCCAGCCCTCCTGGCAGAGGCAGGCAGTTTCCTTCCGCTTTATCTTGGTTCTGGAAACTTAAATTGGCTGCAATTCTGGTGGCCAAGTCAGGATCAGGAATGCAGGTCAAGGACGCCAGGGAGCCTCTGGGCTGATCTGGTGCAGGCAGAGGGGAGGGGTAGCTGCTGGAGCCTAACCCCAGGGGCCGTCCAGGATGCAGGAGCACGAAATTAAGCAGAACCCCACTCTGCGGAAGAGAAGGGGAGCAAAACGCAGAAATAATGTCACCGTAAGCACCGAGCCTTAATGCAAGAGCCAAACGATCTCCAAGTCAGATGCAGAATCCAACCACTCCTCGCCCCAGTAACCCAAACCACTGTCACTCTTCGCAAAGATTATGGCGGCAGCTCCTCCTGGACTCGCGCTAGGCGCCCCGAGCCAGCAGTGGCTGAACCCGGGGGGGGGGGGGGGCGCGTCTCTCCACTGCCCAGCCTTCCGCGCGGCACCATCTGGAAGAGTGGACCACGTCCGCGGCACGGAGCTGCCACCCCTCACCTCTCTGACGCACAGCCCGTGCAGGCCCCCGCGTACCACGCCCGCCCTCCTCTCCTGTGGGGGGGGAGGGGCTCGGCCTGAGGCTGCTCCCTTTGCTGGAAGGCTCTTTCCTCCCATGGACACGGCCGCCTGCTCCCTCTCTACCCCGGTGTGTTCCTGCCCAGACACCCTGCCGAGGTCGGCTCTGCACACTCCATGACGCACCCCTTTCCCCACGTGGCTTTTCTCCTTTGCACTAATTGCTATCCACCATGCTACATGTTGCATTTATTTACACCATCTCACCTGTTTCCCACTAACATGCCGGCTCCTCCAGACCAGGGATTTCTGTTTCTTCTCCACTCAATTCCCCGGGGCCTAGAACAGCACCGACACACGGCAAGGGTGGCGCTGATGAAGGATGGAACCTCGGCTCCTGGGGGCAGGGTAGAGGCAGGGGCTGCTGGCTCAGGGATGGAGTAACTGGGCAGCAGCTTAGTTGGTCAAATACTTATGGGGCGATTATTATTCTGAATGCAGAATGAGCCAGATGGAGTAAGGGCCACCCCCAACACACAGTGGTACGGAGTGAACCGTCACGGAACCTCACCCTCTGATCGGTGGTAAATGGCCCTGAAGAGCTGCGTTCGGTGTTTGGGCGCTCGAAGGAGATGGTCTGAGAGAGCAAAGGTCAGATGACAACAAGACACGGAGAATAAATAAGTACCAAGCTAATGAGCCATCTGCCGGGTGGTGAAGTTTCCACACCAGGCGGCACAATAGCTCTGCAGATTGGTCACCAGATGAGCCCAAAGAACATCAGAACGTTTGACAACAAAATTGAGCTGTAATAACTGTGCTCCTTCCAATTTTCTGGGGATACGTTTTCACAACCGTGAGCCAAGTGGCCAACTGTGGCCCCCCCACCAGGGTTGACCCTCCACCCCAAAGGCCTCCTGGTACCTCTTCTCACCTCCAGCCACGTGTAAAGCAAATCTCGTGGTGCCCGGGAGCTGACGTGGTCCCGTCGCTGCGCTGGACACAAGAGCAAAACCATCATCATTCTTTGAGAGCCAATCGGCCCCCCACCCCCCACCCCAGAGCAGGCAGGGGACGTGAAGCGACACGTGCTAGACCGTCCAAAGGCTGAGGAAGGCCACTTCACCTACAGATGATGACCCCATGCTCGCCAGGGGTCCAGCCTGGCCAACTCTCCAGGCAGCTGGGAGGAGTCTGGAAAGCCAGTGACTGTCCTCCAGGTGGAGGCCAGATGGCCAGCGAAGGAAAAGCAAAGACCATTGGCCGTGGCCGTGGTCAGCCGAGCCTGGGCGGACCGGCAGGGAGGAGGGAGCCTGTGTGCTCCAGCCACTCTCTCAGTAAGCAAGCCCCAGACATTCAACAGATGAAAAGCAGTGGCTTGGAATTCTCTTAGAGCGAAACAATAAGTGCATTCTCCGCCTGGTTTCGACACCAGCTTCCAAAAGCAACAGGCACTGAGAGCCATTCAGCATCATCACCCTCCCAAAACTTGTTCCCATCCCCTGAGAGAGCTGGGGAGCTGCAAAGGCAGCCCCCGCTGTGATCTCCAGGTCAAGAGCTGCCTGCAAGCCCTCCCTTTTTTCCCACATTCCCTGTGGCAATTAACGAGGGGGGTGGGGACCAGAACAGTGCTGAAACCAGCAAATAACTGGTGGCTGGGTAATCCTCGCTCTGGCTACATCAAGGACAGAAATAAAATTGCCATTTCAGCTCTGGGTGCAGCTGGAAAAAGCTTTCACTCTCGAGGATGTACAGAAAACTTAGGGGAAGGAGGTACATGAAGGAGAAGAAACTTTTCCCATCTCCTGTTGAAATTAAATGAGAATGGCACTCACAGCAGGGAGAGCAGGAACCCAGGGGGATTCTCCTAGCGTTAAGTGGTGCTTGGGTTTAGATCATGACCACGAATAGCTTGCGGCCCCATATGCCAGCCAGGTGCTTGCTGATGATGGAGTATCCACCAGCAGCAAAGGAGTCCCAACTGGCAACTGTCCACTTGCGGAGGCGACCAGCCCTGCGGCCAGAGGGGGTCGCTGTGGGATTCTGGTCACAGCGGGAGGTGACCAGCCCTGTAGCCAGAGGGGGTCGCTGTGGGATTCTGGTCACAGGGGGAGGTGACCAGCCCTGCAGCCAGAGGGGGTCGCTGTGGGATTCTGGTCACAGAGGGAGGTGACCAGCCCTGCAGCCAGAGGGGGTCGCTGTGGGATTCTGGTCACAGGGGGAGGTGACCAGCCCTGCAGCCAGAGGGGGTCGCTGTGGGATTCTGGTCACAGCGGGAGGTGACCAGCCCCCTGCAGCCAGAGGGGGTCGCTGTGGGATTCTGGTCACAGCGGGAGGTGACCAGCCCCCTGAAGCCAGAGGGGGTCGCTGTGGGATTCTGGTCACAGGGGGAGGTGACCAGCCCTGCAGCCAGAGGGGGTCACTCGCTATGAGCACCTGTCCAGAGGGCACTTGGAGACAGGCTGCCCTCTTGGCCCTGTCCCCAGGGCGGCTGGACTCAAAGGGAAGATGAGAGGGTGTGCCTTAATGTGGGAGGGGAAGAGAAGGGAGTGAAGATAAGGGGGAGAGGAGAAACGCGGAGGGGAGGGGAAGGAGGGAGGAAGGCGGCGTGGGGAGAGGAGGAGGGGCGGGGAGAGGAGGGGCCGAGCCTGCGGCACGGGCCGCGGCGGCGCGCTGGTTGGCTGGTCTCCGCGTCCTCCCGCCCCCCGCCCCCTCCTCCCACTGCCCGCCCTCCCCGCGGCGGCTGGCGTCGAGAAAGTACAGTAAAAAGTCCAAGTGCAGCGCTCGTCAAGATGGGAACGGGCTCCTCCAGCTACCGGCCCAAGGCCATCTATTTGGACATCGATGGACGCATTCAGAAGGTAGCCCCCTCCCCAGGCTTCCCAGCCCGGCGCGGGCGCCCTCCCGGCGCGCCCCCTGCGGTGCCAGCCCGGCGGCGGCCCCTCCCCGGTGCCAGCGCGGGTCCCGGAGGCGGGTGGGGGGCCGGCCAGGGGGCGCCGGCGGGGGAGGGGACGGCGGTCCAGCGAACCGGCATCAGTGGAGTCTGCTGCGGCCCTCGACAACTCGGGCCGGGGGTTGGTGGGGCCCTGCGGGGCAGGTGTCTCCACGCGCGGCCCCGTGGAAAGGCGCGACTGCAAGGGGGTATTTTTTCCATTTCGTGGGCAGAGCTTTCTTTGTAACAGATCTGATTAGGCTGAGTTCCTCCGTTCAGAGGCTGGTCCGTTAAGCCTTTTACTTCCGGTGGAACACTCACCCGGGGAGCCGGTGGGCAGACCTGCCGGGCAGAGTCCTCAGACAGGGCGGGTGCCCGGAGCTCGCAGCCCCTGTGGGGACCGGGCACTGCTTCCCGGCCAGCAGGGAGCGGGTTGGGCGTGGGGTGTTGGTAGAGGCTGGCTCAGCGGGGGCGGCTCATCCGCCCACCTCCTTCAGTTACCCATCTCAGCAGGTGGTCGGCTCTGACCGCCAGGGGGTGACCCCGGGGCTGCTGTACCTCCTGGGCCTGCAGAGAGACTGGGTGACCTTCTGGACCAGCTTTACATTCAGAGCATCTCCTGCTTCTCACTGGCAGAGAGGGACAATAAGAAAGCTGGCTTGGAGCGGGCTTCTCTAAGCTCCCCCTAAGGTCCTGTAGGCGCGGGGGACAGGGAAGGCCGCAGTGAGGGAAGCGCTCCCAGATCTCAGCTGGATGTTTCGGGGAAGCCCTGCAGCTGCTGAGGCTCACTTTGCTCTTCTCAAGGTGGCGCACGCAGAGCCGGGAAGCAGGGGGAGATGCCCCAGCCAGGCACGGAGTAGCCTCGGGGGCTCGGGTGTCTCCGGTTCTCACACAAGCCTCTGCCAGCTGCCTCGCTCTCAGCCCATCCCCTGCTTGATCCCAGGAAAGGAGAAGTATGGGCTCCCCTTCTCCCACTGTAGCCCACTTCATTGGAACCGTATAACGGGGAACAGGAAGCAGCTGAAACAAGGGCAGGTGGTCCACCCCTCGTATTTCATCAGCACAGGGCAGCTGGTGACCTGATGCAGGACTCCCCCCAGGTCCCCTGACTTCCAGGGCTGGGCACCTGTGACTGCACCAGGAATTTAACAGCCTCCCCAAAGGAAGAAAGGGCCCTCCGCTGAGTACTTCCCTGCTCCAGCATGGACACACATGCACAAGCATGCACACACCTGGGGACACGCATTCACACACAGCATGCACATTAAAATATGTGCACACACCACATGTAAACACACAAGCACACACACACACATGCACACACACAGGCACACATGTACACAAGCACACATGCTTTTTCTACCCCAGCAGAGGAGAATTATCAAAGATTGGCCCTTTTTATCTTTGGAAAGAGGTGAGATGAGATGCTGTCACCATCAGAAGTGACAGTTCCTTCCCAAGAACTTCCCAAAGGTTTCCTAGAGAAATTCAGTGGGATGTGGGTGAAAAGTGGAAGAGAGGGTCTGGAGGGAGGTGAAGGTAGAGTGGCGGGCTCAGCTCAGCTGTCACTGTGGGCATTTTGCGGCTGAGATGCTCGAGGTTTGGGTGACCTCCACGAGAGCAGCCCTGCAGGTGGCCCTGGGAGACCGCGGGCACCTGCGCTCAGGGGGTGCCAGATCTGACGTTGAGTGCTGGTTCCACCACTTTCTGTGATCCTGGGCATCTAACCCTTGGCTCCTCTGAGCTGGCCTCCTGGTCGGTAAAGTGGCACAAAAACGTCTGCTGCATAGACTGTCGTGCACAGTGAGGGAGGCTGTGTAGACAGAGCGCCCGGAGCGCTCCGGAACACAGCGGGTGTGACGCCGCTCTCTCTGTTTCGTCCACGCCCTTTAACTAATACAGAAGCGGGGAGACAGACCGTGCTCCTCAGACCTCGGCCATCTTTGTCACTGCTTCTTGACCTTGCTCTGCGCCCTCTGCCTTTGTTGCGGGTCCTGCTGGGGGCTCCTGGCTGCACCTTTAGCCCTGGGGGAGAGCCGGATCATTCGGGCTTCCAGGCGTGCGCCAGAAAGTCATAACCCCGCGCTCACCTCGCGCTGGACGCCCAGCAGCACTGTTGGGACTTGAGTCCTGGGTTGAGAGCGCCTGCAGCAATGCTTCCAGCGGCTGCGGCTTCTTTTCTTAAAGTCCCAGGCACTGGATGAATCCCTCAGGTTCCCGGCATGCAGTCGTGTTCTCTCTCCCTTTTATCCCCATCCCATCTCCTTTCCGGCAAAGGTCGCTCTTGAGGGGAGGGCCCCGCGGAGTCGGCGTCCGGGGATGAGGCAGGCACCGCCTCTGGCGCGCGCGCTCTTCTGTCCGCCCCTTCGTCCCTCCTGCGGCTCCCCCGTTGTTTCTGTGCCCTGTCCGTCCGGTTCCCCGGCTCCTGGTCCTTCCACGCTCCCCCCCGGAGAGGGCCCCAATGGGGAAGAAGATAACAGTCAGAACAGTGGCTTCTGCAGATGGTGTCTGCTCCAGCAAAGCTTGGGGTGCAGACGTAACGTTGCCTGTAGGGCGAGCCGGCCAGCGTCGCCGTCTGAGGGCGTACCCTAGGTGTACCGTAGGTGTTCCAGGTTCTTAGAGGACCCGTGGCGGCCCTCGGGAGGCTGGTTCACTGCTTCCTTGGTGTGAAGGAGACTCCAGCACACACGGTCACTTCACCTGCTCAGGTATCCAGTGGGAGGCCGCCACGGGGATCTGGGGTCCACTTGAGGGATCCGTGTTCCATCCGCAGGCTTCTCCTGCAGAGGCTGTGCAGGGGAGGCTCAGAGGGCAGGCATGGCTTATCTTCCCGGGTCTGGGTCTACACAGAAGCAGCATCCGAGGTGGCCGGGAGCCATGCCAGGAGCCAGACGGCGGTCCTGTCCTAAGCACCTCCCCTACCATCCCCACGGCCTCGGGTTAGTCACCCAACCTCTCTCTGCCGTGGATTTCTCCACGGTCACGTGGGGACGCTAGTCGTGCTGCGTTTTGTAGGAATCAAAGCAGACAGGGCAAATAGCTTAGTTATCCAAACGAGTTCACTGAGCAGCTGCTATGTGCTGAGAGCTGGGATCCAGTGTGAATGGAACATTCGTGACACTTGGTGAGTCCCCCCGAGCCATGGCCCCTCTGCCCCCTGCTTCCCCCGGGAGGGACAGGTAGGAAACTGCCACTGTTGCAGGGTGCCTGGTGACGGGCAGGACACAGCGGGATTCGGCGGGGGGGAAGGGGCTGTGATGCCGGCCATACATGGGGCCCGAGGAAGAGGCTTCCTTCCTCAGAGAAGACTTGCATTGTGGGGAAGGAGCGCTTCTCGCAGACCGGGTGGCCTCAGGGGGACCCAGGCCGGGAACTGCCGGGTGGCCGGGGCTGCGGCCTCTCGCGGCCAGCAACCCCTCTGCACGCCTGTCCCATCGCCTGCTCCTCCACCTGCCAGGGGGGCAGGTGGGACCTGGCACCTCGCAGCCCCAGATGGAGGAAGAGGGAGTGGGAGCCCCCAGGCCCGGAGAGCCGGAACCGCAGCTCCGCGGACCCTGCTCTAGGAGCTGACGCGTCCGGTCCCTACCCAGAGGGCTTTTGCTGTTTCTCTCCGCGGCTCCCCCGACTTCAGAACGTGCCCCTTTCTCCCACCCGTGTCAGAGGAAGGATGAGCTCGGCTGGCTTGCCCGGGGCATGACGGGACGATGCCCTTGGCGTCAGGGAGCTTGAGGGGTCCTGCCTGGTGGCACGTCCGGGCGTGGGTTTGCCACCTCCTGAATGAGGCAGTGAGGCCTTTGTGGGACCCCCGGACCTGGCCTTGGGCTTGGGTTTGGTGAGAGACCTCATCTGGGCAAGACTGACCATCCTGGAGGCCGTGATCAGCGCCATTAAAGGGACCGCCTGTTGGTGCTGGCCCTGGCCCAGCGGCCCCCTGGGGGCGAGCCCCTTGTCGTGGGACCACCCTCGGCCTCTCTGAGCTGCCACGTCCTTGTTCCTGCCTCGCTCCGCCGCTGGAACTCAGGTCGTAATGGGCGATCAGCCACTTGAGTTCTGCTGAGTTGTTTCTGCTCTAAAATAATGGAACAAATGAGAAAAGTCCAAAAGGAAGGGCAGTTAGAACATTGGAAAGTTGTTAACATGTCAGCAGAGGGCTGTTCCCAGTTCCCAACGCCTCGTTGTGGTGGGTTCTCCCCGCCCTGTGGCTGTGCCCCCTTCCCCGCTGGGGCTGAGCCCCCGTCTGCCGGGCCTTCTCTCCACCCCGCTGCCCTCCCCCCAGCCTGGCCCCGTTGACACGTGGGACCCCAGGCCATGAAGCCGGCGTTCAGCCCCCCTGGAGCTGCGGGGCGGGCCTGCCATCCCCTCCCCAGAGGTTCCCCCGGGGCTCAGGCTGGGAGCCCCGGCTCTGCCCGGTCTGCCGCAGTGTCCCTGTGCTCCCCCCCTGCTCTGCTCTGGCTCTGCTCGCTCCGAGGACGGCAGCCTCCGCTGCCTCTGGCACAGACACGAGCCAGCGCTTCAAGCTGGCTGCTCATCTTCAGCCTGTTCGTTGCAGGGTGCACCTGCCCCCGTCTGGTCCAGCGCGGTCCGCGTGGCGGGGCCTGGAGTCCCTCCCTGGCTCATGGAATGTCTTTCCCCTCCTGGAATGTCTGGCTGGCTGCCTGGCGAAGCCTAGTGAGGATTCCCGTTTGCCCTCAGACGTGCGCCCCTGCTTTGCCCCGCACTCAGAACGTCCCTGTCCTGCCGACCGGAAGGGTCTATGCCCGTTTGCACAGGGATGCTCTCCCCGGCCAGGCAGCCCCGGCGAGTCCTCTGGGCTTCTGCACTGCTGTCCTCTCTCCACATCACTGCCCGGTGGACAGCGACTCCCCTTGGTCACCCTCCACAGTCCCAGCAAAGTCGTTTATCCTCCTCTTAATGGTCATAATGTAAGAGCTTTAAAAAGATATTGCAATGGTAACAAGCTAACTGCAACCAAGGGAAGTTGGAGAGAGGGGGTCATTGCATACCCTTTCAGGGAGTCCGGTGCAAATGGAGGGATAGGGCTGGTCGTGATGGGGAGAGGACCCAGCCCCTCGCCTGTGATGACCCTCTGTCTGCAGCTGCACCAGAGCTGGGCTGTGAACACTGATGTCTCCATTTTCAGTCTCTTTTTCAACAAGTAGCTCAGCCACTGAAGTCAGCCAGCCTGACTCCTGAGATGCCGTATCAGGTGCTTCCAAATAGGATCTCTTGGAAACTTAGTCTCTCAGATTTTGGCCCGAGGTCGTGGAGAACTCAGGAGGCTGCTGGACTCCCTCCTTCCCACTAGCTACGGTGGGAAAACCTCTTAAACCAGACACTTTCTGACATCCGGACGCCCCAGCACGGGGTTGGCTGGAGGCCCGAACCTCACTAATGTCGTCAGGGTTGATGGATAGTGACATGGAGACCTTGGCGGCTAAGTGCAGGGGGGCCGGAGCTGCTCTCGGCGGTCACGTGGAGGGGCAGAGGCCGTGGTGCTGGACAGACAGCCTCTCAGTGCCCGGCTCTGCCACGGAAAGGTCACCTTCTCCTCGGTGAGGCGGGTGCAGTGCTGACGCCGCCCACGGGGTGATGCGGACGGCGCTGAGTAGCACTCGTACAGAGCCCAGGGCGGAGCTGGCCACCCGGGGGGCTCAGGAAGCACGTCCTGTCCCCCCCCCACCCTGTCCACTCGGAGACTCTAGAAGAAGCCTTGGCAGTGCCTTGGTGTCCCCGGTGTCATATCTGTGAGCCAGCCCTCTGTGACAGACAGCCACAAAGAGGGGGGCAGTGCCAAGGCCCCGAGACCCCGGGCCACTGCCCAGGGCACCTCCCTCTCTGACCCGGCAGAGGCGAATCTCTTGCCCTGAGCGAGAGGGCCAGTGGCCTCACCAGAGCCCTTGTGGGCTGAGCGGCTGCTTGGCCTCAGAAACGTGCAGAGTACGGCTCTGAGTGTCAGGGAAGAAAAGCAAGGGCAGGGCGCCCCGTCAGACAGCTTCTGGGAACCCTCATTTGCACGCTCAGCCGGGATGCTGAGCCCTGTACCAGCCACGGGGACCCCGACATGGGCCCGGCAGTGGGCAGTGGGGGCTGGGCGGACAGGTAGCCTTGGGTCACTGCAGGCTGGGGCCCCACTCCCCTGTCCTGGGTTTGCGGTTTGCAGGTGGCAGCAGCCTGCACTCCTGGGGACTGGGGGAGGGCTTTGGCAAGAAGGGCTGAGAGGGTCCCCACAGGACACAGAGGGACCTCAGGTGTCCATGTCAAGACAGCTGCAGCCCAGCCCTGCCCCGGTGAAGGATTCCTCTGTGCTCCCATCCCCTCCCCTTCGGCCGGACAGGCCACGAGATGGGAGGGGGGCCCCGGCAGCCGCCGCCCAGGTGTGGCAGAGGATGGGCTCCAGCCTGGAGGATGGCTTAACGGCCGGTGCAGGCGGCGTGTCAGGCGCCCAGCTCGAAAGCCGTTGAGATGGAGCCATAGCCCTCTCACTCAGCTCATCGGGCTAATTCCTCCCACTTTTGTGGTTAGGTGGTTGCATTTCCAGGGTTCTGACCCTTTTTGAGAAGAAAGTATTCTGAGGCAGTGCACGCTTGAAGATCCAGCTGTGGGAGTATAAAGATGCACCCGTCTCTCCCTGGGCACCAGGCTTACAGCCGTGCTGTGGGTCACTGTACGGTGCATTCGGGTGCCTGGGAAATGGCACCAAACGTTTTCGATCTCAAAAACATAACCTCTGCGGTCAATGGTGTGGTCATTTGCCTTGGCCGCAGCCCTGCCTCCCTGCGCGCCCCCCCGATCACCCCCACCAGGTACCACATGTGCTTCTCAGTTTCCAAAGCTGATCACCCGATAGGGACTTCTGCCTGGACAGAAACTCACAGCACCTCTGAGAACTCGGTCTTGACACAATTAAAGAAGAGCCAGAACGTTGCGTTCAGTCGGCTTTAGATGCACCCTGCCTTACATTTCTTTCAATTTTTAAAAATCGTAGTAAAATACACATGGCATAAAACTTGACCGTCTTCGCCATTTTCAGTGTACAGTTAGTGACATGAATACATTCACCTTGTTGTGCAGCCGTCGCCACCATCCATCTCCAGAACTTTCTCATTTTCCCAACTGAAACTCTGTCCCCACTAAACACGGACTCCCCGTCCCCCCTCCCCAGCTGCCCGGCAACCACCGCTCTACTTTCTGTCTCTGTGAGTCTGAGTCCTCGAGGGACCTTCTGTAGGTGGGATCATACGGGATTTGTCTTTTTGCGACTGGCTTATTCCGCTGAGCCCAATGTCCTCAAGGTTCATCCTTGTTGTAGCAGGTGTCAGAAAGCCCTTCCTCTTTAAGGCTGAATCCGATTGCATTGTGTGGATGGACCCCATTCCATTTATTCATCCATGAATTTGCCTGCTATCTTTTAAACCTGAGTCCTTTCTACTCTTATCACCTCAGTTTGCAAAGCGTAGGTCTGTTGCAACAGTGAATTATTGTGTCTTCTGGAAAACTTTGCATTTCCAAAGCCCTCCCCCATTTCCCGGTCCTGGTCGAGTTTATCTAGGGCAGTTGTGTGTGGTGTGGTCTACGAAGTGACATGTTACAGGCGGGGACAGGAGTCAACTGTTCAGGGAAGACAGATGCTTTTCAGATTCAATTACACTCAGTCCGTTTACCAGCAACATGACATCACGGCCGAGAGCACCGGTTCTGGGGCGGGTTTGTCTGCGTTTGCACCTGGGAGCGTGCGGGCAAGTTACATGCCTCGGTGTCTCCGTCTGTGAAGTGGGAGGAAGCCGGCGTCCACCTCACAGGGCCGCTGTGATTAAATTCAAGCGTGTGTGCTGCTGAAATGGGGTGGCATGTGGTGTATGCTTAGGAAGGTCCTGTTATTTTTACTCGTTTGTTTGTTATTTATGCGTGTCATGGATTCAAGCCGCCGGATCTCCGTGCCTGGCTGGGGGAACCTTCCCGAGACGTGTGGCCCTGTGTGTCCTGCCATGGTTCCAGGCACAGGACCGTGTGTCCAGGAGTGCTCTGCGGAATGAGGGGGCCGGCCCAGCCCCTCGGGTGTATCCAGCTCTGTGATACCCGGTGACTGGGTTCCCCAGGTCGGCCCCCAAACCTCTTCCCAGCAAAGAAAAGACCGCAAATGCCTTTCATTTCTCCTCCGGCTGTTTCGGAGGTGGCGCTCCATCAGGACTGCGGTAAGGAGGGAGGGCAGGGGAGGGGGACGTGACCGCCCAGTGCAGGCTCTCAGCTTGGATGCGCTGGGACCACCGGCCCGGAGAGTGACGTGGGGCAGCTGCATGCCCGCGTGCTCTCCAGCTGCATTAGGGTTTCCAGGCTTCTGGTCCGTTTGTTTTGCTGGAGGGGATGGTAGCGGTACCCACAAGCACTTAACGATAATTTTACAGGCGAAATCAGCCTTGCCTTGGGAACGAGCGGTGTTTGGAGAGTGCCCGGCTGATCGCCGTCCCCTGTGGCCCTGGGAGCATGCTGCTGTCTCTGTCCCTTGGATGCTGGCTGCGCTCTCCCAGCCTCCACGTGCAGCCTGGGAGAGCTGCTCGGCCCTGGGCCATCTGTCACAGGCAGACCCTCCTCGGTTTAGCCGAGAGGGAACACGGCCGCGAGGAAAAGCGGCCACCGCCCTGCGGTCACCACCGCCCAGCTGCAGGCTTCCGGGAGCCAGGGTGCTGTCCAGGTGGGGTCAGGCATCCCCGAGGCCAGCTGCAAGGTGCACTGATTCATTGTGTAAGCAGAACGGTTAGCAGGCCCAGTGATTCAGGCTGGCTTTATCCCCACAGCTTCTGCCTTGGGGATTTTTTTTTTGTTTTTACATTTATAGCCTTACAAATAACGGAAAAAGAGGCAGTGCATTTGACATGATCAACTAGAGATCTTCAATAATCTCTCCACCTGCAGTTCCCATTTGCAAAAAGCACAGCTAACCCAGAGCGTCGTTCCTTGTTACGTAAAGGCTGTCGGCGGAAGCGCCGGGCGTGGCCGGCGGCTCGTCCGGGGCCCGCCCGCCACGCGCACCAGTTCCAGGGCGCTTCGGGGAGCAGCCCCCAAAATGCTTGCGCTCAGAGTTGTGTTATGTAAGCTCCCCAGGGGGAAAAGTCAAGATGTGGGCAGTGCTTAAAGGCTCAAAATTCATGGTCACACATACTCTGAGATCTCTCAGTGAAGCTTCTTATGTAAGCCTCAGATGTCTTAACCGTCACTATTAATAACAGAAAAGGAGCAAACACAAGAAGCAGTGGAACACGTGACTCAGAGACGGCTTCAGATGTGGCCCCTGGAGCCAACAGGATGTGCGGCCGTGGTCCCGCGTGTATCTGAGACCCATTTTGCGGGGGGTGTTTTGAAGGCTGAGCCCCAACGAGCAGAGATGGGAGACGGCACCTGTGCCCTCCCGGCAAAGACGGCCCAGAATATTCCAAGGGGTGAGGGTCGGAGAGGCACTTCCTGTGGCAGAGTTATGAAGGGGCATACGTAGGAGCAGTGAGTTTTCTCCGGGAGTATTTCTTGAAGCAGTGCTGCTGGCACCAGGCAGAAAAGGTGGATGAGATGGGTGACAGCCTAAGGGAAGGAGAGGACACTCCCGTGCAGGTGAGGCCTGGGTGACGGGGGAACAGCAGGCCGGAGGGTGATGAGGTGGGTGGGCGGGGCGCGAGGGCGGCCCTTCTCAGGGTCAGGCTCGGCTGCCTGTCCTGGGCACCTAAGATGAAAAGCCTGACCATCAGGGCCCGATTCTCAGGGCTCCCGTGAGTGAGCCTGGAGGGTGCGGGCTGCGTGCAGCAGCGGACGTGGCCGATATTCTGAACCGTAGACACGTCCAGACCTCGTTCCACCCGCTCCCCTCTCCCTGCACCCCATATCGCCCCCCCAGAACGTGACGGCGTGCCAAGCCCTGCACCCTATTTTTTCCGACTCGTCCTGTGCACGGCATCTCCCCTCCCAGGCCTTTCCCTGAAGCCCAGGGCCTCTCCAGGGATGGGGGACCCCGGGCCTCTTGGGCACTGGTGCTGGAGCAGCGGGGCCCCCTCTACGTCTGGGGTTTCTGACTCGTTCTGCGGCCCTGTGGTGACCCCTCCCCACACGCTCCAGAGGGACAGCTCAGGCGGCCCCCAGCGGACACAGGTTGGGTCCAGACACCACGGGGCCCCCTCGAAGCCTCCAGCTCCCACCCCCCCTTGGAAGTGCCGGGCTTGGCCTCTGGAAGAAAAAGCCAGGGTTTAGTGGCTTTTGGCCAACCGCTGTGAGCCCCTGGCATCAAACTAAAACTAGTGAGCCCCAGAGGAATTGTTCGGTTCGGTGCAGAGGCTGCACGGGTGACACGGCCTGCACACGCTGGGTGGCACGGGCGCCGCGCGATGTGGGACAGCGGGCATCTCGGCGTGGCCCAGGAGACACTGTGTCCGGCTGACGTTACATCGGGGACGAGCACCCCCGAAAGTGCAGCCGCACTGAGCAGAAACCCCGATCTTTGGAGGCACTTGTAGCAGCCGTAGAGGATGCCCGTGGGGTTGTTCTCCCGGTGTGGACGCCGGCCTCTGCCTGGATAAGACGCAGGACGGTGGGGCTTGGACCCGCTCACGGCATAAGACGCAGGACGGTGGGGCTTGGACCCGCTCACGGCCCCCAGCGTCACCCGTGCCCAGAGACATTTCTTTTCTGGCAGGAAAACTGCTCAATTTTTCTAATGAAATTTCAAGCAATAAAAAGAAAGGGAAATACAGGAGGCGACGGAGGTGGGAAGGAAGGCCGCCCCACTGCAGGTGGAAGCCTCTGGGCACCCCCGCGCCCCACGGCCAGCTCAGCTCCCTGGCCTTTCTCCCCCAGCCCCCATCTCGGTGCACACGCCACTGTTCGCCAGGGGGCCCGCGTGACGGCCCCAGGTGCCTCTGGCAGGTTCCCGCCTGCCTGCGTGTCGCCTCGTCCTGTCTTTGTTCCCGTGGGTCCCCACTGTTTGGGGTGAATTGTGTCCCTCCCAAAAGATATGCCCACGTCCTAACCCCCAGTACCTGTGAATGGGACCGTGTTTGGAAATAGGGTCTTTGCAGATGTAACCAAGTTGAGATGAGGTCACGCTGGTTGAGGAGGGGGCTTTATCCCACGTGACTGTGTCCTTTAAGAAGAGGGAAATAAATGTGCACGTACAGAGGACAGAAGGTGGAGGTGGAGACTGGTGTCATGTGTCCACAAGCCAGGGAGCCCCAGGGGTTGCTGGCCGCCACCAGAGCTTGAGAGAGACTAGGACGGATGCTCCCTGAGAGCCCTCAGAAGAACCCAAACCCGCCATCACCTTGACTGCAGACTCCCGACCTGCGGGCCTCTCACTGTTGTGGCCTCTCCCATTGCGGGGCACAGGCTCCGGACGCGCAGGCTCAGCGGCCACGGCTCACGGGCCCAGCCGCTCCGCGGCACGTGGGATCTTCCCGGACCGGGGCACGAACGCGTCCCCACGCATCGGCAGGCGGACTCTCAACCGCTGCGCCACCAGGGAAGCCCAACTTCTGTGGTTTTAAGCTGCCTGTTTGTGGCACTTTGTTACGGTAGCCCCAGAAAACTCATACAATTGCCTCATTTTAACTCCACTAACCTCTTTAAAGACTTTCTCCAGAGACAGCCCTCCCCCGAAAGCCTTGATGTGCTCTGGAAAGGGCTGAAAGGCGCAGCTTCCCTAGACCCCTCGGATTCCCGGTTCATTCCCACTGGGGCTGACACTGGGGCGTGGACGCTTGCTTCGCAGGCCGGCCGAGCTCTCTGGCCTGAGCTGGAGGGAGGGGCCCTTCCCGCCTCCCGCCTCCCGCCTCCCGGGTCTCACCTTCCCGCGGTCTCTAACGCATCTCGTCTTCGCCCTTCCCCCCCCCTCCCCCCGCCACACTCACCTTCTGTCTTGAAACAGGGCCAGAGGGACTGCGTGTTGGGGGGAGGCTCCCCACGGCGGTCCCCGAGGGGCTTCGGCCCCAGGTCCTCTCTCTCCCGCCCCCTCCCACCCGGGGCACCCAGGAGCCCTGACCACAGGGTGGGTCTCCCGGGACCACATCGGAGTCCTGGTGCAGCAGAGCCGAGACAGGCCCGGGCGATGCAGGCAGGGGAGCAGGACGAGGGCCCATCAAGGGGAAAGACAAGGGTCGTGGACCGCGGGCTGCCTCTTGCTGGGGTTGGATCTCAACAAGTAAAGCGCACTTGAAGCAGACACGCCCCCAGCCACATCCGAGCGTCGAGCAGCCCTCCGAGTCGAGCTCCGCCTCAGCACATTTCTTGTTCTTCCGGCTCCTGGCTTTGTGCGATTTCAGTCCCCCGTGATCCATGATTTATGACAATGGAGCTTGACCTCAGACACTAGAAGCGAGGAAAGACAGAAGCAAAGCAACCCCGAAAGGTGACAAGAGCGGTGAGAGCATCAGCCATGACAGATGGGTTCAGGGTGGAGGCTGCCGCAGACTCGAGCTGGAAAATGGGCCCCGAAATCCCGCTGAGCCTCCGGGCAGCCCAGAGCCTGAGCGAGTGGGGCTTTACAGAGTCTGGCTGGCCGCGTCCTGCCGCTGGACAAGCTCACGTCCAGGACAGTTCCCACGACTGGACAGTTCCCGGGCTGTTCCCCTCCAGCCGCCCGGCCTCACCGCCCCCCAGGCCCACAGCAGCTCGTAGGGGCCGAATCACAGCCTTTGACCCGCTCCCGAGCCTCCAGTGTCTCCGCCCTCCGACCCGTGCTTCCCTGGCCCCGTCCTGCAGTTTGGTCCCAGTCCTACAGACACTGCATGGCTCACGCAGCTTCAAGGACTCCCATCACCTCCAGTAAAAGACTCCAGCCTTCTCAGAATGGAGGCCAAGGGCTTGTTAGCTCCCTGGGACTGCTGTAACAAATCGCCGTGGACAGCATGACCGAAAGCAACAGAAATGTATTCTTTCACTGTTCCGGAGGCCCAAAGTTCTAAATCAGTGCGACGGGGGTCAGAATCAAGGCGTTGGCAGAGGCCCTGGGGGAGCCTCCGCCCCCGCCCCTTCGGCCTTCTGCGGCTGCCGGCATAGCTTGGCTTGCAGCCTCATCCCTCGAGTCCTCCGGGCCAGCACCTTCCAGTCTCTGTGCCCCGGCTTCACATCACTTTCTCCTCCGTGTGTTGTCGGCTCTCCTTCTGCCTCCCTGTGATTCTGTGATTTCATCTAGGCCCGCCGGAATAATCTGGCATAATCTCAGGGCCCTAAGCTGACCGCACCTGCGGAGACGTTGCCCCGTAAGAAGATATCCATGGCTTCCCGGGGTTAGGGTGTGGGTGTCTTTGGGGGCCGGGGCATTCTTCAGGGCCCACGGGGCTCTCAGCCACTTGGCTGTACACACATTCTAGCCTCAGCTCACAGCACGTTTCCTCAGCCCCGCGGGCTCTCCACACAGAGTCACTGCGCCCTAAGCCCAGCGGGATTGAGGTCTAGAATTGTGGGCAGGGTGGAGCGAGATGATCACACCTCCCCTTCCCCTCCAGGCTGATGGCTCTGCGCCTGGTGGCCTCCCCATCCCTTGAGGTCGGCCCTCTTTCACAGATGTGTCCCTGGAGGTCGGCCCTCCTTCACAGATGTGTCCCTGGAGGTCGGCCCTCTTTCACAGATGTGTCCCCGGAGGTCGGCCCTCTTTCACAGATGTGTCCCCGGAGGTCGGCCCTCCTTCACAGATGTGTCCCTGGAGGTCGGCCCTCCTTCACAGATGTGTCCCTGGAGGTCGGCCCTCCTTCACAGATGTGTCCCTGGAGGTCGGCCCTCCTTCACAGATGTGTCCCTTGAGGTCGGCCCTCTTTTACAGATGTGTCCCTTGGGGTCGGC
Organism: Kogia breviceps; assembly: GCF_026419965.1. NCBI lineage: Eukaryota > Metazoa > Chordata > Mammalia > Artiodactyla > Physeteridae > Kogia > Kogia breviceps. Next base: position 146,663,445 of record NC_081314.1, read on the forward strand.
CCTCTTTCACAGATGTGTCCCTGGAGGTCGGCCCTCTTTCACAGATGTGTCCCTGGAGGTCGGCCCTCTTTCACAGATGTGTCCCTGGAGGTCGGCCCTCCTTCACAGATGTGTCCCTGGAGGTCGGCCCTCCTTCACAGATGTGTCCCTGGAGGTCGGCCCTCCTTCACAGATGTGTCCCTGGAGGTCGGCCCTCCTTCACAGATGTGTCCCTGGAGGTCGGCCCTCCTTCACAGATGTGTCCCTGGAGGTCGGCCCTCCTTCACAGATGTGTCCCTGGAGGTCGGCCCTCCTTCACAGATGTGTCCCTGGAGGTCGGCCCTCTTTCACAGATGTGTCCCTGGAGGTCGGCCCTCTTTCACAGATGTGTCCCACCTGCTTTGTTTTCGTGCGTGTCCTGGACACATTGCCTCCTCTGCCGCCAGGCACACGTTACAGGCAGGGTCTTAGACTCTCCCTGCTCCCCCCACCAAATTTGGGTCTTCACTTTGATTGCATTAACTCGTGCTGCGCTAGGCAAACGTGCCTCTCAAACCCTGTCACCTAACAGGCTGCCTCGACTGCCTCTTGTGTGTTGGACCCCAGAAAAGGTGCGTGAGGGAGAGATGAATCTCAGGAAGCTGTGGTTTGCTTCAGAACCTCAGCCTCACATCACGCCGCACCCCACCACCCCCTGGGCTGCTTATCCAGCGGCCCCGGAATCAGCAGACTGGGCTTTGCTTCCAGCAGTGCCACGTGCGGGTTGTATGAACTTGGGCCTCAGTTTCCACATCTGTAAATGGGGCTAGTGCCTGCCCGGCTGACATTTGGGTCATGCTCACCACATCCCAGGTATCTTGGGACACACTCTATAGAGGCTGTGCCTCTTCCCTAGATTGCAGGTGAGGAAAGTATGCGGTGAAGAAGGTAAGGAATTTGCCCACCAGCCCAGAGTCCTTGAGAAGCAAAGCTGGGCGTTGAGCAGGAGGGCAGGCTCCAGGCTCTGTGCGGTGAATGTGCCTCTGGGGGAGAAGGAAAAGCCACCCATGGGGTGGGGTGGTCATTCCAGTATCTGGGGCTCAGGGCAGAAGCTGCCCGGGGGAGCCCCGCAGCACCGAGAAGCTGGCCCTGTCCACTCTGAGGTTGAGAGACTTGCCTGGGGCACACGGTGTATTCGAGAAGGAACAGAGTCAGGTCCTGGAAGCCCAGTTCAGAGGCTTTTCCTCGGCCGGTTCGTCACGGCCTCACAAGCTCTGCAAGAGCAGTGAAGTTGGTCTCTAGGGACCTCTCTCTGCATTTGTCCCAAACTCACCCTCCCCCAATTCCAGGAGGCTTTGCATGTGTGCTGCCCCCCGAGCGTGTCCATAATTACCAGCTTCAGCCACACCTGATCTCCATCATCTCAGACGTTTATCGCACCGAGCCACCAGCTCCTCTCTCTTCCCTCGGCCTGACCTTCACCCGCTGCTGGACTCGCAGTCGCCCTTCCTTTTCATTCCCACTCACTGGCTGTGTGAACCTGGATGAGCTCCTCCACTCTCTGAACCTTAATACCTGCAAAATGGGAATAACAGTGCCCACCTTTAAAGCTTGCTTTAAGGATCAAAGAAAATGCGTGGTCTTCGACAAATAAATGGCAAGAAAAGGGGACCGTGTCTCTCTCTCTCTCTCTCTCTCTCTCTCACACACACACACACACACACACACACGCACACACACACTTGTTTTCAAGTCAGGATCTACACAAGACTCAACATGGTGCATTTGTTTGCTGTCCCTCTTCTTGGTCTTTCTCTAGCCATTGGTTTCATCCCTTTACGTTCCTTGCCATTTTATTGGTCCAAGAAGACATATTACTTTTGTCCTCTAAACATGCCCCAAGGATAGATATCTGACAACCTGAGAAGTGATAAGGGAGATTGCTGTCAATTTTATTCCCACGTGATAATCGCACTGTGACTATCTTAAACCATAAGAAAGAGATCTTATATTTTAGAGACCCACACTGAAGTACATGCATGAAATAATACGATGTCGAAAATGAGCTTTACAATAACCCCAGTGGAGGGAGAAGTCGGGGGACAGACAAAGCAGGATGGGTCTCGCGTTGAGAGTTGTGAAAGCTGCGAGGTGGGGAGTGAGGCCCCGTTACGCCAGGCCTTCTGCTTTTGCAGATGTTGGAGCATTTCCATTATACAAAAGTTCCTTTTTTTTTTTCCAGAGAATGTGTGTAATGCGTCTGGCTCATAGTAATAAATGGTAGTTTTCATTATTATTTTTAACACCTTTATTGGAGTATAATTGCTTTTCAATGGTGTGTTAGTTTCTGCTGTATAACAAAGTGAATCAGCTCTATGCATACGTATATCCCCAGATCCCCTCCCTCTTGTGTCTCCCTCCACCCTCCCTATCCCACCCTTCTAGGTGGTCACAAAGCACCCAGCTGATCTCCCTGTGCTATGCGGCTGCTTCCCACTAGCTATCATCTGTTTTACATTTGGTAGTGTATATGTGTCCATGCCACTCTCTCACTTCATCCCAGCTTACCCTCCCCCCCTCCCCGTGTCCTCAAGTCCATTCTCTATGTCTGCATCTTTATTCCTGTCCTGCCCCTAGGATCTTCAGGACCTTTTTTTTTTTTAGATTCCATATATATGCGTGAGCATATGGTATTTGTTTTTCTCTTTCTGACTTACTTCACTCTGTATGACAGACTCTAGGTCCATCCACCTCACTACAAATAACTCAATTTCGTTTATTTTTATGGCTGAGTAATATTCCGTTGTACATGTGTGCCACATCTTCTTTCTCCATTCCTCTGTCGATGGACACTTAGGTTGCTTCCCTGTCCTGGCTATTGTAAATAGAGCTGCAGTGAACATTGTGGTACATGACTCTTTTTTTTTTTTTTTTAACATCTTTATTTGAGTATAACTGTTTTACAATAGTGTGTTAGTTTCTCCTTTACAACAAAGTGAATCAGTTATACATATACATATGTTCCCATATCTCTTCCCTCTTGCATCACCCTCCCTCCCACCCTCCCTATCCCACCCCTCTAGGTGGTCACAAAGCACAGAGGTGAACTCCCTGTGCTATGCGGCAGCTTCCCACTAGCTATCTAATTTACATTTGGTAGTGTGTATATGTCCCTGCCACTCTCTCACATCGTCACCGCTTACCCTTCCCCCTCCCCGTATCCTCAAGTCCATGCTCTAGTAGGTCTGTGTTTTAATACTCTTTTTGAATTATGGTTTTCTCAGGGTATATGCCCAGTAGTGGGATTGCTGGGTGTTATGATAGTTCTATTTTTAGTTTTTTAAGGAACCTCCATACTGTTCTCCATAGTGGCTGTATCAATTTACATTCCCACCAACAGTGCAAGAGGGTTCCCTTTTCTCCACACCCTCTCCAGCATTTACTGTTTGTAGAATTTTTGATCATGGCCATTCTGACCGGTGTGAGGTGATACCTCATTGCAGTTTTGATTTGTATTTCTCTAATGATTAGTGATGTTGAGCATTCTTTCATGTGTTTGTTAGCAATCTGTAAATCTCTGGAGAAATGTCTGTTTAGGTCTTCTGCCCATTTTTGGATTGGGTTGTTTGTTCTTTTGATATTGGCTGCATGAGCTGCTTGTAAATTTTGCAGATTAATCCTTTGTCAGTTGCTTCATTTGCAAATATTTTCTCCCATTCTGAGGGTTGTCTTTTGGTCTTGTTTATGGTTTCCTTTGCTGTGCAAAAGCTTTTAAGTTTCATTAGGTCCCATTTGTTTGTTTTTATTTCCATTTCTCTAGGAGGTGGGTCAAAAAGGATCTTGCTGTGATTTATGTCATAGAGTGTTCTCCCTGTGTTCTCCTCTAAGAGTTTGGTAGTGTCTGGCCTTGCATTTAAGTCTTTAATCCATTTTGAGTTTATTTTTGTGTATGATGTAAGAGAGTGTTCTAATTTCATTCTTTTACATGTAGCTGTCCAGTTTTCCCAGCACCACTTATTGAAGAGGCTGTCTTTTCTCCATTGTATATTCTTGCCTCCTTTATCAAAAATAAGGTGACCATATGTGCGTGGGTTTATCTCTGGGCTTTCTGTCCTGTTCCATTGACCTATATTTCTGTTTTTGTGCTAGTACCATGTGTGTACTAGCATGTCTTATAGTTTTCTGCATACAGGTCTTTTGTCTCCTTAGGTAGGTTTATTCCTAGGTATTTTATTCTTTTTGTTGCAATGGTAAATGGGAGTGTTTCCTTAATTTCTCTTTCAGATTTTTCATCATTAGTGTAGAGGAATGCAAGAGATTTCTGTGCATTACTTTTGTATCCTGCAACTTTACCAGATTCATTGATTAGCTCTAGTAGTTTTATGGTAGCATCTTTAGGATTCTCTTTGTATAGTATCATGCCATCTGCAAACAGTGACAGCTTTACTTCTTCTTTTCTGATTAGGATTCCTTTTATTTCTTTTTTTTTCTCTGATTGCTGTGGCTGAAACTTCCAAAACTATGTTGATTAATAGTGGTGAGAATGGGCAGCCTTGTCTTGTTCCTGATCTTAGTGGAAATGGTTTCAGTTTTTCACCATTGAGGACAATGTTGGCTGTGGGTTTGTCATATATGGCTTTTATTATGTTGAAGTAAGTTCCCTCTATGCCTACTTTCTGGAGAGTTTTTATCATAAATCGGTGTTGAATTTTGCTGAAAGCTTTTTCTGCATCTGTTGAGATGATCATATCGTTTTTCTCCTTCAGTTTGTTAATATGGTGTATCACATTGATTGATTTGCGTTTACTGAAGAATCCTGGCATTCCTGGGATAAACCCCACTTGATCATGGTGTATGATCCTTTTAATGTGCTGTTGGATTCTGTTTACTAGTATTTTGTTGAGGATTTTTGCAACTATGTTCATCAGTGATATTGGCCTGTAGTTTTCTTTCTTTGTGACGTCTTTGTCTGGTTTTGGTATCAGGGTGATGGTGGCCTCGTAGAATGAGTTTGGGAGTGTTCCTCCCTCTGCTATCTTTTGGAAGAGGTTGAGAAGGATAGGTGTTAGCTCTTCTCTAAATGTTTGATAGAATTCGCCTGTGAAGCCATCTGGTCCTGGGCTTTTGTTTGTTGGAAGATTTTTAATCACAGTTTCAGTTTCAGTGCTTGTGATTGATCTGTTTATATTTTCTGTTTCTTCCTGGTTCTGTCTCAGAAGGTTGTGCATTTCTAAGAATTTGTCCATTTTTTCCAGGCTGTCAATTTTATTGGCATAGAGTTGCTTGTAGTAATCTCTCATGATCCTTTGTATTTCTGCAGGTCAGTGGTTACTTCTGCTTTTTCATTTCTAATTCTATTGGTTTGAGTCTTCTCCCTATTTTTTCTTGATGAGTCTGGCTAATGGTTTATCAATTTTGTTCATCTTCTCAAAGAACCACCTTTTACTTTTGTTGATCCTTGCTATTGTCTCCTTCCTTTCTTTTTCATTTATTTCTGACCTGAGCTTTATGATTTCTTTCCTTCTGATAACTTAGGGGGTTTTTTGTTCTTCTTTCTCCTATTGCTTTAGCTGTAAGGTTAGGTCGTTTATTTCAGATGTTTCTTGTTTCTTGAGGTAGGATTGTATTGCTATAAACTTCCCTCTTACAGCTACTTTTCCTGCATCCCATAGGTTTTGGGTTGTCATGTTTTCATTGTCATTTGTTTCTAGGTATTTTTTGATTTTCTCTTTGATTTCTTCAGTGATCTCTTGGTTATTAAGTAGTGTATTGTTTAGCCTCCATGTGTTTGTATTTTTTACAGAGCTTTTCCTGTAATTGATATCTAGTCTCATAGCATTGTGGTTGGAAAAGATACTGGATACAATTTCAATTTTCTTAAATTTACTGAGGCTTGATTTGTGGCCCAAGAAATGATCTATCCTGGAGAATGTTCCATGAGCACTTGAGAAGAAAGTGTATTCTGTTGTTTTGGGATGGAATGTCCTATAAATATCAATGAAGTCCATCTTGTTTAATGTATCATTTAAAGCTTGTGTTTCCTTATTTTCATTTTCATTTTGGATGATCTGTCCATTGGTGAAAGTGGGGTGTTAAAGTCCCCTACTATGATTGTGTTACTGTCGATTTCCCCTTACATGGCTGTTAGCATTTGCCTTATGTATTGAGGTGCTCCTATGTTGGGTGCATAAATATTTACAATTGTTATATCTTCATCTTGGATTGATCCCTTGATCATTATGTAGTGTCCTTCTTTGTCTCCTGTAATAGTCTTTATTTAAAGTCTATTTTGTTGGATATGAGAATTGCTACTCCAGCTTTCTTTTGATTTCCATTTGCATGGAATATCTTTTTCCATCCCCTCCCTTTCAGGCTGTATGTGTCCCTAGGTCTGAAGTGGTTCTCTTGTAGACAGCATATATATGGGTCTTGCTTTTGTATCCATTCAGCCAGTCTATGTCTTTTTGTTGGAGCATTTAATCCATTTACATTTAAGGTAGTTTTCGATATGTATGTTCCTATTACTGTTTTCTTAATTGTTTGGGGTTTGTTATCATAGGTCTTTTCCTTCTCTTGTGTTTCTTGCCTAGAGAAGTTCTTTTAGCATTTGTTGTAAAGCTGATTTGGTGGTGCTGAATTCTCTTAGCTTTTGCTTGTCTGTAAAGGTTTTAATGTCTCTGTCAAATCTGAATGAGATCCTTGCTGGGTAGAGTAATCTTGGTTGTAGGTTTTTCCCTTTCATCACCTTAAATATGCCCTGCCACTCCCTTCTGGCTTGCAGAGTTTCTGCTGAAAGATCACCTGTTAACCTTATGGGGATTCCTTTGTATGTTATTTGTTGGTTTTCCCTTGCTGCTTTTAATATTTTTTCTTGGTATTTAATTTTTGATAGTTTGATTAATATGTGTCTTGGCATGCTTCTCCTTGGATTTATCCTGTATGGGACTTTCTGGGCTTCTTGGACTTGATTAACTATTTCCTTTCCCATATTAGGGAAGTTTTCAACTATAATCTCTTCAAATATTTTCTCAGTCCCTTTCTTTTTCTCTTCTTCTTCTGGGACCCCTATAATTCGAATGTTGGTGCATTTAATGTTGTCCCAGAGGTCTCTGAGACTGTCCTCAATTCTTTTCATTTTTTTTCCTTTATTCTGCTCTGCAGTAGTTATTTCCACTATTTTATCTTACAGGTCACTTATCCATTCTTCTGCCTCAGTTATTCTGCTATTGATTCCTTGTGGAGAATTTTAAATTTCATTTATTGTGTTGTTCATCATTGTTTTTTTGCTCTCTAGTTCTTCTAGTTCCTTGTTCAACATTTCTTGTATTTTCTCCATTCTATTTCCAAGATTTTGGATCATCTTTACTCTCATTATTCTGAATTCTTTTTCAGGTAGACTGCCTATTTCCTCTTCATTTGTTAGGTCAGATTGGTTTTCTCTTGCTCCTTCATCTGCTGTGTGTTTTTCTGTCTTCTCATTTTGCTTATTAACTTACTGTGTTTGGGGTCTCCTTTTCCCAGGCTGCAGGTTTGTAGTTCCTATTGTGTTTGGTGTCTGCCCCCAGTGGGTTAGGTTGGTTCAGTGGGTTGTGTGGGCTTCCTGGTGGAGGGGACTGGTACCTGTGTTCTGGTGGATGAGGCTGGATCTTGGCTTTCTGGTGGGCAGAGCTGCAGCTGATGGTGTGTTTTGGGGTGTCTGTGACCTTATTATGATTTTAGGCAGCCTCTCTGCTAATGGGTGGGGTGGTGTTCCTGTCTTGCAAGTTGTTTGGCATGGGGTGTCCAGCACTGTAGCTTGCTGGTCGTTGAGTGGAGCTGGGTCTTAGCGTTGAGATGGAGATCTCTGGGAGAGCTTTTGCCATTTGATATTATGTGGAGCCGGGAGGTCTCTGGTGGACCAATATCCTGAACTCAGCTATCCCACCTCAGAGGCACAGGCCTGATACCCGGCCAGAGCACCAAGAACCTGTCAGCCCCATGTCTCAGAAGAAAAGGGAGAAAAAAAGGAAGAAAGAAAGAAAAAATAAATAAAATAAAGTTATTAAAATAAAAAATAATTAGTAAAAATTTTAAAAATTTTAAAGTAATTAAAAACAGAAAGAAAGAAGGAAGAGAGCATTGAAACCAAAAAACAAATCCACCAATTATAACAAGTGCTAAAAACTATACTAAAGAAAAAAAAAAAACCGACAGACAGAACTGTAGGACAAATGGTAAAAGCAAAGCTATACAGACAAAATCACACAAAGAATACACATACACACAAAAAGAGAAAAAGGAAAAATATATATATATATATCATTGCTCCCAAAGTCCACCTCCTCAATTTGGGATGATTCGTTGTCTATTCACGTATTCCACAGATGCAGGTACATCAAGTTGACTGTGGAGATTTAATCCGCTGCTCCTGAGGCTGCTGGGACAGGTTTCCCTTTCTCTTCTTTGTTGGCACAGCTCCCGGGGTTCAGCTTTGGATGTGGCCCCGCCTCTGCATGTAGGTCGCTGGAGGGCGTCTGCTCTTCGCTCAGACAGGACGGGGTTAAAGGAGCCGCTGATTCGGGGGCTGTGGCTCACTCAGGCCGGGGGGAGGGAGGGGCACGGATGCGGGGCGAGCCCGCGGCGGCAGAGGCCAGCGTGACGTTGCACCAGCCTAAGGTGCGCCGTGCGTTCTTCCGGGGAAGTTGTCCCTGGATCCCGGGACCCCGGCAGTGGCGGGCTGCACAGGCTCCTGGGAGGGGCGGTGTGGAGAGTGACCTGTGCTCGTACACAGGCTTCTTGGTGGCGGCAGCAGCGGCCTTAGCGTCTCAAGCCCGTCTCTGGGGTCCGCGCTGATAGCCGCGGCTCGCGCCCGTCTCTGGAGCTCCTTTAAGCGGCGCGCTTACTCCCCTCTCCTCGCGCCCCAGGAAGCAAAGAGGGAAGAAAAGGTCTCCTGTCTCTTCAGCAGCTCCAGACTTTTTCCCGGGCTCCCTCCCGGCCAGCCGTGGCGCACTAACCCCTTCAGGCTGTGTTAACGCCGCCAGCCCCAGTCCTCTCCCGGCTTCCGTCCGAAGCCCGAGCCTGAGCTCCCAGCCCCGCCCGCCCCGGCGGCTGAGCAGACGAGCCTCTCGGGCTGGTGAGTGCCGGTCGGCGCCGATCCTCTGCGGGAATTTCTCCGCTTTGCCCTCCGCACCCTGTGGCTGCGCTCTCCTCCGCGGCTCCGAAGCTTCCCCCTCCGCCACCCGCAGTCTCGGCCCACGACGGGGCTTCTAGTGTGTGGACACCTTCCCTCCTTCACGGCTCCCTCCCACTGGTGCGGGTCCCGTCCCGATTCGTCTCTTGCTTATTCTTTTATCTTTTGCCCTGCCCAGGTACGTGGGGAGTTTCTTGCCTTTTGGGAGGTCTGGGGTCTTCTGCCAGCGTTCGGTGGGTGTTCTATAGGAGCAGTTCCACGTGTGGATGTCTTTCTGATGTATCTGTGGGGAGGAAGGCCATCTCCGCATCTCACTCCTCCGCCATCTTGAAGGTCTCTCCCGTTATTATTTTATAGTCTTTTCACACGGCACGACCAGCAAAATATCTCTTAAATTGGAAAGAGACATAAGGCCTAATTCAAATTTAACTTAGCAGACAAAGAAGCCATGATTACCTGCCTGGTGGTTAACAGTGATCCATTCTGAATGTGACATTATTGTTACATGTTCTGGAAGCAAGGGGCAGGACAGAATGAACACTATGTTCACGTTTATATATATAATTTGTAATTAGAGGGGAATTGCAGATGAATTGTGGGTATACATGGATGGATGGATGGATGGGGAGACAGCCTACAATCTTTCCTTTGGTGAAAATGTACTTTTTGAGTGATAGTAAAAAAACAATAAAATGTGGGGTTTGGGTCTTGGTCTCTTTTTAGCTTGTTTGTTTTATATATTAAACACTTGGAATTCTCAGGTGCTGAAAAGGCAATAGAGATTCAGCTTTTAACTCCCCCAAAGATAGTGGAGTTGCAGAATCACCACTGAGTTGGTGTTTGGCTGTCCTGACAGCCAGTCTGGTGAATTCTAACTCGTGGACGTGGAGCACAAGACCAGGGGGTCAGACTGAAATACTCTTTGAGGGTAGACAAAGCCCTGTACAAGCTTAGCAGTTTATAAAAGCTACTAAAAAATCAATCATGGTCAGATAGACAAAGGAAAAAGAATTTGGATTGGTTTATTTTCTTCCAAGTGTGGGATCCAAATCAATATTCATTCCAAGTATGCAATCAGAAATATCAGTCACTTGAGAACAAGGCAAACAGAATGCATACAGTGTTATAGGAGAGTGACAGTGGCAAAGAGGCCAAGAGACCACCTCTACTTCCCATGTGGACCACCATTAAAAGCCTGATTTCAGGCACTGCACGCATCTCTGGGCTTGGAGCCAGGCGAGTCGAGTTTGTATCCAGGACCACAGGGACCCGACCGGGCCAGGTTCTGTCTCTGTGGCTCAGAGGCCTCCTCTGTGAGGAGGAGGAGGATACCCCAAGCTTATGAGGTCCTTCCAAGGACCCAGGGTCATAGGGTATAAGATGCTTGGCTCAGGTTCTGGCCCAAGCATGAGTTGAACCTCAGTAGTTGGTGGTGGTGGTGATGGTGACCGTAGAGGTGATGGCGGTGGTGACAGTGGAGGTGGTGGTGGTAGTCCTGGTGGTGACACTAGAGGCGCTGGTGGAGGTGATGGTGGAATTGGCATCCTTAGTGGCGGAACCTAAAACCCACAGATGCAAAATTCAGCCTCAGCCTGTTCACACAGGAGGATACTTGGGCACCGGTGTCCTGTGGTCAGATGGACAGGCCCTGTGCTCACAGATGGAATACAGAGGAACTAAGCAGGCTCCTGCCCACAAGGACCTCACCTTCCAAAGACTGTCCCCCATGTTTACCAGAAGAAAACTGACACTAAGCACAGTGAGGTCGAACTGATCATTTAACCTGTCAAAGTCTTTTAAATCCTGTGGCGATCCTGTCGACTAATGCACATTTGCATTGACACGATCCTGGTCTTCACTGCATTTTGGTTGTGGTTGGGTGTGGCTGGAAACACAGGGAGGTCAGTTAGTGCATCAGCGCCTGCTTTGTGGTGGCCTGCCCAAGTTAAGGTATCCCCATGTCCCGACGTATGAACCACCCAGAGATGCCAGCATGTTGAAGTTAAGGCTGTGTGTCCTCAGCGCCTCTTGCTTGTGAAAGGGCGTTGGAGGGGTCAAGGAGGAGCCTCTCTGTCTCTAGGGAAGACATCCGTAAGTTTCAAGGGGCCCGCCGTGTAATCACAGCTGCCACTTAACTGAGCACTTACTATGTGCCAGGCCCTCTGTGTGTCATGATGAAACCTCCTCTGGGGTATGATAGTCCTCACTGTGCAGATGAAGCATCAGGGTCTGAAAAAGGTGAAGAAAGTCGCCCTGGGTCCAGCTGGTAGGAAGAGGGACTGGAAGTGAACTCACTTGCCTGACCCCTCCCTTCCCACCCCTCTGCCCTGCGCGTGCCTGGAGCAGTGTGCGACTCTGGCACCAGCCGAGGGCAATCCTGGGTCGTGAGACACAGCATGAAACGCCTGGGCTCCGGCCAACCCAGCGCCCACCCGGCCAGCCGTAGCCCGCTAAGGGCAGTCACTCGCTGACTGTCCTCGCAGCCAGGCACCCCTTCTGCCCGGATGGCCAAAGAATTAGTGCAGTGATTGCGTAACTTTAGCAACGGAACTGTTTTCTTTCTCAAAAAATTTTACATACAGTCCTACTATATACAGCTTGGATAAACAGTTAAGTGCCATGTATTTGAACCCATTTATTCTGGCAGTTCAAATCCGCGGCACCCACCGGAGAATTGCTGCGAGCAGAGCAGGTCCCTGTGCCGGCACCGCGTTTGGAATTCGCGTTCAGAGCGGCAGCCGCCGGCTTGCACTGGCCTCAGCCTCAGTCACCCTCAGCTCGCTTCACTGGCCCCCAGAACGCTGCCTGAGGAGGGCCCTGACCTGCACGCCCCCGAGGCCGTGGAGAGGCCCAAAGGCCCGGGCAGCGCGGCCCTGCAACTCGCCGGCCAGGAGGCACGTACAAGACACTCAGGTCTCAGGACAGCAGTCGGGGGCAGCCGCGTGGGTACCGACCCCAAAGATGACGCGTCCCTCCTCAGATGCGTTGATATTTATGTTATTACAGCTGAGTACTTGCTTTAGAGTTGTGTCTAAAGGAGCTCACGTAAGGAAAGCTGAGCCCGGTACTGGCGGGCCTCCACCACCTGGCCCTGCCCCTGCCCCTGCCCCAGGGCAGTGCTGGTCAACCAGAGCCCCCCTTCTCATGTCTGGGGCGTGGCTCCCCGCCCAGGCCGGTCTCACCCCACCTGCTGGGCTGGACCCCTTGGGGTTTCTGCCCAGGCTCACTGCAGCCCCCTAGGAGGACCCCACACCCACCCTGATCACTGAAAACCTCACTTGGGTGAGTCTGGAAGATGCACGATGTGAGGCCCGTCAGGTCAGGGTGGGAAGCCGTAGAGATCCTTTAACGGGAAGTTCCGGCGCGTGGGCCGTGAGGCTCAGGTGGATGGGGCGGCGGGAGGGGGGAGGGGGATGGGGGATGCGGCTTCTCTGTGGCCCCTTCTGTCTGCACGGCCTCGGGTCCCCTGGAGGCCACGGCCAATCCCTCCAGCCCCGAGTCAGCTGTGTCCCTGCAGCTGGCACAGACCCGTGGGACCTGCTTTCTTGTCTGTCCCGGGAGGCACCCAGCTGGCCATTGCCTTCCCATCCACAGGGTCCCTGCCTCTCCGTCGCCTCTGATTTTCTGCCGGTGCCTTCGGCTCCGCACCAGCTCCCTCTACTCCTAGCCAAATGCTATTTAAGTTCTGAATTTTTTTTTTTTAATTCTGATTTTTGTTCTCTGGTTAACTTGTCATTTAATTTTCTCATCCGCTTGGCTTAAAGCCAAAGAGTATTCGTTCCAAATAAAAATGGTAAAGACCTTTTTTTTTTTTTTCCATCTCCTAAGAATCTTATGTAAATGCAGCGCAGCCCGCTGTTAGGAAGAGATATTCACAAGCCAGTTCTGTTATCGGTTATTAACCTCAGCTTCTAGATCTAGGTAACTTTTCTCTTGGTTATAAAAGCCCTGCGTATTCATAGTAGAATATTTGAAAACTACAGAGCAGCATAAAAAAGAAAAGAAAAGAACCCATTATCCCACCAGACAGTGCGAACATTTCAGGACCTCTCCTGCTGGTGTTTTCTTTTCAGAGAGACAAAGGGAGAGGGAATCACTTTCTTTTACATAATTTTTTATTTTGATCATTGTCACTCAGCATTCCATTAGCGGTCTTCAAAAACATGAGTTTAGGGCTTCCCTGGTGGCACAGTGGTTGAGAATCCGCCTGCCGATGCAGGGGACACGGGTTCGTGCCCCGGTCTGGGAAGATCCCACATGCCGCGGAGCGGCTGGGCCCGTGAGCCATGGCCGCGGAGCCTGTGCTCCGCAAGGGAGAGGCCACAACAGTGAGGCCCACATACCACAAAAAAAAAAAAAAAAAAAAAAAAAACATGAGTTTAATGCCTATATAATGTTCCATCGTTGAGACTTACTAAGATGTAATCATTTCGTTACTTTGAGATATTCATCTTAATTCCATTTCTCTGCAATAACTAACACACAAGGAACAGCCCCACTAGCTCTTTGCTTGCAAAGGGGCCGTGCAGGGCAGTGGTTTGGGCCTAAGCCTGGGAGGTGACTAGAACACTGCCTGACACTTGATAAATGCTCTCTTTATTATGTCTGCTATTATATTCTTAAGAGCAGTTCCTGGAAATGGGATTCCGGTCAAAGGGCACACATATGGCCACACTGTTTCCCAGCAGAGCTATCTGGACACACATTCCTGGAAGGCTATCCCTCTCCCCACTCCCATCCAGAGTCGGTGCCTTCACCTTATTCAGATAAGCTCTTGGGGACCATGGGAGATTAGCGTGCAGTTGTGAGCAATACTGCAGAATCTGTGTACCCTTCACCCCGTTTCCCCCAGTGTAACGTCTTGCAAAATCACGGTACAGGGTCACTGCCAGGATGTAACCGTGAGACAGGCCCCCGCCTTATGCAGACTTTCGCCATTTTGTTGTGCTTATCTGAGTGTGTGTGCTGAGTTCTGTACAATTCAATCACATATGTAGGGTCTCTTATCCACCACCACAATCACGGTAGAGGACAGTCCCAGCCCTTTTGTGACCACGCCCACCTCCATCCTCCACCCGGAGCCCCACCCTCCTGCTCCCCACCTCCATCCCTAACACTGTTCTCCATGTCTATAATTTTGTCATTTCAGGAATGTCGTATAAGTGGAATCATACAGCATGTAACCTCTTGGGTTGCCTTTTATTCACGCAGCATAAATCCCTTGGAATCCATCTCAGTTGTGTAGATCAGTAATTCATCCACAGTGTGGATGGACCAGAGTTTGTTTAACATTCACCTGTTAAAGGGTATCTGTGTTGCTTCCAGATTTGGGCTTTCCATCACTTTTTCGTTCTTGCCAATGTGGTGGTTTGCCTTCCATTTCTTGGAGGCCAATGTGGCTATTTTTAGAAGTCAGTACTCTAGTTTGGCTGGGTGGAGATTTCTGATGCCGCATGATGCGTAAAATTCATATCATCAAGTAAATACAAGTATGATGAAATGTCAGTGCTGAGATTTAAGGTGCTGCGGGGCTGAGGTCAATAGCTGACGTGGATGGAGCGAGGAGGGGCCAGAGTGAACGTCACGGGAAGAGGCGTCGAGTTCTCATTAACAGAGGAAGGCACCGGAGCCGGGTACTGCGTGGAGGAACAGAGCTCGCCACGTGCCCTCAGGAAGGACAGCTTGCTGGGAAAGGAGAAGTGCCTTTCTTCCCTGCCTGCTTCAGGGCCTCGGCATCCTGGTGTCTGCGCACCCCGGCTCTCATCTTCAGCTGTAGCCGTTTAAAATCACCTCGGGGAGAAACTGCAGAAGAATTACAATGAGGAAAGTTTTGCTCGAGATTCATTACTCCAAGTTCACAGACGCTCTGTGAAAATTGTTGCTAATGCAGTCGAATAAAAAATTTCACATGGGGCTTCCCTGGTGGCGCAGTGGTTGAGAGTCCGCCTGCTAACGCAGGGGACGCGGGTTCGTGCCCCGGTCCGGGAAGATCCCACGTGCCGCGGAGCGGCTGGGCCCGTGAGCCGTGGCCGCTGCGCCTGCGCGTCCGGAGCCTGTGCTCCGCAACGGGAGAGGCCACAGCAGTGAGAGGCCCGCGTACCGCAAAAAAAAAAAAAAAGAAAGAAGCATCACCTGTGTGAATTCATACGTGGATTTTAAGTCGTGTGCGTGCGTCAGGGGTCATAATCCTCAAATGCATGCTGCAAAACTCAGAGCTAATATCTGGCAAAGATGGAATACAGCATCTTTGCGCCACCTGGGCACCCACCCGGGCCAGCAGCCCCAGGCTCTGGGCCCACGGATAGAGCAGGACTCGGCCTCCGGGTCTGAGAACCCACCCGCACGGCAGCCACGACCATCGTGGGGCAGACGTGGAAGCAGGTGCCG
The DNA here is from genome assembly GCF_026419965.1 of Kogia breviceps. Classification (NCBI taxonomy): domain Eukaryota; kingdom Metazoa; phylum Chordata; class Mammalia; order Artiodactyla; family Physeteridae; genus Kogia; species Kogia breviceps. Next base: position 146,678,959 of record NC_081314.1, read on the forward strand.
GTCAGCCACGTGCCACAGTTGCGGACACATGGACGGGCTGGGAGTGGATCCGGGAGCGAAGGGGGCGGAGCCTGAGCTGGGGAAAGCGTGTGTGTCACGGTCCGGGCAGCCTCCCCAGGGTGGAGTCAGCTGCTGAACTGACCGGCTGCTCACCAGAGGAATCTTGCTGAACCAGCCCCTCCAAACTGGAGAATGGGACACATCGGCCTTAATTCTGCACCTTTTAGGTTCACAGAAACCCGGCCGGTGGGCCAGGCCACAGCCTGAAGGGAGAGGCAGACTGGAAGGAGGCCTGGAAGCTTCCAGGGCCGAAGGTGGGGAAGCCGGATGCAGGGCCCTCACAGGAGGTAGAACACCCTCCCGGGAAAGGTCCAGCAGAGGCGGGGCTGCCCCCACCCGCGGGTGAACACCTCAGGGCTTCTGCGGGTCTCGTTGAAGCCTGGGGCCCCAGTCCCCCGCGCCCCGTCGTTGCTGGATTGCCTATGTCCTGTCTCCCGCCCAGTGTACATACAGCCCATCGGGATTGGTTTCCAATCCAGAACATCTCAGCCGCTCCCCGCACACCGTCCTCGTGCTGAAACACGAAGCTGCGTTTCCCAGTGGAAGGTCCTGTTGGAATCTCTCCCGAGGAACGTGGAAACCCTTTCATGCTGGGTTGGTTTGCAGAAGACCAGAGAGTGCCCTCCAGGAGCCCCGGCTGGGCGATGATCAAATCTCCATCCTCCTAACCTCATAATGGGAAACTCGCTGATCGATTATCTGAGCTGCCTGGCGGCCCGGAGACCATCCGTCCTCCTGCTTTTCGACACGGAGACAGCAGCGTGTGGCTGGAACTCGGGAACTCAGGGGCTGCTTCCTGCATTCTCCCCTCCATAAGCCTCTGAACAGGGGGTCCAGGGGGAGAGAGGAAAACACAATAGAATCCCGTCCCAGGAAGAGGCCTCTGGACTCAGAATGGACAAGTCACCCCCAGGCCTTTAGGAAGTGCCGTCCTGTGTCTTTAACCCCTGGCAGTGCTCTGACCATCTGCGCCACGGTTACCAGCCCCGGGTTCTAAGTACGTTGATGGAGGTGCTTTTGATACCCAGAAACAGAACCATGCGTATATGGCAACTCAAGACACTGGGCTCTCCTGCCCTCTGAGCCCCGTGATCCGGCCTCCCTCCCCGCCTTCTCCGGGGGCTGCGCCTCCTTTGTGATCTCGTGGGTGGCCTGCCGTGGTCAGCCCAGGTCAGCCTCCCCGTGACCCTGTGACTCACCCCAATTGCCACCAGCTCCGGATCGCTTAGTGACGTTCCAACGAGGAAAGGAGATTGTGTGCTGGCCCGACAGTTGCAGGTCAGGCTGCGGGCAGGGTCCCCGGGGGCCAGGGCTCTAGGGAGGCGCCCCGTGCCTTGAGGGCTGTGGCTGGGCCACGGCAGTCCCCTGGGTCTCGCTCCCAAGTCCCCACCTGTAAGGACGGGCCTGCAGGATGTCTTCAGAAAGGTCCCCACCCAGCAACCCGCCTGGGAGGGCACAGCCCTGACCAGAGCCCCGGGCCCATTTCCTGGGCTGCCCGCCTGGGATGCGTCAAGGCCAGTCCCGACCATGCATGGAGCCGGAAAGCCCGGTGAACCCGTGTGGGCCCCGGGACACTCACCTCTCTTCCCCGTCTGCACCGGCGGTTCGTTGCTCCCCACAAAGCCCCAGCACCGTCCTGCTGAGAGCTCGCGGCCTGGAGCTCCCACCCCGGGCTCCATCCCTGCCTTTCTGGAGCCAAGGGTCCCCCGCCTACCAAGAAACAGTGGACACGGAGGAGCTGGGTTACACGTCCTGTCTTCACGCTCTGGAAATGCTGCAGTCGTACATTTGAGGTCCCACTGGAATAAAATTGGGTGCCAGACAAAGGAGGGCCAGAAGTCGCTTTGGGTGCATTCGGCAACTTGAAGAGCCCTGGAGACTTCCATCCACGGTCAGGATTTTAGAGCCGGTGGGGAACCGGGAGGCTCACAGGCCGCAGAGCTGACACGCGGCTGAACTTTGTGTTAGAGCAGCAGCGCCCTGAGGGCGCCGTTCAAGCTCCTTCCCTCACGTGCTGCCCGGCTCAGCCCTGAGAGGCAGGCGCAGCCGCCGCGATGGACCTCGTTCGCAGAAAGGCAAACTGAGGCTACGGGGCGGTGGCCGTCTTGCCCACGACGGCGGAGGGGCGGGCAGGGCACTGGGAGCGAACCCACGGATAGAAGAATAACCGACAGGGAGCGCGGGACCCCCTGCTCTTGCCAGGACACCATCGCTGGGTGGGCGGGGGGTGAGTACAGATATTGCACGCCACGCCGAGCCTGCGAGTCAGAGCTGTTTGGGTCACGTGTGTGTGTGCTGGACATTGGGAGGCCTGGGCTGTGATCCTGAGCCCCTGACCCCTCGCTGGCTGGGCCCAGGGGAGCTTCGTCCAGCTCTGTGTGCTGCTTCCTCCGGGGACCCCTCAGCTTGGCGGGTGGCTGGTCTCCATGAGTATTTGTTACCCAGCTCTGCAGGCAGCAGGCAGGTTCCAGAAGCCGAAGTTCCCCTCTGACGTTCGCAGACCCCCGCTGAATATGGGGGAGGACCAACATCCGGCAGAAGAGAGGCCTCTGGGCTCTCCTTGTTTTCTCTCGTCCTGTTTTAACGTCACGGTGCCGCCGACCAAGCCACGTGAAAGGCTCCGGGGTGACCCGCCGTGCTGACCGATGAGCCGCATTCCCCGGGGCCGCGTAAGACCCTTATTTCTCTGTCAGTCGTGCTGCCTCCACTTTTCACGTTTAAATTTCATTTCACCAACGCTTTTTTCCCCCGCTGTTTTATTTCTGGATAGAGCATAAAGGATTTGCAGAATGATTCAGCATGGGAACAGAAAGCCTTGTGCCCTCCTGACCAGGCTGCCTGGTGACGGGGGCCGGGGAGGGCTTCCTCCCAGGCCAACCAAGCCTTTGTGCTACAGGGGCTGGTTTCCCACCCCAGGAACAACCCATCTAGGCCGGGAGCTTCTCCTGACACCCGGCCAGGAACTAGGCTGTCCACGCACTTCCGACGTGAGGGCTCACGTGATGCGTCAGCCCAGCCTCTCACCTGCGTTGGCCCTGCTAAAAGCTCATCAACTAACTAACTAAGTAAGGCGAAAGCCTGACTCTCGCACAGACGTGAAATGGCCACACGTCAGACTAACTCGTTAGCTGAACGGGAAACAGCAAGATGTTACAACCAGTTCAGAAGTGCAATCAAAGAACCCTGCTTTTCTATGCACTAGAGGAATGTTGAAATGGATTTACAGATGGACACAGCATATGGTTTTCCAATGGAAAACCATATGGAAGATATGGAAGATACCCGATGCAATCTTTTCTGCTTATTTCTGATTTCCTTCCACCCCCCGCCCCCCCAGTCAAAAATAATCTCAAAGACTCTTCTGGACCCAGAAGAAGGCCGGCCTCCCTCACTAGGTTGGGCTGTGGTTACAAAGGGGCAGCGAGAGTGTCAGTGTGCCCTGTGGGCCCTTCTGGGTTTGTTTTGCTGGTTCGTAACTGGACTTTTTAAAGCTTCTATTATTTGCTATCCCGAGGCTAGGAAGCCATCACAAAAGACTCGCTCCTCCAGATTTCATCGAAGTTGGGCAAACTCACCTCTTGTCAGGGCCCCCAGGATGTTCCAAGCTCCTGGTCTCTGTTCCCACCTCCCTCGCTGGGGAGGGCCTTGTCAGCACTAACTTTCCTGCAGCCACGCTCAGCGCCTGGCCAGCATCTGGCCGTGACCTGCCAGCCACCTCGCCCTGCGCCGGAATCTCCGGGCACATCGCATGTTCACAGAGCTGTCTTGTCCTCTGCCTCGGCCCACCCTCGCCTTTTACTGGGCTCTGGAATAAACCCACGCAGTCGGCCGGCACCAGGTGGACACGAGCTTCACAAAGGCTTGAGTGGGAAGGTCAGAAATGGTCCCGTGTCAGTGGGCGAACGGCCAGGACCCCGCACCCCACCCGTCTTGGGCTCAGCTGCAAAGGCCGAGGCGTGAGCTAAGGCCTGTGCTGGGGGCTCTGGGACGCCCTGTCGTGAAAACGCGCGGGGACGAAGGCGCAAGACGCCTCTGGCGGTGGGGTCGGGGGGCCGTGTGGAGAAGCTGGCCCCGAGTCCCGAGGGCTGGGAGGAGGGAGAGCGGAGGAGGGTCTCTGGGAAGGGGGGGCCCAGAGCAGAGGGCGAGGGAGGGGCGCCCGTGGCCCGGAGTGAAGGCGGGGCGGGAGCTCGGCGAGGGCACAGCCTCGAGGGACACAGCCCAGAACCTCAGGTGCCCAGCGAGGAGACGGGCTTTCTCCGGTGGGCTTGCGGGGCAGCAGAGGCGTCTGCGCGGCAAAGTGGTACAGCCAGGTTTGAGTTCTAGAAACCAAGGGTGGGTGCTGGGCTGAGACCCAGCAGGGGTCCAGGCGGGACCAGCTCTGAGCCAGGCCGCTGGCCGCCGGGTGGACAGTGCCGAGCAAAGGCCCCGTCACCAAGGGAGCGAGTACCACCCCGGGGGGCAAGCGGGGCAGCCCGGACAGTGGTGCTGGCTGAGTCTCAGCGTAGCCAGGCCAGTAGCGCACAGGAGGCCGTGGTAGTCAGGGAACAGCTCCGTTTGCGGGGGAAAATATCTGCTTACTCTGTTTTACTGTTTCCAGTAAAAAAAAGGTGCAAACTGATCTGGCTGAAAAAATAGCGCTCTGGGCACTGAAAAATACCCACCCTCCTCAGCTTGGCTCTCCCCACGCCCACGGACTCCTGCTGGTGAGCAAGAGGGGCCTTGCAGCAATTAGCCAGGGAAAATGTGGAAGGAAAGCCTCTGCTATGGTGGAAATGGGAGCCTTGGCGTGGACCGTCCCGTGCGCTGTCCAGCCTTGGAGAGCAACCCCCCTCTCTGTACGTGAAGCCCCCTCTCTCAGGGAGGGGTTCCGGAGCTCAGATTCACAATCGGGGCCCCTCGGATGCAAGATGCTGATGTGACGTGTTTCTCTCCTGTCCAGCAGGGACTGGACACCCAGGCCGTGTGTAAAATTGCCTCTGGTGAAATTTGTTCACTAGGCAGAGCGACGGTTCCCATCGGACCCTTTCTCAGGGTGACGCCCTCTTGGATGTGGTCCTGCACCTCAGCCCCCAAATCCTAAAAGGCAATCTTTTGTTTTTAAGCTAATGATCTTAAATCGCTTTTGCATAATGGCCCCGGAGGTCGGAGGTCGTTGGAGACCCCCTGCGATGTGATATCGTTAAGCTGAGGTTGTCGATGCGGCATCAGACATCACCATCACGGGCACGAGGCAGCATGTCACCTCAGGTGTCCTCACGTGGGTGATAGCGCTGTTTCCCACAACTCTTTTCAGCGAACAAAAGAGTGAAGTTTTTCTCAGCCTGTATAAATCGACTCAGTGAAGAGACAGACGTGCATGTCACGTTCCAGTGCCCACGGTTATTTTGGTTTTTTCTTTGTAAAATTAACCTGCAGGTCGGGACCAGAGAGAAAGCTCTGGAATCTGACGTCACCCTGGAAACCAGCTGCCCTGTTCCTGCCCGTGTCCCTCACGGCCCTCTGCTTCTGTTTTGCAGGTGGTCTTTAGCAAGTATTGCAACTCCAGCGACATTATGGACCTGTTCTGCATCGCCACCGGCCTGCCTCGGTGAGTGACCCGGAATCGCCCCCGCCAGAGGGACGCCTTTAAATTCACCTGGAGGGACAGGTACCTGGGAGGGCGAGTGGCCGAGTGTAGGGGACAAGAGGTGTGGCAGGGCCCGTGGGCTCACCTTGTACCTTTGCACTCGGGACCTTTGGAATCAGTGGATGAGTCCCTGGAGGTTTCAGCTGCCGCTGCGCTACACAGAAGGACCCTTTGGGCGGAATTAGGCAGAAACTACTGTCTTAAGAGTTTCTTTTCTCCTTTCATTTATTCCTTTGCTTTGGGAGAAAGGGTAAAGGACGGTGGTAGTGTTCAGACTTTGGTCCCCCAGCCCCAGATGATCCGGCAAGGGGGAGAGAGGGGCTCATCACAGATCAAGGTTTAGGAAAAGACTGATGTCAGAAATAAGTTGAAAAGACCAGAAATCTACCTTATAGAACCATAAGAATTCCAGAAGAGCTCTTTTCCCCAAATCGACAGTTTGTTCCAGCAAGTGGAGTTTCGGTCCTAACTCCCCAACTATAGAGAGCGATCAGGAGTAGCTGTGGCTTGCAGTTAGCTAAAGGTATGACCCAGGCCAAGGAGGGTGAGAGAGGACAGTAGGAGCCTTTCAGAGTCAGGCGAGGAAAAGGAGAGTCGGGGATGAGATTACACACCTGAAGTTGCAGCACGTGGCGGTCTGCAACAGCAACAAATAGCCCACAGTTCGGGGCATCTCTTATTAGGCACTGTGCTAAGAAATAAATACATGTTATTCTTTAGAACAACCTGGGTTTCAGGTGTCACCCCCACTGCACAGATTTTGATACACTGCTGAAGACCAGAGAGTTAAGTCACCAACACCTCCCGTGAAAGACCCCGCAGATGAGAAGTTGGAGGAAGATTCAGTGTATCCACTTAGAACTGTTTGGTAGGAGAGCTTTTTGCCCCACAGGAAATGAAGCAGAAAGGCAAACCCTGAATTCATCACTGGCTGATATAAATGTTCATTTCTACTTTACCACAGTTTAATCTCCCCACTCAACAAATTACACTTTCTCCAATCCCCGTTTTAAATCACGTACACATCTACTGAGCACTTAGACCCGTAACTTTGTTTACAAGCTGAGGGCCGGTGTCCTGAGGCCAACTCCTCATGGCCCCTCGGGCAGGACGGGCTCGCTACCCGGGCTCCTACCTCACGGGAGGCCCAGACTCAGGTGCGCACCCAGGGGACAACATCGGGGTGAAGACACTGGCTTCTCCTGTCTTCCAGGAACACGACCATCTCCCTCCTGACCACGGATGACGCCATGGTCTCCATCGACCCCACCATGCCCGCCAACTCGGAACGGTAAGCGGCTGGCGGGCTACGTCAGCTCCTTCTCGTGGTGTGTCTGACAGCTCTCTGCGTGCGCGGCGGGGTCTGCGTGGTGGTTTTTGAAATTCACTGCTGCAGGAAAATCTGAATTTAAAGCAAAGATGGGAGGGTCTGGGAAGGAGGCTGCTGGTTCCTTTGCAGAACTCGTCACTTTCCAAGAAAGTAGCAGCTCTTCGTGTGGCCAGGGACCTTTCCGAGGCTCCACAAGAGCCCTCTGAGGGGGCGTTTACAGATGGGGAAACCGAGGCACTTTGTGGCAGTAGCAGAGCTGCCCCTAGTCCATCCGGGCAGGAGATTCCCTGACCAGATGCCCTGGGCAGCGCTGGGCGTTGACCCCCTGGGGCAAGTCCTGGGGTTGTCAAGCACTGTCCACCGGCTACTCTGCCCAAGAAGCCTGGGGGCCAGAGGAGCGAAACCAGGAGAGACCTAGAGAGGAAAAGGCTTGGGCAGTAAACACACCTGTGAACATCTGTAAAACAATCCGGCTGCATGTGGCCGGAGGGAGGACAAGGACTCGAAGCAGAGCCTCTCCCGTCCATGCCCGCCCCTCTGCCCAGCGGCTGGTGAGGTACCCGGAGGTCCCCACTTTGTATTTGTAGCAGGGCCGGGCAGAATCCAACCCACGTGCCCTGCGAGGCCGGAAGCAGGAGCGTGTTTGGGAGTGGGGTGCCCCTGGGGACCCCTGTCACTCCTGCCCCTCACTGCATCCCGCTGCGAGGGACACGTGTCAATCCGGCCATCAGGGTGTGCCCCCCCCGACCGAACCAGGCCAGCTGCTCCAGCCGCAGGAGAGAGCATGCCCGGGCAGACCCTCAAAGTTCCCGGCCACTGGAGGGCCCTGGCCCCCGGATGGCAGTGTGGGAATATTTGGGGTCCCACGATGGGGTCCCTGGGACCTCTGCTGTAGGTGCCCAAAAGGTTCCCCCGACCAAAGGTGTGTGCACACCTGAGCGCCCAGGGGTGGGCACCAGCTCTTCTTCCTGTGTCCCCCGAAGCCACCTGTCAGCCATCCACGCCAGCCTGGGAGCAGGATGCCTGGCCCCAGGCAAGGGCTCAAGACCTCGCAAAGACTGCCAGGCTTTGGTGCAGAAAGCCCGGCAAGTGCCAAACCCTTGGGATGTACAAAGTTCTAGAACGTTTGAACAGCCTCCAGTGTCCTCCGAGCTCCATGGTGAGCGGCCAGCACTGTCCTTCCCCGAGCATCTGGGTGCTTCCGCCCGGCCTCCCCTCCCCCTCCACTGCATCCATCAGTCTCCTGAATTTTTAATTTCGTCATCAGGAGCTTCTGCCCCCATGCGTTCTGGCTCTGATAACGCCCTGATTATCGGCTCCGGGCTCCCCGGAAGGAGCGATGCTAGTTGAATCCCCAGAGGCTCCAGGAGGATTGTTGTAAATTGTGGCATAAGCTCCAGCCTGACGCAGATCTGTACTCATAAGGAAAGTCACGAGTGACCTGTCACCCCTGACGTCCACAAGATACAACGATGTCATCAGGGGGAAGTGCCCTGTCCTTGCAAGCCGGTGTCTGATGGGGCAAAACTGCATTTTTCCCGAATTAATTTAAAGCAGTTTGTAGGGCTTCCCTGGTGGCGCAGCGGTTGGGAGTCCGCCTGCCGATGCGGGGGACGCGGGTTCGTGCCCCGGTCCGGGAAGATCCCACGTGCCGCGGAGCGGCTGGGCCCGTGAGTCGTGGCTGCTGAGCCTGCGCGTCCGGAGCCTGTGCTCCGCAACCGGAGATGCCACAGCGGTGAGAGGCCCACGTACCGCCAAAAAAAAAAAAAGCAGTTTGTAGTTTGTCAATTCTGTTCTGCCACTTCATCGTATCTCCTTTGGCTCTTTATTCTGTGCCAGCCCTTCTCAACGGGGGGCAGTTTTGTTCCCCAGGAGACACTTGGCGAAGTCTGGAGCATTTTGGCTGCCACGCCAGGGGATGGGGTCTCTGGCATCCAGCGGGCTGAGACCAGGGCTGCTGCTCTACGTCCCTCAGTGCCCAGGGCTGGTCCCACCCCAGACTCACCTGCCCAAATGTCCGTGGTGGCGAGGCTGAGAGCCGGTGTACGTGGTCCCCACTGCTTTCTCGTCGCAGAGCCGCCCGTTGTCCTCCAGGCCACCGGCCTCACGCACACCCCCGGGGGGCTGGCTGAAGCAGAGCCCCCTCCCTCCCTCTCCCCACCCCCTCGGGGCCCCAGAACCGGCATTTCCGCAGGTTCCCAGGTGGCGGTGCTGTTGGCCGGGACCTCCTTAATCACTGTTCTCAGCACTGGGCCTCCCCTCCCCATCTCTGTCTGCTCCCTGCATTCGAGGTCAAGGACTTCTCCTTGTCTCGAGCTGCCGCCATCATCTTCCCCGCCCCCCACCGTCCGTGTCCGCTTCCCTCTCTCAGCCCCCGAAAGGCGGCGTTCCCCAAGGTCCCCTTCCTACCTGCTCACCTCCCTCTCCCGGGCCACGCGCGAGCCCCGGCGAGGCCTCCGATCTGCTCCGTTAGCCTCTTAATTCTCCGGTCCCGGGGTTCCAGCTGCCGTCGGGGGTCCCGCCCCCTCTAAACATGCGCGGTATAACCTAGTCCCACCAATCCAGCGACCGCCAGCCCTGCCTGCAGGTTCAAACCACCAGGGATCATCAAAACGGCTCTGGTGGCCAGAGCCCCACGAGGACCCAGGAAATGTGGATTTTTGAGGGATTTTTTTTTTTTTTTTTTTAAGCTCACCGGGTGATTCCAATATGCAGCGAGGGTGAGAACCACTGGAGTCAAGCGGGCAAAACCTAAGAAACTACTCTCGACCCCCAGGTGGGTGCGTAGCCTGCCCGTGACCGGAAGGTCTCCTCTACCAGACACAGGGTTTCCGCTTCTCGGAAGGTGCTGGATACGTTCCGTTTCTTCCCGGAAGACGGTCAAGTCAGGTCGTGTCCCTCCAGCTTCCTCCGCCGCTGAAGACCCCGCAGCCCCTCGGTGCGGCCTTGTCAGCACCTGTGCCCCCGGCCCCCGGCCGCGGATTCAGGAACCGCCTCCCGGGAGAGGCTCCCCGGCAGGAGCCAGCTCGCCCGCCCGTGCCTTCTGTCGGCCCCAGTTCACACTCGCAGGGGCCGCTTTTCACCGCCTCTCCTCCAGGTTACAAGGGCTCTCGACCGTGCCCACCTGGTTACCGATCAGAAGTCGGGGTCCCAGTTTTCCCATCGGTTACACTAAACCTCGGCTCATTTCAAACCAGATCTCGTGACCTTCTGACTCTTCCTTCAAAATGCTTCTTCCCTTAACGATCAGAGAACGTTCAGACCAGCATTTTGAATAACCTGGTACCTCTTTACCTAAGTGAGAGAGGCTCTCATCTAGCACTGGGCCGAGTGGCTTCCTCTCTCTTCGGGAGCTGATAGAAAAGGTGATTGACTGCTAATCACCCTCGTTCCTAAAGACTAACAGACCCAGGTAGACACATGGCAGCTTCGTTCGGATCTCGCCCGGCGGGCCCGAGCGTCGGGTCCCTCGCTCCTTTCTGGACGAGGGGACATTGTGGATCCCGCGGTGTCCCGCTGACCAGCGTGTTGCTTCTTGAGCGCCCTTCCGTTTCTGCCTCTGCTGCTTCAAGATCCTTTGCTGAAGGAGAGAAACAGACCCTTACGTAGGTTGAGGAACAATGGGGCGTGTGGAGAGAGGCGAGCCAGGACGGCGCGGCACACGTGTGATACAGACGCTCCTCTATTTCCAGCCATAGCCAAGTTGTGGTACCGGAAGCTGTGCCCCCCCGATGAAATGGCTGAGCATTTACAAGGACCACGTGTGCCCGTCCCCTCGGCTGGGGACAAACGCTCCCTGGGTTCCGGCGCGGCTCCCACTAAACGTGTTTGAAAAGAGGCATTTTGGAAAGAGACAGATACAAGTTCAAGGCAAATGGAAAGTGGTTTATCTCGATTCTGTCGTTGAGGAAGAAGTGATGAAGCTGCAACTCAATTTAGGCCGAGGCAGGAGTTTATTCAATCGTGGAAGCAGCATAGCTGGTTCCGAGAACGTTCCTGCCGTTGAGTCAAGGGGATTAAGGAACCAAGGGCCAAGAGTAATCTCGGGGAGCCAGCTGTGGCCAGCGCCTCTGACACGGGGAGGGGGAGGCGCGTTTCGGGACACGTGGCCCTGTCTCTCCCCATCCGCACCTCCGGTACCTCCTCTGTGCCGTCACCGTCACCTCCCGGCCAGCGTAGGCCTGTGGAGAGCAGGGGAGGGCAGTCCTTGTGGCTGCAGGGGAGGGAGAGAGAAGGGAGAGAGGGGAAGGGAAGGCCCCTTCCTGCGCCGCTCGGGCCTGGGGTCCCGTCTCTCCACCCACTGCCCCAGCATCAGTGCTGCTCACGGGGCTGAGGGAGGAGGAGAGGGGAGAGGGGACGCCCACCTCGCCTCGGCTCTCGGCGCCCCTCACCCCGTCGCCGCAGCCCTGGCCCCGCAAGGCAGCATCGACACGTGCTCTGGACACGCCCCTGGTTCAGAGTCAGCCCCACACACGCGGTGGGCTTCAGGGAGGTTCCCCGCTTCCCTGAGCGGGGGCTCCTGGAAACCTGCCAGCTGGCGAGGCGGACGGCTGCTGGGGGGGCCCGGGGAGGGGGGACTCGCCCTGCTCACCGTCAGTGTGAGGACAGAGGCAGCCGGCACCGCCTCGGCCAAGCCCCGCCCCAGCCAGCCGTCTCACCTGCTCTACAGGTGGGGCCACACTTCAGACCGCGTTGATTCTGAGCAGGACGTTCTGTGATCTCCCGGGACCCAAACACCATGACGACGAAACCTCTGTAGGGAATGTTCCCCAAGTCCCAGATAACCAACTCCCGGGGACCTTTGGAAGAGGACCTTTCCCCAAGCAAGGTGCATGCTCCCGCGGGGGAGGTGGGTGGGGGTGACTTGCCCCTCACGGGCTCCACCAGGAGGAGACCCTCGCGGGGAGGCGGGACTCGAGACCACCATGGGCTTGTCCGTCCATCGCTACTAGTGCCACGCAGTTGTTATTTTTATACTTTATCGGCCTTTTAAATGTAAACAATCTTCCGTGTGCCCTGTAACTGTTAAACCACAGGTAGGATGCCCAGTCAGCCACCGTTAAGAGTCTGGCGTTTGGTGTAACTCCTTCCGGAGCCTCTGTACTTCCTTTCTCCGTCGCTGAGCTGATTCTCCGTCTGAGACCCTGTACTTGCCGTGTCTCCCTAACGAGCTGTTGTGGGCGTCCCTCCACGTCAGTACTTGCTCACTCATCTCCATCTTTTTGACAACTGAGTGACACTCCACAGTTCAGCTAATGTGGCATCCGGCCCCAGCGGAGAGGGGCCCGAATAGTTCTTAGCCACTCAAATGGCAGCACTCACGTCCTTTCAACGCGTACTTGACCGTGGAACGCGGGATCCGTGAGGGCAGAGTGTTCTTGCCTGATTCACTCTTTAAAAAAAAAAAAAAAATTATTTATTTACTTTTGGGTGCGTTAAGTCTTCATTGCAGCGCGCAGGCTTCTCACTGCGGTGGCTTCTCTTGTTGCAGAGCATGGGCTCTACGTGCGCGGGCTTCAGTAGTGGTGGCATGAGGGCTCAGTAGTTGTGGCTCGTGGGCTCTAGAGCACAGGCTCAATAGTTGTGGCATGTGGACTCAGTAGTTGTGGCTCACAGGCTCAGTAGTTGTGGCACATGGGCTCAGTAGTTGTGGCTTGCAGGCTCTAGAGCACAGGCTCAGTAGTTGTGGCACGTGGGCTCAGTAGTTGTGGCTCACGGGCTCTAGAGCACAGGCTCAGTAGTTGTGGCACGTGGGCTCAGTAGTTGTGGCTCGCGGGCTCTAGAGCACAGGCTCAGTAGTTGTGGCACGTGGGCTCAGTAGTTGTGGCTCACGGGCTCTAGAGCACAGGCTCAGTAGTTGTGGCACGTGGGCTCAGTAGTTGTGCCTCACAGGCTCTAGAGCGCAGGCTCAGTAGTTGTGGCTCTCGGGCTTAGCTGCTCCGCGGTATGTGGGATCTTCCCGGGCCGGGGCTCAAACCCGTGCATTGGCAGGCGGATTCTGAACCACTGCGCCACCACGGTAGCCCTGACTCACTCTTATATCACCAGAACCCGACCACACTGAGCACTCAGCGTAAAACGTGTTGAATGAATGAACGAGTGACACGTGAAGGTCCCTGTGTACAATAACCGAAAGAGTTAATACTTTCGTTCCTAGGTTCACATGCTGAGACAAAGGATTTTACATTTGAATCAGTGCTGCTAGGTTGCTTTCCCCTAGGTGACGGCAGTCCGTACTCCCACTAGCAATACCTGTGAGACCCTGAGTCCCTGTGTCCTAGTAACATTCATGTTACCAGGTTCGAAAATTTGGGTAAAAGAATAGCCTCTTTCTTGAGGTCCCTCTTTTTATTTTTATTAACTGTTATCAATGATTTCCTGTTCCTATTCTTTGCCTATTTTCTGTTGACTTGTCTCCCCTCAACCTTTGCCAGAGGTCCTTATATGTCAGGGACCTTTACTCTGTCTTTCCTATCACCAGTATCCTCTCCCCACCCCCTGTGGGTCTCGTGATTACCGGTGGTGACATCACCGAGGTGCCAGTGCATTTTTGACTGAGTTATTGACATCATCCTCTCTTGTGCGCTTGGGGGATGCAGTCTCCAGGAGCTCAAAGCAAAAGAGGGAGAGCCTCCTGCATCAGTCAGGTGTCAGGACAGACCAGGACAATTCTGTGCCATCCCAGCTGCATTCAACATGTTTATTTTATTAACCAAATATGAGCATTATAGAGGAGGTCCATTGTTTAAATGATATATTTAAAGTATTTAGAATTCTTCTGAATGAGAAAGCTCAGACCTGCCAAAGAAATTCATTTTTGAAAGACCTAATTGACTGAATTCTAATTCAGCCCAAATGCTTCTCTCTCAGACCAGATGTACATGAACCTCTTTGACAGCATGTTACAGTGGAACTGCCTTCTCTCTTGCAGGACTCCCTACAAAGTGAGACCTGTGGCCATCAAGCAGCTCTCTGGTAAGACCTTGCTATCATTTTTTAAATTAAAAGGAAAAAAAAGAAAGAGCTCCAGGCTGTGCCTGTGATTGAATATGTATGAGTCAGGCGTTGAATTGGACGCCCGGTACTGTGACAGAATCTAAAGCCGTGAACTGCTGCAGAGACAGCCATGCTCTGCCCTCCACAAAACCCCAGGATGCCCAGCCCCACCCCCTCCCACCCGGTCCTGATGACTTAGCAGACACTGGGTGACACCCCACTCGTGTCTCCCTGGGCCCAGAGTCTGTCCTGACCATTCAGACTGTGAGCAAAAGGCCAGCCTCCAGGATACACCTCATACAGCCAGTGGTATTGTTTCCTTAAAATCCCATTTCCTTTTGGATCCTTGATCCCTCTTATTTATGTATGATTTACACATAATAAAATGCTCCCATTTCAGTGTATGTTTTGATAAGCTTTGAAAGTTCTATGCATCCTTGTTAACTGCCACCAAAACCAAGGCTGGGAACAGTTACGTCACCTAAAAAAGTTTTCCTGTGTCCCTCCGCTCCTGGCCTCTGCCAGCCACCAGCCAGCCGCTCTTTGACACCGTAGATTAGATTTGCCTTTTTGAGGGTCTCATAGAGAATGAAATTGCGTGACACGTGTACTCTCTCTCTTTTTTTGACTCGACCTAAAGTTTTTGAGACTCGTCCACGTGTATCAGCGATTCTTTCCTTTTTATTGGCGAGTAACATTCCTGGTATGGCTGGACCACAGTTTGTTTATCCATTCACCTGTCAAAGGACATCTGGGTTATTTCAGGTTGGGGACTTTTACGAATACAGTAGCTGTGAGCATCCAAGTACAAGCATTTATAGGGACATATATTTCTATTTCCCTTGGAGTCAATGGGATTGAATGGGATTGGTGGATCACATGGTTAAGTGTATATTTCACTTTATAAAAAGTACTGCCAGGCAATTTCCCTGCACGTCCTGCGTCCCCACCCAGAATGTACGAGAGTTCCCGTTGCTTCACAGTCTCAGCAGCACTTGACGTTGTCAGTCCTTTTCGTGTTAATCAGGTCTATTGGGTGTGGAGTGGTACTGCATTTGATTTTAATTTGTGTTTCCCTAGTGATTAATGATGGTGAGTATCTTTAAAGTATTTACCGGCCATTCTTTTTTTTTTTTTTTTTTTTTTTTTTTTGCGGTATGCGGGCCTCTCACCGTTGTGGCCTCTCCCGTTGCGGAGCACAGGCTCTGGATGCGCAGGCTCGGCGGCCATGGCTCACGGGCCCAGCCACTCTGCGGCATGCGGGGTCTTCCCAGACCGGGGCAGGAACCCGCGTCCCCCGCGTCGGCAGGCGGACTCGCAACCACTGCGCCACCAGGGAAGCCCTTTACTGGCCATTCTTAAATCTTCTTTTATGAAGTTTTTATTCAAATCTTTTCTGATTTGTTGGTTGTGGTGGTGGTGGGTAGTTTTCCTTCTTACTCTTGAATTGAAAGCATTCCTGGTATATTTGGGATACACGCCTTTTGTCAGGTAGATATTATAAATATTTTCTCCTGGTCTGCAGCTTGCTTCTTCATTTTCTTATGAGTGTCTTTCAATAACCAGAATTAAATTTTGATTAGGCCCAGTTTATCAGTTGTTCTTTTATGGTTTGTACTTTTTCTGTCCAAAGAAATCTTATTTTATCCCATAGATGTGAAGTTTTCTCCTCTGTTTTCTTCTACAAGTTTTATAGTTTTAGCTTTTACATTTAGGTCAGTGATCAATTTTGAGTTAATTTTTGTGTATGGCCTGAGGCAAAAGTTGAGGTTTATTTTTCTTTTTAAAATTTAATATTAATTTAATATTAATTTAATTTTAATTTTTGCAAAATTGATGTCTACAGAATAGAATTTTGATGCCACCCATACTCATACTGCGCTGGATGGTGTGTGAGTGAGGCCCTGATGTTTCTGTGTCTCAGGGTCTCATCTTTCAAGTGACAACGTTTACATAGGAGCACTGGTTGCTTTAAATATTTTTATGCCTGAGTAGCTCATTATGAAACTCTTAATTCAGTTCTTTTGATAGTAGATGTTAGAATAAAATCTGAGTTCTAACTTTTTTTCGTATGAAAATAACTTTCTTTTTTTAAAAAATAAATTTATTTATTTATTTTTGGCCGTGTTGGGTCTTCGTTGCTGCGCGCGGGCTTTTCTCTAGTTGCGGGGGCTACTCTTCGTTGTGGTGCGCAGGCTTCTCATTGCAGTGGCTTCTCTTGTTGCAGAGCACGAGCTCTAGGCACGTGGGCTTCAGTAGCTGTGGCACACAGGCTCAGTAGTTGTGGCTCGCAGGCTCTGGAGCACGGTCTCAGTAGTTGTGGCGCACGGGCATAGTTGCTCCGCGGCATGTGGGATCTTCCCGGGCCAGGGCTCAAACCCGTGTCCCCCACACTGGCAGGCAGATTCTTAACCACTGCGCCACCAGGGAAGCCCAATAACTTTTTATTAACATAAAAAGTGTTTATCAAGCCCTTGACTTAACAATAAACTTTTTATTATTGTTTTTTGTTGTTGTTATTAACTAGATCCTCAACTTCATTCAGGCTTCACTAGTTTTTTTCCTGATGTCCCTGTCCTGATCCAGGATCCAATCCACACTTAGTCGTTTTGCCTTCCAGTCTTCTCTGGTCTGACAGTGTCTTGGACGTTCCTTGTTTGTCATGACTTTGGCAGTCTTTTAAGAGTCTGTACAATGCCCTTCGATCTAGGCTTGTCTGATGCTTTTCTCATGATCAGCCTGGGGATGTGGGTTTTTGGAAAGAATACAAGGAGGCCATAGTACCCACATGAATCACTGGCTTCTTCGCTGTAAAGTCACCATTTTCCCCTTTCCTTGCTCGATTCTTTGGAAGCAAGTCCCTAAGTATAGCCCACCTTCAAGGGAGGGAGAAAAGAATTGAGGTTCACTTTCTTAGATATCCATTTGTTGAAAATGGTGCTTCCCCCCCCCATTGAATTATCTTGGCACCTTTGTCAAAAATCAATGGAACAGGGCTTCCCTGGTGGCACAGTGGTTAAGAGTCCGTCTGCCAATGCAGGGGACACGGGTTCGTGCCCCGATCCGGGAAGATCCCACATGCAATGGAGCGGCTGGGCCCGTGAGCCATGGCCGCTGAGCCTGTGCGTCCGGAGCCTGTGCTCTGCAACGGGAGAGGCCACAGCAGTGAGAGGCCCGCATACCGAAAAAAAAAAAAAAAATCAACGGAACATAAATGTGTGAGTCTTAACTGTCATGCTCCATTAATATCCATTTCCATCCTTACTCAGTGCCTCACTGTCTTGGTTTCCTAGGTTCATAATAAGTCTTGAAATCTGGGAGTGCAAGTCCTTGGATTTCATTCTTATCTTTCAAAAATGTTTTGTTTACTCCAGGTTCATTTTTTTTCAAATAAATTTTAGAATCAGTCTGACAGTTGCTACCCAAAAAAGTCTGCTGGGATTTTGATTGAAATGATGTTAAATATATTGACAATTTGGAAAGAACTACTATCTTAGTAATGTTGAGTCTTCTGATTGGTGAATATGGTCTCTCTCAATTTATTTGAGTTTCCTTTAATGTCTCTCACTAATGTATTATAGTTGTCAATGTAAAGTTCTTGAATGTATGTTGATAAATTTATCATGAAGTATTTCATATTTTTAATGCCACTGTCAATGGATTTTTTAAAATTTCAATTTCCAGTAGTTTTTCATTTATAGAAATACAGTTGGCTTCTCTGTATTGACCTGGCTAAACTCACTTATTAAGTCTAGTATCTTTTTGTAGATTTCCTGCGATTTTCTACATATGCAAAGATAGAATTACTTCTTCCTTTCAAATCTGATGCCATTTATCAGATTCTTTTTCTTGCTTTATTATACTAACTAGGGTATCTAGTACAATAGAAGAATAGAAGGTGTGAGTGGAGATTCTTGCTTTGTTCTCAATCTCAGAGGGAATGTATGAAGTTTTTCAACATCAGTTATGAGGTTAGCTATAGGGTTTTTTGGTGAATACCCTTTATCAAGTTGAGGGTTTATTTGTTGTTGTTTTTTTAATTTCTCATCCTAATGTGTTGAGATTTTTAATCATAAATTGGTGTTGGAATTTTGGAATTTTGTCAAATGCATTTTCTGGCTATATTGAGATCATCATGTTTTTTTTCTCCTCTCTCCAGTTAGTAGTGAATTTTACTGATTGATTTTAAAACCTTAAACTAAGCTTGCATTCCTAGTATAAACTCCATTTGGCCATGGCATATTTTCTTTTTGTTTTAGATTAAATTTACACATATTTTGTGAAGGATTTTTGCATCTATATTAATGAGGGACTTTGGTCCATAGTTTTCTTTTCTTATATACATCTAGCCTCATAAAATGAGTTGGGAAGTGTTCCATCCTCCTCTATTTTGTGGAAGAGTTTGTATAGAGTTGGCATTATTTCTACCTTAAATGTCTAATAGAATTCACCAATGAATCCATCTGTGTTTGGAGTTTCTTTGGGGAAGGTTTCAGATTATGAATTCAATTTAATAGGTACATTCAAGTTTTCTATTTATTTGGGTATTAATTTTAGGAAGTTGTGTCCATTTCACCTAAGTTTTATCTAAGAATATACTGGTATGATGTAGTTTGAAATATGTCTTTGTTATCCTCTTTAGGGGATTGTAGTGAAATTCCCCCTTTCATTCAAGGTATTAATAATTTATATCTTCTCCCTTTTTAAGTTGATCAGTCTAACTAGAGATTTATAAATTGTATTGATTCCTTTTTCCAAAGAAATAGGTTTCATTGGTTTTCTCTATTGTTTGTCTGCTTCCTATTTCATTGATTTCTTCTCTTGTGCTTATTATTTCTGTCCTTCTACTCATCCAGATCTGATGTGTTCTTCTTTTTCTAGCTTCTGAAGGTGGAAGCTTGGATCATTGATTTTAGATCTTTCTTTTTTTATATAATGATATAAAGCTAGAGATTTCCCTCGAAGCATACTTTAGCTGTATCTCATAAATTTTGATGTGTAGTGTTTTCATTTTTACTCACCTTCAAATATTGTCTAATTTACCTTGTGGTTCCTTTTCTGATCCATTTGTTATTTAGAAGTATATTATCTAATTTTCAAATATTTGGGTATTTTCCAGTTATCTTTCTGTTACTGATTTCTGTTCATTCCACTGTGACTATGTAACTTACGTCTTTTTTGATTTATTGAGATACATGGTGTATCTTGGTGACTGGTCCATGTACACATGAAAAAGAACATGTACTGTCGTTACTGGATGAAAGATTCTACACATGTCAATTAGGTCAAGTTAGTCAATAGTGTAGTTCAAGTTTTCTGTATCTTTACATATTTTTTGTCTGCTCATTCTATTGATTACTGAAGGATGAGTATTAAATTATGTAACTCTCTTGTGGATGTGTTGTTTCATTTCTCAGTTCTCTCAGGTTTTGCTTCATGCTTTTCAGTTGTTCTGTTATTGGACACATACTTATTTAGGATTGTTGTGTCTTCTTGATGGATCAACCCCTTTATTCTTATGAAAATTTGCCCTTTATCCTTGGTACTATTCCTTGTTTTCAAGTCTTCTTTATCTCATGTTACTATAACCACTCCAGCTTGCTTATGCTTAGTGCTCCTATGCTATATCCCTTTCCATCTTTTTACTTTTAATGTCTTTATATTTGAAGTGGATTTTTTATAGGTGGCATTATCAATTCTGGCAAATTAAGCTGTCCTTTTTTCTTTTTGCGGTACGCGGGCCTCTCACTGCTGTGGCCTCTCCCGTTGCGGAGCGCAGGCTCCGGATGCACAGGCCCAGCGGCCATGGCTCACGGGCCCAGCTGCTCCGTGGCACGTAGGATCCTCCCGGACCGGGGCACGAACCCGCGTCCCCTGTATCGGCAGGCGGACTCCCAACCACTGCGCCACCAGGGAAGCCCTAAGCTTTTTAATTAAGTTTTTAAGCCATTTATATTAAATGTAATTATTGATATGGTTGGGTTTAAATCTACTACCTTGTTACTCATTTTTTATTTTTCTCATTATTCTTTTTGATATTTTCCACTCTTTCTACATCTTTTGGATACGAAGCATTTTTAAATTCCATTTTTTTTCCTCCACTCTGGATTTATGAAGTATACTTCTTTGTCTTATCTCTTTGTGGCTGCTCTTTTTGGTTATTTTCTTTGTGGTACGCGGTGCCTCTCACTGCCGTGGCCTCTCCCATTGCGGAGCACAGGCTCCGGACGCGCAGGCTCAGCGGCCATGGCTCACGGGCCCAGCCGCTACGCAGCATGTGGGATCTTCCCAGACCGGGGCACGAGCCCATATCCCCTGCATTGGCAGGCGGACTCTCAACCACTGCGCCACCAGGGAAGCCCTGTGGCTGCTCTTGGTGTTCCAATATGTACCATCGACTCATCACAGTCTGCCTTTCAGTTCCATTACCCCACTTCACGATAATGCAGGACTCTCAGAATAGCATGATTCCATTTCTCCTACCTCATTCTTTGTGCTTTATGTCATACGTTTAAACCCCATGATACACTGTTATCATTTTTTGCTTCCAACAATTATATTTTTTTTCCTCATGTCTTTGTATATTCATGTTTGCCTCTTTGTTATGTTGTGGATCATCTGGATTTTGTTTTCTTCCATTAAAGAGCATAGGCTATGTCCTGGAAGACAGTTAAGCTACTTACAAATCAGTTTGTTGCCTTTGAGACCTGTCTTTTAGCTTAGCTAGGACGGTTCTAGAGAGCCCCTACTCCAGGGAGAGTTCCATCCTGCAGCTGAGGCGCCATCCCTGTGGGGTCTCCACTGACGTCCTGGCGACCACCAAGCATTCCTGACTCCAGCTCTTGGGAGCTCAGACATTTGGAAATGAGGTGTGAGGTTGCTGGGGGCAGGTCACGTGGGACCTTGAAGGTGCCTGAGGAGCTGGTGCCGTGATTCCCATGTGGGAAGGACAGGGGAGGTGGTGAGGAGTGATCAGATCCTGGCGTGTTCTGAAGGAAGAACCAGACTTATTTCCTGACTGAGTAGGAGTGGGATGTAGAAGAAAGAGCAGTCGGAGAAGCCTCGGGGCTCCGGCCTGAGCCACAGAAAGGACGGAACAGCAGCCCGTGAGGGTGTGAGCTGAGGGTGACGTGGGCTCAGGACGGCGGGTGGGGGCGGTGCATGGTTTGCCTGTTGGACATCCATATTGGGTAGACGGGTCTAGGGGAGCCGTCACACCTGAGCTGGGGATGTGACAACGTGACACCGGACTGT
Organism: Kogia breviceps; assembly: GCF_026419965.1. Lineage (NCBI taxonomy): Eukaryota > Metazoa > Chordata > Mammalia > Artiodactyla > Physeteridae > Kogia > Kogia breviceps. The sequence goes on from NC_081314.1 coordinate 146,700,225, forward strand.
CGGTGTGGGTGGTGTTTGCAGCCATGGGCCTGATGAGCTCCCCAGCGAGGGAGGGACCGAGGGCTGAGGCCTAAGACACCACACTGGGGGACAGCATCCCCTGCGACGGACACTGACGACTTGACACCATCCAGAAGAGGGTCCCTTTGAAGAACAAAGGGGAGAAAAACAAGCCGAGCAGGTGGACGGGACAGGGATGAGCTTCCGGAGACAAAGACTGGGGGGCGTGGCAGCGTGGTCAGATGTCTGCACAGTCCTTGCTAGAGGAAGAAGCAAGAGGGTTTTGTGTGACTCTCTGCCCTCTGGGAATTGCTCGTAGGAGTCTTTAACCCTTTGAGCTTCTCTCTCTGGAAATAGCCTTCCGTCTCCCATCCATCAACACCTGGCCTGGCTTCCTGGAGCCTCTCGGCCTTTGCCCCCAGTCAGTAACCAGTCCTGGCCATGCATCCCTGAGTCAGGACCTGTAAGGAGCCCCACTGGCCCTGCAGTCGCCAGGCCGCACTCACGATGGCAGGGAAAAGAACCTCAGGAGAGGACTCAGGAACCTGTGTCCAGACTTACGTGCAGCTGCCGGGGCCCGTGGGCCTGGCCTTTCCTGGGGGCCCCGCCGTCTTTGCTGACCCTCTGAGTCACACGTGCCAATAAACGCTCCTGGCGTCCTGGTGGGCCCGGGCAGTGCAGAAATGCCCCAGTCTGCCTGTTTTGCAGTTTAAATATTAGGAAACAGTGAAGAGAAGAGTATTGTGAAAAACATGACTTTTCATAGAAGAGAAGGACGGCCCAGTCCTAACCCAGCCACCACATGTATAAGAAGGCCAGCCACCGTCCAGCTGCAGACGTAAATGCAAAATACACACTGAATTTTGAAGACTCAGCATGGAGAGAAGGAATGTGAGCTATCTCATGAATAATGTTTATATTTCCTGTTTTCTTATTGAGATGTACTTCACACAGCATAAAATCCACCATTTTAAAGGGCACAAACTCAGTAGTTTTGTAGTATATGCACCTTGTTGTGCAACCATCACCATTCTCCAATGCCGGAAGCTCTCCATACCCCCAAAAGAAGCCCCATAGCTTCCAGCACCCACTCCCATCCCCTCACCCTGTTCCCTGAGCCACCTGTCTGCCTTCCATCCCCGTGGATAGGCCTGTCGTGGACGTGTCGTGGAACAGAGTACGTGGCCCTTGGTGCCTGGCTTTGTTCGCTTGGCCTCACGTAGCCAGGGTTCCTCTGTGTTGCAGCGAAGGTCAGCGCTCGTCCTCTTGTGCGGAAGAGCCACGTGGTGTTTTTCATCAGCTCATGGACACTTTGGGTGTTTCCACTTTTTGGCTAATGTAAATGATGCAGTTGTGAACAGGTGTGGGCAGGTTTTCCTAGGAATGGTACATGTTGAAATGATATATTTTTGAGATAAGTTGGGTTAGATAAAATATTTCAATTAAAGAAACAGGGCTTCCCTGGTGGCGCAGTGGTTGCGAGTCCGCCTGCCGATGCAGGGGACGCGGGTTCGAGCCCCGGTCCGGGAGGATCCCACGTGCCGCGGAGCGGCTGGGCCCGTGAGCCGTGGCCGCTGAGCCTGCGCGTCCGGAGCCTGCGCTCCGCAACGGGAGAGGCCACAACAGTGAGAGGCCCGCGTACCGCAAAAAAAATAAATAAAATAAAATAAAAAATTAAAATTAAAATAAAATAAAAAAACAAGAGTCCAGCCACCTTGGAGGAAGGGTCTAAGAGAAGAGCACATGCAGAGTAAGGGCTTCCTCCTCGGAGTCCCCTGCCTGTGGGCTCGCTCTGCACGGGAAGCTCTGAGGGCTGACGCCCCGAGAACGGTCCTCCTGCCAGAGAGGGAGCCGCGGGCAAGTGTTTGGCTTCCTTGCCCCTGGGTGGAGCGGTGGGGACAGTTCACGCGTCGAATATGCAGTTGCCCAAAGGGACCCCAGAACGATCAGCCCAGATGCCCCAGCTCATCGGCTCACACTTCCCGGCTTTTCCTCCGCTCCCCACGCCCCCCGGCTTTCCTGGGACCTCCTCCCCGTGCCCTGCTGGCACCTGCTTCCTTGTCTCCAGCTCGGCTTCGCAAGATCCAAACCTAAGAAGCAGGGACCGTCCAGCTGCCTTCGTCCAGGTGTCAGTTGGGTGAAGTGGTGTCAGGAAAGCTACTGACCACGCCACAGCGCAGTTACCCTGCAAAGTAGGAATTAGGATACACACCCGCATGGTTCTTACGAGGATAAATGAAGCACTGCATACAACATGGTGCGCGCCACTTGGGGAGCGCTCGCTAAATGGCGCTATCGTTTAACATGACCTAGAGGACACGTGTGCATGGCTGAAGCTGTGTCTCTCTGGAATTGCTGAATTTTCAGGGAGCCAGGACTGCTTCCTAAGGTCGGAAACTACACATGGAGGGCTGGCTCTCTTTTTCACTTGCCAGTCAAGTTAATGCTTGACGTTTGAGCACAAGCCTGGTGCTTAGGAGAAATAATAATGCTTCTTAGTAATATTTTCTATTTTTAGTGCCGTTTCATTGCCCACAGCTTTGTCATCGTAGCCGTAGTCATCTTGTATTCTCTTGAGAACAGAAAGGGTTCAGTGTATAAAATGAAAAGCTCCTATTCTCCCGTGGTGTCCCTCAGGGGCTTAGCGCACTTCCGTTTTCTTTAGCTTTATGGAATTGCGTGTTCACCTGCTCCTTGGGGTGGTCTAGGCGACAGCGGGAGCGCGGAGCACATCACTGTCAGGGAGGCGGGTGGCAAACGGTAATACCAGACACAGAATCGGCATGTGATGACTGTAGAATCTGGTCCAGTCGGCCCTCGGTGCCCGCAGGTCCCACAGCCCCAGGTGCGGAGGGCCGACCAAGGGTACCAGAATCAGCAGCAGACTTTGCTGTCCTTGGGGGCAGGGGTCTTGGAACCAATCCCCTGCAGATACCGGGGACCAACCGTGCCTCTAGGAAGCAAAAGTTCAAACAGGAAGCAGACGCTCTCCGCCGCTGGGCATCTGCGAAAGCCAGGCGCACACACATCCGTGTCCCCTCTAACTGTGCGGTGAGATGCGCAGACACAAAGGATACCATCTGACGAACTTCCATCAAAGAGCGCACGCGTGTAGCCAGCACACCAGTCAAGACAGAGAATGTTTCCATCGCCCCAGAAAAATTCCCTTGTGCTTGTCTTCAAATCTGTTCCCACGCACCGTGAGAAACCACTGCTTCTTTTGCCGCAGGCAGACTGCTTTTTCCTGTTCTTGAATTTCATGCGAATGGAATCACACAGAGTGAGCTCACTCGCGTCTGCATTCTCTCGCTCAGGATCATGTCTTTCAGATTCACGCGTGTCGTTTATTTACTTTGTATCGCTGAGTAGTGTTCTATTTCACGAGCACCCCACCGCCGTCATCAGTTCTCCTGTGGATGGACGTTTCCAGTTTGGGGTTAAGCTACGGTAAGCATAGTGCACCTCTCGTGACGGACACATCTGTCAGTTGTCTTGGGTAATACCTAGGAGTGATGTTGCTGGTTCGTATGCCAAACTGTCTTCCCAGGCGGCTGCACCACTTATGTGCCCACCAGTAATGTATGCGTGATCCCGTTGTCACATCCAACCCAACGCTAGGCATTCTCAATGTTTTTCATTTTAGGCACTCAAGTAGGCGTAGAATCATATTTCACTATGGTTTAAATTCACATTTATCGGATGACTTAATAATTGTTGAGCGTGGTTTCCTGTGCTTATTGGGTACTTGACTATCTTACTTCGTGAAGTGTCTCTGCTCCAAGTATTTTTGTGCAGTTTTTAGACTCTGTTGTATTTGTGTTTATCACTGGTTTATAGGAAACCATATATTCTGGATATAATTCATTTGTGAGATGTATATATAGCAAGGATCTGTTCCCAGTTTGTGACTTACCTTTTTCATTTTCTTAAAGAGGTCACTTGATGAGCAGAAGTTTTCAACTTGATGAAGTTAATTGAACACGTTTTCTTTTATATGTAGCACTTTCTGTGTCTTCTTTAAGAATCCTCTCTCTACCCCAAGGTCATGAAGATACATTCTCAGGAAATTTAGGGTTATAGCTGTTATATTTCAATCTGTGATCCATTTCAAATTAAGCTTGTGTACAGTGTGAGATAGGAGTTGATGGTCTTTTTTTTTTTTTTTTCCATACGTGTGTACCCAGTTGTCACAGTATCCCTTGTTAAAAAAGAGTCTCCTTTTCCATTGAACCACTTTGGCATGTTTATTGAAAATTAATTGACTCTATATGTGTGAGTCCCTTTCTGGACTCCATGTTCTGTCTCATGGATCTGTTTGTCTGTCCTGACACCAAGACCACACTGGCTTAATTGCTAGAGCTTGGAATCTGGTAATCTTCCACATTTGTACTTCTTTTTCAGTTGTTTTGGTTCTATGGGTCCTTTTCTTTTCCCTACAAATGTTAGAATAGAGAATCAACTTGTTAATTTCTTTCAGAAAGGCTTCTCTACTTGAACTGGGATTGCATTCAGTACATAGATTAATTTGGGAATAATCAACTCTAAACAATATTGAGTCTTCCAACCCTGAGCATGATACACCCCTCCACTCAGCAACACTTAGAGCTTTCACAGTAGAGGTCCTGCATATCTTTTGTTAAATCTGTTCCTCAGCATTCTCTGTTTTCTGGTGTTATTATAAATGGAATCTTCATGTAATTTTCCATTTGTTTGCTCCTCATTTATAAAAATACAACAGATATTTGTGTATTGACATAGTATCTTGTGACATTGCTTATTAATTCGTGTGTTAGTTCTGGTAGTTGTTTCGTAGAATCTTAGGGTTTTCCATAGAGACAATCATATCTTCTAAAAATAAAGACAGTTCTACTTTCTGCATTCCAATATTTTTGGACTGTATTTATTTTACTTGTCTTGTTGCATTGGTTGAAACCACAATACAATTAAATAAGACTGAGAGCAGACATCCTTACCTCATTCCAACCTCAGGGGAAATGCATTCACTCTTTCACCATCGGGTGTGATGTGAGCTGCAGGCTTTTTTGTAGATGCCCTCTGTCAGAGTGAGGATGCCCTCTTCTCCCAGTTTACAAAGAGGTTTTTTTTGTCAAATCTCCTTTGACAAAATTCTCTGTTAAATTTTATCAGATGTTCTTTGTGCATTGAATGAAATGGGTTGAGGAAGTTTCCTTTTATTCTTAGTTTTCTAATGGTTTTTTCCATCATAAATAGGTGTTAGGTTTTTGTCACGTGTTCTTTCTGCATCTACTGGGATAACATATGATTTTTCTCCTTTATTCTGTTAAGACAGTGAATTACACCGACTGATTTTCGAATGTTAAAACAACTTTGCATTTCTGGGATAACCCCACTTGTATTCCCAGGAAGTGTTCCTAGGAAAATACTTAGGAATAACTTTAACAAAGGGTATACAGGACCTCTACCGTGATGTAAGATGTAGTCCCTTTTTATATATTGCTAGATTTTTATTTTTTAATAATATGTTAAGGAGTTTTGTGTCCATGCTCATGTGGGATATTGGCTTATAACTTTTTTCTTGTCATGTCTTTGTCATGCTTTGATTGTGGGGTTATGGTGGCCTTATAAAACATATTGGGGGATTTACTTTCTTCTCTGTTTTCTGAAAGATTGTATGTAATTTTGGTGTTATTTCTTCCTATATTCATTTACATGTAATGTATTTCTTGATATGCTCGAGGTTAGATCTACCCTGTTGCCATTTGCTTTTTTATTGATCTTGGGTTCGGTTTCCTGGTTCCTCCTCTTCTGCCTTCTCTTAGGTTCATTGGATAAACTTTTGTATTCTATTTTATTTCTTCTGTTGACTCTTTTTTTTTTTAATGGAAGAAATTAGCTCTTTTTTTAAAAGTCTTTATTGAATTTGTTATAATATTGCTCCTGTTTTATGTTTTGGCTTTTTGGCCACGAGGCATGTGGGATCTTAGTTTCCCGACCGGGCATCAGACCTGTACCCGGTGCACTGGAAGGCGGAGTCTCAACCACTGGACCGCCAGGGAAGTCCCTCTTCCACTGACTCTTTACCTCTGCTTTTTGCATTATTTTTAGTTGGTTGTTATATTTCACCGTGCATCCTTAACCTTTTTTTTTAATTGCAGGCTTTATTTGTTGGAGATCAATAAAAACACAAAATTGAGTGAAAAGTACAGAGTTCCCACATAGTCCCTCCTTATACACTCACTCAGTCTCTCCCACCATCTGAATCCTGCCTCAGAGCTTTATATTTGTCCCAGTCAGTCAGCCAACACTGACACGTCATTGTCAGCCAAAGTCCATAGTTTACATCAGGGTTCACTCTTTGTGTTCTACAGTCTGTGCGTTCTCGGATGCATAATGACCTGCATCCACCACTACAGGGGCATACAGAGCAGTTTCTCTGCTCTAAAAATCTTCTGGGCTCCACCTGTCCATCCATCCGTTCCCCTAGACCCCTGGCAACCACGGATCTTTTTACTGTCTCCATAGTGGTGCCTTTTCCAGAATGTTCGTAGTTGGAATCATACAGTCTACAGCCTTTTCAGATTGGCTTAGTTCACTAGGTACTATACATTTCAGGTTCCTCCATGCCTTTTCATAGCTTCATAGCTCATTTCTTCTGATTTATTCCTTCCCCTATTGAAGGATGTCTTGGGTGCTTCAAAGTTTTGGCAGTTATGAACAGAGCTGCTACAAACATTTGTGGGAAAGTTTTGTGTGGACATAACTTTTCAGCTCCTTTGGGTAACTACCCAGGAGTGCAGTTGCTGAATCATACATTTAATTTTGTAAGAAACCACCAAACTGGGACTTCCCTGGTGGTCCAGTCGTAAAGAAGCCGCCTTCCAATGCAAGGGACACGGGTTCGATCCCTGGTCGGGGGACTAGGATCCCACATGCCGTGGGGCAACTAAGCCCACGCACCACAACTACTGAGCTCACGCACCTCAGCTAGAGAGCCTGCGTGCTGCAAACTACAGAGCCCACGTGCTCTGGAGCCCCCATGCCACAACTAGAGAAGAGAAAACCCACACGCCACAACTAGAGAGAAGCCCACGCGCCGCAACGAAAGATCGTTCATGTTGCAACTAAGACCCAATGCAACCTAAATAAATAAATAAATAATTGTTTTAATGTTTTAAAAAGAAAAAAAGAAACCACCAAAATACCTTCCAAAGTGGCTGCACCATTCTGCATTCCCACCAGCAGTGATGAGAGTTCCTGTTGCTCCACACCCTCACCAGCATTTGGTGTTGTCAGTGTTTTGGATTTTTGCCATACTAATAGGTGTGGAGTGGTATCTCATTATGGTTTCAATTTGCAATTCGCTAACGATATTCAGCATCTTTTCATGTTTATTGGACATCCGTATATCTTTTTTTTTCTCAAAGTGTCTTTTCAGATCTTTGCCCATTTTTAAATCATCCTTAACTTTTTAGCCTAGTTAAAATTAATATTGTGCCACTTCACATAAAAAGTAAGGACTTTGCGGCAGTAAAATTCCTCCCCACAACCTTTGAGCTATTGCTGCAATACACTTTACGTCTATGCTTCACGCTGAATGTTTGCGTCCCCCCCCCGCCCCACCAAAATTCACACGCTGAGATCCTAACCGCCAATGTGATGGCATTTGGAGGTGGGGCCTTTGAATGGTGAGTAGGTCATGAGAGCAGATAGATCCCTCATGAATGGGATTAGTGCCCTAATAAAAGAGACCCCAGAGAGCTCCCTCACTCCTTCTGCCCTGTGAAGACACTGAAAAGATGGCCACCTGTGCACCAGGCAGTGGGCTCTCACCAGACCCCGAACCTGCTGGCGCTTTGATCTTGGACGTCCAGCCTCCAGAACTGTGAGAAGTAAATTTCTGTTGTTTACAAGCCACCGAGTCTCTGGTAGTCTCTTAGAGCAGGCAGAGCAACTGAGATCACCTACACCCAGTATAAACTCCATAATACACTATTAAAATTTTTACTTTAAACAGCCAGCTGTCTTTTGAAGAAATAATGAAAAGACACTTAAAGATACATTTTTTGTAGTTACCTACCTATTTGCCATCTCTGGAGCTTTTATTTTTTTCCCGCAGATTCCAACTCCTGAGTGGTGTTGTAGCCCTTCAGCCTGAAAATTTTCCTTTTTCTCTGAGCATCTCTGGAAGCACAGAACAGCTAGTGAGTAATTCCCTCAAGCCATTGCTGCTCTGAACACGTCTCTGTTTGCCCTCCTTTGAAAACATCTTTCAGGGTGTAGAATGCTGCATTCAGAGCTTTGTTTTGGTTTTGTTTTTTAAAAGAGGTCTAAAGATGTCCTTTTTTTTTTTTTTTTTTTTTCCTGGCTTCCATTGTTTCTGCTGAGAAGTCAGCTTTTATGGTCTCATTCCCCTGCAGATGAATCATTTCATTATGAACCATATCATTCCCTTTCTTCCCTCTGGATGCTTTTCAAGGTGTTTTCCCTTTATCTCTGGGCTTCAGCGCTTTGACTGTGTCGTGCCCTGGTTTTCTTTTTGTTTATCCTGCTTGGTGTCCTTTGTTGAGCTTCCATGGTATATAAATGTGTTTTCATCAAATTTGTAACATTTTCCACTATTATTTCACTAAGTGTACTTTATGCACCATTCTCACCCCTTTCCTTCTGACACTAATTACATGCATGTTAGAAAGTTTGCTCTTCTCCCTCATGTGGCTGGCTCTGTTATTTTTTTTAAACTTTTTTTCTTTTTGCTCTTCAGATTGGAGAATTCCTAATGATCTGTCCTCAATTCCCCTAACTCTGCTGCTCACTCCAAACTGCTATAAACCCATCTGTGAATTTTTTTTTTGCGGTACGCAGGCCTCTCACTGCTGTGGCCTCTCCCGTTGCGGAGCACAGGCTCCAGACGCGCAAGCTCAGCGGCCACGGCTCACGGGCCCAGCCGCTCCGCGGCACGTGGGATCCTCCCGGACCGGGGCACGAACCCGCGTCCCCCGCTTCGGCAGGCGGACTCTCAACCACTGCGCCACCAGGGAAGCCCTCAGATACATTTTTTTAATTCAACAATTTCATTCTGTTCTTATTCGTGGATTCCTCTAATAAGATCCCCTGTCTGTTTACTACTCACTAACATCTTTTTCCTTTAGTTTTTGGATGTACTTATATTTGCCACATAAAAGGCAATTATAAGGACAGGCTCATTTCAACTTCTGTGTCACCTGGGGTTTTTTGTTTTTAGTTTATCTTGTGCAGCCTCTGCAATTGTGCAACATTAACGTCCACAGATGGTTCTCAAAAAGGGTTCAGTCTCTTAACAGAGCTTTACAGGAGCCCTTCTGTCGTGTGAATCACCTTCGATCATCTTATTGGATCGGAGTTGATCCTGACAGCATTCTCCCTGACACCCGTCTTCTGGGGTCATGTGACACACCGTCAAAGCCCAGACGCAGTGAACCAGGCTTGACTCGACTCCCTTTGGTCTCACCATCATTAAACGTTCCCACAGAGCGTCCGCTCACTGAGGCACTCAAGGTTATCACGTAATGGACAAAGTCCCTCCAGCTTGTACAGTCAGTCAGCTGCTAGATCTCAAATTCAGACTCCTCCGAGGGCATCCTCAAGAGAATGTCACACCCGTGTCCTCCTCCCTGAAAAGTCCACCCCCCGACCCCAGCAGGGAGGAGGGGTGGCTCTCAGGGAGGAGGCCAGTGTGCAGAATGTCTTTGCCCCCCCTGGGCTCAGTGCGACACCGCCCATCTTTGCAGTCCTACGTGGGAACACGCCGGGCTGGGGGTGGGGGGCAAGGTGGGTTTGGCCGGGTCGTGCCATGGCTTTCTCTCTGCGGCCCCTTTGAGCTCTTAGGAGGCTTTTACATGACCAGCATGGGCAAAGCACTCAGAACAGTGCCTGGAACCTAGAAAGTGCTCCATAAAGATCGTTTTGGTTGTTGCAATCCATAGAGCAAGAAAGAAAAATTGCATTGCCAGCTGTCCCAGAAGCTTCTCCCTCCGAGGCATTTTTCTCAAAACTGAGCCTAAGCGGAGAGGAGGGCATAGGGAGGGATTGTCTCCAACCTCTGAGATCAGACTCAACTACGCCGAGTACAGATCCCAGCTCCAAAAGCGAAAGGGGAAAAAAAAAAAAAAACAATCCAATCCCTGCCGCGGAGCCGCGGTCCTGCAAGGGCTCGGCCGAGACAGTTACGTACGGGACGTTCTCCAAATGTCAGATGTGGTTGCCAGGGCCCTTTGGTCCACTTTGCTTTCTTTGTCCCATCTGAATGGCTAGCAGGAGGCGAAAGCATCTAGCCAAAGTCACACCGTGGGTCACCTGGGACGTCCCTTTGGCCGCTGATAAACAAGGGTGATTTCTCGACAGGACAGACCGTGGAAAGGGCACTGTTCCTTTAAGGAGCGAGGCCAGGCCACTGTTAATCATATCATTTTATTGTGCTCCTGGGTTGTAAAGGAAACGTCCTCCTGCTGCACGTTTACTTTATGACATCCATAAACAGTGAATTGCTGATGACTGTGCCCAGGGCTAGAACATCCTCTGTGGCCGGAGGGGCCCGGAGAGCAAGAGTGGGGCAGAGGTGAATTCCCCCGCTTCTTTCCGGAAGGAGGGCCAGGAGGGGACAGAGAGGGAGCCCCCTCTAGGCCCTTCCTACACACAGCCCTGGAAATAAACGCACCCCCAGTCTTCAGGGCCTTGGGGTGTCTCTTTGGGCCAAGTAATGGGGGTGATTTTCCCTAATGCAAAGCAAAACACCCCTTTCTGAAGGGATATCCATGGTTTTTTTTTTTTTTAAAAAAAGGCTTTGGGAGGGTGTCTGTTAAGTATGGATTTTTTGAAGGATGCTCAGGGCTTCAGGTGAGGTAGATAAGGTCGGACAGCTCACACGTCATGTGAACAGCATGGAGACACAATAGCAATATCGTGCAACAGTTGCAGACGTATCAGGAGAGGTTGGGACCCACCATGGACTCCAGGCGGTCCACTCGTCGCACCCCCGGCGGTTGGGGTTCAGGTGCCCGTGCCGGTGTCCCCATGCAGGGTGTCCCCTCCCTGCACGCACAGGTGTGGAGGCAGCCTGTTAACTAGGGCTGTGTTTGCGTCCACTTGCACTGGGGGAGAAAGGCATGCGTGCCAACCAGCTCAGGTGTGCAGAGGATGGAGGAAGGGCCGTGGCTGTCATTGTTTTGTCCAGCGCGGGGCGGGAAGAGAGACGCCCGTCCGCTGGCTGACCTAGCCAATCAGGGCACCACCTTCCCGCTGACCTTCAGGAACGAGAGGGCCGGGCTGTCCTGTCGACCAGTTAAACCAGGTTTTTATGTCCTTCTGTGCTGCAGAGACTCAGGATTTGTCTGAAACAAGTAAACAGTTCCTGGAAGGGCTGGGAGAGGTGGAGGCGGGTTCCTTGAAGCGTCTGCTGCAGGCCAGCGCGGAGTCGGGCAACAGCCGCTGGCATCGGGGAAGGGCAGGACCGGGCCGAGGCGGTGGGCGCTGTCCTGGCCACCCCTGGGGACAGCTGGCGGAACATCGCAGGGGAGGGTGCCTGTCCCGCCAGCCCACGGCGGCATCCTGCCCGCAGACCCCAGCAGGCGGCTCTGCACCCGTCTCCACAGGGCGGGCTGCTCCAGACCCCTCGGTTCTGTTCCAGGGGAAGCTCCTGGGGCCACCCTGGTGCACATCCACGGCCAGAAGCTGGACTGATCTGGCAGCATCCTTAAAACAGGACTCGGATTCTGCCAGACCCCAAGATTGTCCTGGAACGAAATTAAACGCTTCTGTAACGTGTGGGAGGCCCTGCCAGCCCCAGCATTCACCCGTCGGGGCCCATCACCTGAGAGGCCAGCCAGATAAGGCCCCCAGAATATCTAGGCTATAGGCCCATCCAGGTGGAAGCAGGGAAAAAGCAGCCCAGACCTGAAGAGGCTGATGCTAAGCCTACGGAGATCTCTGTGCTTATGACTGACCATTTGGCCTTTATTAAGTCTTTTGCTTTTATGAAAGCCGTGGGTGCCTAGGAATAAATCACGGTGAGCTTGGAGCAGTGTCCCGGAGGTTCGCTAGCGTGGGCTGTAGGTTCAGGGACGCTTCCGATGTCAGCTGTTCTCAGGGAGCGGAGTTTTCTCTGGAGAGCACCTGAGTCACCCGTGACTCTGCTGGCTCCCCCTCAGCCTCCATCCTGTGGGCCAGCAGTCATTCTGCGGACTCGCATTCTTTCAATCGTACTTCCTCTCTCCCAATTTTCTCAAAAACTTCGAGATCCAGAGACCCCCAAAGACCCAATCGTGTCCAACCCTGAATTGCCAGCATCCCTGGCTGCGGCTGGTTACTCTTAAAGCTATTTTAAAATTTGCAAAGCAAAAACGCTTGAATATGCTTCGATTTTTAAAATTCGATATATGCCACGTGGCATCTCGGAAATAGACGGGTTTCCCACATGCTGTCAGACTTTTCTGATCGGGTGAGGTTTGGCCACCGAGGTTGGGCATGAGTAATATTTGCGACTGAAAACTGCCCGTTGCCCCCGGATCCAGGGGTGTAGGGCTCGCTGAGGCTTCTAGGGGAATGAATAGCACCTTCGGGACGGTGCAGGAAGCATGCGGCTGCTTCTCAGCCTGGCCCTGGACCCCCAGAGCTCTGCGTGTCACCCCAGGGACAGCGCACACACCGGGGAAGACACGCGAAGCAAGAGAACGTGTCAGAGAGCCTGTGGCTGCTGGCGACCCTCAGTGATGGCATAACAACACCTGTGTCTGTTGGTGACCCTCAGTGATGGAATAACAACACCTGTGTCTGCTGGTGATCCTTAGTGATGGAATAACACCTGTGGGTGTCAGGGACCCTTAGTGATGTAATAACAACACCTGTGGCTGCCGGCGACCCTTAGTGATGGAATAACAACACCTGTGTCTGTTGGTGACCCTTAGTGACGTAATAACAACACCTGTGGGTGTCAGCGACCCTTAGTGATGGAATAACAACACCTGTGTCTGCTGGTGAGCCTTAGTGATGGAATAACACCTGTGGGTGTCAGGGACCCTTAGTGATGTAATAACAACACCTGTGGCTGCCGGCGACCCTTAGTGATGGAATAACAACACCTGTGTCTGTTGGTGACCCTTAGTGACGTAATAACAACACCTGTGGGTGTCAGGGACCCTTAGTGATGTAATAACAACACCTGTGGCTGCCGGCGACCCTTAGTGATGGAATAACAACACCTGTGTCTGCTGGTGAGCCTTAGTGATGTAATAACACCTGTGGGTGTCAGGGACCCTTAGTGATGTAATAACAACACCTGTGGCTGCCGGCGACCCTTAGTGATGGAATAACAACACCTGTATCTGCTGGTGAGCCTTAGTGATGTAATAACACCTGTGGGTGTCAGGGACCCTTAGTGATGTAATAACAACACCTGTGGCTGCCGGCGACCCTTAGTGATGTAATAACAACACCTGTGTCTGTTGGTGACCCGTAGTGATGTAATAACAACACCTGTGGGTGTCAGCGACCCTTAGTGATGTAATAACAACACCTGTGTCTGTTGGTGACCCGTAGTGATGTAATAACAACAGCTGTGGCTGCTGGTGAGCCTTAGTGATGTAATAACACCTGTGGGTGTCAGGGACCCTTAGTGATGGAATAACAACACCTGTGTCTGTTGGTGACCCGTAGTGATGTAATAACACTTGCAATGTAATAGCAGCAGCAACAGCCAACAGCCAACATAGGAGCGCTCGCCACGGGCTAGGCCCTGTCCTGAGTACTTTACACACATTAAGTCAATTAATTTTAAATTCGGAACTCCCCTGGGAGGAAACAGTGGCCCGTGACAGGAATGCCAGCGCTCTGGGGTGCAGGGGGTGGGGGGTGGCGGGAGGCACCCACTTCCTGATCAGGCTCTGTTTATGGTTGTGTGGGTGTGGTTGGCCTTTTGCATAGAGGCATTTTTTCGCTCTTTTCCCCTGCAAAAGAATGCAGACTGCGCAGTTATCTAAAGAGGCAGCTCAGGGCGAAGTTACATACATGGCAGTGGTGTGAGCGCCACAGCCTGGGCAGTGGCGCCCTGAGGCTTTCTCGCCACCAGCTCACCTCTGTGCCCGGGACCTTTCGGAGGACATCGGATTTGTTGTCACGGGTGGCACGTGGGCTGAGGTGTAGCTATTACGTGGACCGGAATATGAGTGTCTACGCCTTGGACTGAGCTGGGAGCAGGAAGGTATGGGATGAGGTAGCGAGAAGCGTTATTACTGCTTTTGGGGCTGGAAATTAAATTTCGGCATCAAAATCCTATAATGCTCAAAGGAGCCCACCTCAAAAGTCCAAAGGAAAATTCCCCCTTAACTTTTCCTTTCCATTCTATCTATTAAATTTTTTATTAAACCGTTTAAAATGATTATAGAGTCACATCGAGTTGTAAGGAAAAAGGCAGAGAGACCCAGGCACCCTTTACCCTTTTTCCCCCAGTGGTAACACCTTTCAAACTGTAGTAAGATATCACCCCTGGGCTGTTGACACTGATGCAGTCCAGATACAGAGCATTCCGTCCCCGCAACGCACGAGCCCTCCTTTTATAGCCTCCCCCACATCCATCCCTTCTATTCCCCACCCCTCCTTAACCCCTGGCACTCGCTAGTCTGTTCTCCATCTCTATATACTGTTGTCATTTCCGGAATGTTCTATAAGTGCATGCATCCAGTGGGTGAGTTTGGGGACGGACTTGCTTCGCTCAGCGTGATTCTCTGGAAATGCACCCAGGTTGTTCCGTGTATCACAAGTTCAGTCCTTTTTATTACTGGGTAATATTTCATGGCGTGGCCGGAATACAGTCTGTTTATCCGTTCCCCTATTGAAGGCCACCTGGCTTGTTTCTGGTTTGGAGCAATTAAAAATAAAAGCTGCTCTGAACATCACGTACCAGCTTTTGTGTGAACATAACTTGTCATTCTCTGCCCCAGAGGGCAATTGCTAGGTCATAGGTACGGTAGTTACATACTTAGTTTTTTCAAGGAATTGCCAAACCATTTTCCAGAACAGCTGATGAACCATTTTACGTCCCTACCAGCAGCGTGTGAGTAATCCAGTTTCTCCACATCTTCTCCAGCATTTGGGGTTGTCACTTTTTTTATTTTTTAGCTTTTTTTGATAAGTGTGCAGTGATAGTTCAGTGTGGTTCTAATTTGCATTTCCCAATGACTCACGTAGCTCAGCATCTTGTCATGTGCTTGTCACCCATCTAGATATTCCCTCAGTAAAATGTCTGCTCGTGTGTTCTGCCCATTTTCAGATCGGGTTGTTCTGTGTTTCACTGTAGAGTTTTGACCGTTCTTTTCATCGTCTGTATTCAAGTCTTTGTCAGATACGTGGTTTGCAAGTATCTTTTTCCCAGACTATAGCTTTTCATCCTCTTAACAGGATTTTTCTCAGAGGAAAAGTTTTACTTTTGATGAAGCCCAGTTTATCAATTTTCCCTTTTATGGATTGTGTTTTGGTGTGAAGTCTGAGAACTCTCTGCCTAGCCCAAGAACCTGAACATTTTCCCCTATTTTTTTTCCTAAAAGTTTTATAGTTTTCTATTTTACATCCAGGGTCCGCTTTGCATTGATTTTTATATAAACAGTGAGGTTTAATTCGAGGCTTATTTTTCTTTCTTTTTTTTTTAAACATCTTTATTAGAGTGTCATTGCTTTACAATGGCGTGTTAGTTTCTGCTTTACAACAAAGTGAATCAGTTATACATATACACATGTTCCCATATCTCTTCCCTCTTGCATCTCCCTCCCTCCCACCCTCCTTATCCCACCCCTCTAGTTGGTCACACAGCACCGAGCTGATCTCCCTGTGCTGTGCGGCTGCTTCCCACTAGCTCTCTATTTTACATTTGGTAGTGTATATGTGTCCATGCCACTCTCTCACTTCATCCCAGCTTACCCTTTCCCCTCCCCGTGCCCTCAAGTCCATACTCCAGTAGGTCTGCGAGGCTTATTTTTCTGCCTGTGAAAGTTCAATTGCTCCAGCCCCATTCATTGGAAAAACAATCTTTCCACCATTGAATTGCTTTCGTTCATTGGTCAAGCATCAGTTGGGCGTATTTGTGTGGGTATCATTCTGGGTCCTCTGTTCTGTTATCTGTGTCTAACATTCCACAAATCTCACAGTCTTGATTATTAGCTATGTAATAGGTCTTAAAATAAGATACACTGATCTGTCCCATTTTATCTTCTTTTTCAAGATTGTTTTAGCAATCCTAGTTCCTTTGCATTTTCATGGGAATGTTAGAATAATCTTGTCTATTTCTACAAAAAATCTTGATGAGGTTTTGATAGGAATTGTGCTAAATCTATATATTAATCTGGGGAGAAGGGACATCTTTACTGTGTTGTCTTTCAAACCATGAAAATGGTAGGTCTCACCATTTATATATCTTTTTTTATTTCTTTCAGCACACAGCTTCTGCATCTGTTTTGTTATATTTACACTTAAGTTGTTTGAGCTTTTCTAAGTGTTTGTAAATGGTGTTGTGATTTTAGTTTCAGTGTCTCCACGGTCATTGCTAGTATATAATCAATATTGTATCTTTATTTTGTATCCTGTGACCTTGCTGAACTCACTTATCAGTTTTACTTTTATATTTTGCTGAATTCTAATTGCTAATATTTTGTTAAGGATTTTTGCATCCACATTAACGAGGGATATTGATTTGTAGTTTTCTTTTTTTGCTGTCTTTGTTGGATTTGGTATCAGGCTAATACTAGCTTCATAAAATGAATCGGGAGATGTACCCTCCTCTTCTGTTTCCTAGAAGAAATTGTTCAGAATTGTATTACTTCTTCCTTAAATGTTTGGTAGAATTCTCCAGTGAAACCATATGCAACTGGAATTTCCGTGGGGGGAGTTTTTAAATTAGAAACTCAGTTTCCTTAAGAGATACAGACTGTTCAAATTACCTATTTCATATTGCATGAGTGTAGCAGTTCCTACTTTTCTAGGAATTGGTCCATTTTCATCTAGGATGTCAAAGTTATGTGTTTAGAGTTGTTTGTAGTGTTCCCTTGTTATCCTGTTGATGTCTGCAGGGTCTGTAGTGCTAGCCCCCTTTTCATTCCAAATATCGGTGATCTGTGTCTTCTCTCTGTGTCTCTTAGTCTTGCCAGGGATTTGTCACTTTACTGATATTTTTAAACAACCAGCCCTTTGTTTCATTGATTTTCCGCTTGTTTTTCTGTTTTCTGTTTCATAGATTTCTGCTTTTTATTATCTCCTTCCTTCTGCTATTGCTTTAGTTTATTTTGCTCTTCTTTTTCTAGGTTCCTAGATTATTGTGTTGAGGGTTTTCCTCTCTGCTAGTGCAAGCATGTAGTGCTATAAATATTCCTCTCAGCACTGCTTTAGTTGTGTCCCACAGCTAAATTTTGATGTGTTGTATTTTCATTTTCATTCAGTTCAATGTCTGTTTTTATATCCCTTGAGACTTCCTCTCTGACCCATGTATTACTTCCAAGTGTGTTGTTTAGCTTCACGGTGTTTGGAGATTTTCCTGCTATCTTTCTGTTACTGATTTCTAGTTTGATTCTCTTAAAGGTCAGAGACCATACTCTATATGGTTGCAGTTCCTTTAAATTTGTTGCGGGTTTTTGTGTGTGTATGTGGACAGCATATGGTCTATTTTGGTATACGCTTCATAGGCACCTGAAAAGAATATGTGTTCTGCAGTCGTTGACAGACTTTTTTTTTTTAACATATTTTTATTTAAATGTATTTATTTATTTATTTATTTTTGGCTGCATTGGGCCTTCGTTGCTGCGCGCGGGCTTTTCTCTAGTTGCAGCGAGCAGGGGCTGCTCTTCGTTGCAGTGCGCAGGCTTCTCATTACAGTGGCTTCTCTCGTTGTGGAGCATGGGCTCTAGGTGCATGGGCTTCAGTAGTTGTGGCACACGGGCTCAGTAGTTGTGGCTCGC
Organism: Kogia breviceps; assembly: GCF_026419965.1. Taxonomy (NCBI): domain Eukaryota; kingdom Metazoa; phylum Chordata; class Mammalia; order Artiodactyla; family Physeteridae; genus Kogia; species Kogia breviceps. The sequence goes on from NC_081314.1 coordinate 146,718,176, forward strand.
GGGCTCTAGAGCGCAGGCTCAGTAGTTGTGGCTCATGGACTTAGTTGCTCCGTGGCATGTGGGATCTTCCCGGACTAGGGCTCAAACCCATGTCTCCTGCATTGACAGGCAGATTCTTAACCACTGTGCCACCAGGGAAGCCCCCGTTGATAGAGTTTTAAATATAGCTCAAGACTTTGAGACAGGTCATTAACTCTTGAAGGTTATGTGATACATTACTTTTTTAAACTTTTATTTATTTATATATTTTTTATTGGAGTATAGTTGCTTTACAATGCTGTTAGTTTCTGCTGTACAACGAAGTGAATCAGCTATATGTATACCTATATCCCCTCCCTCTTGGACCTCCCTCCCCTCCTCCCCCACATCCCACCCACCCATCTAGGTCACCACAGAGCACCGAGCTGAGCTCCCTGTGCTGTACAGCAGGTTCCCACTGGTTATCTATTTTACACATGGTAGTGCAATCCTAATCTCCCAGTTCATCCCACCCTCCCCTTCCCCCACCCATATCCACACATCCATTCTCTACATCTACGTCTCTATTCCTGCCCCATAAATAGATTCATCTGTACCATTTCTCTAGATTCCACATATATGTGTTAATATACGATGTTTGTCTTTCTCTTCTGACTTATTTCATTCTGTATGACAGACTCTAGGTCCATCCACATCTCTACAAATGACCCAATTCCATTCCTTTTTATGGCCAAGTAATATTCCATTGTATATATAGAATATATATACATTTTCTTTATCCATTCATCTGTTGATGGACACTTAGGTTGCTTCCATGTCCTGGCTCTTGTAAATAGTGCTGCAGTGAACATTGGGGTGCATGACTCTTTTTGAATTATGGTTTTCTCAGGGTATATGTCCAGTAGTGGGATTGCTGGGTCATATGATAGTTCTATTTTTAGTTTTTTAAGGAACCTCCATACTGGTCTCCATAGTGGCTGCATCAATTTACATTCCCACCAACAGTGCAAGAGGCTTCCCTTTTCTCCACATCCTCTCCAGCATTTGTTTCTAGATTTTTTGATGATGGCCATTCTGACCGGTGTGAGGTGATACCTCATTGTAGTTTTGATTTGCATTTCTCTAATGATTAGAGATGTTGAGCATCTTTTCCCGTGCCTCTTGGCCATCTGTATGTCTTCTTTGCTGAAATGTCTATTTAGGTCTTCCGCCCATTTTTTGATTGGGTTGTTTGTTTTTTTAATATTGAGCTGCATGAGCTGTTTATATATTTTGGAGATTAATCCTTTGTCCCTTGATTCGTTTGCAAATGTTTTCTCCCATTCTGAGGGTTGTCTTTTCATCTTGTTTATGGTTTCCTTTGCTGTGCAAAAGATTTCAGAATAAGTGATCTAAAATCCTGCCGAGCTCACCGAGGAGCGCTGTGAACCCTTCTCTCTGGTGATTCCTATCAGTGCAGCGGAGTCACCATCTTTCTTCCCTGATAGGTGTGGGCCTCTCTGAAGGGTAGAACTTGGATCAGCTCAACATATGTCTTAATGAAGTTTCCTGGCTGACATTTTTACTCTTATATTTCCAAGAGATACAACAAGACATTGTTTCCCTTCTTCTCATCAAGTTATAGAATGCTAAAGCCAGAGGAAACCTTGGGTCATCTGGTCCACCCTTTCATTTGGCAAGTGAAGGAATAAGGTCCAAGAGGTTAATTTAGATTGATTTTTAAAATACTTTTATGAAGTTAACATATGTTTATTATAGAAATGTATTAGATATAAAGAAACAAAAATAAGGAAAGAAAGTGTATATGTAATCTTACAACCAAAAAGTAACTAGAATTATTCTTTTGGAATGTATCCCCCCAAGTTTTCAGAGATGGGATCACACTGTACTACAATTTTTTTTTTCTTTAACAATAGACGTGAACGTTTTCCAAGATGTTATTCCTAATAGCAGAATGTGTTTCCACGGTACAGATATACCATCATTTATACGCTATAAGCGATGTGCATTTGATGGGCACGTAGGCCGTTACAGTTTTCACTGTGCTAAATAACACGGTGATGAACGTCTTTCTCCTAGAAATGAAGACACTATAGATCATTTTTAGCTTTTCAGCCCTGTTGCCAAATTGGATTATCAACGTTTTTTGTTTGTCTGGACAGGCTTGGTTTGGTTTTGACTTGTGTTGGTTTTAGAGTCAATATAGAAGATGGCATGAGTTCAGGAGGAGGCCTAGTTTAGGTCCCCAGCGTTTCAGGGCGTGAACTAAATGGCCATCTGGATCCAGGAGGAGAACCCTCCCTTCCTCAGAGGGTGGAGTTGCTGGAACAGTGCCGGGCAGTCTACACCTTCCTGTGAGGCATCCCGCCTTGGGCCCGGTCAGGAAACAGGAAAGCGGGCAGGTTATATTCAGCCTGGGGCCCGAACCTTGTAAAACCAGCCACCCAGCCCGGTTTTACGTACCAGGCAGCAAAGGGACAGACTTGCTCACCCCGGCCTGCTTCCTCTCTCTGGGACCTGCCGTGGGAGGAACCCTGTTGTGCTCTCAAATTATGCCTTGAACTCGCTTCGTCATCGTAGTTTTGCCCCCATACAATGGACCAGGGCGCCACATGAAAATGTCCCGCGTTTAGAGGCCCAGTCCTGCCTGCTTTCTGTGGCTGGCGCGGACCGCGGGAGGACCTCAGCCCCGGTCACTCCGCCCAGGCACCGCCGAGAGCAGTCCAGGAGGGAAAGGGCGTCTGAAGGTGGACGGGAAACCCCCGGCCCAGGGGAGGCCCTGCTGCTGAGAGGCGGCCAGAGCATCCCTCCAGGTGCCCGAGCGGCTCCCTGGCACGGCGCCGGCGCCCCTGCCCACAGCGTGCGGGTCCAGCCCGCGGTCCGCACAGTGTGCCCTTTCCCATCAGTCTTTCTTCCTTCACCTGCAGAGAAAGAAGAATTGATCCAGAGCGTGCTGACCCAGGTGGCAGAGCAGTTCTCCAGGTACAGAATCTTCTGGATACGTCATCTCCAGAGCTGGGTGCTTTTTCTCTTCATGGCTGGGGTGGGCCACTTGCTCTGAGGCTGTCCTGGCCGGCAGGCTCTGACACATCACTTGCCCCCAGAAGCTGCCTCCCCAGGGGAATCCTGTGGGGACTTACGTACCTAAGCCAGCTTGGATGGGGTCCAGGAAACGCCCGTCAGGTGCCGCAGACCACGTCGAGTGGGTGTTTTCAGAACGAGAGCCCGTGTTGCTGGTAATTTTCCCAGCTGGCTCTTCCGGGGCTAGGACTTCAGCCTCCAAGAACTGACGGCTTTCGCAGAGATCCTCCTCCCCATTCCGAGTTATCCTGCCGGCTCCGCGTCGGTGCTTTTCCACCTCTCAGTTACCCCGCCGTGCCATCTTACTGCCCGAGAGTAGTTAAAATGGGGAAAGGCCGTAGGGTGTTTTCTTAAAGCCCAAGAGTTGTGGAACTGAAGGGGTTGGAGCCCGGAGAAGGGCACATCAGGTCCCCTGAGGTGCTCTGTGCCCAGCAGGGGGCAGGGTGTGGGGTGGACCATGCCCTCTGTGAGCAGAGGACCTGGTCCTCCCCGGAGAGCACCTGCCCACTGCCCACGTATGGGGAAGTAAGCATACCTGCTCTACGTTCCCGTCTTGGAAAATGTACCTTTGAGATAATTCAGGGGTGTGTCTTTTTCCTCCGCCCCCTCACCAGCCCTCCCCAACTCCCATGGGCTCCTTAAACGCGACTGCTCCGTGCGAGCCCCTCACCAGCCCACCTGTAGGCCTCACCACGGCAGGGAGTCAGCAGATGTTGGCTGAACCCATTTTAACTTGGAGAGTGTGATGAGTTATGTTGTTCTGTTTTGTTTTTTCCTTCCTAGAGCATTTAAAATCAACGAGCTGAAAGCTGAAGTCGCACATCACTTGGCAGTGCTAGAGAAGCGCGTTGAATGTGAGTGCCATGTTGATTCCCTTTCGCTGATTTGTCTTTTAACCTCTGCTCAGAGTAACCACTGAAAACCGTGGCACTCGGTGATGGCAACGGAGGTGAGGCTGACAGCAAATGTCTTGTCTTTGGGAAATGCACCAAAGTTGCCTTCGAAGTTAACAAGGGCTAGAACAGTGATGAACCCTAAGTGTTTTATTTCTATTTTAAAAGTAACTCAGTGACATGTGACGTGTTATAAGTACGCAGTAACTTGCAACATGGTACTTACTGTAGCACAGCCCCCGGAATAGGGTCTCTTGGGTGCAGGAGAGCACAGGACGAAACCGTGAGGCCCCCAGACTTAGCCCCCTCCAGAGAAGAACTTCTGCAGAATAACTTGTGTGTGTGTCTTTTTACAAAAATGAGAATGCACCGACCCACACTCTGTGGTTTCACAATTTGGGGGGGAGGATGTCTACTAAATCATTACCGAGTCTTGATTCAGTGACCAAATAGCTGAAACTCTGGGAGGAAAACAGCTTCCAGTCACTCACCCTTTGCGTTCCCGTCCATCAAATAAGGAACAAAGCTTGAATTCCACGTGACCCGCAATTCCCCATTCAATGCACAACGGGAAGGCTCTTTGTCAGTGTCAAGGCCAAGGTTAATGGCTCCTGGGCACCACATTTACTGACTTCCGGAATGAGTAAACAAACTCCAAACCTGAGGCCATCGGGGTCCTGGCATCACGGACTCTACCTGGCTGACTCACTGAATGCCACTTTTCATATCTTGTATGAATTGCTTGGAGTTTTTCCAAGAAAAAAAATTCAGGATCACGTCCAAAACCAATTCACCTAACTAACTTGAATCATGATTTATATAGTTACCCTTTTCAAAGTATGGCAACATTTTTTAAAATCCATTTGGTCGTATCACCCTGGGAGCTTTGTTTTTCTCCCCCAAAAATCACGGTACCCAGAAACTGCCGTGAACTTAGTTTTCTGGGAGTGGTGCTGATACTCTAAATATACAGTGGTTGGAATATAGCACATTGTTTCTGCTGGATGTTTTTTCAAAAGAGAGAGCTTCATAATAAAGAAACTTTGGTTTGGGTAAAAAAATAAAATCCATTTGGTCATTAGAGCTTCAGAACAGTTTTATTTTCCCCGTTGGTGATGAAGGAGCCACCAAGAGATGAAGTGACCTGCTCAAGTTCATTCAGCAAATTGGAAAAGTAAATAAAACTGGGACCAGCCCCGGGGTCCTGGCGGGGCTGCTCCCACCGTCACCTTTTCACCGTCACCTTTCCCCATGGGGAGCCAGTGCCACAGGCGGGGCGGGGAAGGCCTGAGGATGCAGGTTAGAAAGCAGCTGTGACGGCTGGCCTCGCGGCTACAGCCGCAAACACTGGTCATGGCTGCCCTGAGCAGAAAAGAGGTTTTGCCCTAAGGGACTGGGGGAGCTCCCCTGGGTGTCCGGAGGGCTCAGGACCAGGGCTCAGTAGCTCTGCAGCAGGAGCGATACCCCCAAACCCCACGTAGAGCTGATGCTGTGAGGATACCGATCTGGTGGATCTGAGCCCCAGGTGCACAGTAAGTACCCCCCCCCCGGCACCCCTAGATCTGTGCTTGGAGCCCCATAGCCCCTGCGGCCACCGCTGTGCATACATCAGGCCGCTTCTCTGTACACGAGCTACAGATCCAGAGCCCGGACGGAGCTGGATCAGGTGCCCACACCCTCGCTGCGAGGACGGCCAAAGACAGCAAGTGTTAGTGGCCTGTGGCTCTCATGACAAAGCACTGCAAACTGGGGAGCTTAAAACGACAGAAATGGATTCTCGCGCTGTCTCGAGGCCAGAAGTCCGAGATCAAGGTGTCGGCAGGGTCAGTTCCTCCTGGAGGGGAAGCTGTCCCAAGCCTGCTCCAGCTTCCAGGACGCCCACGGGCCTTGGCGTGTGGCCTCACCCCTCCAGGCTGCCGCGGCCTGTACGTGGCCTTCTCCCCTTGCATCTGCATTCAGGTCGTCCTTCTATCAGGACACCTGTCTGTGGATTTAGGGCCCACCCTCACCCAGGATGAGCTCACCTCGAGATCCCTTTTCTAAACAAGGTCACGCTCTCATTCTGGGAGTCAGGATGTGAGCCCGTCCTTCACAGGGCCACAGTTCGACCCACTGCCGCGAGCGTTTGGGGTTTCCGTCTTCTGCCCCGGGCGGCCAGCTCAGCCTCCCACCAAGCCCCACGGAGGAGGGAGCTCTCTGGACTTGGGAAGAGGTTCAGCCAAAGAGCACAAAAAACATTTCACCGCCGAGCCACCACCTGCAATCACAGGGATGAACAGTCATACGGTCCCCACCTGGAGAGCAGGTGCCGGGGGGGTGGGCACGGGTGGGGGGGTGGCAGGTGCCCCCCGCTCCGTCCTCCTCTCCTCCGGCTCCACTGACCACCTCCCCCCGCCCCACACGGAAGCCAGCTCCAGTGCCGCCGTTCCTTGGAAATAGGCAGGTTGAAGAGGCCATTAATTAATTCTCCGAACTCCTACAGAGAGCTGTGCTGACTTCAACTCGAGAGGCTTCCGGTATCTGGCCGAGGGGACGGCAGTCAGGCCGAGAAGTGTTTTGATTTTGCCTTCAAGCGGCTTGTGGATTGAGGACCATTAAAGGATGGATCCCGGATGACCTTCCCCCCAGCATGTCCTTTCCCGGAAGCCTGCAGCACTAGCTCGCATCTCCTCCTGGGGCTCTTGTGTAAATCCGATCATTCACTCTCATGCGCATAAATTACCTGGAGGAGGGCATCACCGCCTCATCCCCCAGCTCAGGCTCACTGCACAGATCAAAGTGACGAGCGTTTTTACTCGTGGTATTAATTTCTAGCACCAGAGCCCTGGGCACTGAAGGAGGGGGTTGGAGAGAGCTTTGCATTTCTCAAGAGGGAGAGGAGGTTAGCGCTAGGGTTCCGGGAGCTGCGGTCAGGTGGCCGGGTGTGGGCAGCGGCCTCCCCCCATGGCCCACTTTGGTACCTCTCCCTGCATCAGCCCCTGGCCTCCCCACCTCCTCCTGGCTGCCCGCTGCCCACAGGAACGTGGCTATGGGGGCCCACGCACCCCCGGAGGTGGCCCTCGTCCTCCCCGAACTCCACCTGGCTTTGGCGCACCCTTTCCTGGCGCTTGTGGCTCACCGCTCCCCGGGCTCCCCCAGCCTCCGCGTCAGCGCGAAGGTGGGCGCCGTCACCTCACCCGTGCTGAGCCCCGGGGGGTGTGGGTTCCTAAGAGCCGCCCAGACACAGCAATCAGGGCCTCCCCGCAAGACATCGCAGGGACCTTGGAAATGGACAGGGGAGTTCTTTGGAGGACAGGGGTTCTGCAGCTGGACCTCTCCCGCAGGTCACTTGGGGAACTGGTCATGCGAGCCACTCAGAAGGTCAGCCCTGTCCCCGCAGAGCTGCCAGAAGCAAGCCGGCCTGCGCTGCTGGCCTGGGAAGAGGCTGCCGGGCATATGACTGTCAGGCTGCTCCGCTGGGCCCGGCCAGATATGGACACACACACGCACGCGCGTGCACACACGCACACGCAAGCGCGCACACGCGCACACACACACAAGCGCACATGGACACGCAAGCGCACACACAAGCACACACGCAAGCACACACAGAAACGTAGGCACATACACTCGCACACATACACGAACCCCCGTGTACATACACACAGAAACACACATACCATGCTCAGGCACACACACACTTTGGTACGTGTGAGCTGTTAGGAGCTGTTCTCTGCTTCTTGAATTCAAAGAGGCACCAGCTAGAACTGCCCATCTGTAAACCACATTGCAGTGATTTGACTTGTTTTAAATGGAATTTCCTGCCTTTTTTTTTTACCTTCTCAAGTGTATAATTCTTTGGAATCAAATGTAAATTTTACCATAGCTCTTAATTCAGCTTAAAAGCTTTCCTTCCTTTTCTGTGAAATGTTTTCGTTCTTTGGGAGGCTGGGGTCTCGCTTAGGTGAGAAGCCATTTCCTAAACACAGGACATCCAGGGCCTCCCCTGACTTCCCGGTTGGAGACGGACCATCCAGGGGCGCCCCTCCCTCCCTTCCTTCCTTGTTTGCGGGAGGAGCCCAGGCACCCCGCAGTGGGCACAGGGCAGTCCTGGCCCTGTCCAGCCTTTGCGCCTGCCGGGGCCTGGCCCAGAGCCTCCGGACTGGAGAGCTGGCCCCACGGGGCAAAGCTTACAGCCCGGTCGTGCAAACAACCCAGAAGACCGAAACCGAAGCTTGCTTTTCTTTCTGTCACTGGGGAAATGTGCTTTATGCCAATTCTTTACCAAAGTCCCTGGAGGAAGAGCTGAAACCCGAGGCTCTATTCCTACGTGGCTATAAGCAACTTTCCCTAAAGCTCTGCAGCCTAACTAGGGCCTCGCCTGCCCACAGCCGGCCTCTTAGGAGAGCCCAACGGGTCAGGGGGAGAAGGGAGTAGGACAGAGCTGCCTTCGTGACCTGACCGTGACCGAGCTGTTACTCCTGCCTGCTGAGGCCCCGTCCCCGAAGCCAGTGTCCCTCTTAGAAAATCATTCTTAAGGGTCCTCCAGGTGGCCGTGACCAGAGGCCCACAGAGTCCCCCCTAAAGCCTGAGAGAACAGCAGTGTCCGGGTGGTCCTCACACGGCCAGCCAGCCTGGGGCTCGGGAGCCTCCACCTCCGTCTGGGGTTCTGGCCCGTGCCCGCCTGTGTTTAGAGTTTGAGACTCTGACACGTGGGAAACCGGCATCCGTCTCAACCCCGGGTCCTCGCTGGCGTCGGTGCAGGGCCTGGGGGAGCCCCAGCTCGGACGGCCTCCTCCCTCCCCCAGGATCTCCGCGAGGCAGCCCGGTGCCCAGCAAGGCCTGGGAGCGGCGGCCCTGGGTCTGCTGGTGCCTGAATCCGCCGAGCGCTCTCGCGGCCTCCCGGCCGCCTCCCGGCCGCCTGGCTCTTTAATCCCGTGATACATTGTTTCTCTCTTCCATTGATTCATGCACTTCTTTTGCCATCTCATTACTCACTATCAGTTTCCTTGGCAACCAGGCTCTATTTCATAAACATCATTGCGGTAAATTCTATCATTCCGTGTTGCCCAAAAAGGCTTAATCTTAACATCACTCCCAATAAATGGCCGAGGGACCTGATCTACATCCATTTCAATATTCACACAATCAAATATCAGGCAGCCCCCAAGAACCATGAGCTAGGAAGCAGCTGCTAACAGGGGCACCCTTGACTTGTTGATGATGGAGAGAAGCAAACGAGAAAACATTATCCCAATTCTGCCTTTTTTTAAGTAAGAAAGATAAATAGATATTTAGATTGCATGGGGGTGGGAGAAAAATGCCTGGAAGGATACACACCAATATATACAATATTAAATGAGTTCTCTGGGCCGATAGGATCATGGATAAATTTTTTTTTTTTTTTTTTTGCTGCATTGGGTCTGTTGCTGCGTGCAGGCTTTCTCTAGTTGTGGGGAGCAGGGGCTACTGTTGGTTGCGGTGCGCGGGCTTCTCACTGCGGTGGCTTCTCATTGCAGAGCATGGGCTCTAGGTGCGCGGGATTCAGTAGTTGTGGCACACGGGCTCAGTAGTTGTGGCGCACGGGCCTAGTTGCTCTGCGGCATGTGGGATCTTCCCGGACCAGGGCTCGAACCCGTGTCCCCTGCATTGGCAGGCGGATTCTTAACCACTGCGCCACCAGGGAAGTCCCGTGGATAAATTTTTTAAATACCCTTCTTTGAGATACTCTGTATTTCCTCCATTTTCTACAACGATCATAGGTTATTTTGTATTCAGAGAAGTGATGTTGGAAACGGGTAATGAACGGTACCCGTGGACCCTGACAGGCAGGGCACCACTACCCTGTTTGGACTCTGTACCGTGTGCTCCATCTCTTCCGCAGATGGATCCACCTTTCGGATCCAAGTCTATGCCACATGCCAGGTCTCTTCTCCAGATCTATTCAACTTTCCAAAATTTTCTGCCCTTCACGTGTTAACAACCCCTTCCTGGGCCCCTTCCCGCCACTGATGTTGAGTCTGCCATCTGTTCCATTAGCAGGCCCGCAGACACAGCTCCGTGGCGGTCCTCTCCTCCTCGGGGTAAGCGTCCTGCAATGGGACGGAGGCCGAGAAATGCCTGGGAGGCCGCGCACGCCTGGTCCAAATGCAAACCGTAGAGGGTGTGTGCTGATGTGCTTTTTCTTGGAAGAGGACCCATGGTTTCATCCACCTCCTAACAGGGTCCACGATGCAAGAAAGCGCTGAGAGCACCCCCTCCACACCAAAGGAGAGTGTGGGCTCTTGGAGCACAAAGTACCAATGTCCAGTTCCCTGGCTTCCCCACCTCGCTGGGCCCGCGTCCTGGTACGGGAGGGTGGAGACGGTTTTCGAGCCTCTCCCTCGACATCCCGAACGGCACAGGAGCAGGTCACTGGGACCAGATCCGGGTATCAGGTCCTCCAGGCTCCTGCCACTGGGCGCAGAGCAGCAGCGGTTTCACATAGTCTTGTCCCCACTTGGCCCCTGACACTGAAACGTTCAGAAAACCCATCCAGGGAGGTTGTGGTTCCTGGCGGGCCGCCCGGGGGCTCGGCGCTGGGAGAGTTCCCCCAGCCGCGAGCTCCAGAGCTGCTGACAGTTCCTCCGGGCGGGAGATGGGTGGAAGCCCGCGGAAGTCGCCGAGTTGCTTTGTTTTTCTTTTAGAAATCACCTGCATTCTAGCTTTAGCCATATTCTGAGCCGCCTGATGGAAAGGAGAGGGAGTGGCATTGTGGGTAGTATCTTTCTGCACAAAAATCAAGGTGTGATTTACCAAGTAACAAAGCTAATCTTTTTTATTCCTTATGAACTGACTCTAATCTGAAAGCCGTTCCAAAACTGGCAGCGTTTCTGAGCTAAATATGCACCTGCCAGAGTGAACGTCTTGAAGTTGAACGCTCGCTGGCAGGCGTAAGCGCCGGTTCATCCTTTGATGAAAAAAAGAAACCATAGTGTTCTGACTCAGGGGGGCCCGTACTGCAGGACCCTGCGGGTGTGACCCAGCCCAGGCTCTGCTCCTCTTTCACCTGCCTGATCACTTCTCATCCATTTCAAGTCAGCACTTCTCCTGGTTAACTGCTCTACCCAGGACCTTAAAATGCAAAGCTTTTTACCTCAGCGAAATTTTCATCCTTGCTGGGAAGGCTGTGGTTTTGCTCCCCGAGCCCTTCACTGCGTTTCACTCCCCTGGGAACACGTACCCCCTTTTTCTTTGGGGGATAAAAGGTCCTCTGTCCCGTGTCCTCAGCTGGCGCTTAGGGGTAGGTACGGAGAAAAAGCAAGAAGTAGGTGCGGGAAGAGTGGAGATGCGGGGAGGGGGAGGGGCTTCTGTCCTCGAGGGCCCATGATGAACAGGCTTCGGTGAGCTGAGCGAGGGGGGGGGCCTGAGAATCAGCGGCGTGGGCGGGGTGGGAACCAGTGTCTGCGCCGGCTTCCACCCCCGGGGACGCGGGAGCCACGGGCGAGCCCCCGCTTACCAGCCTCCCCACCCTCCACGTGTATCCATGGTAACCCCCTTGTTTCTCTTGGTCTCCAGTGGAAGGACTGAAAGTGGTGGAGGTTGAGAAATGCAAGAGTGACATTAAAAAGATGAGGGAGGAGCTGGCGGCCAGAAGCAACAGGTAAGGTCTGCGCTCGGCTAGCGCGGCAGACGGCCAGGGGAGAGCTCCGCGCGGCCGTGCGAAGCCGAGAGGGGCCCTGGGGTTTTTTTTTTTTTTTTTTCCCGCAGAAGCAAAGCTGGAGAATCCCAGCTCTGGCTGGGGTGGGCACCGTCTGGGATTTGCTTTTCAGTTACACAGCTTTCTTATCATAAAAGAGAGTTGATGGCAGAGGGGGGCTGGGAGGTTGCCTTCACAGAAAAGGAGAGTAATCTTCTTGCAGATCAAAGTGTTGGGGTTCACGGCCCCAACTTGAACAAAGTTGGCATCGGTTTTTTGAAAAGGGAAACGATAAAAGCAGAAAGGCCTTTGGCTTTCAGGGGACGAGGGTCCTGGTGTCCCGGAGGCCCCGATCCCGTGCGGACATCCCCATAGCATGGAGCGGCCCGTCGCGGGGGAGTGGGGGGGTCTGGCGGCCTCGGGGCGGGCTCGGGGACCAGCCTGACGGGCTCCGAGCCCGTTGGTGCGTGTCTTCCGGGGACCGCGCCACGTTCGTGGCCCGCTCGCTTGTCAAGTATTCTGGACTTCGGGGTGTCTCATCCCGTTGGATTTGGGGGAAGTCGGGCAAAGGAGTCCGTGACGACAGAAACTTGTGAGTGCACAATTCGTCCTCACCGCCCCTGGCGCGCAAGGCTCTATGGGGTCAGGAGGCAGATGCCCCGGGTGACCCAGGAAGAGCCCTGGAGTTGCCCGTGCAGCCCCGCGGCTGGGCCCCGGCTCAGCAGCTGGAAGGAGGCCCCCGGTCACGGTGTCGTCCTCGGGCGCGGCATCTGGACGGCTCAGCTTAGCCCTCTGGCTGCCGCGTGCTGGACCTCTGTCCTGCGGCCAGTCCTGACGCCCTGGGGAGAAAAGCTAATCAGCCAGGCCCTGTCGCGGCCTCAGACAGGCGGCCCGTGGCCGAGTGCCGTGTCGGCGGTGGCGAGCGGGTGCTGCCCCGGGCCCCGCGCCCCGTGTTCCCTCTGTAGGGTCACCTCACCCATAAACGCGCTGCGGCCACGCAGCCCACAGAGCGCTTGCAGGAGGCGGCCTTTGGGTTTGGGTTTTGCTCTGAGGTATATAGTTGATTTACAGTGTTAGGTTAGTTTCAGGGGCATTGACATAGTGGTTCGAGAGCAGAAGGTGGTTTTTTTTGTTTGTTTGTTTTTTTTTTGTGGTATGCGGGCCTCTCACTGCTGTGGCCTCTCCCGTTGCGGAGCACAGGCTCCGGATGCGCAGGCCTAGCGGCCATGGCTCACGGGCTTAGTTGCTCCGCGGCATGTGGGATCTTCCCGGACCAGGGCACGAACCCGTGACCCCTGCATCGGCAGGCGGATTCTCAACCACTGCGCCACCAGGGAAGCCCCAGAAGGTGTTTTATAATGAGGCCTCTCATCCCTTCTCAAATGGTTCAGTCCTGCCACCCGCCCCGAGCAGCCGGGGTGAGTCAGGAGCCCCCGCCCGCCGGTCCTACCCCGCCGGCCGTGTGGCAGAGGCAACCCTCCGCCGCCCCTTCGGTAAGAGCCAGGCTGGGGCGGGGACACGTGGCGCCCCTGCTGTGCTTGCTGGAGTGCGCTGCCCCGCGGCTCAGGCTGCAAGAGGAAAAACAAAATTTCGTCCAAGTGGTATGAGTCTCCTGTGGCTGCTGTAACAAAGGGGCACACACTGCAGGGCTGGAAACACTAGGAACGTATCTTCCCACAGTTCGGAGGGCTGGGAGTCTGACATGAAGGTGTCAGGAAGGCCCGGCTCCCTCTGAAGGCTCTCGGGGAGAATCTGTTCCAGGCCTCTCTCCCAGCTTCTAGGGGGTGGTCAGCAACTCTTGGGCCTCCTTGGCTTACAGAGCATCAGTCCAGTCTCTGCTTCTGTCTCCACGTGGCCCTTTTTGTGGTATGTGTCTGTCGCTGTGTCCAAATGGCCCTTTTTTAAAAAGTCACCAGTCGTATTGGGTTAGGGGCCGCCCTACTTGGTGTGACCAATCTCAACTCATCACACCTGTTACAGCCCCGTTTCCAAATGAGGTCGCAGTCACAGGTACTGGGGGTTAGAACATCAACATATGTTTCTTGGGGGACACAGGAGACCATGTGGAGAAGACCTGCCCGATTTCAGAGCACGAGGGGAGCAAGATGTCACCTGCAGGCACCCGTCGGAGGCAAAGTGGGCCGAGCCGGGGCTCATGCAAGTCATGAAGCCTCACCCACGCCCCCCGCCCCCCGCCAGAAGCATCGATACGTGTTTTTGGAACTCACAGGGCTGCGATCCAAAGAGGAGCCTTCCCTGTGCCCCAACCGCTTCTAGAGCCGTGTCTTCTCAGCAGGCAGTTTTCACAGCAGCCCCCGTAGGTGAGAGACGGGGAACTGTGACTCTTCAGTCAAAAACGGAATGGGGTTAAGTCTCAGACGGCGCTGACACGTTGCGAAAAAGAAATGCAGCCTCCGGGGCTCAGGGCTGATCCACAGCATCACCCGCCTGGGACCCCGGCCCGGGAGCCTAGCACCCCTCTGTGCCCCGTACAAACAGCCCTGCCCTTTTCTTGATGGAGAAGTCAACTCAGAGGGAGGGTAAGCTTCTCCGCTGCCCCTCGTCTCTGCTGACGGCTGGGTTCCATCTTAATCACGCAAGGGGGCCGTGGAGCCATTCAGCGTCCTGGGACCGGGCTCGTTACCTGCGGGGGACGTCGCACAGCTGAGCAGCTCTTTCTGAGGATGTCAACCGCGCCGGGCTGTGATCCTGCCTCTCGGGGGCGGAGGGGGGAACAGGGGCAGCAGCCCGGCTGAGCTCAGGTCTGCACCCGCTCGGGTGGCCAGTGAGCCTGCAGTGATGACCATCTTCACCCTCCCACAAGCGCACTCCAGCGTGGCCTCGGAGCCGGGGGTCTGCACGGACCAGAACCGCCTTCCCCTGGGGACTGGGGACGGCAGTGGGGCCGGGTGAGGCGCCGGCCCACAGACACCCTCGGCACAGGCTGCACGCCCCTGAGACGCAGGCCTTGGGTTTCTCTTGGCTTTTTCCCCAGGAGGAAAGCGGGAGGATGGCCCGCCCACATTCAGGGCAGGGCCCGGCCTCGCCGAGCACGTGGGGGCTGCAGGAACACGGGGCGGCGTCTGAGGGCTCCGGGGTCTGTCATCTCCGCTTTCATCCCAAACAAATGGCCTTGACCACTGGACTGAGCCCCGGGAGGGGGGAGGCCGGGAGCGCAGAAAACGAAAGCAAAAACCAGCCCCAAACGGAGAGAAAAGACAAGGCGCCACGCCAGCTGCTCTGTCGGCCGGAGGATGCTGGTCCCCGTGGCGACGGGGCACAGAGCGCGGGCGGGACTGCCTGGCCGAGGCGGCAGGACCTCCCGACGCCGGGATTTTCAAGGAAGCGGTGGGCTCCAGCAGTCAAATCATCTTCACCGGTGGAAGCTTACACAGCCCTCCTGGGGACGGCGCGGGTCTGACCTGCACAGCGCGTGTGTGGGTGTTTGTACAAAAGAGGTTAAAAGCGGAAAAGAAACAATGACGATGCTACCTGAAGTCACAGACCAAGTTCTCACCGCTCAGACGTGTGTGTGTGTGTGTGTGTGTGTGTGTGTGTGTGTGTGTGTGTGTAAATGGGAGTTCTCGTTTACAAGGGCAACCACGGAAAGCGTTTGGTTGGCGGGTTTTCTTGGTTCCTTTTGTTACCCTTTTGCTAAATCTGTCTTCAAATCCCACCCCATACACGAAGCTGTCTTAAGCAGCTCGGATGATTTTCGCAAAGCATCAGGTGGAGGGAAGGAATAGCAGCACGCCAAGAAAGTAATCCTGAGGCTCTTTTTCCAAAAAGGAAGCAGGCGTATCATTCTGAGTTTGCAAGTGGCATAGCCACCTTGTCAAACCTCCAGACTCTACTGGTGAGGGGGGCAAGTCAGTAATAATAACAGCAACCACGATATGCTCCCAGTCGAAATCCAGTCCTGAGCTTCCCAGATGTTCTTCTACGCACAGATAGCCAGTTTGGAAAAACAGCTACGAAATACCGTTGTGATTTTCTTCACTTACAACATTGTAAACAGTCAGTAGATGAAAATGCAGCCTCAGACATTTTTCCAGAAGGCCACGGTCCAGCACTCATTTTCACCCACCCAATGAGTTCTTTTCTCCTCATTCCGTGGCCAATTGTTTTGCAGTACCTTTCAGGACATACTGTAGGCAACGTTTCTTTTTCCCTTTTCACCCAAATTCCCTCGCTTCACATAATACTCATAATTAAAGGGGACATAATAGTCCTCCCTGTTGAAGTACCATAATGGTTTAAGTTATTTCCCATTGGAGGAGGTTCCGGTGGCTTCTAGCTTGGTTTTGTGTTTTTGCAGCAACAGATGACACTGTGATGAATACCTTCAAGCTGTTTGCTTATGTCTAACTCTTTCCTTATGATAAATTCTCCAGAGGAGCCTTGCAGCTTAAAGGATGTGAATTTCCTTACGGCTCTTAACAATACAGTATAAATTGCTCTCCTGGAAGATGGAAGTTTATTTACAAACTGCGTGAGCTTCTGTGCTGGCCCCACCCCCAGGCTGGGGTTCTCACACAAGGCAGGAACAGGGTGAGGAGCAGGGTGTTAGACCCTCCCGCCACCCCCGCTGTGCTCCGTATTTGAGGTGGGGGGACTTCAAGTTCCTGCCAGAGGAGTTAAGGTGCCCATGTGGGCTGGGGGCCCAGGCGCTGCCGGCTCTCCTGGAGCAGACCCGACCTGCAGTCCCTGCCTGTGACCCCCTCGGGCCAGCACACTCGCCCCTGATGTCCGAAGGGCGCTTCCCTCCAAAACCACCAGGCTCCTTTTGTTCTGTTCTTTTGTTTTGTTTTGCTTTTGTTGCCGCAACCCGAGGCATGTGGGATCTTAGTTCCCCGACCAGGGATAGAACCCGGGCCCCCTGCATCAGAAGCGCAAGTCTTAACCACTGGACCGCCAGGGAGGTCCCCGTTCTGTTCTTGATGCCTTGATGTTAAGGAATGGAAAGCGGAGTGAGAGATCAAGCTCGCCTCTCAACGTGTGTGTAAGGGGAACAGTTGGGGACATCCTGAAAGTCTATCACAGGAGGCGGGATTGATGACCTTATGAGGTCCATCACGCCCGAGGTCCCAAGGAGGACTTGCTTTTTGATGAGGTCAAGCTCTTTGAAGCAGCAGCAGCGCATTTGTGACATGGTAGTGGAAAAAGCAAGTTGCCAGAGAGCAAGCTTGATACAATTCCATCCTTATTTAAAAGGACCTGGCCCGCTGTGTGTGTCCATACCTAGGAACGTTCTGGAAAAGTACCCCAGACTTAACAGAAGGCATTGCCAGATGTGAGATTTAGAGGAAAGAAGTGAGTGAAAGGGAACTTACTTCTTTTTACTTTGCTTCTGTGTTTTTTGAATTTTTTAGAATAAACGTATTTTGCTCGCATCATTTAAAAGAGATTTTCAGGAACTTCCCTAAACTGAAGATGCCATGTTTGCTGAGAGCTCAGTATTATCTCAGGAGGTCCAGGCAGGGTCTTCAGGGTTTAGCAAAGAGGCATCACTGGCTTTATGACTTATTCTTCTGTAACAAATAAGACCAGAGGGGTTTGTGGGATGCGAATGGGGTTGGGTTTTGTGCTTTTCGGTTTTGCTCCGATGAGGTCCCCTCAATCCACCGCCCAAGTGACACCAAGACCAAGGCGGCAGTGCCAGAAACAATCTTTGCTTTTCCCTTCAGGACCAGCTGTCCCTGTAAGTACAGTTTTTTGGATAACAGCAAGAAGTTGACATCTCGACGCGACATCCCCACTTATCCCAAGGTAAGGTGACATCCTGCCCCTGAAGAATCCGCAGTCAGCGTCCACAGCCTCCCACCCTCAACCCCCCTGGCCTCCCAACCCGGGCCCTGCCGTCTGCACACCTGCAAAACCAGCTCCCGCCTGGGCCCTGGGCTGTGGAACGCTCCACAGTGTTCCACCGGACACGGATTTCTTAGGCGGGATATATTTTCACTTTGACATTTGTTTAGCCACAGTGGTCCCAGACCAAGCTTACTGTGCCGAGAGATCGGAGCTCCTCCCCGGTGTCCAGCCAGCCCCCATCGCTGACTCAGTGAACAAACCGTTCTTACGTGCAAATGTTACTTGAAAGAACTTTCATTTTTAACTAAATTATTTAAAATCTGCTTCGCTGCGTCTCCTGTCCCTGAACAGTGTGTAGTTGTTGTGAGAAGTTTTGCTTTTCGGTCCCAAAGGATTTCTCAGTTACAAGAGAACCTCAGCCCTCGTTAGAGCAGCAGTGACCTGGGAACGGGGGTAGGGTTCTTCAGACAGCTGCGAAAGAGGGGTCCCCCATCTCACAACGCCTGCAGCTGGTGACTGAGCAGGACGCTGGCCCAACTGTTCTTTGCATACTCTCTCCCCCTGAGATTTGGGCTTCGCAGTGGCCCGGATCCCGCAGACAGGGCGCCTGGCCGTGCCCAAGGCCACCCCCCGCCCTTCCCACAGCAGCAAAGA
Source organism: Kogia breviceps (assembly GCF_026419965.1). Classification (NCBI taxonomy): domain Eukaryota; kingdom Metazoa; phylum Chordata; class Mammalia; order Artiodactyla; family Physeteridae; genus Kogia; species Kogia breviceps. The sequence continues at coordinate 146,736,251 of NC_081314.1, forward strand.
ACCTCGCAGAGCCTCCCTGCCAGGGGGTTCCCCAACTCGGATACGACAGACAAGCTAAGTAGTGTCCAAGGTTTTCACGTGGACACGAGTGCCCTGCCCCATAGGAATACGTGACCCGCACCTCAGGATCCTGCCCCAGGGAGTCACGGGGCCCAGCTTAGGCCCAGAACAAAAGGTGCCAGTCCTCCACAGTGGTTCCTTTTTAAAAAACAAATGGAAAGACCTAGGAGACGACTATACCTAATTCCAAAACACCGTGACTGTCTTGGCTCTAAAATCTGTTTCCTCTGACAATATAACCTAAACTCCGGTGTTCCGTAGAACCAGCGCCTGCCCCCAGCAAGCTGGGCTGTTATAGCCCACGGCTAAACCAGTGACAGCGTCCAAAAGCAAACCTCAAAATAGCTTCTTAGCCACTATTTGAATTTATGCCAAGTAAAAATTTTTTCCCTTGATTTCACTTTTTTTTTTTTTTTTTTTTTTTTTTTTTTTTTTTGTGGTACGCAGGCCTCTCACCACTGTGGCCTCTCCCGTCGCGGAGCACAGGCTCCGGACGTGCAGGCTCAGCGGCCACGGCTCACGGGCCCAGCCGCTCCGCGGCACGTGGGATCTTCCCGGACCGGGGCACGAACCCGCGTCCCCTGCATCGGCAGGCGGACTCTCGGCCGCTGGGCCACCAGGGAAGCGCTGTTGTATTTTTTAAAGTCATGTTTCTGGGGATGTCATCAGCATGCAGGAAAGCTCCCCTCCTGCAGTGCGGAGCGCTATGAAGTGTGACCGGCGTATGTGGTCACGTACCCACCACCACGGTCCAGGGGTGAACGTTCTGTCTCCCCCAGGCGCCCCCTGGTCCCCTGTGCGGTCATTCGTGGCGCTGTGCCCCGACAACCACTGGTAGGATGTCTGTCCGCATGGTCTGACCCCTCCAGAATTCTCGTGGGTGTAGCCTTTGAGAAGGTGCGCAGGTGTCCTGAGCGGGGGCCAGAGGAGAGTGGAGAAGGCACGGCCAGCCTTCGTCTCAACCCAGAGGCCCCCGTGCCTCTGCTCACACTGCTCTCCTGTCCCCTCCAGTACCTGCTGTCCCCCGAGACCATAGACGCCCTGCGGAAGCCCACCTTCGACGTCTGGCTCTGGGAGCCCAACGAGGTGAGTGCAGGAGCCGCCTGGGACCGGGACCGCCCTTCGGGGACCCGACGGGGGCGGCCCCATCGCTCTTCTCCTCGGCTGCTCCTCTGTCTTCTTTGTCTTTCAACTTGATTCTCCAGGTTTGCAGCCAAACTGCCCCTTGCCGGGCTCGGGAGGGGGCGTCAGAGCCAAGGAGGTGAGCGCGGGGCCTCGAGCCCAGGCTCTGGCCGCTCGGTGCAACCCCCTCCTCCCAGCAGCCCCCCGGGCTGCGTCCTGATCCCCGGGGGCAGCTGCCGAGCCTGCAGAGTGCAGGCCTCCCGGGCTTGGAGAGGATTTCAGGAAGGAGCTTCCACTGGGGGTGCGGCTGAGAGTGGGCGGCCCGGGCCGCCGTGAGGACTCGGGGACCCAGAGTGACGTTTTGCAGCAGCACATTTCTTGAAAATCCCCCTTGGGCTTCCCTGGGGGCGCAGCGGTTGAGAGTCCGCCCGCCGATGCAGGGGACGCGGGTTCGTGCCCCGGTCCGGGAGGATCCCACGTGCCGCGGAGCGGCTGGGCCCGTGAGCCGTGGCCGCTGAGCCTGTGCGTCCGGAGCCTGTGCTCCGCAACGGGAGAGGCCACGGCAGTGAGAGGCCCGCGTACAGCAAAAAAAATAAAAAATAAATAAAGTCCCCCTTTTGCTGAGAAAACACAAACATGGAGATCGGTTCGTTGTTGTTTAGTCTATGATATCAGTTATGCCTTCCTCTCTCTGAACCCGGAGAGAACAAAAAGTCCCTCCACGTGGACACGAGGCCACCAGAGTCGACAGACTCTTGCCAGCGTCTTGGTCACACGGAAGCCCGGAAAGGCCACCCGGAGGGGCTCACCCCACTTGGACGAGATCAGCAGACCGACTTCCCTGCGCTCCAGGAGAGGAACGGTGCACACGCTGAGCATTCGCCACCCAGGCCGGCCCCGCCTGGGCCCGGAATCTCCTGTGTGAACCACCTTCCCTGGCTGGTCTCCCAGGATGAGAAAAGCCCCAGCAAGAGGGGCCAGGAAAATGCAGATCCCGCCTCCACCCCGCCTGGTCCACCCTGAGAAGAGCCGCGCGCTGGCCGGCGCCTGAGAAAAGGAACGAGGTGACACGTGTGCCCCAAACCGTCCAACCAGCCAGCACGCAGGGCTGGAGCTGCAAGTTCAGGGGTGGGGGAGGCATCCTAAGTGTGCAGCTGTCACCTGCCAGATTGATGCATGATCAGAAATGGACGCGGTGGAGGGGACCATGGCAGGAAGAGAAGAGTCAGATCTTCCAGGAGAAGCATTAGGACCTCCCGTCCCCAAAGCTCCCGCTGAACAGGGGCCCCCGCTGGCCTGTCCACGGGCACGTGGACGCACAGGAGCTCAGAACGCGCACCCGTGCTTCCAGCAGGTGGACGAGCTCCGCTGCCGAGCACGTCTCACGCTCCCCAAAGACCTTTGGACCTCAGCAGCCCACAGGGAGGAAGAGCAAAGCTGGGGCCCTGATGGCGGAACCCCCGCCATTCCTGTCTCCTTGGAGCACAGGCCGCTTGCGGCCAGAGAGGGAACGCCACGCTCACGTTGAGAGGTGGAAGGATCCACGCCTCCGGGGTGCGAAGGCGGTCCCTCCGCCCTCGGGGTGTATGTGCAGCCGCCATCGGGGCGGGGATGAAAGCGGGGACCAGCCCCTGCCAGGGGGCTCAGCCCGTGTGGCCGTCTACCGGCCCAGGCCCTCGCCAGCACACCTGCGCGACCCCGGGCAGGCTGGCAGGGGTCCCAGTGCTTCCAAAAAGCACCTCGCTGCCCGCAGCGGCAAACCAGAGGTGCTCAAAGACGGGAGCCCTGGCCTCTGGGGCTGCCACGAACTCTGGAGTGCAGACAGCAAAGGTGAACAGCGACAGGGACACACCTGAAAGCTTCAACAGCCCTCCTGGCCCCCAGAACTGCGTCTGGCCACCCAGGAAGCAGCTCGCACCCCGAGAACATCAGGGCTCCCGGCTGGTGCTGGTTCACCTCTCTCCCTTCAAGGGGGGGTGACGCACCCAGCGTCACCCAGGGGCCCAGCGTTGTCTGTCGGCAAACCAGGCGGGGAGGTGACTTCCCACTGCTCCGCTCTCACGGGCTGACCTCTGAGCACCCCCACCCGACGCCGCGTCGGCCGAGCGCGGGCTTGCAGGCTGCGGGGCCTCTCGGTCGCCTCATGCGCCCTCCACGCTCAGCGTGGTGCAGCCGCCGAGCCCGGGGCCCGCGGCAGCGTCAGCGCGCGAGCAGATGCACAGACGCGTCACTCGCGCTCCGAAGCGGCCACATAAGTGGCACCAGATGGTTTTGTCTGCCGATCACCTCCGCCTCCCGACTCTGCTTTCACAGCAAATATTTTAGCTCCTCGGGGTTGCCCGCAGCTGCGACTAGGCTGGTGGGACGGGGAGCGGGGCCGTCGGATCCACAGGCCCCCCGACGGCAAAACCCTGGCTGGGCGCCCGTGCTGCCGGCAAAGCTGGGCTGGTCGGGGCAGCAGCCGGCCAGCAGCCTGGACTCCAGCCCTCCCGCTCTCAGCCGGGACCCTGCAGCCCCTTCAAGGCCCCCGTTTCCAAACTCTGGCGCCCGGTCTGCACGTGTGCCGTGCCCTCGAGGAAGAGCTGTGTGTGGTGGCCATCAAGGACTTTCCATCCGGGACACCATCCCGGTTCTGGGATGGGCTGGGGGCGGCTTCCAGCTTCCCCGGTGGATTCTCTGTGCGGCTGGAGAAGCCACCCGGCCGCCCTGAGCGCGTCTCCTGGCCGCTCTCGCTGCTGAACGTCCTTCTCCTGTGCCCGCAGATGCTGAGCTGCTTGGAGCACATGTACCACGACCTCGGCCTGGTCACGGACTTCGCCATCAACCCCATCACCCTCAAGAGGTGGCTGGTGAGTGTCAGGCCCCCCGTCCCCCCGACACACTTTCGCGGGAGTGGACGCTGGGCGCCTTCCTGATGGCCCCGGGCTCCCTACAGACGGAAGTGCCGCTTCCATGAGAGCCCTGCGGGGACGGTCAGCCAGCCTCTGCCCGCCCCCCCCCAAGCACTCTCTGCTCTTAGGCCCCCGCCCTGGTGAGCAAGAAAATAGCAAGAACCGGGGAGGGTCAAGCGAAGCAGGGTGTTCTGAGCAGCGCGTGCGTGTGAGCGAGCGTGTCGTGCAGGTGTGTACGTGTCGGGGGGGGTGCATGTGAGTGTACGTTTGTATTGGTGTGTGTGTGCGTGTGACTGTGTGTGAGTGCCGGTGCCTGCATGCTTGTGGGGCGTGTGCATGTGACTGCGTTTGTGTGATTGCCAGGGTGTGTGTGTGAGAGAGTGTGTATTTAGCAGCGGATCTTTCTTTTTTAAAAAAATTAATTTAATTTATTTTATTTATTTTATTTTCGGCTGCACTGGGTCCCCATTGCTGCGCGCGGGCTTCCTCTAGGTGCCGCGAGCGGCGGCCACTCTTCGTTGCGCTGCGCGGGCTTCTCATTGCGGTGGCTTCTCTTGTTGCGGAGCACGGGCTCTAGGCACGCGGGCTCAGTAGTTGTGGCGCATGGGCTTAGTTGCTCCGCGGCCTGTGGGATCTTCCCAGACCGTGGCTCGAACCCGCGTCCCGTTCATCGGCAGGCGGACTCTCAACCGCTGCACCACCAGGGAAGCCCCAGCTCTTTCTTTTTAATAAAATACTGCTCACAACCAGATGTTAAAAGCCTGTGGAGGGCTTCCCTGGTGGCGCAGTGGTTGAGAGTCCGCCTGCCAATGCAGGGGACACGGGTTCGTGCCCCGGTCCGGGAGGATCCCACGTGCCGCGGAGCGGCTGGGCCCGCGAGCCGTGGCCGCTGGGCCTGCGTGCCCGGAGCCTGTGCTCCGCAACGGGAGAGGCCACAACAGTGAGAGGCCCGCGTACCGCAAAAAAATAAAAAATATAAAATAAAGCCTGTGGAACGTTTGATGGCGGCTGGACACCCAGCGCCCCGCATGTAGCCCCCCAGCTCTCCCCCCAAGCTTCACGCCCCAGCGTGGCTCCCCTGGGGACACCTTCCCCAGGGTGGGATCGTGGGGGCCATGGCGTGGCCCCCGGGTCCCCTGGTGCTCACCCTCGGGAAGCGGGAGGGTAGTTGGATGAGGACCAGGTGGGGAGCAGGCAGTCGGCACCGGGAAGGAGGTGCCAGCAGCCGGGGGGAGGGGTGGGCAGCTGGCCACAGGGCGGACCCTCTCGTCTCCGCAGCTCTGCGTTCACGACAACTACCGTAACAACCCTTTCCACAACTTCCGTCACTGCTTCTGCGTCACCCAGATGATGTACAGCATGACCTGGCTCTGCGGGCTGCAGGTGGGTCTGGGGGGCCCCCGCCCAGCTTCGTCCGCAAGCAGATGGGTGCCCACCCCCGCCCCGCCCCAGGGAGACGCAGGTCCTCCCCCACCCGGCCGGCTGCTGGAGGGGCTTCACCCGCCTGTATCACCCGCTCCCCACCCGACTCCAGCCCCCTCCTCACCCCATCCCACTCTCTCTCCGATCCAGGAGAAATTCTCCCAGATGGATATCTTGATCTTGATGACAGCGGCCATCTGCCACGATCTGGATCACCCAGGTTACAACAACACGTACGTACGCGGTCTCTGTCTCTTTTTCCCTTGTAAAGGGGCCTCTGGGTATCAGAGGTGAGCGTTTCAGCTCCAACCCCCAGCCAGTTCCAAGCTGGAGCTGTCGGCCAAGGCCTCCTAAGCCCCCAGCTCCGGGAGGCTCCTGGGCCTCGCGGGGCAGGACCATCGGAGGTTACCAAACCCAGAGGGGCTGCCATGGCCCTCTGCGTCTGCACCGGCAGAGCCCCAACGGCAGCAGGACCTCCCTCCCCCGAAACAGGCAGGGACGCCTGCACACACGTGGACGGGGAGGGGCAGCCCTCCCCCCTCCCCGGTCTCTGGATCCCACTCCCCCGTGGGCAGCCTCCCCAGCCCGTTTCCAACAGGAACAAGGCAGAGGCAGGGGCTGTGACAGCAAGAGCAGGGCCGTGGACGAGCGGGAGGTGGGAGGGTCCAGGGCAGGCGTGGAGCCAGGAGGACGGGCCGGGCTTTGCTGGAACGCTGGTCCACTCCCGCCTCTGGGGCGAAGGCTCCCGAGTGCCACCCCACGCACCTGCCGGAGTCCAGGCCGGGTGGCGCTGGTTTGTGTTCCTAGTGACACGTTGGTGGTTCTGTCGAACTCGTGTATTTGCGCATCGAATATTGCCGGGTGGGCGATGATGCCAGGTCTGCCCGAGAAGCGTGCCGTCGTTTGTGAGGACCAGAGCGGATTCCAAGGTGTGGACGTTAGTGGCCCTCAGAGGAGGCGTCTCCGTGGGCATCCATCCCCTCGATTCACACTCGGGTGGCGTGCCCGAGCACAGGCCGGCCAAGGGCCGTGCCCACAGCAGCTGACGTGAAAATGCACCCCGGTCCTCCTCCACGTACGGAAAATGTTTGCAGGGTGTCTGACCATCTTGAGGGCACGTGACAGGGAGGGGCTGAGGCTTCTTGGGGACGTCCGCTGTTAGGACTATAACGACTTGGGGGTCTCTAGCTGGAGGGGCAGCGGAGAGCCAGGAGAGCCAGGAGGAGGGGCTCCTGGCCCGAGCGGAGTGCGGTCCCCTCCGTCCCTTCCGGCCTCCGTACACCTCCCCACCCCCCGCCAGCGCTGCTGCCCTGGCTCGAAGGTGCCTCTGAGTGCGGGTGCCCGAGGGCCCTCTGCTCTCTCCTCCAACCCCAGGTACCAGATCAACGCCCGCACGGAGCTGGCCATCCGCTACAATGACATCTCGCCCCTGGAGAACCACCACTGTGCCGTGGCCTTCCAGATCCTCAGCCAGCCCGAGTGCAACATCTTCTCCAGCGTGCCGGCGGAGGGCTTCAAGCAGATCAGACAGGTGTGCGGGGTGAGGGCATGCCCACCGCAGAGTGGGAGGTGCCGGGGGGACAGTGAGCCCGACCAGAGGGTAGAAGCCCTCTCTCCCCATGCCTGAGGCCCCCAAGATCTCCCAGTCCCCCACCAGGGATCCTGGGGGACCGGCCCTCCTCCCCAACCTCCTCCAAGACCGAGTGGCGCCCCGGGAAGAGGTGTGTGCTTGACACACATGCACGGTGTTCCATGGACCTGCAGATCACGGCCACCATTTAATTGAACCCTTTGAGATCGGTCCTTTCTCATATCACAGCCCAGGAAAGTGAGGCTGACACAGGCGAGGTCACTCGCTCAAGGGAGCAGGCCCTGGACAGACACGTCTGCGGCATCCAGCCCGGCAGAACCCCAACCACTGTCCCCTAGGCCCTGCTCTTGTCCCCTGCAGCCCCACCACCCATTTCAGAAGAGATATTTCTGCTGTTCGGGGCACATTGGGAAGAGGATGAGGGAGGCCAGCTGACTGGAGTCAGATGCTTCCAACTCACCAAAAGTGAGACCCCCCACACACACACACACAGGAGGTCCCACTGAACATGGCCCTGTGCCCCATCCTCTTGGTGGGTTCAGGGGAGGGGCGATGTCAGAGAGATCTTGGAGGAATGAGGTGGGTTGAATGATAGCCACCCCCCCAACCAAAAAAAAAGAAGAAAGGTATGTCCTCTTCCTGACTCCCCAGGACCTGTGAACGAGTCTTTACAGGCATAATTAAATTAGGAGCTTTAGATAAGGTTACCTCGGATTATCCATGTGGATGTGAAATCCAATGACAAGTGTCCTCATAAGAGACACCCAGAGGAGAGATACAGAGAGGCCATGTGACAACAGGGGCAGAGACAGGAGTGATGTGGACACAAGCCAAGGAGCGCTGGGGCCACCAGAAACAGGGAGAGGTAGGGAATGGACCATCCCCGGACCCTTCAGAGGAGACACCTTGCTTTCAAGACTTGCGGTCTCCGGAACCGTGAGAGGACGCCTTCCTGCTGTTCCGTCCCCCAGCACGTGGCACTTAGCACGGCAGCCCTGGGACTCGAACAGGAGCCGCGTCCGCCGCGTAGGAGGAGCCACACGCTGCGTCTGGTCCGTGTCTCGGTGGCCTTGCTCCAAGATGCACTAGAGCCCATGGCCAGGACACACGCCCCTCCCTCCAGGGGAACTGATAGCTTCACCTTATCAGACAACAGCAGCTTCGTTCCCCATCCTTCCAGCTTCCAGGAAGTCAGAGCTCAATCAAGGCTTAATTACCGGCCTTGTTGAATCACCGATTCCTGGTACAGTTATCTCCCCTTTATCTGCTGGCTTTCTGGCCTCCCTTCCACGTTTATGGAACCACCCAGCAGGCACGTGCTACATGTTGTTCCATTAGCTGTAGTGAGTCTTTCTGTGAAGCAGGTAAACGGGCAAATCCTGAAGAAAGGACCCTGCCTCGGTGCCTCCCCTGATGGCTGCCGGGTGAGGAACCCTGCCAGGGACTCAGCCCAGAGAATTCAAGCAGCTGAGCCCCTTTGTGCGTGGAGTAGTCAGAGCAGCGCCCCGCTCCTGCTGGAGGAGCCGCACCCCAGTGGACGGGGCCTTCCTCACGCCACCCGCCACAGGGACACAGGGCGATCTTGCCCCAAACACCTTACCGACATTAACACTTGCTAAGGGTAAAATCCGTTGTCCCAATCTTTAATAATATTTCGTCCTTGAATGCTTTGAGGGATAACTCATCATAGGAATAGATCCTTCACTAATAATACAATTAAATCTTTACTGAGAAATTGCACACTTCAAAAGGCCAGTGATGCCCCCCCCCCATTTTTTATCTGTCTTGACTGATTTGAGCTCTGTATTTGATGTTTGTGGTGGTGTTTTCTTGGAAAAGTAGAACACCATACTTAGCACAGAGGTGTGTTCTGTAAATGTTTGTAGGATGGATGGATGGATGGATGGATGGATGGATGGATGGATGGACAAGTGGGTGGGTGGATGGATGGATGGAGAAGTGAACAAGTGAATGGATGGACGAATGAGTGAACAAGTGAATGGTTGGATAGATGGGTGGGTGGATGGGTGGATGGATGGATGGTTGGATGGATGGATGGATGATTGGATGGGTGGATGGATGGATGGTTGGATGGATGATGGATGGATGGATGGTTGCGTGGATGGATGGATGGATGGATGGATGGATGGTTGGGTGGATGGATGCATGATTGGATGGATGGATGGTTGGGTGGATGGATGCATGATTGGATGGGTGGATGGATGGATGATGGATGGATGGATGGTTGGGTGGATGGATGGATGGATGGATGATTGGATGGGTGGATGGATGGATGGTTGGGTGAATGGATGGGTGGATGGATGGATGGATGGGTGGGTGGATAGGTGGATGGATGGATGGATGGATAGTTGGGTGGATGGGTGGATGGGTGGATGGATGGATGGATGGATGGATGGATGGATGATGGGTGGATGGATGGATGGTTGGGTGGATGGATGGATGGGTGAGAGGACAAGTGGATGGATGGGTAGACAGATAAATTGGTGGGTGGATGAGCGGGTTGATGGCTGATCATGTTTCAAATTATGTTATTTCTCCTAAACCAATACTGGATTAACAAGGTCAAAATATTTGTATTAAAAAACTTATTTGGGGACTTCCCTAGTGGCCCAGTGGTTAAGACTCTGCACTTCCAATGCAGGGGGTGCGGTTCGATCCCTGGTCAGGGAACTAAGATCCCATATGCCACGTGGCACGGCCAAAAACAAAACAAAACAAAACCGCCTTTATTTCATCCTTACCTACAAATTCGTTAATAGAAGAATGCTATTATATGATCAGACTTTGATCACTCCCAAGCAAGATAAGCACATATAATCACATACAGATTAGATAACAGGAAAAAAGATACTCTTGGAAAATAGGTCACTGACCTCCAACAACAAGCTCTGGAAGGAACAGGCCATATATCTAAATTACCAAATCAGCGGGAAGCATCTGTCCTTGGCTGAAAGCGGCTGGAGTTCTCGAGGAGACACACGCTGAGCCTGCCCTCTGCAGGTGAATGGTCTTGGCGGCCCGATGCGCTGCCTTCTCCAGGGACACAGCCTGTGCCCGGCAGCCCTGGGCTCACTCCCCAGCCTCTCTGGCTCTCAGTGTCTTTATAAAAACGAGGACAGTGGTTCTTAGACCCGCCCGTGGCATTGGCACGAGGCCTAGATGAAGTGGTAGAAGAGCAGAGGGTTCCACGCAGGGCGGGCGCTCACTGAGTAAGTGTTGGGACCGTGCCCCGCGTCAACACTTTGCTGTCACTTCCCAGGGGATGATCGCATTAATCTTGGCCACTGACATGGCGAGGCACGCGGAAATCATGGATTCTTTCAAAGAAAAAATGGAGAGTTTTGACTTCAGCAACGAGGAGCACATGGCCCTGGTGAGCGGCGGGCTTGTCTTCCCTCTTTGGGGGGCTGGTGAGTGGGCGCCGCCCCCCAGCTCAGACCGGAAACCGGAACACCAAAGGGAAACGTGTGACCTCGCCTCGCGGCGAGGTGTCGGTAAAGCCGGTTCTCAAAGTCTCAGCACTTCACAGGGAAAGCCCCCCGTCACCCCAGTAGGACCCCCTCTCCTAGTTAAAGTCACCCCTTTCCCATTGCCCCATCTCATTCAGATTTGAAGGTTGTGAGTAGGTGAAGGTAAGCCTGCACACGGAGGCCCGGCCGGTGCAGGGGAGTGCCGGGCTCGGGAGCAGAGGGCAGAGGGCAGAGCCAGGGCCGCCTGGACATTTGTGTGACTGTCCACCCCCCCCCGGGCCGGGGGCGGCAGAGGCGGAGTCCTGCCCCGGATGCCCCTTGGACCAGCCGGCAGGACTGTGCTTCCCACCCCTGCATCCCTGCCCGGGGCCGAGGCCGGTGGGCGCCCTCCCTGTTGTTATGTGAGGACCCCCTTCTCCCCGTGTCTCTAACACCCCTCTTCAGTGCTCTGGGGTCCCAGCACTCTCCACTCGCTGGGGGTTTTTCGTTATCTTTTCAACCTCTGCCTCCAGACTATTAATACCGTCTGTCTACATTTTTTACATACTCTCAACATCAAGAAGATACTTTGAGCTTTGCAGTGTAGTTTGTATGACAAAAACGTCCGTGTGTTAAAGGGGCTTTCCTACTACTCAGGCCCCTCCAGGAAAGATTCTGAGCCTCGGGGGTGCGGGGATGCCCCGTTTTCCCCCTGCAGCGGGAAGTATGCCCTCGCGGGGGGCAGGGGGCAGCCATGCTGGGTTCCCCTCCGCCAGCATCACCCGCCCTCCTTCCCCGCCGGCCGGTGATGGCGAGTCCAGACGCCCAGCGCTGTGGGATGTGTCCCGTGTTGCACAGCTGATTCCAGATCTCTTCTTTCAGCTGAAGATGATCCTGATAAAATGCTGTGACATCTCTAACGAGGTCCGTCCGATGGAGGTGGCGGAACCCTGGGTGGACTGTTTATTAGAGGAGTATTTCATGCAGGTAGGAGCGTCACACACAGTGTCACACGGCGTCACGCAGCGTCACGCCTCCTGGGCTCGTAAGCCCCTTAACTGGGTTCCTGTTGGAAGCGTGGCGGACGGGCCAAGGTGGCCGTCAGCATCACCGCCCCCGGAAGCCTTCCCAGCAGGCGCACGTGTAATTTGAGACACGAAAGACAGGGACCAACAGGAAGAGCTAATGTCGAGCTGTTACCACATCAGTGCCCCTGTTACCACTAGTGAAACCCCCTCCCCGGCCGCCCCCCGCACGACCCTGCAGGCCCAGCGGGCACCTAGTTCGCATGTGCGGCATCCCCGTCTTCCCACGTGGTCACTGACGTGCATGAGGCAGGTGGTTCCGTTGGCGTATTAGCTGTTTCTCTCTTCCTCTCCGACGATGGTCCTGGAAGCTCCCAGATTCCACGGGTGTTTCTTTCTTTAACGTCGTGTCCTCTGCCTTCCCCGTAGAGCGACCGCGAGAAGTCGGAGGGCCTTCCCGTGGCCCCTTTCATGGACCGGGACAAAGTGACCAAGGCCACGGCCCAGATTGGGTTCATCAAGTTCGTCCTGATCCCGATGTTCGAAACGGTGACCAAGGTGAGCGACCGTCACCACGAGCGGGTGACCCAGCAGTGATAAATACACGTGCGCGCGCACACGCACACACACGCTCGCGCTCACACGCTCACACGCACACACACGTGTGCAGTGGCCGCCTGCCCGACGCCCACCCGAAGCCCCCATCCATCTTAACACCCGCGCGTTCGAAACAGACTCCCGCCTCCTGGCCTCCCGCCCGCCCCACGGGCAGCGACCAGCAGCAAAGCCGCCCCGTCCTCGGCCACCCTCCTCCATGGTGTCTCTGGCCCCCCCCCCAGGCCCCCACTTACCAGGGCACCCGCCAAGGCCCTGTCAGCCTTTCAACTCCGCCTACAGAAGCCCCTCTAACCTGCCCCCCACCCCACCCAGCACACGGCTGACACCAGGTTAATCCTCTGCCGCCTCTCTCCCGAACCTTCCATGGCTCCCCACTGCCCCCAGCACAGGGCACACAGCCCCGCCTCGTTGGGCACAGCCCCCCGCCCTCCCAGGCCCTCCTGTCTTGCAGGACGGCCCTCGGCTCCTGGTCCTGCCTTTCTTCAAGCCTCCACCTCTGAGCCCACCCTCCTTGGCCTGGGCGCCCCATGCCCTGCTCAGCAACCTTCCAGAACGCCCCCAGCACACCCTTCCTCAAGCCCCGTGGCTCCGTTCCTCCTAGAATTTGTCTCCCTGCCTGCAGCTTCCTTCCTCGGGCTGCGGGGTCTTCCCCGTGGGCACTGGGTGCCAGGGCACAGCAGGGCAGTGGTGGCTCCCACAGGGGGCAGGAGCAGGGCTGGGGAAGCACAGGAAGCACGAGGGGCCGAGGGCCGTGTGCGCAGGGCTCCCGGGGGCTTGCCGGGGGCTCTCGGAGTGGGAGGCGAGCCCCTCGGACCTGAGTCTCAAAGGTAAAGGCGCTCACCAGGTGGACCCGGGGCGGCGGGAGCCGCAGGGCCAGGCCTGAGCGCGGAGTGAGCGGAGGGGGCCTGGGCCACGCAGCGGCGGGACGGCGGGGAAACGGCCTCACCCCTCCCGCTCCGGGGCTGCCAGGGCTCTAGCGGGCGAGGTTGGCGTTTGGAAGATGAGAGTCTGCAGGGTGGACAGTCGGGGGTTGCTTCAAGCGGAGAGCAGGGGGTGGCTTCTGCCAGGTCCGCGAGGACAGCGTGAGAGCGGGAAGCAGGGACCTGGAAGGGGTGGGTGGGCGGTGAGTGGGGGCTCTCCCTCCCCAAGGGCTCCCGGGACTCACTGGCCAGACGGCTTCAAACCTCGGGCACCTTGGATTCCGCCGCAGACGAGACCCAAGAGGGTCCAAAAGTGCCCCTTGGACAGAAGCACATTTCCTGTGCGGCTTTTCTCCCGGGACGCACGGGAGCTGGCACGGTTTTGCTCACACGTGCTCTGTGAGGATGGCCAGCTGCTGAGAGGGCCTGTTTGTTCCCCCACAGCTCTTCCCTGCAGTGGAGGAGCTCATGCTGCAGCCCCTGTGGGAGTCCAGAGATCGCTACGAAGAGCTGAAGCAGATGGACGACGCCATGAGGGAGGTGAGCCGGGGGACCGCGCGGCCCCGCCACACGACCAGGGGGGGGCCCTCCAGACGGGAGCTCGTGCGTCCCACGGAGGAGAGGGGTCAGTCCTCGGGGAACTCGCGGCGGGGAATGCACAGAGCCTCAGGCAGAGTCGGTGCCCCGTGGCCGTGACCGCCCGCGGCAAATCCAGAGCATCACAGGGCCTTGGCTGCCCGCATCCCCTCAGGGCGGCGCCCTGGCCCCGTGCAGGTCCCCCACCTCCTCCCGGGGCGGACCCTGTGCAGAGGGAGGGCGGCGGAAGAGATGCTCCCCCTGGCACGGGAAAAGCCACCACCACGAGCCGGCTGCAGGGCTACCGCGTGGCACCTTGAGGGGGGTCTGGGTCTGGCTCTCGGCCGCCGTTGGGCTTGATCCTGTGTTTCAGGCAGGTCCAGTTCATAGGCTCAGAGCTGGGGTAGAGGTTTTCAGAGAAGCCCCAGAAGCTGGTCTGGCCAAGGCAGGACCCCAGTGTGTGCAGATCTGCTTCAGGTCCCCCTGCCGCTTGGGGTCCCGGGACCTCAGTCCGTGACGTCCAGTCACTTGGGTGTGGCCTCCCTTCCGTCCACCCTCCCACCCGCCTCTCTCCGGGGCCCGTCCCTGCTGCCTCGGGCTTGGTCCCCCCCTGGCCTTGGCCGGTGTCCCCCCCGCACCCACCCAAGGGCCCCCTTCTGTACCATTTGTCCTCACTGCGGGCGGGGCCCCACCCCACCCCACCCCACCCCACCCCACCCCACCCCACCCGTCTTTGTAGCCGGGAACTCCCGCCCGCCCCGCTGAGCCTCGGCGCGCTCTCGACCTCCTCTGTGTACAATGTCGCACACGCTGTGGCGCTCGGTAAACGCTTATGGGTCGATGGGCGGGCCGGGCCGGCGGCCGATTCCCCTACTTGGATTCTTCTCCCAAGAAGTCGCAGACGGGTCCTGAAGCTCCAGGAACCTAAGAGCAAATGGTGCAGACAACAGACGGAAGAGGCGGTGTCCCCCTGCCGAGCCCCCTGCCAGGAGGGCTGAAGGGGCCTGACTCCCCAGGGTCAACTGAGAGCCATCGCTGCGAAGGCCTCAGTCTCCAGGTCCCAGGCCAGCCGCCCAGAAGGGCCGCTAGGACCCTCCGGGGCCCCTTCCTGTTCCCAGAAAGAACAGACCCACAAAAGAGGTGAAAGGGCCTCGGACTCCGCACCCGCATCCACCAGTGCGCTGGCGCTGCACGTGCGGCCAGCACGACTGAGAGGACAGTGGCCGCGCACAGTGACCCCTCTGACCGCGGGGAAGGCGGCCCGCGCAGAGCTGGTGTCCAGGAAGCTCCCCCAGGCTGTAGACCCCAGTTTCCTCCCACGTCTTAGCATCTGCAGCCCCGGGAAGGTCTTGAGCAGACAAGCAGCCACTCGCTCACTGCTTCCTGGAGCCTGATTTTTGCCTTCCGTATACTCTGTCCTGGTTACAGCAGAAGGCTGGGAGTCTGACCCCTGAGAGCGCCATGTCGAGAGAGAAGAGCAGAGACGGGGGGAAAAGTGAAGGTAACGCTGTTCCGAATGATGTCTCCGTGTACACGGTAGCGCAGACCGAGATGGGGACGGCGTGGAAATCTGGAAAGGAAGGAGGATGGAGGGAAGGAAGGGAGAGAATCTGAATGTGTGAATGTTTTTAACTGAAACGTTTCTTCCTGGCATATAACCTTTACAATTAGGCTCTGAAAGAAGGGGCCGTGCCTTAGAAAAAGGTCAGTGATTGGCATAGGTACTACTTACAAGGAAAAGCACTTTTGAAAAGCTTTTCAAAAATAAAGTCTCTGCTTATGTCGCTGCAAGCACTTCCTGCACACTTGCATTTAGTCCAGGTAGAAGGCAAACCAGCCCATTCGGCCTCCGCGTGCTGAGGTCACACCGCACACGCTTGGGAGATCCTCGCTTATAGAGCCGTCGGGGTACGGGGCATGAGAACTGGGTTGGTTTTACAGAGGAGAGGTGCCAGGCCCTGGCGTCCAACAATCCTTGTTCTGAGTCCGGGCTTTGCTAATTACATGCTGAGTGACGTGCACAAGCGTCTCAACCTCTCTGAGCCGCAGAGCCCCGGTCTCTAAACCAGAGGCGATGACCCCCTTCCTCTTGTTTCAGTGATTAAATGAGCAGAGTGCTGGGACGGAAGTGCCCGTTGTTCGTGTGTGAGCCTGTGACATTTGCGGCATTGCCCGCACACTTCCGACCCCCCAATCACAAACCAGCCGTCTTTTTCCTTTTCCAAGCGGACCATGCCTGAAGAGAGCAGAGCGCTGTGGGCTGCTGTTCTGGACCCGGCCGGCTGGGCTCTGCAAGATCGTCCCTGCAGGGAGAAGTGGTCCTGAGCATCCTCCACCGTGAAATCATGTTTTCTAAGAACCATTTTGTTCACTGATACACAAAAAAGGACCTCACGATGCTGTACAGAATTTTTATTTTTAAACTGTCTTTTAAATAATATATTCTTATACAGAAATGGGCGCTGTCCTTTTTCTTTGGTAGTGCCGTGTATCCCGGGCTGCTTCTGCTAAACCACAGGAATCTCCCCCGTTCCGCTTCCCACGGGGAGACAAAGGACGCTGGGCTTTCCTCACCCGTGTGTCTCGGGGTGACGGCCTGCGTGGCGTGCTGCGTGCCTCCGTGCAATTCAGCATTAAATGTCAGACCGGTGCCCGGAGCGCGGGGCCGCGCGTGTCCTGTTTGTGAGCTGCAAGGGGGACGTTGGGGGCTGTGTCCAGGGACGCGAGGCCGGAGGCAGCTCGGTCAGGCTGCAGGCAGCATGTGAGCCCAGGAAATCCTCGCGGGGTACCAGCTACCACACGCTGGACCGTTTCCAGCATGGGAATTCCACGTTAAAGTGGGCACATAGGCAGAGGAGCCGCGTTTACTCAGCACGTTTCAGGGCCCCCGTTGCAGGGGATGAAGCCGCCCTCCTCTTCCTGCCTTTGTTTTAGGGACAAGCACTGGGGACGTCCTGGGTGGCCCTGCGCCCACAAGGGGAGACCCAGCCCCAGGCTAGTTCACAGTCGGGCTTCGCCGGGTTGCACACGCCTGAGCTCTCGCCCAGAACCCCCTCCCCGTGAGCGTTCAGACTCCTCAGTGCTTCCCGGGGCTGTGAGCTCCATCTCTGTCCCCCCAAAAGCATCTGCTCTAAAAACTGACTTTAAAGGCCGTCAGCATAATCTGAGCTCTGTGGACATTTCGTTTGCATGTTGGTTCAGTTTCCTCAGAGCATCTATTCCCTCTTGGTGAATTCCAGAATATTACTTCCCATCTTTGAATAATTCATTTTTGAGCTGTGAAATGTTCCGCCTCTTCTTGAATTCAGTTCAATATGGAGAGGGGGCTTGGGTTCCGCCTCTCTTCTTATTTTTTTCATTTTCATCCTGCTAAAGCCAGTACATACCGCAGCTTTGGCTAAAGTACAACCCAAATTTAGTAGGTGTTTGGATATTGATGCCTTCAAGCTACACGTCATCCTATACAGACACTTTATCACCCGCCCTCCCAATCGGTGAGGGAATGCGCTGAATGGTGCCTTCTGTCTGCTGCGTTACGCTGAATGCCTACCTCACCAAACTCTGCCCCTGATCAAGCTTCAAACAATGATTACTGAATTTAACACTCATGCACGCACAAACACACATGCACGTATACACACAGTCACAGGTCCACACACATGTCCACACAGGCATACACATGTATCCACACATGCGTACACACATGCTTACATATACACGCAACCACCCGTAGGTGATACACACGTCGACACACGCACACATACTTACATACACATGTGCAGTCACGCATATGCACAGGTGTCCACGCACATAATGCTTCTGTGCACTGTACACATGATCATAATACACACGCATGAGCATGTGATGATGCATAGGCACATGTGTGCACACATATTGCATATACACAATCACACGCATGTGTCCACATACACAATCACACGTGTACATGCATGTGTAGACATGCACACACTTATATACACGCATACAGGCAATCGCACATACACGTGTGTGTACACATGCACACGCACACGAACACACTTCATCTGCATTACTGGGTTAGGTTATACCAAGTCCTGGGACAATGAGATCAACAAACAAGAGGAGAGACCGTCCTGGCAGCACCTGTGACAGTCCGGGTCCTTGTGAAGCCAGCCTGGTCCCTTTAACAGGATCCCTTAGAGCATCAGTATCCCACTGAAAGCTGTCCTGAACCTTCTGCTTCAAAAGCGTTTCCATGGGCTTCCCTGGTGGCGCAGTGGTCGAGAGTCCGCCTGCCGATGCAGGGGACGCGGGTTCGAGCCCCGGTCCGGGAGGATCCCACGTGCCGCGGAGCGGCTGGGCCCGTGAGCCGTGGCCGCTGAGCCTGCGTGTCCGGAGCCTGTGCTCCGCAAAAAAACGCATTTCCACACTGCAGGTAGCTCCTCCCCCATCAGCAGGGCCCGGGGACCATGAGGCCCCATCCCGAGTCGCCTCTCACACGGGACGTCCCTCCCTGCAAGTCGCAGAAAGGCTGCCAACCGCCCCCCTGCTGCACAGACCAGCCCCAGAGCCCATGGACAGGGGCCCCATCCCCCCGGGTCAGCCTGCACACCAGCACCTGGAAGGCCTCCTGCCCTGGGGATGGTCTGGATGTAAGAATCCAGGAAAGCAAATGATGACCCTCTGCTTGGCCAAACTCAAACCTGAAATGTCACCTTCAACCACCTGGGTACGAATGGGGAGTGTGTCAGTCAGCTCTTGCTGTGTAACAAACACCCTAAAACTCAGTGACTTGAAACAACAACGTGTATTATTTCTCAGGGCTTCATGGGCTGACTGGGCAGGATGGTTGGTCTGGCCCAGTTCAGCTGGAGCTGGTTGGTCTACATGGCCTCGCCCACGCATCTGGCAGTGTCTGGTGTCAGCTGGAGTTGCAGCCACACGTGTGTCTGTCACCACGTGGCAGGTTAATAAAATGTGGCTTATTCATGTGGTGGCAAAATGGTCCCAGCAGCAAGAAAGCATAAGCCCCCGGGGGCCCAGGCACTTTTCAAGTCTCATCAAGTACCACAGTCACGGTGTCCCATCCGCCACAGCAAGTCCCTTGGCAAAGCCTAGATTTAAGGGGTGGAAAATAGGCCCCACTTCACGACAGACGGAGCTGCAAAGAACGTACGGCCATTTGCCGTCTACGAGAGTGGGTATGACCGTGGAGTCAAACACAGCTGGCATCGTTCTCCAGTCTCCTCTCAAGGCCTGTTTCCTCCCTGACCTCCACGCTCCCCACCCCATTAGTGTTTCTAACCCACCCAGGAGTTACTTGATTTCCCATGAAGAGCAGCTGAGACGTTATCTTCACGTCCCGGTGCCGTGATCCCAGAACGCCTGTTGAAGGGCTTCAACCTAAAAGCTCTTGAAAGCTTCCCCAGGGCCCTTGGAGCGACTGCCGCAGGCCCACTGTGGGCTCTGCTAACAGCACCCCCACCCCGATGGGTCTGCTTGTCTCAACCCGGGGAATCGGGCAAGAATGACACCCAGCTGGCCAGGCCTTGTGAGCGGGCCAAAGCAGACCTTCCTACATCTGGTATTATTTCGCCTCACCAGATTTTACACATGGTTGTTTACTGTACCTACAGCCACCAGAGGCATCTAATTCAAGTGTAAAGAATTTTTAGACATTATCCTTGCAGCAGGAGCATGTAATTAAGGGGTTCCGAAAAATGAGAGCAAGGTTTTATTCTGAGGCCCTAAAAGTGCTCACAGAAACTGTCATATTTGGCCTTTCAAATGGTTGGAGGGCAGGGTCACTCCATGTTCTGAGAAATTCAAGGATTTGGTGTTTTCAGGCAACCGTAAGGCAGGCGGATAACAGTGTCTTACGGGTGGGAGAAACTTCACGTAAACCAGGAAACATCCGTAGCATTTGACACGCTGCAGCCACAACAACCGTGTGTTTCCAGGGCATTTAATTTTATTGGAAAGTGTTCCTAAAATAATGTCAGATTGGGCAAGGCGGATACAAATGGTTTGTTCTTTACGATCCTGATTTTGTTGAAGAAAAATGTTCACAGGTATTTCACAGGTTATTCCTGGGTGAAATTACAAGTGTTGTTTTCTCAGTCCCTATAATGAGTGGGTATCGCTTTTTCATCAGCAGATAGCCATGAACAATATTATATTCCGACGAGGTAGCTTGGCCAAAAAAGCGACACCAATAACCGAGGCTCAGAGGCTGGACAGGTGGAAGAAGAGAAGTTGGGACTATTGGACCACAGCCCCTGTACACAGCGCCCTGGCTTGTCTGACAAACACATCTCTAAGCCTCCAAGTAGGTGATAATGGTTTGCTTTATATTTATTGTCGGAGAAACCCTACCCCCATAAAGGTAAAAGCAGCCATACTCTTGAGTCATCGGTAGCCCCGCCATGGAGACCCTGGGGGGCTCTGGAGTCCTAATGCCCCCGACTGGGACTGCAGACATGGGGGCTCCCTCAGGGCTCCCTGAATGAGACGGTGATTAGGGAGTGGGTGTGCAGGGCTAAATTCGATTGGGAATTGCTGGTGCATAATTAGCCGTTTAATTACCCAGAATCAATCATGCAGCTTGAACCGAGTGAGGTAAAGTGTGGAGTTTGTGGAATAAGCATGGTGGCTGCGTTTGTTTATTAACTAACTGCCTTATGTTTTCATTCTCTTGGGCACATTGGAGATCTAACCTTGCCCATAACCTTGCGAGCCTCCAGGGCTCCTGCCTGATACGAGCAAACGTGCCAGACCCTGCGTTCCACCAGGGACCTCCAGGTCAGGTCAATCCCATAATTGACCTAATCCCATAAGCATTAGGAACCTTTTCTTAAAATCTCGTTCTCGCGGGCTTCCCTGGTGGCGCAGCGGTTGAGAGTCCGCCTGCCGATGCAGGGGACGTGGGTTCGTGCCCCGGTCCGGGAAGATCCCACGTGCCGCGGAGCGGCTGGGCCCGTGAGCCGTGGCCGCTGCGCCTGTGCGTCCGGAGCCTGTGCTCCGCAACGGGAGAGGCCACAGCAGTGAGAGGCCTGCGTACCGCAAAAAAAAAGGTAAGTTTAGGGGCTTCCCTGGTGGCGCAGCGGTTGAGAGTCCGCCTGCCGATGCAGGGGACGCGGGTTCGTGCCCCGGTCTGGGAGGATCCCACGTGCCGCGGAGCGGCTGGGCCCGTGAGCCGTGGCCGCTGAGCCTGCGCGTCCGGAGCCTGTGCTCCGCAACGGGAGAGGCCACAGCAGTGAGAGGCCCGCTTACCGCAAAGAAAACCCCAAAAATCTCGTTCTCATTCACCACATGAAGGAGCTAAACTAATCTCTGACAAGTGAGCTGCCCTCACTGGCATCTGAAGAAAACACCTGAGCGCACTGGGGTGGGTGAGGATGGGCGCCCAGAAATGCAGGGGAGGCAGATTCTCTGCCTTCTTGAGGGTACCCAGCCTCGGCGAGCAAGGGGCTCGAGGGTGCTTGGTGAACACATGAGTGAGAGGGTGAAGGAAGGAAGAACAGTTAAAAGGCAGGTACTTGGAAGGTGGGTTATGCCGCTAACGTAGCGGCGTCATTGGGTCTGCTGCTCAAGTTTTCAGCTGCAAGGGTTACTAGCATTGCATTCAAATTGACTTTAAGGAAGCTTGTTAGAGTGAACGGGGGAAATGCACGGGTCTCCCCACAGGTCAGACCACTCGTTTCTGATAGGGTTTCACAAAAGCCCCGGGAAGAAGCTTGCGGTATTTTCTCCGTCCTCTGTGACGAGCCGCTGTCCACCACTTCAGCTAAATAGATTCCCCAAGTGTTTGCCTTCAGGAAAAATACGTCTGCTTTTGTTCAGAAACGAAGGGGCGTAGAGAAGGCACGTGTGATTGCAGAAAGACCAAAAAGGGTATTTTCCTCCTGTTTATAAAGGGAGATTTTTCTCCTGTTACGAAGGGCGTTTTTTTTCTCCTGCTATAAAGCTGCAAAAGCAGCTTCGCCGCCACCCTTGTACAGCTGCTACCCGCGCGCTGGTGAACGAGGGGCCGCGGGGCCAAGCAGCCCCTGGGGAGCGGGGCGACAGAGCGCTGACCCACGAGGTCTGCGATTCTTCGTTTGTTAGCGGGCCGTCCTCGCCGACCGCAGCCCGGCCTGTGGGTCACCGCTTGTCACCTGCCGTGCCCACAAGGCGGACGGGCCGTGCTCCGTGCTGCTGGCGCGGTTGGTCACTTCCAACAAGCGCCGCTTCCTGGGGAGCTGAAGGGAGCCCCCAACTCAAGGCGCGGCGCCTGGTCTGAGCCTTCCTGGGTCCAGGTGAGGCTACGCACACAGCCCCGTAGCTCTCGGGGCCTCCACGGCGTGGGCCCCTCCCAGCCCCTCCAGCAGGATCTTCTGTGGCTCCTTTAAATCCCCCACAAGGAGACCCTCGTCATCACAGCCGGGGCCGGGCGGGGCGTCGGTCCCTCAGTGACCCACCAGCCCACAGGCTGCATCTAAACCCCCAGGACGCTTTCCAGCTCAGGGCCTGCACCCACCCTGGGACACCCTCCAGGCCCACAGCCTGCCCCCCCCGCCACCCATTCCCACATCTCGGGAGGCGTGGTTCAGCGCCAACAAGTGAACTGTTTGCTCTGCGGGGAGACTTGTGTGGCTGCAGGCTGATCCGGCCTGAATTGCGGAGGGCCCGACTGGGTCAGCAGGTGCCTGGAGAGGCCAAAGGGATCCGGAAGAGGTCTGCCTCACAAAGAGCGTTCTCCCAGCACCGGGACGCCGTGAAATTAGCTTCTCTTTGATGTTATGACCAAAAAAATGATCTCTTTTTTTTTTTGGCCATACGCCACACAGCCTGTGGAACCTTAGTTCCCCAACCAGAGACTGAACCGGGGCCCTCGGCAGTGAAAGCGCCAAGTCCTAATCCCCGGACCACCAGGGAACCCCCCAAATGACCATGTTTTAAATTAAACTTTTTATTTTGAGATAATTGTGGGTTCCCCTGCTGTCGTAAGAAAGAACACAGAGGGATCCCGTGTGGAGTTACCCAGATTCGCCCCGCCACGGTAACACCTTACGGAACTCTGTACCGAATCACCACCGAGCCGTTGGCTACTGCAGCCCGGACACAGAATGTTTCGTTCCCACAGGGAGCCCTCTGCTGCGCTTTTATAGCCTCCCCCTCTTTCCTTCCACCCCACCCCCTCCCCAACCCCTGACAATCACTAGTCCGTCCCGCATCTCTACAAGTGTGCCATTTCGTGAATGTTCTAGAAATGGAATCGCACAGTATGTGACCTTTGGAGTTGGCTTCTTTAATTCAGCACCGTTCTCCGCAGACTCATTCAGGTCCTTGTGTGCTTTGGGAATTCGCTGCTTTTAGTGGCTGAGTACCGTTCCACGGTTGGATGGATCACAGTTTGTTTACCTGTTCACCTCTCGTAGGGCACCTGGGCTGATTCCAGGTTTTGGCTATTACGAAGCAAGCTGCTACGTACATTCACCAACAGGTTTTGCATGAGTATGATGCTTCATCTCTCTGGGATGAACGCCCGGGAGCGTATTTATTAGGTCATATGCCAGGGTTTGCTTGCTTTTATAAGAAACAGCCAAACCGCTTTCCAGAATGGCTATACCTATACTTTCCCACTAGCAATGTCCGAGGGATCCGGTTTCTCCACACTTTCTTTAGCATTTGGTATTGTCACTGTTTTATTTTACTTTCGTGAGAACCCACGGTAGCCCTAATGTGCATGTCCGTGGCGGCTAAGGTGGTGAACATCTGAAAGATGTGCTCTATAGACGCTCATTGGTACAACGTGTGCCCATGTCTTTGGCTCACTTTCAAATCTGTTTGGGGATTGTTGTTGTTTCATCGTTTTATTTTTTATTGGAGTCGAGTTGATTTACAATGTTGTGTTAGTTTCGGGTGTCCAGCAAAGTGACCCAGTCACACAAATATTGACACATATATCCACCTTTTTTTTTTTAGATTCTTTGCCTCTAGAGGCCATTACAGAGTGTTGAGTGAGATTCCCTGTGCTTGTTTGATTGTTTTTAGTGTTGAGTTTTGGAAGTTCTTGGTATGTTCTAGATACTAATCTGTCAGATATGCGGTTTACAAACATTCTCTCCCAGTCTGCTGCTTGTTTTTCATCCTAACAGCGTCTTTCCCAGAGCAAATATTTTTAATTTTGATGCAATTTATCAACATTTCTTTCTGCCAATCTCGCTTTTCACATCAATTCTAGGAACTCTCTGCGTAGCCCTAAATCCTGAAGGTTTTCTTCTGTTTTTTCTCCAAGAGTCTTATAGTTTTACATTTTAATCCATGGTCCATTTTGAGTTAACCTTTATACGAAGTGTGAGGCTTAGGTTGGGGTTCACTTTTTCCCCCCCGGGGATGCCCAGCACCCTTTGTTGACAAGGCTGTCCTCCTCCATGGAATTGCTTTTGCACTTATTGTCAAAAATCAGTTCGGCATATTTGTGTGGGTCTATTTCTGGGTTCTCTGCTCTGTTCCGCTGATCTCTGTGTCTATCCCTCCACCAATATCACAGTCTCAATATAATAAGTCTTAAAATCAGATAGACTGATTCCTCTCATTTTATATTTCTTCAAAAATATTTAGGAGTTTTTTTAACTTACCATATAAATTTTAGAATAATCTTTTCTGTATCTATAAAATATTGCTCAGATTTTGATAGGAATTGCATTAAACATGTTTTTCAATTTGGGGAGAACTGACCTCTTTACTTTGTAGCTCACCTCCTGCAGGCCTTGGTGTGGGGCATTGGACCATCTGGTCAGGAGCCTGGCTGGTTTGGGTCTGTTGTTGCCATGGTTATCTCAGTGCTACACTGACTTCCTGGACCAGGAAGTTCTGTCTACTTGCTCTATTGACTGAGAAAGCAGCACAGAAATCTCCAGGTGTAATTGTGGTTAGTTTATTTCAGTTCTTTCGGGTTTTTCTTCATGTATTTTAAAGCTCTATTATTAGGACATACACAGTTAGGACTGTGATGTTTTCCAGATAGTCTGACCCCTTCATCTTTACGTAATGTCCTCTTTATCCCTAGTAACAATTCTTGTACTGAAATCGACTTTGTCTGATATTAATACCGACACGCCAGCATTTTTTTAATCTGTGTCTGCACGGTATATCTTTTTCCATCCTTTTGACCTGTCTTTATACTTAAAATGGCTTCTTCTAGATAGCACATAGAGAATAGCACTCATAACACATGAAACAGAATATTTTTTTAAAGAAGAATTTTTTAAAAAGCAAACAAAAATTTTAGATCTATTTGTTATGATTCATTGAATCATATGATTAACGTATGAACATAACAGTAATTACATTAACATATAATTTTAAACATAATTTAAAAATTAACACAATGATTATACGGTAGACCAGATACAGCTGAAGAGAGAATTAATGAACTGGAAGCTCGATCTGTAACACAAGCAGATAAAGGCTGAAAAATATTAAAGAAAACTTTAGACAAGGAAGATAGAATGAGACGCTGTAATAGATATTTTCTAAGAAGGACAGAATAGAAGGCATGGAAGAGGCAATATTCAAAGATAAGAGCATTTTCCAGACTTGAAAAATATGTACTAAACTGTGCTTTTGTGGGATATTGCGTTTCAAGCTAGTTATAAATAAGAGTGGTTTAAAGACGATAGAGGCTTGTTTTCTGTCATGTTAAGAAGTCAGGGGCTTCCCTGGTGGCACAGTGGTTGAGAGTCCACCTGCCGATGCAGGGGTCACGGGTTCGTGCCCCAGTCTGGGGAGATCCCACATGCCGCGGAGCGGCTGGACCCGTGAGCCGTGGCCGCTGAGCCTGCGCGTCTGGAGCCTGTGCTCCGCAACGGGAGAGGCCACAACAGTGAGAGGCCCGCGTACCACAAAAAAAAAAAAAAGAAGTCAGGAGATCAGCAGTTGTGGGTCAAATGTGAAATAAGCCTCTTGCCAGCCTCACAACTCCTCAAGGACCCAGGAGTATCTCTTTGAAATGCAATCACCGAGGAGGTTAATACCCCATCTCCCAGTTTCCTAGGAGGAGAGATGGCCAAACTTCAGCTGGTACCCAACTCCATGACACAAACCCTCTCTCCAGTCATAAAGGTAGAAGAAATTGAGCAGTTTCATCTTAGAAATGTGAATGTAATGGGTTATAGTTACTTCGCTACATACAAGAGAAAGATTCCTGCCTTTGTAGAGTCTCTGTAACAGATTATCTGGGGTGCACATCACATTGTAGCTAAATGCTTGTTCAAGAATAAAACCGCTTTTCTTTTTCTCCTACCTTTATGGAGATGGTTTCCGGATTGGGAGGAGATTTTGTCTTTCTTTCTATTCCCCCAGCATAGTTCTGAGCTAGTAGAGCAGCTGCTCCTCTGATCAGAGCTCCAGGTCCTTTTGTGCTTCTTCTTCACCATCCTTAATATGTGGTATCATGGAAATAAATGAAACCCACTCAAATGAGAAAGCAAAGGCTATTTATTCAGAGCTGTGGCTGCAGCAAGGGGGTCAGAACTCCCAGGCAGATAGAGGTGGGGGAAAGCTTCACAGCAGAGAAAAAGGAAGGCTCCAGGTGTGCCCTGACGGAGGCTGTTGGTGTGAGAAGCTGTAGGCAGGCTTACTAGAAGTGGGGGTCCTATGTGATTCTTTAGGGGTGCATATTTGGCTTTCTCTGGTTCGTCCCAGGTTGCAAGCAGGAACAAAATTTAGGGAAGCTGTCAGTTATTAATCAAGTCCTGGACATTTGGGGCCAATTGTTGCAAGGGTTATTATTTGGCTTCCTGAACCATTTACTAGAGATAGCAGTCTGAATTCATACATGTCTGACTTACAGCAGTCTGGCTGTAAGATAGAGGGTTGGTTTCCTCTACAGGTCCCTACAGTTTGTGGGTCAGCATTCTTTTTTTATATATGATCTGGCCATTGTCCACTTATACATTTAGTCTCTCAGCATTCATCATCAAGGTCACCTCACAGTCCCAATATGGCCACAGTAGATCCAGCCATTGTGACTACATTCCAGGCAGAAAGAAAGTAAACAGAAGGGCAAAGAGTATGCCTCCCAGGTGAGTCCCTTTGCAGGACTTTTTGTTATGAGGTTCCTCCCAAATACATTTGCTTAGATTTTTCCAGTCCTCCCTACATTCAGGGAGGCAGGGAAATGTGATTGTTTACTAGGCATAAGGGTGCTCCCCCAAAAGGAGACCTTGTGCTAAAGGAAAAAAACAGAGAATGGATCCAGAACAGGCAACCAGCAACGTCTTTTATACCTTCAGATTGAAAAAATGGAAGAATAAATCCATCTAAAAAACATGTTTATGAAAAATACATCACTGAGCATAGTCTTGAATGTATTCTTCAATATGAAATATTTGTTTTATGACAATTATTTCATGCTAATAAAGAGCTGGTTGATCAGAACTCCTCATAGTCAAGGTCACAGGCTTAAAACATACTCCCCATTGCCTTCTCAAAAGGCCCCTTTCTACATCCCCCCCATCCCTAGGACACTGAGGCAGAGACAGAAGAACAGTCTGAATATGCAGATATGAACAAAAATTGAAAACTGCTCAACGACAGTGGATTAGTTCAAAGAAACCATAACTTCAGGGAATTGGTCATTCGGCAAATCGGCTCTTAAGAGAATTGGCTTTTAGCAGAGTTGCCGGAGAGCCAAGCGCGAGTTCAAGCAGCAGAGCACATCATGATGGGGGTGGGGGTGGGGGAGCTGTCTGTCAAAGGCTCCCGGGGGCTTTCCTGCAGCTTGGAGGGTCCTCCCCATGCTCAGGGGAGGTCCCAAGGGCCGGAAAGTTGACTCCACTGCACGGCAACCACTCCTCCCTCTGCAGTGGGTAATTTATGTCCTCTGGAAGCAAGGAAATGAAACTCAAGCTGAAAAATCCGAGGTCAGGAGAGAGATCAGATTCTGAAGAAATGCAAGGAAATGAGTCCTTTGCACATTTGAGACCGAGTGTGCTTTTAAGACGGGGCCCCTTGACAGCCAGGGAAGCAGGACAAGCCTCGCTGGGGAGAACACTGTCACAGAAGGAAATGGGCCAAAACAGGGGGCATCACAGCCTCCCCTGCGGCTCCCCGGGGAAGGCAGCTTTCCAGCCAATGCAACCAAAGTTCTCAGGACACCAGAGCGACCCTTATGTGCCTTTCCCTCCCCTGCGAAGGGTCCAGGTGCTGCAAATACCCACGTGCACATACACACAGGCGTGCACGTGCCCGCACGCACGCACATGTACGCGGCGCTTGCCTGTCCTTCCCTGGGGTTTTCAATTTTCTCGGCTGCTAGGAATGGATTAGGAGGGGCTTCCATTTCCGCGCGGTGTGATTTGCCCTGCACTTTCCTCAGCTGCAGTGCCGTCAGCCCAGCCTGTCCCTCCCAGGTGAGGTGCAGTTTACCACCTGACCTGGGGAGCACACGGGGTCCTCCTGCCACCAAGTCTCCCACAGAAAAAAATTTTTTCAATTCCTCCATCAGAAATGTGGGGTTTTTTTCAGTTTTTTATTTTTTTTAATTTTTTTATTTTTATTTAATTTTTTTCTTTTAACATCTTTATTGGAGTATAACTGCTTTACAATGGTGTGTTCGTTTCTGCTTTATAACAGAGTGAATCAGTTATACATATACATATGTTCCCATATCTCTTCCCTCTTGCGTCTCCCTCCCTCCCACCCTCCCTATCCCACCCCTCTAGGTGGTCACAGAGCACAGAGGTGATTTCGCTAGAAATGTATTATTTTTCCGTTAAGGAAGTGTCCATCATTAAAATGCAAAATGGGAAGCAGGAGGACGTTTTGAGTGGTAACTTCCAATCTACAAAGAAAAAAATCTGAAGTGCTTTATAATCCTGGGAAAACAGGGAAAATGGAAAACCTCAGGGGCAAAAGGAAAGTCTTGTCTGGTCCTGCTTTGATTGAAGGGTTGGAAACAAGAATATTTAGAAGGCAAAATAGGAAATTAATGGAGTGGAAGCTTTTTAAGGGTAAAGAAAAAAAAAAAGTTGATGAGTTGATGCATCGTTGACAATTCAGTGGGGACCAGTGCTCTGATCACACCTGAGTGCACTCGACAGGCGCGGGATTGGGAAGGAAGAGAGCCCACCATTGTGTAACCGGGAAAGGGCCAGAAAGCACGTTTCTTCGAGTGCCCCTGTGGGGATTTCACTGGGAAACCGCGGGCTCGCTGTGAGGAGGGGCGTCGGGGGTGGTGAGATAAGGAGGGTGCTTGCATGGAAGGTGGCGAAGATGGGCTCCCATGGCACCAGCCACAGGCTTTCCGATGCCCAGGCGGCCATGGGGCGGCAATTCCCGCTAGACCAGCAGGGACCGTGGGCTTTGCCTCGGAAGCCAGGCAGCCAGGTCCAAATTCAGGATCGATTACTGCTAACCTCTGGGGCCTCAGCTGCCCTGCTTTAAAGGAGGGGTCAGCATGACATTCATGTGGGTTCATAAAACCCCACTGAAGGAGTTCAAAGAGTTCCAGGTTGATCCCATCCACACGCCAGAAGGTGATGTGTGCCTCAGCTCCACGGGGACAGAAGCTCCTGCGCTCAGGGCCCCTCTGGACCTTGCCCCGGCTACCTCTTCATCTGGCTGTTCATCTGCACCCCTTATGATAAATTGGCAAATGTGGGTAAAGTGTTTCCCTGAGTTCTGTGAACTGTCCTTGCAAATTATCAAACCAAGAAGGGGGTTGCGGGAGCCCCTGATTTGTAGCCAAGCCAGACGAAGTGTGGGAAGCTGGGGACCCACTCCTTGGGGCTGTGGCATCCACAGTGGGGGCCGTCTCGTGGGGCTGAGCCCTCAGCCTGTGAGCTCTGCACTGACTCTGGAGACTTAGCATCAGGACTGAGCTGAATTACAGGACAGCTGGTGTCAGGGTTGGAGAACCGGTTGGAGCGGGGAATAAACTCACACATTCGGTGTCAGAGTGAAGAGTAGTGAGTTGAAAACAGAAGTTTCCTTTTACGTCGAGACTGAAAGCAGCCTGGTGGTTGCCGGGGGCTGGGAGTTTGGGGATGGGGAGTGGCTGCTTAGGGGGTGTGAGGGTCCCTTGTGGGTGATGAAAGATTTGGAACTGGAGGAGGTGGTGATTTGCTCGTCACTGTGAATGCACTAAATGTCACTGAATTGTACTCTTTCAAACGGTTAATGAATATATATATTTTTTTAATGAGTCATGGTCTCTGCTCTCAAGACTGAATCTAGTCGAGAAGAAAAAGCATAGAGTCATCACAGTTTGTCACTGCAGGAAGCAAGGGGGAAGAACACAAATTCCAGCCCATTCTCAGCTGCAACCTCCGTCCCTCCTCTTGACCCGACCTCCCCCATGCCTTGGTCCTAAGATTAACCTAGAACAGAACATTCCGAGGTGCCCACAGAGCTTCCCAGGCAATAACCCCCTCACCCTGACTCACCCCCTTCCCGACACCTGCTTGCAGATATGTGCTGTTCCTCATTTTCTGGATTAAGGTTTTTTTATTCCATTTTTTTCTCTCTACTCTTTGAGAGTTACGTACTTACTCTATGTCTAGTCTTGCAGTGGCACCGTTATGTTTTTAACTGTACACTCAGATTAACGAAATCTAAAGTGACTATAACTCTACCCTCCTGCAAAGTGCAAACATCTCAGGATCTTTCACTCCGATTTGCCCCTTTCGTTTGTGTGTCATTTCTGCCCAGTGTTTTGGGGTCTACCTGGGTGTTTTAACATCCCAAGGTAGACTTTGACCATTATCGTTATTTTTCAAAGTCAATACTTGTGTCTATTTACTAAATCCTCTGCTCACTTCTGTATCTGGCTGTCTAGCTCCTTTCATGGTAAACTCCCTTTGTTTTCTCTTGTTTGAAAATGTCTTTATTTCCTGCAAGTTTGTGAAGGATAATTTAGCCAAGTGTACAGTCCTAGGTTGGCCGTTATTTCCTTTCCTCGGCACTTTGCTCTGCGACGTTCTCGCCGTAGACGTCGCTGTTGAGATGTGTGTCCGCTGTTGGTCCGCCACCATCCAGGTTATTTAGCTTGCCTCTCGGCGCGCTTTTAAGATTGGTATGTGGGCGAAGTGGGAAAGCCACAGAGGAGTGAGGCAGAGATCAGGCAAGAGACGGTTAAGATGAACACAAGCGTAAACGAACTTAAATTTCACATCTGAAGGTGGGCTGGAGCAGAGAAAAAAAGACAGAAGGTGGTATGGGAAGAGACAGCATGATGAGCGGAGAGCTGGTGTGGGGTGAATTTTTCATCGCTTCTGTCTGTCACGTTCCTCTTATCGGTGGCGTGCTGAGCTACTTTGGGGCTGGGGCAAGTGGGCCTGCATAGAGCAGACCTTGTGTGGTTGCTATGAGGACAAAAGAAGCTAATATTTGTAAAACATTCGAGCAAGGCTTGACATACAATTTTTTTATAAGAACCAAATTTTTAAATTATTTGTTTATTTATTTGGCTGTGCCAGATCTTCGTTTGGCATGCAGGATCTTTTTTTAGATGCAGCAATGCAGGCTCTTTTTTAGTTGTGGCATGTGGGATCTAGCTCCCTGACCGGGGATCGAACCAGGGCCCCCTGCATTGGGAGTGCAGCGTCTTAACCACTGGACCACTAGGAAAGTCCCTAACATATAATTTTTATATGTGTTTATTAAATAAGCATCTTCCTGCTCTGCCATACTTGGTGCAGTGCCTCATGGACCAGAATAGCTGCTGAAGCACCAGCCATCATGACTGCATGCCAGGAGGGAGAGGATAGGACACAACATTTCCTCTCACTTTTGGGAAGTGCAGTCCTCTGATTAGGCAGCAACGTGTCCAGCTAAATCAGGATTCCATCACTGAGGAGCAACATTCATTTTACTACATGCTGCTGGGCATTCATCTCACTAAATAATGCCATTTTTCTTTAATGACAAATTCCCATCTTCATTTTATCAGGATTTTGCCACCTGAGCCATTTGTTCCTTCTCCCCCAGGGAGATTATGCCGGAGAGACAATCATCAAGTACTGTATGTTCGTCCACATCCCACACACTGTCTCAGGCTCCCCGGACAAGCCCATCTCACCCACGACAGCTCAGTTTCCAGGGATGACTTTAGGGGAAGCAGAAGGAACACTTGCCCAGCCCCCGCCCATGTAGAGGGGCACACGTGGAGGGAGAGGCTGGTGGATGCTGAGCCCTAGCACACCTGTGTCTACCTCACCTTTGAGTGAGTGATGACTCATTGCCAGGAAGAGGTAGTTATTCCACCACGGTTTCCCTTCTGTAACGAATATCCTTTATCACATTGTTGCACTGAAAGAAGAGAAATAGAATGTATGACTTGCAACAGAGTGGAGTGAGCAAAAGTGTGTGTGTGCAGGGTTGGGGGAGATGGGTAAAAAAGCCAATCAACCTAAAGGAAAGAGAGTGAAGGGAGGCAGCAGTGAAAAAGGATGCAATAAGTGGAAAACACCAAGCAAGATGGATAACCTTAGTGCAGAGGTACCAGTAATTACATTTCTTACGAATATATTAGGCTTGTCAGTTACAGGACAGACTTCTTAGAGTAGGAAAGACATACAGCCATCTGCTCTTTAGGAGATTTACCTAACATATAATGAAGCAAAAGGATTAAGGAAAGAGTTGAGGGAAATATACCAAGAAAGGATTCACCAAAAGAAAGCTGATGCTGTAATGTTGACACCGAGTAAAAATGCCTTTGCGGCAGAGAGCATTACTAGGGATAATGAATGTCCTTGGTTGGTAGTAAAAAGAACAATTCCTTAGGAAAGACAGACAAACCTTGAACCTGTGAGCCACTCAGTAAAGGTTTTCAAAGTATAAAAAGCCAAACTAGGGCTTCCCTGGTGGCGCAGCGGTTGAGAGTCCGCCTGCCGATGCAGGGGACGCGGGTTCGTGTCCCGGTCCAGGAGGATCGCACATGCCGCGGAGCGGCTGAGCCCGTGAGCCGTGGCCGCTGAGCCTGCGCGTCCGGAGCCTGTGCTCTGCAGCAGGAGAGGCCACAGCAGTGAGAGGCCCGTGTACCGCAAAAAAAAAAAAAAAAAAAAAAGCCAAAATACAGGACAAAATTAATCAATCCTCAGGGACTTCCCTGGAGGTGCAGTGGTTAAGACTTCACCTTCCAATGCAAGGCGTGTAGGTTTGATCCCTGGTCAGGGAGCTAAGATCTCACATGTCTTGCTGCCAAAACCCCAAAACGTAAAACAGAAGCAATATTGTAACAAATTCAGTAAGGACTTTAAAAATGGTCCACATCAAAAAAAAAAAAAAAAATCCTCAGCTACTTCCCCTCCCTCTCTTAATAATTAAGTCTGAAAGCCATTTGACTGGGCAAGGCAGTGGTGGAGCCCAGTGTGGAAGGGGGTCTGCGGGAGGGGCACAGGATGGCAGGAGGGTGCCCGGGAACCAGCCGGGGAGAGGAGGGGTCTGCGCTGGTGAGCCCATGGTGTCAGCAGCATGGCACAGGGTTTGGGAGCCCAAGCAAGACAAGGAGGCAGCCATGGGGTCTGTAGCCCCTGAAGGAGCCTGGTGCAGAGTTCCAGACCCCGACAGGAGTGCGGAGGGTTTACTTACGGTGGCGGAGAGAGCAATGGTTGGTGGCCCACGGGGTGTCAGGGCTGAAGTGGAATGAGCAGGGCGTCCACGCTGGAGGTGGTGCCATCCACGGGAGATCCGGTAGGGACAGGGGACTGATCCAATAGTTAATATACGTAGCATAATGGAAGCCAGATTTCTTCCTGTTGGGAAAGGGAGTCACAAATGTGGAAAGGGAAGAAAGGAGAATGAACTCTGTGGCGCTGGACTGGAGGAGTCCGTGTGAGCTCGTGGTCTGCAATATGTACAGGCGGATACAGAAATACATCCATGTAGAAGTGTGTGTACTCATGCACCGACTTCCTCTCTCTGTCTCCTGAGAGGGCCTAGGCCGCTATAGCAGTGAGCACACCCAGTGCCCAGATCTCGGTTTCTAAATGCCATTCTCCAATAAATGAAACCAGGGCTCCTTGGAGAAATGGCTGATGCTAGGGCTTGGGAGGGAAGGCACAAGATAAGCCTGAAATCTTTTTGTACCAGAAAGTGAGAGAGTACTCAAAGAATGATGGAATGTGCCCCCCCCCCAAAAAAAATGACACAGGAGCCAGGTTGAAGCCTCTCTCTTTGGCCAAACCAGGGACAATTTAAATTTCTCCACATCTTCACCAACACTTGTTTTGTTTGTTCATTTTGTTTTGTTCATAATAGCCATCCTGATGGGTGTGTGGTGGTATCTTACTGCAATTTTGATGTGCATTTCCTTAATGATTAGCAATGTCGAGCATGTTTTCAAGCGCTTGTTAACCATTACGTATCTTTAGAGAACTGTCTGTTAAAGTCCTTCACCTATTTTTGAATCATGTTGTTTGCTTTATAGTAATCCCTGGTCAGATATATGATTTGCAAATATTTTCTCCCATTCTGTAATTGCCTTTTTATTCTGTTGCCTTGTTACTCTTTTTACTCTGTGTCTTTTGATGCACAAATTTTTAAAATTTTCATGAAGTCAAGTTTGTCTATTTTCCTTTGTTGCCTGTGTCTTTTCTCTTATTGCTGGTGTCATATTCAAGAGATCATTGCCAAATCTAAAGTCATGAAACTTTACCCCTATTCCTTCTAAGAGTTTAATTATTTTAGGTCTTACATCTAGATCTTTGATTCATCTTGGGTTCATTTTTATATATGGTTTAGGTAAGGGTCCAACTTCGTTCTTTGGCAGGTGGATATCTAGTTTTCCCGAATCCACTTGCTGAAAAAACTGTCCTTTCCCCATTAAATGGTCTTGGCACCCTTATCAAAATCATTTGACCATATATGCAAGTGTTTATTTCCGGGTTATTCTATTCCATTAGTCCATATGTCTGTCTTTATGCCTGTACCATAATCTTTTGATTCCTGTAGCTTTGTAATAAGAGAGTGTGAGTCCTCTGGCTCTGTTCTTTGAGATTGTTTCAGCTAATCAGTGTCCCCTGAGATTCCATGTGAATTTTACAATGAGTTTTTCTATTTCTGCAAAAAAAAAAAAAAAAAAATGCCATTGGGATTTTAATAGTTATTGAATCTATCACTTTAGGTAGTTACTGACATCTTAACAATATTCATGGTTCCAATCCATGAACATGGAATGTGTTTCCATTTATTTATGTCTTCTTTAATTTCTTTCAAAAATGTTTTGTAGTTTTCACTGTACAAGGCTCTCACCTTCTGGGTTATGTTAATTCCTAAATATTTTATTCTTTCTGATGCTATTGTAAATGGAATTGTTTTTGTCATTTCCTTTTCAGGTTGTTCATTGTTAGTGTATAGAAATGCAGCTGATTTTTGTGTGTTGACTTTGTACCCTGCTACTTTTCTGAATTCATTTATTAGTTCCAACAGTTGTTGTGGGGTTTGGGGGGTTTTGTGGAATCTTCAGGGTTTTCTACATATAATATAGTACCATATATCTGCAAATAGAGACAATTTTACTTCTTCCTTTCCAATTTGAATACCTTTTATTTCTTTTTCTTGTCTAATTGCTCTGTTTAGAACTTCCAGTACTAGTCCAATAACAGTGGCAAAAGTGGGCACCCTTGCCTGTTTCTGATCTTAGAGGAAAAGCTTTTAGTCTTTCACCATTGAGTACGATGTTCACCGTGGAGTTTTTATATATGGTTTTTATTATGTTGAGGTAGCTGCCCTCCATACCTAGTTCGTTGAGTGTTTTATCATAAAAGGCTGTTTAATTTTATCACATGATTTTTCTGCATTGAGGTGATGGGGGGGTGTCCTTCATTCTGTTAATGTAGTGTATTACATTGATCAATTTTCATATGTTGAACAATCTTGCATTCCAGGAATAAAACCCACTTGGTCATGATGTATAATCCTTTTAATATGCTGCTGGATTCAGTGTGCCGGCAGTTTGTGGAGGATTTTTGCATCAATGTTCAAAAGGGATACTGGTCTGTGGTTTTCTTTGCTTATAGTTTCCTTTTCTGGCTTTGCCATCAGGGTAATGCTGGCCTCATAGAATGAGTTAGGAAGTGTTCCTTCCTCTTCAGTTTTTTGGGGGAAAGCTTGAGAAGGGCTGACATTATTTCTTTGAATGTTTAGTAGAAATTCACCAGTTAAGCCATCAGGTCCAGGGGTTTCCACTGTTGGGAGATGTTTGATTTACTGATCCAAGCTCCTTACTAGTTACAGTCCTATTCAGATTTTCTATTTTTGTGTGTGATTTAGTCTTGGTAGGTTTTGTGTTTCTAGGAATTTGTCTACTTCATCTAAGTTGTCCAATTTGTTGCCATAGTTATTCACAGTACTCTCTTATAATCTTTTTTATTTCTGCAGAAGTGGTAGTTAGGTCCACACTTTTCATTTCTGATTTTAGTAATTTGAGTCATCTCTCTATTTTTCTTGGTCTATCAAGCTAAACATTTGTCAATTTTGTTGATCTTTTTGAAGAACCAACTCTTGGTATAACGAATTTTCTACTGTTTTTCTATTCTCTATTTTGTTTATCCCTGCTCTAATCTTTATTAGTTTCTTCTTTCTGGCAGCTTTGGGTTTAGTCTGTTCTTCTTCTAGTTCCTTAAGTTAGAAAGTTAGGTTATTGGCTTGAGATCTTTCTTGCTGTTTAATGTAAGCATTTATAGCTATAAATTTCTCCCTTAGCTTTTGCCACATCCCGTAAGTTTTAGTATGGTGTGGTTTTGTTTTCATTCATCTCTAGTTATATACTAATTTCCCTTGTGACTTCTTCTTTGATCCATTGATTAAGAGTGTGTTGTTTAATTTCCACAATTTCGTGTTGTTTAACAGTTTTTCTTCTATTATTAATTTCTAACATCATCCCGTTGTAGTCAGAGTCTTTGTATGATATTTATCTTTTCATATCTATTTTTAAAATAAATTTATTTATTTTTGGCTGTGTTGGGTCTTCGTTGCGGTGTGCGGGCTTCTCATTGTGGTGGCTTCTCATTGCAGAGCATGGGCTCTAGGCGCATGGGCTTCAGTAGTTGTGGCACGTGGGCTCAGTAGTTGCAGTTCACAGGCTCTAGAGCACAGGCTCAGTAGTTGTGGCGCACGGGCTTAGTTGCTCCACAGCATGTGGGATCTTCCCGGACCAGGGCTCGAACCCACGTCCCCTGTGTTGGCAGACGGATTCTTAACCACTGTGCCACCAGGGAAGTCCCTATCTTTTCATATCTATTGAGACTTAATTTGTGGCCTAACACGTGGTCTGTCCTGGAGAATGTCCCATGTGCACTTGAGAAGAACGTGCATTCTGTTTTTGGGTGGCGGGTTCTGTATAGGTCTGTTAGATCTTGGTTATTGCGTTAAGTCCTCTATTTCCTTACTTATCTTCTATCTAGTTTTTCCATACACTATTGACAGCGGGGGTTTGAAGTCTATTACTGTAGAACTGTCTATTTCACCCTTCAGTTCTGTCAGTTTTTGCTTCATTTGCTGGTCTGTTATTAGGTATACACATGTTTACAACAGTTATAGCTCCTTGCTGTACTGAACATTTTGCTAATACATAATGTCCTTCTTACCTCTTGTGATCTTTTTTATTTAAAGTTTGTTTTTTTCTGATATTAGTAAAGCCACCCTACTGTCTTTTGGTTACTATTTGCATGGAATATCTTCTTCCAGCCCTTTACTTTCAATCTATTTGTATCTTTGGATCTAAAGTGAGTCTACTGTAGACAGCATATAGCTGGATTGTGTATTTTCATCTATTCTGCTAAGCTCTGTCTTTTGACTGCAGAGTTAGTCCATCTACGTTAAAAGCAATTATGGATAAGGAGGGACTTACTTCTGTCATTTTGCTATTTGTTTTCTATATGCCCTATAGCTTTTTTGTCCCCGATTTCCTGCATTCCTGTCCTCTTTCGTGTTTAGTTGATTTCTTGTCATGAAATGTTTAAATTCCTTTCTCATCTCCTTTGCTGTATATCCTACAGCTGTTTTCTTTGTGATACCATGAGGATTACGCTTAGCATCCTGAAGCTAGAACTCACTCTAATTTGAATCTGTAGCAGCTTAATTTCAATAACACCCAATTCTGCTCCCTTACAGCTCCATCCCCACTCCTTCTCCTTGTCGATTTCACAAAATTACATCTTTATACATTGTGTCTCACAGGGTCCTCAGGCTCTGTTCACTTTTCTTCAATCTTTTTTTTTTCCTGTTCCTCAGACTTGATCATTTCAACTGTCTTATCTACAACAGCACAGATTATTTCTTCTGCCCAAATCTGCCTTTGAATTCATCTGGTGAACTTTTCATTTCAGTTGTAAGCTCCAGAATTTACTTTTGGCTTCTTTTCAGGTTTTCTTTATTGGTCTCTATTTAGGTCTATTTATTGATATTTCCACTTTGTCTGCATATCATTTTCTTGACTCTCTCCACATCCTCCTCTAGTCCTTTGAGCCATCTTTAAGGCAGTTGCTTTAAAGTCTTTGTTTTGTAGATCTGCCCTCAGGTCTCTCAGGGACAGTTCCTGTTGATTTTTTTTTTCTCCCCCTTTGAATGGACCCTGTGTCCCTGTTTCTTTGAATGCCTTGTAATGTTTTGTTGAAAACTGGGCATTTGGATCTAATAATGTGGTAGCTCTGAAAAGCAGATTCTGCCCTCTTTCCCAGCATTTGCT
The DNA here is from genome assembly GCF_026419965.1 of Kogia breviceps. Taxonomy (NCBI): domain Eukaryota; kingdom Metazoa; phylum Chordata; class Mammalia; order Artiodactyla; family Physeteridae; genus Kogia; species Kogia breviceps. The sequence goes on from NC_081314.1 coordinate 146,774,601, forward strand.
GGGTTCTGTTGTTGATTTGTTTATTGTTTTTGTTTTTGGAGTATAGTTTCTTTACAGTGTTGTGTTAGTTTCTGCTGTACAGTAAACTGAATCAGCCGCACGTATACGTATAGCCCCTCTAAAAATATGGAACGCTTTGCAAATTCGCACGTCATCCTTGCTCAGGGGCCATGCTAATCTTCTCTGTACCATTCCAATTTTAGAATATGTGCTGCCGAAGCGAGCACTGTGTGTGTGTGTGTGTGTGTGTGTGTGTGTGTGTATGTTTAATTGCTGTAGGCTGTCTCTATGCTGTGCCTGAGGTGTAAACTTAGTCTTCTCAGGTCTTTTCTGAGCCTTTCCCTGGGTATATAGTCACTTTCTAGTTTTCCCCATATATGCAGTTGTTTTTGGATGTTCTCATCTTTGATGTCTGTGGCTCCAGAAGAGGAAAAAGCAAAAAACGAAGGACGATTTAAAAAAAAAGATGCCGGCCCTTTAAATGCTCTGGCAGTCACTTCGGCCTGAAGGGGAGGAACTGGCTGCGATGGAGGAGGTACAACTATGGCTACGCCCCCTCTGGGGGCCCCTCTGGGATGGGAAGCAGCAACCTGCCCTCAGATCACAGTCCCCTGTATGTGGGGGCAGAGTCCTGTTTCCCACCCTTACTCTCACAACCTATGCAGGTGGCTGCGAGGGCGAAGCTGCCTGCCCTGGGCCGGTGATGGGGGCTGAGTAGCCACTACTGTGCAAGAGCTGAATTTTACCAAAATTAACCGCAATTTACAACCCAGCCCTTCCCCCTTGAAGCTGCAAGGCTTCAACAGACTCCAGATTTCGAGAACTGTTCCATCATTCAGACGCTGCCAGTGCAATGGTCCCGGTGGGGAGACAGATTCTGCAGCTTCCTGCTCTGCCGTCTTCCCAGAATCCTCCCCCGTAACTCCGGGTGCCTCCTGCACAGGGGAGAGATGAGGCTCAGGGACATAAAGACGAAGAAAACTGTGTCTTGTCTCAAGGAGACAACAACTGCACATGGTAGAGGTTGGACTTTGGAGCCAGAAAAACCAGTGCAACCCCTGGCTCTGGCGCTGGCAGCTGTGTGGCCCTGGCCACGTCCCAAGTCTCAGGCTCCTGACCCAGAAAAGGGTGATAACAGTCACTGCTGTGAACATTCGGCAAAATGGCCCATGAGAGCACCTCCCGTGGTGGTCAGCAGGTCAGCACTCAGAAAATCATTTTCTTCCCATCTCCATGGAAACAGCCCTCAAAGTCCTCAGGCTTTGCTCTCCGCCAAATCCGAAGATCTCAGAGGGAAACCGTTCTCAAAATCAAGAGTGACCACTCACAGCTGATTTGCCCCAGCCCGCTGTGGCCCCATGGATAGGCGTGCCCTGTGCCTGCCAGGGGACAAGCCAGACCTGCCCAACGATAGGTAAAACTCAGGAACTAAACAAGAGCTCCAAAACATTTAAACCTGAAAATGTAATCCCGGGTCTCCCTCCGTCCAATCAATCCTCCAATCGTGCTGTGACCACACTCACACCGGGAAGGACACGCGTAGGCGTGCATCAGGCAGGGCACACGCAAGGACGGTCGCAGCGGCTCAGATGCAGTGGCCCAAGGCTGCAGCCAGCTCAGCTGTAAGGCAAGGCGTCCTCGCAATGGCGTGGTGAATCGCACGCCGTGATGCAAAATGAAAGAGCCAGACACGATGGAGAACATAATAAAGGATTCCACGCATATCAAGTTCAAAAAAGACACAACAATACATGATGTCAGAAATCAGGGCTGTGGTTACAGGGGAGCGGAGGGGAGCGAGCCCAAGAAGCCTCGAGGGGCGAGGGGCTTCTCCTGCTGCTGGCGCCCCGTCTCCTGACTTGGGAGTGGACTGCACAGGCGGTCAGGACAAGGAGAAATCAAGCTTGGCATGTGCTGCAACAGACGGGCCAACTTCCCTTTTCAGGTTAAAAAATAAAAGTAGAAAGGGCTGGGGAGCAGGATTCAACGGGCACAGGCTGTTTGTTCTGGACCAGAAGCAAAGAGCAGAGCATCCGGCCCCGCGCGCAGCGCCGAATGCCAGCACGGTACGCCTGGTGCACACCCGCTGCGGCGCTGAGAGCAAAGCTCGCTGCCCCGGTGGGGTCTAGGAGGGACATCCATGGATGCCCGCTGGCCCTGCAATTAGAGGGGACAGGCAGCTGGCACCCGGACATGGGAAGCCCCGAGGGCTCAGGTGGCGGATCCAGACACAAATCTTACGCGGGCACGACAGACGCTTCACAACAGACGCAGACCAGACATCCAGCCCTTGCGTGAGAATGAGTTCCAGACTGCTGCACAGTCTCAATAAAACGACATCTGAGCTCTGCATCGCCGCCCGCCCCCACTGCAGGTTACCTCTGGTTACCTGGGCATCCCCCCACCTGGTTCCCCAGCCTGACACTCGGTACGAGAAGGTCAGAGAAAGAGGCAGGACAGTCTGTCCATATGGGGTTCCATTGCTGCAGGTCTGTGGCACCTCTTGACAACTTCCTATGACCTATGCTTCCCTTCCCTCGATACATGTAGATTGAGAACGGGCTTAGAATTGCAGTAACGATCCAAAAGCTTGTATCACTGACCAGCTTTGTATCCTCAGCGCTGGCACACAGTGGGAGCTCAGGGATTATTTTTTCAGTGATTTAATCTCCAGTTTGCAATTTTACATATAGCAATATATACAACACACATAGTTCTTAGTCTATATCTAACGAGCTAACATTTATTAAGGGCTTATTATGTGCCAAGCCCTGTTCTAAGCAAGACACAGATGAATATATGTAGTTTCTTCTACATGTAATTTTCACGATTCTAGCAAGTGGGCATTCCTTTTGCCCTCCCTGTATGGATGAGACACTGGCAGAGGTGAGTTATCTATCTCACCCACGATCATAGTTGCTTATCTCGTCTAAGCCTTCTGCTACAAACTGTGTCTCCCCACAATTCATATGTTGACATCTTTCTTCTTATAAATTCATTTATTTATTTCTTTATTTTTGGCTGCGTTGGGTCTCTGTTGATGTGCACGGGCTTTCTCTAGTTGCGGCGAGCGGGGGCTACTCTTCACTGCGGTGCACAGGCTTCTCGTTGTGGTGGCTTCTCTTGTTGCAGAGCACAGGCTCTAGGCGCGTGGGCTCTAGGTGCACGGGCTTCAATAGTTGTGGCATGTGGGCTCAGTAGTTCTGGCTTGCAGGCTCCAGAGTGCAGGCTCCGTAGCTGTGGCACATGGACTTAGTTGCTCTGCGGCCTGTGGGATCTTCCCAGGCCAGGGATCAAACCTGTGTCCCCTGTATTGGCAGGCGGATTCTTAACCACTGCGCCACCAGTCAAGTCCCATACACTGACATCTTAATGCCTGATGTGATGGTGTTAGGAGGTGGGGCCTTTGGGGTGATGAGGTCATGAGGGTGGAGCCCCCGTGAATGGGATCAGGGCCCTCATTACTCACAGTGCAGTGGCTCTGGGGAACCTGTTTTCATGGAAACAATCTAGGTCTTCCTGCTGCCCGGTTTCCTAAGACCACTTATTTCATGCTGGTTCCCCCGGCACTTGGGTTGCTGTACCACCCATCTTGCTGCCGTGAATAGAAGTTGTCAATGGCTTTCAAACATGTGGTTAATGGTGACTGCAAATGCAAATGCGAATGACAGTTCCTTTTCTGGCCGTGTTGGATTTACTGTTGGAAATTTCATGTAGGACAAGGCATCTTCCAGTCTTGTCTCCAACCGGCCTCCCCAGCTGTGATCGCTACACTCCCAGAACTCTCTCAGTGTTGCCACACCCATGCCCTCCACACTGCCACCAGTGGGAGGCCAGGAGAGGGGCCAGGGTGGAGCCAGAAGAGATGGCCCATTTGCACATATGCAAGGTCCATGACTTTTCCCACAGGGTGAGCCTGACATAATTGCCTGGGTCGGAGACCAGAAAGGATAAAGGTATGGGAGCAAAAGGGCCTCACGGCCCTCAGGGGAGATGGGTGTGGCCACTCCCAGGACTGCCTGCTGACAGCCGGGGGGGCACACAGGGCAAAGGAGGCCCCCCGCCATCTTGCTGCCCTTGGGTGCTTTACCTGAGCAGTGGAACATGGAAGGGCGAGCAGAAGTTGGGCATGCAGACACACACACGCGCACACACACACACACACACAACACAACACACACAACACACACACAACACACACACAACACAACACATGCGCGCGCACACACATACAACACAACACAACACACACAACACACACAACACAACACACACAACACACACATACAACGCACGCGCACACACACACAACACAACACACAACACACAACACACAACACAACACACACGCACACACGCACAACACACACAACACAACACACAACACACATACAACACACACATACAACACACAACACAACACACACACAACACAACACACACAACACACACAACACACACAACACAACACACACGCACACACACACAACACACACACAACACACAACACAACACACACACAACACACACAACACAACACACACGCACACACGCACGCGCACACGCACACACACAACACACACAACACACACAACACACACACAACACAACACACGCGCGCACACACACATACAACACACACAACACACACACAACACAGCACACACAACACACCACACACACAACACACACAACACAACACACACAACACACACACAACACACACACAACACACACAACACACACACACACAACACACACACAACACACACACAACACACACACACACACACAGGGCTGCCGCCCACGAGCGAGGGAGGCACTGGTCAAACCCAGGAGGTAGAGTATAGAGGCTCACGAAGTGCCCCCAAAAGGGAAAGATGGGGATCGGCCATTTCCAAGCATGAGAAGTACTTGGAAAATTCAGAGGAAGGCACTTCAAGGTGTGGGGCCCCTGTGAGGGTTCCCAAACCACTTTGATTTGCTGAACCCGTCCACCTATGCCTGAGGCACGGGGTTCCACTTGCCCTGGTCCAAGCGTGGTCCCGGGGAGGTACTACTGGGGTCAGGGGCCCAAGGAACGTCTCCAGGGATGGAAGCCCTCAGCTTGCTTTGAATGATGCTGTGTGGTGTGCACGTCTGTCAGTGCCCACCCAACGGCATCACGGAGCTCTCCGTCTTTCCGTGCGTAAATTAACCCCTGCCCCAAAAGGCAACCAACCCCACAAAGGCAGGACAGGCGGCCACTGGTCCCAGCCGGCTCCCCTTCCCGTGGACTCCCTCCTGCCGCCCTCCCCTCTCTCCTCCTTATCAACTGCCCCGCCTCTACCAGTCCGTTCCCATAAACACACACCAGGCCATAAACACACACCAGGCCAGGCACCTCCCATGTTTAATAAGTGTCCCACTGACGTCCTCTTCCCGTTCCAGGATTCAAGCCAGGCTCCCACACTCCCCCGGGTTGCCGGGTCCCCACTCACCTCCACACCGAGGCTGTCCCCAGTCCACCCGTCCGTAGCGGCCGTGACGCCTTGGAAGGGTGAGCCCTGGAGACTGTCCCTCCAAGAGGGCTTGTCTGACATTGTTTCATGGGTTACTCGTGTTGACAGGAGCTCCACAGCCATGATGTCAGGTCCTACTCAGTGCATCAGGCAGGTCAGGGGGTACGTGGTGTCCACAAGCCTGATGACAGGGGAGGCTGACCTTCATCACCAGCCTAGGGGGTTTCCGTTGTAAAGGCATGGTTTCCCTTTGTAATGAATAAATATCTTGGAGGAGGTACTTTAAAACTGCGCAGCTCTCCTGTTGCTCCCCAAACCCCTGCCCTCTGAATTGAGCATCCGTCGGGGGGTCTTGCTGGCAATGATTATCACGGTGGCAGGTGCCCAGTGGTGATTTTGAATTTCAGTCCTTCCTTTGACATTTTAATTGGAACTCTTCTGTAAGGAAGAACTGTCTCTTCTCCACCATTTATTTATTTATTCAATACTTTATATGAGCTTGTGGATACCTGTTTTATGCTAGGGTTATAATACAACTCAATCACCATTTATTCAGTTGCCCAGATTATCCTAGATCTGGCCACTGGGAACTGCTGCAGGCTGCTTGCTGTGTACTTTCAACAAATGCCCCTCTTTTTCAAGCAATTCCTTATTTTCTCGTTCCACAAGATGTTTCAGCCTCAGCTTGTATTTCCCTACCACAGTCCTGGAATCAACCAGTTCTCCAAGGATCCTTGGTTCCTTACATTGGAGAATGGTGCTTAGACACCAAGATTTGGGCGCCAGGTGAGTTCACTGTGACTGAGGTGTCATTGTCTTTGAGCAACGAGAGCTAGAAAATATGTATATATGCTAACCCAAGCATATGCATGCATACTCTGTATTAATTTCTGTGTCTACATGTCTACATACCCGTATATCAAAAACCACAGATTCACACTAATTTCTCAGATATAGTCCAATACCACCAGGTTCCTTGCAGCTCTCCCCTTTCCTTACTTGTAACGTCTTTCTCCAACAGTAAGAATCCTGGCCTCCTTCTCCACCATGTATTTAATTATTTTTTCAGTCCTAATGTGCACACAGAGTAATTTTTTTACAAGATATTAAATATAATTCCCTGTGCTATACAATATATCCTTGTTGTTTATGTATTTTATGTACAGTAGTTTGTATCTGTTAATCCCATACTCCTAATTTGTCCCTCTCCCCTCCCTCTCCCCTTTGGTAACCATAAGTTTGTTTTCTATGTGATTCTGTTTCTGTTTTGTATATACATTTATTTGTATTATTGTTTAGATTCCACATACAAATGATATCATATAGTATTTGTCTTTCTCTGACTTATTTCACTAAGCATAATACTCTAGGTCCATCCATGTTGCTGCAAATGGCATTATTTCATTCTTTTTTATGGCTGAGTAATACTCCATTATATAAATATACCACATCTTCTTTATCCATTCATCTGTTGATGGACATTTAGGTTGCTTCCATATGCTGGCTATTGTAGATAATGATGCTATGAACATTGAGGTGCGTGCATCTTTTTCAAAATAGTTTTCACTTTTTCCCAGGAGTGGGATTGCTGGCTCATATGACAGCTCTTTTTTTTAGTTTCTTAAGGAAGCTCCATAGCTCCATACTGTTTTCCATAATGGCTGCACCAATTTACATTCCAACCAACAGTGTACAAGGGTCCTCTTTTCTCCGCACCCTCTCCAGCTTTTATTATTTGTAGAATTTTTGATGATGGCCATTCTGACTGGTGTGAGGTGATACCTCATTGTGGTTTTGATTGCATTTCCCTAATAATTAGCAATGTTGAGCATCTTTTCATGTTCCTGTTGGCCACCTGTATGTCTACTTTGGGAAAAATGTCTATCTAGGTCCCATGTCCATTTTTGTTATTGGGTTATTTGTTTTTTCAATATTGAGTTGTATGAGGTGTTTGTATATTTTGGATATTAACCCCTTGTCACTTGCACTGTTTGCAAATATTTTCTCCCATTCCGTAAGTTGTCTTTTCATTTTGTTGATGGTTTCCTTCGTTGTGTAAAAGCTTGTAAGTTTGATTAGGTCCCATTTGTTTAGTTTTACTTTTATTTCTTTTGCCCTGGGAGACTCTGACCTAAGAAAACATTGCTATGATTTATGTTGGAGAATATTTTGCCTATGTTCTCTTCTAGGAGTTTTATGGTGTCATGTTTTATATTTTAGGTCTTTTAAACCATTTTGAGTTTATTGTTATATACGATGTGAAGAAATGTTCTAATTTCATTGATTTACATGTAGTTGTCCAGTTTTCCCAGCACCACTTGCTGAAGAGACTGTCTTTTCTCCATTGTATATTCTTGCCTCCTTTGTCATAGATTAGTTGACCGTATGTGTGGGGGGTTATTTCTGGGCCCTCTATTCTGTTCTACTGATCTGTGTGTGTCTGTTTTTGTGCGAGTACCGGGCTGTTTTTGATTACTGTAGCTATGTAGTACTGTCTGAAGCCTGAAAGGATTATATCTCCTTTGTTCTTTTTCCTCATGATTGCTTTGGCAATTCTGGGTCTTCTGCGGTTCCATATAAACTTTAGGATATGTTTTTCTAGTTTTGTGGAAAATGTCATGGGTATTTTGATAAGGATTGCATTAAATCTGTAGATTGCTTTGGGTAGTATGGACATTTTAACCATTTTAATTCTCCTATTCCAAGACCATGGGATATCTTTCCATTTCTTTGAATCATCTTCAATTTCCTTTATCAATGTGGTTTTTTTTGTTGTTGTTTTTGTTTGTTTTTGCCACGTGGCATGTGGGTTCTTAGTTCCCTGACCAGGGGTCCAAACCCACGCCCTGTGCATTGGAAGCATGGAGTCTTAACCACTGGACCGCCAGGGAAGTCCCTCCTTTATCAATGTTTTAGAGTTTTCATCATATAGGTCTTTCACCTCATTGGTTAAGTTTATTCCTAGGTATTTTTTTATGCAATTTTAAACAGGATTGCTTTTTTACTTTCTCTTTCTGATATTTCATTAATAGTGTAAAGAAGCACAATAGATTCCTGTGTATTAATCTTGTATTCTACTACCTTGCTGAATTCATTTATTAGTTGTAATAGTTTTGTGTGGAGACTTTAGGGTTTTTAATATAGAGTATCATGTCATCTGCAAATAGTGACAGTTTTACCTCTTCCCTTCCAATTTGGATACTTCTTTAAAAATTTATTTATTTATCTTCGGCTGTGTTGGGTCTTTGTTGCTGCATGCGGGCTTTCTCTAGTTGCGGCGAGCAGGGGCTACTCTGTTGCAGCGCGCGGGCTTCTCATTGCGGCAGCTTCTCTTGCTGTGGAGCATGGGCTCTAGGTTCATGGGCTTCAGTAGTTGTGGCACGCAGGCTCAGTAGTTGTGGTTTGCGGGCTCTAGAGCACAGGCTCACTAGTTGTGGCTCACAGGATTAGTTACTCTGCGACATGTGGGATCCTCTGGGACCAGGGCTCAAACCTGTGTCCCCTGCATTGGCAGGCGGATTCTTAACCACTGTACCACCAGGGAAGTCCCTTGGATACCTTTTATTTCTTTTTCTTGTCTGATTGCTATCTCTAAGACTTCTGATACTACGTTGAATAGAAGTGGTGAGAGTGGGCATCCTTGTCTTGTTCCTGAATTTAGCAGGAATGTTTTCATCGAGTATTATGTTGCCTGTGGGTGTATCACAAATGGCCTTTATCATGTTGAGATATGTTCCCTCTATACCCACTTTGGTGAGTTTTTATCATGAATGGATGTTGAATTTTGTCAAATGCTTTCTCTGCATCTATTGAGATGATCATGTGGCTTTTGTCTTTTCTTTTGTTAATGTGATGTATGTATCACATTGATTTTGCATATATTGAACCATCCTTGTGACCTGAATGAATCCAACTTGATCATGGTGTACGAACCTTTTTATGTGTTGTTGGATTCAGTTTGATAATATTTTGTTGAGGATTTTTGCTTCTATATTCATCAAAGATATTGGCCTGTAATTTTTTTTTTGTAGTGTCTTTGTCTGGTTTTGGTATCAGGGTAACTGTGGCCACAAAGAATTGATTTGGGAGTGGTTCCCTCCCCTTCAATTTTTTGGAATAGTTTTAGAAGGACAGGTATAAATTCTTCTTTGTATGTTTGGTAGAATTACTCAGTGAAACCATCAGGTCCTGGATTTTGTTTGCAGGGAATTTTGGAGGGTTTTTTGTTTTGTTTTGTTTTGTTTTTAACAGATTCTATTTCACTTCTAGTGATCAATCTGTTCAAATTATCTGTTTCTTCTTGACTCAGCTTTGGTGGGCTGTATGTTTCTAGAAAGTTGTCCATTTCTTCTACATTGTCCAATTTGTTGTTTATAGTGTTCTCTTATGATTTTTTGTATTTCTGTGGTATTGGTTATTTCTCCTCTTTCATTTCTTATTTTATTTGGGTCCTCTCTCTTTTCTTGGTGAACCTTGCTAGAGGTTTGTCAATTTTGTTTATCTTTTTTTTTAAAAAAAACTGCTCTTAGTTTTATTGATCTTTTATATTATTTTCATCTCTCCTTATTTCCTCTCTGACATTTACTATTTTCTTCCTTCTGCTGACTCTGGGTTTTGTTTGTTCTTCTTTTTCTAATTCTTTTAGGTGGTAGGTTAGGTTGTTTATTTGACATTTTTCTTGTTTCTGGAGGAATACCTGTATCACTATGAACTTCCCCTCTTAGAACTACTTTTGCAGCATCCCATAGGATTTGTAAATTTGTTTTCATTTTCCTTTGTCTCTAGGTATTTTCTGACACAGAGTAGTTTCAGTATTACTAACCCATAGCCCTGTGTGAAACAAATTTACTATCTAAAGGACAGTATTTTGTCCAATTCTTTTTGTCTTTAGACTTAACAGTATCCTGCCAAAATACTGTTCTCCAAAGTGACTTAAGTTGGTTCTTTCCTTCCTGGCCTCCTTCACAGAGGTTCATTACTCACTGTAAGAGAGTTAGGTTCATTTGTTACTGTTTGTATTCATTTCTCCCCATATAGTGCTTGGTTTTCATCATTTATTTGGGGGTGCACTACTATGGTTCTAAGAATGGGAGCTTTAAAAAAAAAAAGTATCCAGTTCCCTGGCAGTCCAGTGGTTAGGACTCTGTGCTTCCACTGCAGGGGGCATGGGTTCAATCCCTGATTGGGGAACTAAGATCCCACATGCCCCACGGTGCGGCCAAAACAAAACTAAACCAAGTATCCTTAGGTGAAATTTGCTCTCACTTCCCCCACCCCCCCCACCCCCGCAGGCAACCAACCACCCTCTTTAGTTGTTGGTTTATCCTGTATTTCTTCTGCACAAATAAGCAGGTGCCTGTGTCTTTTCTTCTATCCCCATCTTTCTCACATGAAGGGATCACGCTACAGACACACTTGTGCATGGTGTCGTCCTGGTAATCACTGCGCCTGTTCATATAGATCTTCTTCATTCATCACTATGGCTGCACAGGCTCCACCATGTGGGTGTACCCTGTTTATTTACCCCTCCCTATGTGGGCATTGGCACTGGTTCCGACATTTCACAGTGACAAATCATGCTCAATAAATAACATTATGGGTGTGTATTTTCATATTGTTGGACATGTATCCTCAGGGTAGATCCCAAGAAGTGGGAGGAGAACATAAGTGCATGTGTGGTTTTGCTAGTTATTTGCCAAATTTCCCTCCAAAAGAGTTGTGCCGATTTGCGTTCCTTCTAGCAATGTACAAGAGGGCTTTTCCCCAGAGCCTCACCAACTGTGTCATTTTATTTTAAGTTTTTGGCAATCTGGTAAGTGAGAAACAGTATCTCATTGTCGTTTTAATTTGCATTTCTCTAGTTATGAGTCTGAACTTCTTTTTTTTCATGTTTGAGAGTCATTTTTATACCCTTTTTGTATATTATTTGGGCATGTCTTTTGCCCATTTCTCCCCGGTTTTTAATATTTTGTCACTCAATTGTTTAAAGAGCTTTTTATATGTTAGAGATATTACAAAGAGACAACTCTTTGGTCTGTGTTGCATATACTTCCTCTCAGTTTATCAGTTCAGTTTTTATTTGGCTTGTGGTGTTTTCTGTGATAGTTTTTTTTTTATTTGTATGCAGTCAAATGTATCAGTACTTTTCTCATATTGTCTCTGGATTTGGGGTCATAGTTAGACCTTCCCTACAGCAAAGTTAAGAAGAAATCCACCTATATTTTCTCCCATTACTTGTGTAGTTTCATTTTTTACTTCCTAATCTATTTGGATTTCATTCTTGTGTATGGAGTGAGACAAGGATCTAATTTTACCTTTTTCCAAATGGCAATCCAATTGTCCCAGGACATTTTCTAAAAAATTCATCTTTACCCAATGATATGAGACACTACCTTGTCACTCACTCGGCTTCCACATACACTTGTGGCTGCTTCTGCATTTTCCTTCTTATTCTGAGCTCTATTTATTCATGTACCTGCACCAAACGGTCTTGACTATAGAGGTTTGATGGTGTTAACGCTGGTTGGATTGGTCCCCCTCATCGTTTTTTCATGTTTTTCTGGCTATTTTTGTTTGTTTTTCCATATGAACTTCAGGATCAACTTGCCTAACTCCACAACACGGCTAATATTCTTAGTGGGACTGCTCTGAATTTGTAAAGTTAGGGAGACCTGGCATCTTTGTAAAGCTGAGTCACCCCATGCAAAAGGAGACATGTCTTTCCATTCCTTCAAGTCTACTTTTGTGTCTTTCAAGACTGCTTTAAAATGTTAATTGTAGAGGTTTCCACGTTTCTGGTTAAATTTATTCCTGAGCAAACTTTGCTGCGATTGTAAATGGAATTTTTCTGTATTGTCTCTTATTGTTCATATCTAGGCAGGCTATTGACTTTTTAATATTAACTTTGTATCCAGCTACTTCACTGAATTTTTTTTTTTAAATCATCGAGATCCCCTAAGGGTTTTCCAGATATACCATCATGTCATCTGCAAATAGAGATGGTTTTACTTCTTCTTTACCAATTGTTATGCCTCTAATTGACTCCTCTTGTCTGATACATGCAGGATGGTAGAAAAGGTAGCGGGCATTCGTGCCTTTTTCCTGATCTTAATGGAAATGCCTCTAAGTGCCTCTTCATAAAGTAAGGTACTGGCTTCAGGACTAAGGTGTATCTTGTCAGATGGCTGTAAACAGTGTGACTGTACTTAATGCCACTGAACTGTACACTTAAAAATGGCTAAAACGGCATGCTGTATGTATATTTTACCACGATTTTATTTCCCCTCAATTCCCATTCTTCTATCACGGTACTGAATTTTGTACAAGACGTATCCATGGAGAGAAGTATGCATTTTTTTCTTAGATGTGTTAATGTGATAAGTGATACTAATATTGAACAAACTTTACATTCTTAAAATAAATCCCATTCAGTCATGATGTATTATTTTTGTAATGCTATTGTATTATTTTTATGTTAGATTCCAGCGGCTAGTACTTAGTAATTTTGCACTGATAATTCATGAGTGATATTGGTATACAGGTTATTCCCTTTATACTGTCTTTATCTGATTTAAGTATCTGATATTATACCAGCTTCACAAGAGGAATTAGGAATTGCTTTCCTTCCTTTTCTACACTCTGGAACACTTTATGGTGCTCTGGGACTATCTAGTCCTTGAAATTTGGTAGAATTTCCCTGTGAATGTCTGGGCCTGTGGTTTTTCTGGGGTAGTTCCTTAAGAACTTTCTTATGTATACTTATTTCTAACATGCTGTTGTCCTCATTTAACCACATACAGTGAAGAGCTTTCCAACACGCACCTACCAGAGAAAAGTCTGCTCTCACCTGTGCTGGTGGTTTCGGGGGTCTTTTGAATACTGAACTTTGTTAAGGTTCAAAGCAAGCTTCCCAGCAAGGCTCAACTACAGAGGGGCCCAGACCACACGGTGCTGTACAGTCAGACTTGACTTGGCAGGATTCACAGGTGCAGGGCCAGCAAGTGGGGGGCCTGCTTTGTCTGCTCTTCAGGTCAGATTAGGAAAGCTGGAGAGTTGAGGTAGATCATCACGTGATCCTAATTCAAGGGCGCTGTCTGGCCGCCTGTTGTGCAGAACAAGCCACTTCACTGGAATATTCTCTGTCATCGGAATATTTCACAAAAGGAGCAGATGTTCCGAGCAGGGTCGCCGGGACAGATGTCTCACAGCCTTTTGATTTCTCTGGGTAATGGTCCGTCTGAGCCGGTAACCTCAAAGAACACTGACGTAAGAGATGCTTGGCCCGGAACCGCAGGCGTCCAGGAACCTGACCTCCTCTGTGGCCGCCCCTGCCCACCTGGCTACCGCCCGTGCCCTCTCAGCCGCGCCGGCCGCTCACAGGCTCCTCCCCCGCCCCGACGCCTCCCCTCCCCCCCCAGACGCCTCCCCTCCCCGTCAGGCCAGCAAAAATCAAAACAAAACACCCAGAGGAGCCATGAACACAGCTTTATTATTTTCTTTCATTTCTCTGTCATGGAACTGGAACCAGCAAAACATAACATCAAATGTCAGGCTGGTGATTTTCTGCTTCAAAAACTGGCAAATCCCACTGTGAATCTTAGCACCACTTTGCCTCCATTTCACAGGTAAAAAGCCAGGCTTGGGGGGAAAAATAAATGGTTTTTGACGCGGAAATCAGTCTTCCCACACGCTCCTCCCCACGTCAGGTGGGCTTGTCCTGCGTCTTTCGTCCCATGCTTCCGCCCCCCACTTCCTAAACCAGCTGTTTCAAAGGTAGGCAGGGTGGAGAAAACCTTCCCCGATACAGTGTGATGCCCAAAGATCATAAAAAGACGGCTGAATCTGACTACCGGAAAAGGCCATATTAAAAAGATGGGTGAGGGCTTCCCTGGTGGCGCAGTGGTTGAGAGTCCGCCTGCCGATGCAGGAGACACGGGTTCGAGCCCCGGTCCGGGAAGATCCCACGTGCCGCGGAGCAACTAAGCCCGTGAGCCGTGGCCGCTGCGCCTGTGCGTCCGGAGCCTGTGCTCCACAGCGGGAGAGGCCACAACAGTGAGAGGCCCGCGTACCGCAAAAAAAAAAAAAAAAAAAAGATGGGTGAATCTGACTACCGGAAAAGGCCATATTAAAAAGAAAATATCCACAACAAAGCCAAGAGTCAAACTTGGAAAGATGTGCAATTCACATAACAGAGGAAAGGCTAGAAAGACGGTCTTCAGATCAGCCCCCCTGCCCCCAGGAAACACTGCCAAGCAGCTGGGCCAAGGACAGTCACAGGCAGGTCAGAGAAGAGAGGCCAGGCCCCACTCGTCACAGGACAGATGTGACTCAACCTCAGACCACAGGGAACACGGCGGGCCCAGACACACACACCCTCGACCCCCAGGACCAACTGGAAACCTGGCGACACAGGCCTGAGGACTTTTTGCCTCAAGTAATCCTTGGGCCGCAGCACAGGGGGGGCAGGTGGAAGGGAATTCGGAGGCAGGGCAGCTGAGTTGGGGACAGGGAGCCTGAGAAGAGGGAACTGCCCGGGTCCCCTTGGGCCTCTGCTTCAACACCACCCTGCTCACGTGTGGTGAAACCCCGCGAGGCTCACACGAGTACTTCTGCGGACAGGACAATTCCCAGACCAGGCGTCATCCGAGGCCCCTCCGGCCAGCCTAGCATATGGGGAGACTTCATGAACATACAGGGTGTTCCCCAGGGACGCCAGGTGGGCCGGCCTCAGAAAGCAGAGTACACTATCCCTCTAAAGGCTGTTCCAGACCTGCCCCGATGAGCTCGAAAGCAGGCCCCAAAAGGATCAACTTCATCCACAGGAGGTGAACAGCCTGCCAGGAAGAGTGAAACATTCTTTAAAGGAAGATCATAAAGCTGAGCATTCAGCCGTGAAAGTGTCACAACATCAGGCACCCAATAAAAAACCTCCTGGACACAGTAGCAGGAAAACAGGTGCCGCAAACAGAAGGTAAACCAGTCCGCAAAAACAGACCAGAAATGACAGAGAAGACGGAGTCAACGTAAAAGAAAACAATCATTTTAAGTATGAGAAAAATGAAAGGTACTTTTAAAAGAAAATCGAAATTACAGAGATGAAAAATACAGTATCTGATTCAGAAAATACTCAGCCTTGGATTGACAGCAGCTTACACACCACAGAAGAAAAGATCAGGGAATGTGAAGATGAGAAACAGAATCCATCCATGGAATTCCCTGGTGGCGCAGTGGTTAAGAATCCGCCTGCCGATGCAGGGGACGCGGGTTTGCGCCCCGGTCCGGGAGGATCCCACGTGCCGCAGAGCGGCTGGGCCCGTGAGCCATGGCCACTGAGCCTGCGCGTCCGGAGCCTGCGCTCCGCAACGGGAGAGGCCACAACGGTGAGAGCGTGCCGCAAAAAAAAAAAAAAAAAAAAAAAAAAAGGAGGTGTGTCAGTCAAGAGATAGAAATCACACAGATAATTTGAGGAGGAAAACTCTAATATAAAGAATTGTTAAATAGGAACAGAGGGTTGCTGAGTCCAGTGTAAAGAGCTTTCAAGAACAAAGGAATCTGAGGTCTGGGAGTAGCCAGCAGCTCCAGGACTGATGCAGAGGGTCTGAGAAGGAACAACCCAGGAGCAGCGCGGCATCTGTGGACCTCGGGGAGGTGGCAGCACCCCAGTGGGGGTCCGGGGTGGGGACTGGACCTTGTTTGAGGTGGTGCGGCTGGTGGCGCCGGCGAGCAGAAAGCCTCCTGCCCGGCTTCCGGCAGCTCCACTGGGGCACCGGGAGACGGACTCCCCGGGAGCTGGCCGTGGTGCCAGGGCACGTGCCAGGACACCTCCCGCTGGGGTGCGGAGGACGCTCGCTGGGAGCCCACTGGGGCGTCATAGAGCACCCCGTGCTGCCGGCCGGCATATCAGAGCCCACGAAGAAAGAACCCTGGGCCCTGGAGCAGCAGCCCCGTCCTCCTGCAGTGGCCCCCAAGCCCGGCCCAGCGCCCTCCACTAACCATGCCTGCCACTGTGCCAACCTGCAAAAGAAAAGGCAGAGGGTCCAGCTGCAGGGGCACGAAGCCGGGCACGGGCTTTGTGCACAGACACTGAGGCCACCGGCACAGAGGAAAACAGACACTGGGGAGACCAGGGCGGCCCCGAGACAGAGCGGGAACATCTCCAAAGAAATGAAAATGAAAGAACTACATCCAGTGAAAATATCCTTCTACAACGAAGGCCACCACAGCAATTCAACGGAGGACAGACAGCCTTTCCAGCAAGTGGTGCCAGGGCGGGCAGACGTCCACAGTCAAAGAACAGAACCTCACATCTTACATACAAATTAACTCATGATGGATCGTGGACTTAAATGTAAAACACGAAACTATGAAGCATCTAGAAATATCACAGGAGGAAATCCCGAGGGTCCAGGGCTAGGAAAAGGATTCTTGACACCAAAAGCACCATCCGTCAAAGGAAAAAACCAATCAACTGGAGCCCATCAATATTACCTGTGTTTGCTTTGCAAAAGACCCCGTGTTCAAAGGATGAAAAAAGGAATTGCACCCTGGGAGAAGACGGCTGCAAACCATATCTGGCAAAGAACTTGAATAAAGAACTCTCAACACTCACTTAAGATAAAACAGTGACGACACCCAACGCTGGTGAGCACGCAGAGAAAGTGGGTCAACGTGCAACAGCCACGGGAATGCAAACTGACACCCCCACTCTGGCAAACGGTACGGAGCTTTCTTACAAAGCCGCACGTGTGCTCCACACAACCCGAATTACTTAGAGCGACCCCCAGACGTTTTCCCCACCAAAGCCAAGGTTGTGGCTGGACCAGCCTGTCTGGTTCTTACGGTTGCAGGACACGCTTCAGCAAAAGCCACCAGGGAACTTTGAGAAATGAGGTTTATTACTCAGTCCTAGAGGGCACAGCATGCCCGAGGGCCACACAGCGAGGCCGAGGAGAGAGTGACCGTGCCTGGGGCGCCGCCTCCACTGGGGCCGACGCTGGGGTGCCTAGGGTTTCAAGGGCTCACTGTTGATTGGCTACTTTGAGGCTTAAGCGTGGGAATTAGGTTGTGGGAAGGGCAAAGCAAGGTCATTCGTGCGGTCAGTTTATCTAGGCTACCAGGGCTTTCTGAAAGAGGAACCTTATGCACAGTACACACCATACTTCTGACAACTAAGATTAAAAACAGAATGTAAAATAGCTCATGAATAACTTTTACATAGATTATACGTTGAAACACTATTTTGGCTGTATTCGGTTAAACAGACTATTCTCAAAATTTTATCTGCTTTTTCAAAGTGACTAGTGAACACTTTAAATTACACACGTGGCTCCTCTGAATTCCCACTGAAACCCAAAATTTGGAGGATAAGAAGACACTGTCTACAAAAAACAAACAAAAAAATACTTTAAATATAAATACATAGGTTAGAAGGGATGAAAAAAGAAATTCCATGCTAACACTAACTTTTTACTTGGAGTGGCTGCATATTCACAGGATAACCTACACTTCAGAACGAAGAACAGGACTAGGGACAGAGGGATATTTCAGAAGGATAGGGCATCATTCATTCATCAAGATGACACGCTGCTCCCACGTGTGTACACACCTAATATCAGAATCAAAAACCACTAGGACAATGGAGAAAACTAATTCCACAATTAGACGTTTAAGTACTGCTTTCAGTACATGAGAGAGGTACACGGAAATGAGGAGGATGGCTGTGTTCCTGAAGTCGGTAACAGCCAACAGCATCACCGACGTGACCTGACGGACATTCACAGAACGTTCCTCCAGCCAGCAAGGACGGGACGTGCTCTCTTCAAGGGCCCGTGACACCCCCACCGTATCGTGGAGCATAAAACAAGGCTCCGTAAATCTAAAAACAAAGGAATCAAAGTACATCGAGACCACAGTGGAATTAAAACCAGAAACCAATTTTTAAAATTTGAAGAAAAAAACATCCAACGTTTGGGAATTTAACCACACTTCCAAACAGCCCATGCGGCAAAGAAATCACAGTGGAAATCCGAAAGAAAAATGCACGTCAACACGTACAGAATTCAAGTAACAGTGCTGCAGGGGAAAAAAGCCACGACATTCTCTCTACGTTTAGACTAGAAAGCTCTCTCAAGACAGTCAGTCGCTAGCTGTTGGCAGGAGGCCTCAGTTCCCTGCCACGGTAACCCATCCGCAGGCCTGAATGTCCCCATGACCGTGTGCCGGCGTCCCCCGAGCGGTGATGCACGCTTTGTTAGGGCGACTTTGCTGAGAACAGGGTCAAGGTTAAGTCTCGACACCAAGTGGGCTGCTTCGCTGGCCCGTAACTCCAAGTCTGGCCCTTTGCAAAATCAGACCTCAAAGGCTGAGCAAGAGAATGTACCGGGCCTTACGTTTTCCGTTCACGGCAGGGGTTAAAACAGGCCAGCAAGGGCGCTCCCGACAGAAATGCGGACGCGTGTTCCAGGACAGCGGCCAGAACGCTCCCCGCGGCCAGAACGTGCGAGAACTACTCAGATGCCCCAGTGACGGTGGGGTGAGCGCGCTGTGGCGTTTTCACACGAGGGAGCAGTGAGGGTGAACCCCACGGGCGCACGCAGCAGCACGAGAGACGGCAAAGCGGCGTGGTGGGTCGGCCTGGCCTAGGGGTGCGGTGGGGGGTGGGCGGAGACGGCCAGGGAGGAACCTGGGGACCCCTCTGCTGTCGCTAGGTGTCCTGGCTCTGGCTGGGGCTGTTACACACGTGTCTGCAGTTGGTGATGTTTGTGCACTCCACGCACACTTACCAGCCGTACACTAGGATGAAAATGAAGGAACAAAACCACTTAGGATTCAGAACTGTGGTAACCAGGTTTTTAAAAAATCAGTAAATGAGCTGGAACAAAGCCCAAGGAACCTCCCCAAACGCAAGACGTACAGACACTGAGAAAGGATGGAAAATAGGAGATAAGTAAAGGGGTAAGAAAGCCAAACTCCTCAGTCCCCGTAGCTCGACAGACAAACCAACAGAAACTGCTTTTCTCATCAGATGACGACGGACCAGTCTTCTCAAGGCGAAGCCACGGAGGGAAGCGGGGCTGCTGCGGCCGTGGGTGAAGAGGCAAGAGACGAAAACCCCGGAAATCCAACAGGTGGCTCCCCACGGGTCTGGGTTCCGCCAACCGTAGAAGCAACTTCGGGACAACCGGGGGCACGTGAGCACAGGCGGTTCCTAAGTCAGGGTCCCAGCGAGAATTCGGCCCACACTCACCGGAGATTTGCTAAGGTCCTTTGATGGAGAGACTAATTCCAGAGACGCGGACGGGGGGATGGGGTTTCGGGACCAAGAAGAAGCCACGTCTGCCCCTGGGGCTGGGTGGAGCCAGGGCCCCCGGGAGGCTACACTCCCAGAGGGATGCAGCCCACGGGCATGGGCACTGCAGCAGAAGAGAAGGCCGCTGCCTCCCTCCCCCTCCCCCACCCCCTCCCCCGCCCGACACCTGCCGGGCTCCTAGCGGCTGAAGCCCCGGGAACAGAGGCATGGACCACCCAAGCGGGGAGGGGGTGTGTGGGAGAAGGAACAGACCAGATCACAGTCACAGTCAGCCCGTCAGTACAGTCTGGCACGTGCGTGCGTAGCTGCGATGAGAATGCAAGTAACTTTAAAGCAGTCCCCGGAAAGGCGGGGGATTTTCGTGGCCCCCCTCACCCGTGCTCTGCTCTCCCGGATAGGCTGCCTGGCACTACCGCTATCGTTAAGTCTGAGGCTCCCAATCAGGTGCAAGAGGCCGGCCTCGCACGCCCCTCAGCGCCGCCCCTGCTGCCCGGAGCTGGGACACCGGGGTTCCGGAGGCTCCCCTACCTGCCCTCAGGGACCACGTGGAACGCAATGAAATTAACCAGTTCATTTAAAACACTGCACAGACTTGAGAGGGATCGCAATAGGGACTGACAAGGCTCTCTGTAGAGCCAGAAAACCAAGGCTGTAGACCGTGCGGGCCGTCTGGTCTCCGAGGCAACCATCCCACTCTGCCGCTGCAGCCCCAGAGCCGACGCCGACCACCCCCAATCGAGCAGGCGTGGGCGTGTCCCAGTAAAATTTTATTTATGGACACTCACGTATCTCGAAGTATTTTGCTTTTGACTTTTTTCAACCCTTTAAAAATGTAAAAACTACGCTTAGCTCACAGACCACAGAGAGCTGGTCAACGGACAGCACGTGGCCTGCGAGCCCGTTTGCTGACCCCTATCTTAGACCAAGACACCAACAAGAACAAACCTGAATTGCTCCTAAAACCAAGAATTCAGAGCAGACCACTAACGAGAGCCCTTCCCGTGCCCAATGCAGTGAGTGCTCACGAGGTCAGGCTCCCATTCCAGGACCAGGACCCCATTCCGTCCCAGGCACACCCCCTCTGCTCTCTTTGCCCGAGACAGCCCCCAATCTGGGGAGGTCCTGATGTCCCTCGTGGGCAGTTACCCTGGGCGGTTCACAAACAGCATTGTTTTCAGATCAATGTTTAAAGAAAAATAAGGCACTCAGGAAAAGTTTGAAGCCTTCCAGCTTCTGATCATACACAAAATGACTGTGTCCAAGTACCCTGTGAAACCCCCCACACCAAAGAAATGTTTTTCTTCTAATCAAAAAGCAAATGTTTCCGTCAGAAACAGCACACTCATCAAAAATGGTTCTGCTCAATATATTTTGAGATTAGCTCCACGTGTTGCTGCTAAAATTTCTAGAAGCTGCAAAAAAAACTCATCTTTATTGATCAGTAATTAGAATTCAGCCGACCCTCCCGCTCTGCAGCACGTGCACAAAGTTCAAACCGAAATCAAACGTACACAACGTCACCCGTCACTTCCCTGCGGAGTAGCGTGCAGCCGGGCTTCTCTGTGCTCACGCGTCGCGGACAAGCTCCCGTCTCCACCAGGGCCGGCGACGAGCTCTCCGCACCCCAAGGGGCCTGAGCACCGGAGCCAGCGCTGTCCAGGGAACCGAGGACTAACTCGCCTCGGGTTTACGGCCCCTCAGCGCGCAGCCGCCCGCCGGACAGGGGAGGGTAGTGGACCATCCAGAAGGGCGAGGGGACTGGAGAAAAGCGCAGGTGTGCACCGCGCTCCTGGAGAGACGTCGTCCGCTTCCAGGCTCCCCTAGAGGAAGCCGCGTGGGTGAACAGGAAAGGACAGCAACACGACTGCAGGGTGACGTGCCCTCCCCAGTGTGAAGGGAAGGGGCTTGGAGGCACTTACTGCTCAGGCATAGTGGCCAACGCGCTGCCTGGCCTCCCTCCAGCCAGAGGGCTCTGCTCAGCAACAGAATGTTCTAGAGCCCAGGATCCCGTCCAGCTACGCGGCACGGCCCCAGGTGTCACTGAGTCGGGATGGACCTCGCCGCCCCCCAGCCCAAGTCGGCAACGAGGTCCCCCCCCTTTGCCTTCGCCAGGCGCTGCAGGCAGGAGGGGCGAGCACAGCGTCCCGCCGCCCCGAGGCTGCGAGCACCCCCGCGGAGCCTCCCGAGCTGAGCTAGGACGAGCAGCTCTGCGGTGCGCGCCCCGCCTTCATCTTCTTGGCCTGCCCGCTGGACCCGCGCGACGGACCCCTGCGTCGCTTCTTCTCCAGCTGCTGCTGCAGCCGTTCCTCCTTCTTCTTCAGGTAAGTGGCCATGTTGTCGCAGGTGGCCTTGTAGAGGCTGCTGAAGCCACCGTCCGTGCCAGCAGAGCCTGTGCGGAACAAGAACGGGTGCCAGCGTGCCACAGGAGCGCGGGGGCTCTGCTTCTAGCGGGGGATGTGGTGGGCCGGAGGGACCCTCCTGCGACAGTGGCCACCCGGCTCTCCATGGACCTGTGGCGCCTCCGCAGGCGTGGCCCCAAGGACGCCCACCTCCTCCTGGTGGCCACACCTGGCTGGACCGAGGACTCGCTTCTAACAGGGCATGCAAAGCCCGGGGGTCCCCGGAAGGCCAGGTGCAGAGGCTGTGGCCACGTCCTGTCGGCACCGTGCCCCCTGCTCCTCTGCGCTGGGGACTGGGGTGTCCTCCAGCCAACAGCCAGCGGGGACCTGAAATCTGCCAACCACCGAGTGGCCCGGACGCAGACCCCGCAGGACCCACAGGAACAGTGGGACGTGCGGGCCGCTCTAGCGTCTATACACACTGAAGCTGCGTTTGTGTCCCCAGGGCTCAGAGGACCCAGACCTCCATCCGGACGGTGGTTTTTCTTCCCAAGAAGTCTTCTGAGCGAACATTTCTTTATTCGAGTGAAGGCGCCCGAGTTCCAGGGCTGAGTTAAAAGCACCCCCAGACACAGCCAGAAGCTGCGTCCCGAGAGCCTGCCTTCCGCCAGCGCGAACAGAGGGGCTCTCAGCACCTGAATCCCCTCTAAGGGAACCAAGGGCGCGCGGCCCACCGTGGCCCCGCACCCAACCAGGCCCCGGCTCACAGCAGCTCTGCTGTCCGGACGCGGACGCGCACGCGGACACACACACCGCGCCCACCACAGGCCCTGCACCCTCACCCACACAACGGCTCCCTGCTGCGTTCTACGCCCTGGAACCTGCCTCCGCCCGCGCCCACGGCTGGACATGACCCTGCAGAGCAGGCCAGGGCGGGTCCTCACCTTCCAACATGGCCCAGTTCTCACGAAGGTGAGCACAGACCCTCTTCGACACGGCACTTTCGGGAACAGACTGAGAAGACGAACGGAAAACCTTTGTCGGAAAGAGGCCGGCGGACAGTGGTGACCCCTGTACTCACAGGAGGCGGAGAGGCCGCTCTCCCCGGTTCACCAGGCACGGCAGAGACCGCGGCTCGCCACGCGGGACTCCGTGCAAGGGGTCTGGAACCTGGCAGGCACCGGCTGGCAGCATCGCACTGCTAGTTTTCAGATAAAGACACCTGAGCGAGCTGTCGGGCAGCTCTGAGCACTCGTCAAGGCCGTGCACGTTTGCAAAGGGCTCTGCAGGTGTCACCTGCTTCTCCCCATGGCACCTTAGGCACAGGACAGGCGGGAGGTGACATCCCTGCTTTACGCACAGGCTCACCCAGGCCACCTGCAAGGAGGGGCCCCCTCACCGTCCAGCGGGACCGCTGCCCCAGCGCAAGGCTGTGCTGAGGCTGCCGATGTTAAGGATACACACCCAGGGCTCACCAACTGTGGGCTTTTCTCCTAAAAAGATGTGTCAGCAGAGCAATCACAGGAAATACGTGCCAACGACAGCAATTCACCCCCGAGACAGCCGGCCAGGCCCCCGGTTCCCTGCACCCACGCCGGGAGCCCTGTGGCCGCCGTCCGCCGAGGACACCGCCGCCGGCACAGGAGTGGCCGACGGAAACAGCGGAACCGCCCATCTCACCTGCCACTGGCCGCCCGCAGGCCTGCAGAGCACGAGGGGGGCCTCCCGGCAGTCCTGCAGGACCCACAGCCCCTGGGCCTCCTCGAAGGCGGCGTCCCACACTCTGTGCTGGAAGGTCAGCTGCTGCTGGTAGACCAGCTGCCGCCGGGGGGCATCCAGCCGGAAGAGGCAGACCGCGGGCAGCCTTGCCAGGGAGAGAGGGGACAATCACAACAGCACCCCAGGGGCGCTCAGCACCGGGCCAGCCCCGCCAACACCTCAGCCGCAACCTCGGACGCCCTGAGCCCGGAGCCCCCAGCCAAGCCACTCCCGCTTCCCCGACCCCGGGAACCATGCGCTAACGAATGCTCCAGAGCCGGAGTCCGGGGGCAGCTTAGTAGGCAGCAAAGAAGAAGCCGTGCAGATGAGACAGCCGCCCTGCCCGCCGAGCAGCGGACAGGACCCCGGGCCGCGCCCAGCCCTCCCCAGCAGGCTTTTTACCCTCTAACCCTGCAGCCTCACTTCCAACACAAGCTCAGCCGCCGGCCCCAGACCTGCCGTCAGGACAAGTGACAATGTGGCAGAGCCCCAAACACCCTCCCCGGCATGCAGACAAGGCTCGGGAGGGACAGCTGAGTGGCCCGTGCTCCCCACACCCACCCCGTCGGCACCGCCGGCCCCCGACGGGTCTCTCGTGCCGAACTGGGACTGACTGAGGTGGACTCTACCACGGCCGACCCCTCGCTGGGACTCTATCTGCACAAAAGACCAGCCGGGGGCCACTGCTACCTTTACCCTAGCGGATTGAGATGCAGCGCATAGAAAGGAAGCCACCCGGCCCGCAGCAGCAGGGCTCGTAAAGTGAAGTTCACTGCAGGGAGATGCCAAGCCGACGTCACCGTCCAAGCCTCCCGACCCAGGAGACACAGCCCGCCGCTCCCTCCCATACGGGTCCGCGTGGGCTTACCCGTCACACAAGAGCGCCACGCAGCCCTCCTGGCGCCAGTAAGTGATCCTGGATGCAGCAAACCTCTGAAAGGAAAAGCAGCGGCTTCAGAGGTGTCAGCCTGTCAGGACCCGACGCCGGGCCGCTCTGTTCAAACTGCGAGCTTCGCCGCAGGACAGACGGTCCCCACGTGCGGTCCATGACAGGCAAAGAGAAGACACTGCAGGACTCTCTGGACACCAGTGAGGGCACAGTTCACAGGGAACTCCGACACACGGGGCAGACGGCAGAGGCCGCTGTGTGGCTCTGGCCCTCCCTCCGGAGCTGTGCCACATCTCCAAGGCCAACGGAATTGATCAAAAAGGAGGGAGGACGGAGCACACGGGGAGGAGAGAAAGGCGAGCTCGTGAGCGTCCCCACGTCCCGGCGGAGGAAGCAGCCCGGGGTGGGAGCCAGCAGAGCAGGAGGGGGCACGCAGGCCTGCGCACAGCTCTCGGGGGCCGCCCTGGCTCCTGCAGGGCGCTGCCTGCGCGGACCCCCTCTATGCTCCTCCTCGCCATCCGGGGCGCCGGGCGGGAGGAGGGCGTGGACAGGAAGAAGGCAGAACAAGCAGGCCTCTCTTTGCCGCATCAGCTCCAACAGGGGCACCGTGGCTGCAGAAAGCCAAGGCAGGGCACGCACGGGGGCGGCCAGAGCGGCTGGAGGCCACTGACCCAGAGGGCCCTGCAGCCACTGGGCCGGGTGGCGGCGGCCCTGGGGTCCTGGGGCTCTGACCCACGTCAGGCCTCCCTGCCCACGTGCTACAGAGAGGTCTCGGGGTGTTCGAGAGAACCGAGAAGCCAAGGACGAGGCAGGAGAGCCCTTCAGTTCAGGCCCAGGTCTCGTTCGACACGCGGCAAAGCCCCGTGCCACGGGCTGCCACCCTGGTCATCATGACCCCAGCCCCCAGGCCACCTCTGCAGGCCCGGGAGATGCGTGAGCAGACCCTCCCTCCCCACCAGGCCCACCTGGGCCTCTGGAGGCTGCCAGAACCGTCCACGTGTGACCAGCTGGACCCCAGCCAAACGGGGCACCCGCCCGGGAGCATCACGGCAAAGAACCCCGAGGGCCTGCGAGGCAGCCCACACCTTCTCCCCTGCAGATGCCCTGACAGCTGAAGGCCCAGCTGACCCGACCTGGGGATGCACCGGCCAGTGCGCCATCCTGGGGGAATGAGGTTGACCCACGATGGACAGAGGCAGGGAATCCTGGGCACGCTCAGCTCCCCGCCAGGCATCGCTATTTTTTCCATTTCCAAGCAGGATTAGAGGCCTTTCTGTAAATCAGTGGCTTGAATGTAAACATGGTAAGATATAAAGTTCTTCCCATTTACACGACTAGATGCCTTCAGAATTTGAAATTCAGGATTCCTCTCAAGCTGGAAGAAGTTTGCACTGACAGGAAAAAAAACTTTCCCAACGTAAAACGAATTTTTTCCACAAGATCCATGACTGGAGAGACGCCCTATAAACCAGAGACAAACGTGAGGTTACCTTGTCACTCCAGGGTTCCGTTGGCTCCTGCAGGCTGGGTAGGTGACAACAATGCAACTCGCGGCCGCTTCTGTACTGCCAGAGCCTCAGGGTGCGGTCCTGCACACACCAAGGATGGGTCAGCACCCAGTGAGGCATCCAGGCTTCACCGGGTAGTGGGAATATCTCAGCGATGGCCACTGCGCCTCTCTCCCAACTAAAGGCTCTTTGCTTAGTAACAACTGTGCAAAGAGTCACACTAACCAGTAAGTAAACATGGGTGACCACACACAGCCAAATGGGCAAGGACACAAGACACCCTGTCACGTGTCAGAGGTCAAAGACAACACCTGCTACGCTCGGGCTGGGAGTGAACACACACGCATGCACGCACGTACACACACGGACCCATCAACGAGCGTGCATTCGCACAAGGAGAAACACATGGGGTTAATGAGCATGTGACAACTGTCCACACATCACTGTTTAAGAATGGGTGAGGGCTTCCCTGGTGGCGCAGTGGTTGAGAGTCCGCCTGCTGATGCAGGGGACACAGGTTCGTGCCCTGGTCTGGGAAGATCCCACGTGCCGCGGAGCGGCTGGGCCCGTGAGCCACGGCCGCTGAGCCTGCGTGTCTGGAGCCTGTGCTCCACAACGGGAGAGGCAGCAACAGTGAGAGGCCCGCGTACCGTAAAAAAAAAAAAAAAAAAATTAAAAAAAAAAGAATGGGTGAAAAGAGGACATCCGTTTGTTACCCATGAGAGTGTCAACTGGCATGGCCTTGATGTGTGCTCCAAAAATAACATAAATGCAAAAAAAAGGAGGGTTTATCAGGAACAAGACAAGGATGCCCACTTTGGTCACTTTTATTCAACACAGTAATGGCAGTCCTAGCCACAGCAATCAAGCAAGAAAAAGAAAAGGAATCCAAATGGAAAAGAAGTAAAACTGTTACTGTTTGCAGATGGTGTGATTTTATATATAGAAAAGACTCCACCAACAGACTACTAGAAATAATAAATGAATAAAGTTGCAGGATACACAATCAATGTAGAAAAATCTGTTGTACTTCTACACACTAACAACAGACTAAAAGAAAGAAAAATTAAGAAAGCAACCCCACTTACAATTTATTTAGGAATAAATTTAACCAAGGAGATGAAAGACCTGTACTCAGAAAAGTATAAGACATTGTAGAAAGAAACTGAAAACACAAACGGAAAGATATTCCTGCTCATGGATTAGAAGAATTAACATTGTTAAAATGTACATTATTCACTAAAACAATTGAAGACTCAGTCCAATCACTATCAAAATCCCAACAACATGTTTCAAACTTAAGACAAAAAAATCCTAAAATTTATATGAAACCACAAAACACCCTGAATAGCCAAAGCAATCCTGAGAAAGAATAACAAAGCTAGAGTGTATCACGCTCCCTGATTTCAAACTATACTACAAAACTACAATAATCAAAATGGCCTGGCATTGGCGAAAAAACACACACACACAGATCAATGGAACTGAATTGAGAGCCCAGAAATAAACCCATGCCCATATGGACAATTTACAACAAAGGAGTAAAGAACATACAACAAAGAAAGGACAGTCTCTTCAATAAATGGTGTGGGGTAAACTGAACAGCCGTATGCAAAAAAATAAAACTGGACCACAATCTCAAACCATACACAAAAATGAACTTAAAATGGATTAAAGATTTACACGTAAGACCTGAAACCATAAGACCCCTAGAAGAAAACACAGGCGGTACGCTCTTTGACGCTGGTCTTAGCAATATCTTTCTGAATATATCTCCTCAGGCAAAGGAAATAAAAGCAAAAATAAACAAATGGAACTATTTCGATCTAAAAAGCTTCTACACAGCAAGAGAAATGATCAACAAAAGGACAACCAACTGACTGGGAGAAGACACTTTCCAAATCATATACCTGACAGGTGGTTAACAACCAAAACAGATAAGGAACTCCTACAACTCGACAACAAAAAACCTTACAAAAAAATGGGCAGAGACTATGAACAGACATTTTTCTAAAGACATACAGATGGCCACCAGGCACATGAAAAGCTGCTCAACATCACTCGTCACCAGGGAAATGCAAATCAAAACCACAATGAGATGTCACCTCACATCTGCCAGAATGGCTACTACCAAAAAGGCAACAAATGACAAAGGTTGGCGAGGACGCGGAGAAAAGGGAGCCCCCGTGCACTGCTGGTGGGGATGTAAGCTGGTGCAGCCACTGTGGAAAACAGCATGGAGGTTCCTCAAAAAATTAAAAATAGAGCTACCATATGATCCAGCAATCCCACCCCTGAGAAGAAAACAAAAAACACTAATTTGAAAAGATATACGCACCCTTCTGTTCACTGCCATGTTGTTTGCAATAGCCAAGATCTGGAAGCCACCGAAGTGCCCATCAACAGAAAAATGTGGTACACATACGTGCACACACACAATACATTACTGAGCCATAAAAAAGAATGAAATCTCGCCATTTGCAGCAATATGGATGGACCTGGAGGGTATTACGCTCAGTGAAATAAGTCGGATGGAGAAAGACGAACACCGTATGATTTCACTCACATGTGGAATATAAAAAGTAAACACACAAAACAAAAACAAACATGCAGATACAAAGAACAGAGTGGTGGTTACCAGAGGGGAAGGGGTGGGGGGAGGGCAAGATGAGCGAAGGGGGTCAACTGTGCCGCACCGTGACGCACGGAGACTAAGCTTTTGGTGGTGAGCACACACTGTAATGTATGAACAAGTCAAAATGCAACGGTGTCCACATGCAACTTACACGTTATAGACCAATGTTACCTCGGTAATACAAAAAAGAGAGCGCTGTATTAAGAACCGTTTGTTACAACACTCATTAAGACGGCAGGAAATAGAGCCACACGCCTAAGGAGAAGGAGCGGACAGTGAAACGCAGCAGGGTCCACGCCAGCATCCGCCTCAGGAAAACCCCTCCTGTGAGTGGGATCCCTTTACCAAAACCAGACACGCACAGGCTACATCCACCTGCTGAGCGAACACAAAGTCCGATGAGAGGAACCTCTGTGTGATTTAAATGACCAAGAGAGAAAGAGGAAAATTAACTTCCCCCGAATGGTTAAGGCAGGAATCTCCGGGTGCCGGGATGTGAGTATGACTGTCTTGCCGTGAACATGGCTGATAAACAGGGAGACGAACGCACGTCTACAGGTGTCCCCACTCGCCCCTAGTCCCCCCAGGCAACAAGGGGTGTTTTAGAGCAGAGCCCTCCAGGACAAAGCCAATCACGGGTAGATGCAGACAGGACCCAGCTGCCGGGGACAGACGATGGGAACAAGAGGCCTTGGTCTCGGGGATGCTGGGACACAGGTAGAGAAGAGACACGGGGCCCGTCCCCACAAAGGGTGAGGACAGGAAACCCAACCCCCCGCCATGAGAAAAGGAGGACTGACCGACGCGGGAGGGCTCCCGCAAGGCTGCAGCCGGTGCCCGAGTCTGACACCCAGGCTCGCAAACCCAGCCCCGATGCCGTGAGCGGACAGGCGGACGACCAGACGTCGAGGAAAACCTCCAGCTGGAAAGGTGGGCGACACACGGGGAGGAAAGGAAACACACACAGGAAAATCCCTAAAGATAAACACACGTCACACCACCTCAAGGAGATCCAAAGTCTGCATTCAGGACGCAAGAATGGGGGCTATGAAGAAAGAACATTCCAAGGACGAGAAAGAGCCTTGAAAAGGAGAAATCGCAGCAGAAATTAACATTCCCACAGAAGGCTGGAAAATAAAGTTGAGAAAATCTCCCCCAAATCCGAACAGGGAGCAGGAACATGGGAGAAAAAATATGAAAGGGAAGAGTCAAGAGTCAGACAGCGGGTCCCACATCCAAGTGCACAAATCCCAGGAAGGGTGAGGAGGGGACGGCTCCGGAGGGAGGGGGCCTAAGAAAACTCCAGGTCTGTGGACCTGAAGACTCAGAATGGAAAGAGCCACTGACCGTGCAGCTAATTTCAGGGCCCCCATGACACCCCCACCCTGCTCCATCATTCTTCAGAGCCCGGGTGAGAAGGCCCCCAAAAAACAGCCAGAAAGAAGGGTGATCAGACCCCACATAAAGGACCCAGACTCAATGGCCTCAGACTTCTCAAAAGAAGAAGCGGGCAGAAAACCAAGCAAACTAAAAACCAGGGAAAAGCCTGGAGCGACGGCTTGACAATCTGCAGGGAAACATCTGACTGAGCCTCGTACACCTGCCCGATAACCGAGTGCTGGGGGCGGGCGAAGGGCACCTCCTGAAAGGCAGGCTCCTGACCACCGTCCCCGCACCTTCAGAAAGCTGCCCCATGATGTGTGCCCCAAACAAGGTCGGGGGCACCTTCAGGAGACAAGGAGCCCACCAGCAAAGAGGGAGGGGATGCGGGCAGGAAACTGCTGCTTCCCATGCAGATGGCAGCAGCTGACGCGAAGAAACTGCTCGTGCTTGTTTCTTGATGACTCGTGTCCTTTGGAAACACAGGCCATCAAGAGGACACAGCTGAAGGCCCCCAGGGCCTGCCGTGGAGGCCATGGGGGGTGGAGTGCTAGTTTCCACTCTAAGCCTCACAGCAGCATCTGACTCTTTAAATAAACATACAATCTGCACTTCACGGGGTGCGGGGCACGCAGCACACCACGCCTGGGCCGGGTGGCCCGTGAGGAGGTAGGACAGCGAAGGGATGGGGCACCCAGGACGGCCAGCGCCAGCCCTACTGCTTTTCTGTAAAAAGGAGCGGAAGCAAAAGGCTGGCCTTGACAAAGCTAAGTGGTGAGACCAAAGGTGGTCTCTATGCTTTTCTGTGTGGCTGAGTATTGTTTTTTATTGTAAAAGAGGCTTACAGCAAAACTCACAGCAACTGGCTATCTCTGGGAACTCCAGCATGTTTATGTACTTTCGCAAGTCACTTTCAAGAACAGGACGAGAACCGAAACGTAAAAACCTGTGAGAAACCACACTTGGTGAAGGAAATGGGACGTGGCCACCGCCCGGAAGGCCCGCCTGTCAGGAGTGCCTGAGGCCCCCAGCCCACCCCAGGCCCCTGAGTTGCATAAAAAGCTAAAGGGTGGGAAAGACAAAGGTAAAGGGCTGTGGGCAGAGCTTCTGAAAAGAAAGGAAGAAACAGAGCCAATTAGGAACTCAAAACCTGCACTTCAGCAAAAGTGCTACTTGATGATCCTGCCAAAGAGTGTTCCTTAGAGAAAGGTGCCACCAATCACTCAGCTGTTAAGGCTTCCGGCTCCTGGGACAGAGCCGCTGTACTTACCGATCAAGCTTCCACCAAGGCCAAGGGCCTGGCCCCTCTCCACCCACGCACACAGGGGCGGGTCAGGAAGAGGGCTGAGAGCAGCAGCGGCGACGGGGGTGGGGGGGCCAGGTCCCTCTGGGATTCGGGAAGGGCCGTCCACCCACCGTTTTGCCGAGGTCGTGGTGCTGCAAGGGCCCCTCAGACCGGAGCCCCCGCACACCGGCTCTGGCTCAGCGCCTGCACATGCGCTCACACGCACAGCCCTGAAGCAGGCGGCTCTGCCCTGCGGACCACTAGCACCACCTAGCGGACGGCCACCCAGGAAAGGCACGTGCTGACCTCCCAACCGCCCTGGGAACAAGACAGGCTGCTCGCTGACAGGGCCTCCCCCAGGCAAGCGAGGCTCCGGGCCGCGTCCCCACCCAGGGGCGCCGGGCGCGCGGGCAGCGGAGCACTTACCCCGGAGGAGGACAAGAGCAGCTCGGGGTGGTCCGGCACCACGAAGATGCGACTCACAAACCTACAGGTGGAGAGAAGCAGAGGGTGAGCGCGGCCCCGGCGACCGCCCCGCCCGTGTCACCTCCGACCCTTGACCCCAACAGAAGCCGCGAGGAGCACGCCCCGCCACTCGGCCCCGGAGGCGCTCCCCGGCCGCGCCTGCCAGGAAGGCCCCAGGGGGTCCGCCCTGCTCGGGAGCTGCCCAAGCACGCGCTTCCACGGGGTCTGTGACACCAGGGAGACCTGCGAGCAGGACCGGTGGAAGGGCAGCGGCACCACCGACCGCAGCCAGAGTCACGCCCGCTGCGCCTCACCCGAGCAACCAGCTCCCCCAGCAAGCAGCCTCGGGGCTGCAGGCGTGCACCGGCGTCTCTAACGCGATCACCTGCTCACGGGCGCCCGGGGACCCCTGGGGAGGTGCGGACCCCTGGGAGGGGGACCCCCGCGGCTCCCTCGCCTCCACCGGTTCCCGTCCCAGCCGCCTGGGGCTTCACCCCGGCCTGGGCCCCGTCCCTCCCCAGGACAGCCTTCCCCGAAGGCCCTCAGAAAGGAACAAGTACAGGGCTTCCCTGGTGGCGCAGCGGTTGAGAGTCCGCCTGCCGATGCAGGGGACGCGGGTTCGTGCCCGGGTCCGGGAAGATCCCACGTGCCGCGGAGCGGCTGGGCCCGTGAGCCGTGGCCGCTGAGCCTGCGCGTCCGGAGCCTGTGCTCCGCAACGGGAGAGGCCACAACGGTGAGAGGCCCGCGTACCACAAAAAAAAAAAAAAAAAGCACAGAATCAGGGGCTTCCCCGGTGGCACAGTGGTTGGGAGTCCGCCTGCCGATGCAGGGGACACGGGTTCGTGCCCCGGTCCGGGAAGATCCCACGTGCCGCGGAGCGGCTGGGCCCGTGAGCCGTGGCCGCTGAGCCTGCGTGTCCGGAGCCTGTGCTCCGCAACGGGAGAGGCCACAGAAATGACAGGCCCACGTACCTCAAAAAAAACAAAACAAAAACGAAGAAAAAAAAAAAAAAAGGAACAAGTACACGTTGCAGGATGAATGCAGCCTGTGTCCCCCGCAATGGCACGTCCACGACAGCGGGTACGAGCCACCTCGCTGTCTCTCCAGGAAAGGAGCGGAAACCACAGTTTCCAGGGCCTTCACCAAGACTCTTAAAGAGCAACGACTGGTCATTTATTCGCCGAAATAGCCACCGAGCACCTACTGCATGCCAGGCGCTGTGCTGAGGGCTACAGACAGCAGTGAGCACAGCTGACAAAGACCCCCACACCCAAGTCTGGGACTCGGGGGGAGACAGGCCATAGGAGACCCTGGGTGTCAGCGGAGGCTCAGAACGGCCCGTCCAACAGAAACACGGCCCCAGCCATGATGTGAGCCACCAAGGGCATTTTACGTTTGCTGATAACCACGCCAGAAAGGTCAAAAGACTCAGGTGAGGCTAATTTTGATACTATGTTTTGACTTAATTCAACATACCCTGTTACCATCTCAACCTGCAATCAATATAACAAATTAATGATGAGCTGTTTTTACACTGTTTTTTCACGCTGTCTCTGGAATCAGGTGTTTTACACTACCTACTGGCACATCTCACTTGAGACCTGGGGGCTCGTGGCTCTGAACTGGCCGGCACAGGCTGAGAAGCCCAGCAGGGAGGGGCCGGGGGGAGGGGTGCTGCCTGAGCGGGCCGGTGGCGTCGCGCAGAAAGCCGGGTGCAGCACGGGCAAGAGCTTGCCGGGTGGAGAAAACGGCCCACGCAACGGCCCCAAGGCACAGTGTGCCGGGAGGGGAGCAACAGAGACCCCGAGACGGCCACGGGGCGCGGGGCTGGCAGGTCACAGGAACTCCGCTCGCAGGATTACCGGACAACTGAAGAAAAGCTAAAACAATGCTACCAGGAGCACAAACCCAGCAACCCTCGACCTTTAAGGTCAACGTTTACATTCCACTCAAAAAGCAGGAAATAGGAGCAATCTCAGAATTGAATTAAACCCCTCCAATTCTTCCCCTGCCTCAAATAATGGAGTTGAAAAAGCACTTCAGCCGGTTAAACTAAGTGCTTTTCCTTCCTGCAAACTGTAATCAGCCTTTTGCCTCAGAAGAGCGACATTCTTCAGAAACGCCACCCTCACATAACGTCAACTTCACTTACTAAACGAGCGCTCTTGCCAGAAGACAGATCACGGAGCAACAAGAGCTGCCTGCACGATTTAAATTACTGAGGCACGTTCCTCCTCCCCGACACACCCCCCCGCTGACGGCTGACTGCTGCCAGGCGCTGGTGGGCATCTACGCTGGCCTGCGGTGACCACGAGCTGGGGACTGAGACCTCGGTGCCACCAAGAACACCTCTGGGAAAGAGATTCTGAATAGGGAAGGAGGTTCTGAAGGTTCTGAAGCCCCGGGACCAGGGGGTGAGCTAGACCGGGGCCTCATGAGGAAGCAAACCGATGCAGGCCAGGCCACCCAGGCTGGTCCCCTCCTCCCAGGAGGCACCTCTCTCTTCGCACCAGCTCCCCCGGCTGAAGGGTCCGCCTGCATTTCAAAGCTGGGCCTCCCTCCGTGGAGGGTGAGAGACTCACTAGGTGCGGGGATGGGGACGGGGGACACTCACTGTTGGGGCAACGGGCACAGGGGACACGGAG
This sequence comes from Kogia breviceps, assembly GCF_026419965.1. Lineage (NCBI taxonomy): Eukaryota > Metazoa > Chordata > Mammalia > Artiodactyla > Physeteridae > Kogia > Kogia breviceps. The sequence continues at coordinate 146,809,314 of NC_081314.1, forward strand.
CAGGGACGGGGGTCACTCACTCGGTGTGCCCAAGGCAGAAGGACTCGATGTTGTGCGGAGCCGCGGCCCAGCTCACTCGGATTTTCTCGTCCCGGTCGGCCGTGAGGACATAGCGGTCATCGGGACTCACGGCCTGTGCACGAGGGTTGGAAGGGGCTGGTCAGCGTGGCCGGCTCTCCCCGCCACGCCAGGCCTCAGCTCAGGTGTCCCCCGAGGGCCACAGCTGCCCCACACCTCCTGCCCCCGCCGCAGCCCGGCCGCGCCCACTGCCGTCTCCGGCACCTGGTCGCCTTCCTCTCCTTCCTTTCACGTGTCCCCATGTCCAGCCCGTCACTGAGTCCTGGCGATCTGTCCTTCACGACCCCCCCGGTTCCTGTGTGCCCCTGCAGGGTCCCACCCCACCCCACCGCCCCTGGCCGCAGCCCGGCCCTCGTGGGCCTCTCGGGACCTCTGGCGGGGGCAGCTCGTGGCTCGGGGGCTCCGAGGACGCCTGCTCTTTCCACACCCCTCCCCCTCATCTCCCTGACCTGGGCCTCCCCCGACGTCTAGACCACCCAGCTGCCCCTAACTGACCGTTGTCCTTCAGCCTGCTGCCAGCTTCACCTCTGAAATTGGGGCTCTGCCCACAGCAGAGCCCAAACCTGCCCACCTGCACACAGGCCGCCCCCTCCTCGTCCCCTGAGCTGGACCGTAGCCAATGAAGCACGTCGCCCACGTACCACATCCAGCAGCATCGACAGGTGTCCCAGTTCAAGCTTGCCGTTCCCGTGCGGCTCCAGCACCGAAAAGGAATAAACGTCCCCAGACTTGTCTGCTACCAGAACCTTCTCCTCAGAGGCCGTGAAGGTCAGGGCTGTGCACCTCCTCACCACAGTCCTACAAGGCCAGAGACGCCCACGGTCGGCCTATGCGGGTCGGCGCCAGGGCCGCCCGCTGACCCGCAAGGCTCCCGCCACGTGGCAGTTACCGAAGACGGTGCGAAAAACATAAAGGATGGAAACAGAGCTGATGCCTCGGACAAAACTGACTTTCGCGATATTTTTTCTCTTAAAAATGTGCTAATGGCAGAATCTGGGTGATGGGTATCTACGTGGCCAACGTGAGACCCGCTCAGCTTGACAGCGTGTTTGGAGGGGCTGCCGTGATAGAGCGCTGGGGGCGGGGCTCCCGGGGCTCCCCGTGCGTCGGGGGGACGGCAGCAGCCAGCGTCCTAAACGCCAACGCGCTCTGGGCCGTGACCACGGCTGCGGAGGGCCCTCCTGCCCCTGCGGCTTCCCATCCAGGACCCCGCCCTCCGCGCCGCCCACCCACCGCCCGCTCTGCCGCCTGGACCGGGATCCCGCACGCGCAGCTCGCGCGCACACGGGAGGGGGGGCCGCGATGCGGAGAGCTCGGGGCACATCACAAATCCAAATCCTTGATCCGGGGCCACAAGAGCTGTCACGTCTGCGAGCTGGTTCAGTAACGACATCAGCCACAAGGAGCAAAACCACAAGTAGCGACATCGGCCCCACCGCCGGCCCGCTCGCCCCGGGTCGGGGTCACGCCGTTTCCTCCTGTTACCATTTTTCATTTTGTTTCTACTGGGACGTCTTCCAGGTAGCAAAACAGGCTCTCCACAAGGCACCCGTATTTTTCATTCCACATTAGAGACAAGCCATAACGCTGCTTTACACACAAACGCCTTCCGTTTATCTACACACATGGCCTCTTCACAGAAGGGCCGGTCTCAGCTTTGCCGTCACCCGAGGGCTGGAAGGGGACCCACTGTCCCCGTAAAGAGCTAACGTCCGTGCAGACGACACCCACAGCTCACGGCAGCCGGGACTCCAGACGTCAGCCTGAAACGGAAGCTGAACGTTACGCCCGGCACGCAGGGCCCCATCAGAGCCCTGCCCGCCTCTCGGGAGGGGAGGCCCTGCTGGGTTCCAGGCGCCGCCACGGGGCTCGGCAGCCGCTGGACGGCCCCCACTCCTCGGTCCGGCGCAGCCCGGCAAGGAGGCGTGATGCCATGCACGTGGGGACAACGAGGAAAGGGAGTCAAACCCCAGAGCAAGACGCTCAGAACTCGCAGCGCGCCCGTCACTTAAACAGACGGCCGGTGCCGCGCCAGCGACGGTCGCACAGCCTAAGGGGCCGAGTGAGCATCTGAGCGGAGCGCGGCCACGGCCCGGGGGAGCGGAGGGGGAGGCACGACCTGCCAGGGGGCCACTGGCCTAGGACAGTCCTCGGGAAGCAACAGGCTTGCACCCCGATGCGCTGGCCCACCCCAGGGGGAAGTGAGCCCTCGAGAGCCGGCCCCCGCCCCTTCCCACTCCGCCTCCCGCCTCTTTGTCCTCTGCCAGCTGGGGGCCTCCAGCTTCTCAGGCTCAACCCGACCTGGCAACGATTCCAGGACGGGTGTAGGAATGGGGACCCGTGTGTATCGGGACACAGGTGGCAGCAGGCCATCGGACAGGACCACCGGCGGCTAGCCATGCCGCCCCAACAGAACGAGCCCCGGGGGCGCCAACCTTCGGCCTCCGCGGGGTCTGGGGCCTCAGCACTTTCCCCTGATCCACGGAGTCACTGGGTTCAAGGCCCAGGCCCATCTCCTCAGGCCCCCCCAGGGTGGGTGTGGCCCCCTCCTCCCTGCCAGGGGCAGAGGAAGGGGCCGCTAGAGAGACCCCCGAGCTGTGAGCAGGTCCCACAGCCGCTCGGGACCCCGGCCGGTCAAACGTGGATGAACTGGACGTCAGATGTACCGAGGTGGATGCTGTTCTGAGGGGGCCCATCAGATCCCAAAGGGGTCTGTGCCCCAAAGGTGAAGAGCTGCTGCACCCCCTCCAGGGTGACGTCCCCTAGACCAGCGTCGGGGGGACCGCCCACTGCATGTCGTCGCCCCGGCGACTTCACCTCACCCTGCTCTCCTGCAAAAGTGTAATCAGAGAGGGAAGGCGCTGGGCTCAGGGTAAAAACGCACCGGAAAAGGCAACGGGAGACACACGACCCCTGCCCTGAGCTCGCCCCAGCCCAGCCCCTTGGCCCCATTTTCCGAAGGCTGCAACATGAGGGAGGCCCTGCAGTTGTAATCTGTTTCCTTAACTTCATCCAATCACATCATGCCTTCCACACCACCTAATGCAAGCATTTCCTACACAAAGCTATTCTGTTGATATCAACTTAAAAGCCAAGAGAGAACGTAGGACTAAAGGGAAAACGCCCAGCACCGAGACCCCTAAGGTCTACGGCCCCGAGTGTTATTGGGTCTCACATGGAAAGAAGCCCTGACACACGACCTTCCAGAGACAACACGGCACCTTCCCTTCAGTCCACACCCACAGGCCTCAGGGTAGAGGGACCCAGGCACGGTCACGGGGACCAGGTGTCTGAACACCCGCCCTGGCCCGTGCCCGAGGAGGCCTCACCTAACCTCTCTCAGAGATATGGGAACATATGTATATGTATAACTGATTCACTTTGTTGTAAAGCAGAAACTAACACACCATTGTAAAGCAATGACACTCCAATAAAGATGTTTAAAAAAAATAATAAAGCCCGACGCCACGCAGACCCCCCCTCCCTGCTCCCTCCTCAGACCCTGCACGAGCCAGGACCCTTCTAGAACAGCCAGAGCCCCCCAGGAGCCCTGGACGCTTGCCGTGCCACCCCGGCAGAAGGGCAGGAGCCCCGGAACCGGGACCCAGGAGTGCGGCAGGCTGCGTGGACACCCCCGTGCCCACGTCCAGAGTGAAATCCCTACCCACCTGCGGAACGCGCACAGAAGTGGCAGTTCACCCGCGTGTCTGCCTTCTAGCAAGTCCGGAGCTGCCACCTACGGAGCGAGAGCAAGCTGGCCGCCAACTCTCCCCACCACCAGCAGGCCCTGCGCCCGCACCCATGCTTCACAGAAGTGGTCAGTGTGACCGCGAGGGACTCAGGGGTCAAGAGCCCTAACAGTGGGCGCGCCCCCTCGGTGAAGAATCACCCTCATCCAAAGAGAGGTCAGGCCCGTGGCCTCACGGCCTGGGAGGAGGCGATCTCTAGGAGGACAAAACAGGTCTCCAGGGGCAGAAACAGATCCTGCGAAGAAAGTGTCGCAGGGGGAAGGCAGGCGCCGGGGAGGCAAACGCCGAGTCGGAGGGCCGCGCGGTGTCTCTCGCTAGGGATCTCTGGTGATGAGATCCAGGGTGATTTGTTTTTGTTCCCACTTTGGCCTTCTCTGAGGTTCCCAAATTTTTACATGAACCAAAAAAATTCAGGGGGGAGGATGGAAAAAATTGCTGTGGTAGAAAACCGCGCTGCTCTAGGGACCAGACAGGACACCTACGAAGCTGCCCTCAGCTGCCCTCCCGCAGACCCCACAGGGGCAGGTCTGCACTCAGGCACCCCCGGGGCAGCTCTGGACGGCGGCCTCGGGGAGCCTGTCGGCCGCGGCTCACCCGCAGTGTGTCTCTCAGCACGCGATGCTCTATGGGACGGCCGGGTGACAGGGCAGCCGCAGTGGATGGCCTTGTTTAACACAAACGGGAAAAACCCAAGTTCCCCAACAGAGGGTCACAGGGAAGAGGAACAGCCACCCCGCGGGAAAGCAAGGGGCGTGAGAAGACAGCTCACAAGATACAAGCAGTCCTTCCCGGTGAGGCTGCTCTCCTCGCGCCTAACAAGGCAAGCACTCAAGGTCCCATTTCTCTTCTCACACGGCCCCAAGTCCAAGGTTAGACGCCACTCAGTGCTGGGGTGTGAGGTGCCACTCCTGCACTCTGTGGGGTAAAGGGAAAACCCCCTGGGAAGGCAGTTTGCGATCATCGACATAATTTACAAATACACATCTTCAGACTTGGCAATTCAGTTTTGACAACTTTTTCAGATAAATGAGAAAAATCACGTCTGTATACGATAATCCACTGAAGCACTTTTTGAAAGGGCAGAACAAGGGAAATGCAGGTAAGAAATGTCCACGAAGAGGGAAGGTCAAGGAAACGACAGGACCGCACACAGCTGCTACTCTTCAAAGTACGGACCAGCACAGACACCTCTGCCATCGGCTCCATCGGGTGTACCTCCAACACGCCCTTCAGTCCTAAAGACCCCAAGGCTCCTCTGACCCAGGCCTGATCCCCTGGGTCCTCTGATCATTGCCCAGGTCCCCTCGTCAACCTGGGGGTCAGTCGCAGATTTACGGATGTCCCTGGAGGGCGATCAGAGCTCGAATACATCACGCTGCAGACAGAATCAGTCTGCATGTCCTCAGGGTACCCCGGTGGGTGTACCAGAAGCACGGCCAGACAGCCTTTACTTTAGCAAAAGAATGACTGCCAGATCCCTTTAGATCGTTTGATTTTCATCTTTGGGGGCAAAGCCCCCTTTGAGAATCTGATGTAAGGTATGGAGACTCCACAGACAAAAGTCAGCAGTCAGGGTCAAGAAAGGAGATTAGCTACTGTGACGGGCTGAACTGTGCCCCCCCCAAAATTCATGTTGGAATCTAAACCCCCCCAGACCTCAGAACGTGGCTGTATCTGGAAAGACAGCCTTCAGAGGTGATTCAGGTGCGGTGCGGCTGTTCGGGTGGACCCCGTCCAGTGTGCAGGGCATCCTGACGAGAGGAAAACAGCACAGAGGGATGTGACCATGCGAAGACAGCAAGAGGGTGGCCATCTACAAGCCACGCCCAGGAGAAACCAACCCTGCCGACACCTTGACCTTGGACCTCAGCCCCCAGAACCGTGAGGGCTAAACACCTGTTGTTTAAGCTGTGGTGTTCGTCACGGCAGCCCTGGCTGCCTCACGAGCTACCATCACCTGCCATCCTGTCGCGGGCCTGCCCTCCCCGCTCCCTACAGGTTGTGGAAGCAAAACCAAGGCTACCTGCAAGGATCTCTGTGGGGGAGCTCAGGGTCAGAAACCCCAACATTCCTGGCGACGTTCAACCTTGAACCCCGAAAATACATGACATCGTCTGTGCTCTAAGTGACCCGCCAATGTTCTGGCTATGTTGGCAGGAGGATGCTGCCTCACAGGCCTCTCCGGTTAAGGGGGATGTGAATTCACATCAGCAGGAAGGAGCAGTTCATCATCAATTATCCTGTGGCTACAGGGCAACACACATTTAAAAGTCACTTTGGGGCTGGAAACTGTAACTGACTGTGGCGGTAGCTGGAGGGCGCGGGTGCAGGGAGATTCTCTGTACATCCTTTTAATGTTTTGTTTTCAGCTTTTAAAACATGAGCGTCTATTGCCCATCTACTACACAAAAACACGTGTAAGGTAAAAACGAAGTAATGTTACTGGACTTTATTTTTAACCTGACTGGAATCAAGGGCAGAGTGCGTACTCCTTGCTTTTGATGCCACCTGGAATCTGGCTTTTTATCCTTCTCTTAGCAAATAAGATGAGATAAAAATCTTAGCAGTGTAGCTGTCCCAACACAGGTGTGAGTCTGCTACAACAGGAAATTCCTTGACCTTGGCCCTTCAGTAGTTAGGACATTATAACGGCACATGTTTGTCTCTGATTAAGAAAGGGCAGTGAAACCCTGCCCCAGCGGACACGCGGAGGAGGGAAAGGGCTCTCTGCTCCCTGGGGGTGTTTCCATCAGTGTCAAAGAACAATCAAAATAAAGCCAGCCTGCACCCTCCTAAGGAAACAGAGAAGGTGCAAGTTAAGAGAGTATCAAAGCCAAAGGAAATTTACATCTGCCCCCAGCCGACAGTCAGCATGACCCACCTCCTCTCCAAAGACAAGGAGGCTCTTGGGAAGCCAGCGCTCAGAAAACCGCAGCGCCCCCTCCCTTGGAGGAAATGAAGGAGAGATGCAGGAGAATAAAAAGTCAGAAGAGCATGCACAGGACTTTGCTGGGTAAGAGGAAACACCTAGGCCCAGTGACAGCTATGTTCTTGCTGAGTTACTGACATCATCTCCCATCAATGCTGAGCTCCCAGCCCTTGAGATACTCAGGTTAAGTGCACCGACTTAAAAACTCACCGAGTTAAAACTGCGGCCCAGGCGCCTTAACTTATACGAAGCCCCCGACACACTCCCAGAGGGCATGCTGGCATTCTCTGTTTCTGCCACCACGAGCCTGGAGGAACGATGTTTGGAAAGCACGACGGCACAGCGGCCAGGCGCACAGACTCTGCAGCCAATGGCCAGGACAGGGCCCAGCTGAGCTGCGTAACTGGAACTGCTTCCAAGTTTCCTGAGCACCGGTGTGGGTGAGAACACGGCCCGGCCCCGCCCCGCCCCGCCCCGCCCCACTCATGGGCCTGTAGTGAGAATTAAATCAGTTAACGCAAGTACAGCACTCGAAACAGCTCCTGGCACAGAACTGGTGCTCTGTGCTAGCTTCTTACACTATCGCTACTGTCACTATTGTTACTGGCATGCAAGCGTAAGCCGTGCGTTCAACATCGTAATGATTCAATGTTAGCATTTCATACCTGACACTCAGACATTGCCATGGTTTTGTACGGAAAAGAATCAGACGCTTACTGTCATCAGTTAAAGCAAAATAGCTGCCAGACGTGGAGAAGGTGGACGCCAGAATCGTGTCACTCCCCTTATCCACGGGCTGTCCGTCCTCCCTGAGAAAGAGAGGGGACAGGTCAGGCCTTACCTCAGCAAGTGAGGCTGCGCCCTCCAGGCCAGCCCTGTGTGTTTATAACGCGATCGGACGTAGAAAATGTGATGAGGTTCATGTAGCCAGAATATAAAACATATTAAGGGGACATGGAGAGGTTAAAGACCACTCTAATTTTTAAGGAGTAAAGCTAATTAAACAGAAAAGTCTCTCAGCATACACACCAGAATCCCAAGGGCTGAGCTGCAAAGACTCTCAGAGGCCCACTCCCTCAAGGACATGAACTGATCTACAACTAGAGGCAGGGATCAAATCATATTAAGAAAAATAAAGTGGGCCCCAAGCTCGATTCTTCTAAAGAAAACCACCATACAGAATGACCATACTCTGAAAACAAACCTATGGTTACGGGGGGTTGGGGGGGAAAGGTGGAGAGGGATAAATAGGGAGATTGGGACTGACATATACACACTACTATGTATAAAATAGACAACTAATAAGGACCTACTGTACAGCACAGGGAACTCTACTCAATACTCTGTAATGACCGATATGGGAAAAGAATCTAAAAATGAGTGGATATATATATAGATGTATAGCTGAGTCACTTTGCTGGACACCTGAAACTAACACAACACTGTAAATCAACTCTACTCCAATAAAAAATTTTTTAAAAACCATACTCTACTTTTATCTTTCAATTAGCTGAAGTTAATTTCATATACCTGTTTTCAATGCATTTAAAATTGCCCTGTTATTTCAAAGTGCCAATAAAATAGTTAATTACTGACAAAAACGAATTTAAAGTATTTTAAAAAGTGCTAATATTCTGAATGCTGAATTTGAAAGGTAGTTCCACGTTTCTCTCCTCAGGTGGTCCCTGGTTTATCCACACAGCTCCGTAACAGAAATGAAGAATTCAGCAAATAAGACAACAGCTTACTCCTTAGACTAAACGGTCCCATTATTCAAACCATGCATCAGCCCTGAAGAGGCTCCCCTACCATCTCACCCTTTATGCTCTTGTGCCTCCTTTTCTGCAGCACTGCAATCATATATGAAGAGGCTGTCATCATCACTAAAGAAAAAAATAACAAAAACATTTTAAAGAAAGCACTTCGTTAATTATAATGCTCATTTCTTTTTTTTTTTTTAACCTGGATCAAAAAAATATTTGCATACTCACTAAGGGTCTTATCCACAAGAAACTGTCTCCATAAGATATTTCAGGGAACAGTTAAGAAGGAGCTTTATTTGCTTAACCTATTTATATTTGCCATACATAACTGATATGGTCTGTCCATAAAAGTCAGTTAAGTGAAGTAAATGAGGACAAAAACTCAACAGGAAGTAATATACCGTTCTTTGATAACCAGAACATCAGTGCAAGATGGCTATGTAAGAAGTTATATTCTGATGTTATTGAGTTTTCAGAGGGTCTTTTGCACCCAAGTTTAAAATCGCCATTACTTGTTTAGAAAAATGTCTCATCTGCCCCAGAAAAGCTCCCGTGGCTGCCAAGCATTTACCAGTATAGAAGCCACCCACCTTCCCTATCAGACCCTGAGCTCCCCCTCCAGTGCCCGGCACAGAGAAGACATCGTGCAAATTTATAGCCTTTAAAGTGACTGCAGCCAAACTCTTTCCACGTGGAACACTGCAGTGCAGGAAGAGAAACAGTCCTCCAAACCAGAAACTGTGCCAGCCAGCCACTAGATTTCCTCAAAAGTATGCAATGAAGCAACCAGATGGAGTCTAATTTAGCCATCTCTCACTGTGGCATGTGTCAGATACCCCGAGGCTCTAAAACAAAATAACCTGGGACAGACAACAGGTTTGTGAATAAATCTGTGAAATCTAAACTTAACATCTTATTGGATCTCTGAAACCAAACACTGAACGAAGAACACAGAGTATCTTTACATTTGACAGACACATTGTTTCAAGTATGGAAGAATCAAAACTACCCTGAGAAAGAAAATAGGGGCCGAAACTGACCACTACTAATATCCAAGAGGCTCCTGGGTCAAGACTATTCGATCAACAAACACTTACTGATTTAAAAATCCCGGGAACGCTAAGGAAGGGGCGTGAAATTAGAGAAAGCAAAAGCAGGACCTTGTAATGGGCCACTAGGGAGGTGCGCGCAGTGGCTCTGGAGTACCCCCTGAGCGAGGAGGTGTCAGATAAAACCCTCTAGCCCCGAAGGGCAAGTAGGGCGGGGTCGAGGGATGTGGGCTGGGAGGAAGAAACAGGCACCTACGCAGGAAGAGGGAGGGGAGAGAGGGAGTGCGCCGAACTTGGTCCCCGGGAGTAAAGACCTCTCCCCAAGGGAAACCAAGGGCTGCCTTCCGCCCCTCTCTCCAGAGACAGTCTGACCAGCGTCTCCCGGACCCCGCAGAGCCCGGAAGTGTCCCGCGCCGAACCCTCAAAGAGCGCCGCAGACCCACCGCGGAGGGCGCGGGGCCCTGGGCAGCTGGCTAGGGGACCCCTGGGCGGGTCTTGGGAGAAAGCCGCGGAGAGAGGACATTCCACAGCGCAGGCACGCGGCCGGGCCCAGGTGGCAACGGAGAGCTCACAGGTAGCAGCGGGACTCCCCGGGGTCACCCCAAGGCGGGTGCAACCCCGTCTGTGCGGGAGAGCCGGGGTCTCAAAGCCCCGATGCGCGACCGCAGCCTTGGATCCTGCTCCAGGCCCAGACCCCTCACCTGCTCGAAGTGGAGGTGGCCAGCAACCGGCTGCCGCCCCGCACCACCAGCGCATGCCCGCACAGCGCCAGCCCTGCAGAACCCGCCATGTGCCAGCCCGCCGCGCAGCCACCCACGTGCGCCGCCTAGCGCCTCTTCCTGCCAGCGCCGAAAAGTGACGTCAGACGTAGACGCCGCGAGGAGACGTCATCCGGGCTGGCCCAGCGAACGCGCCAGCCCCGGGCATGCGCAGAAGGTGCAATCTCCCTTCAACTCGCAAGCTGGCCTTCGCGCCTCTGGTGGCTTGGGGCCCGTTGCTGATAGCGTTCGTCCGGATGGAATACACTTGCTTGTTTAGTGATCGTCTCTTCCTCCAGACTGCATAGGGCCAGTTCTGGATCTTTCTCACGCTGTGGCCGGCCTGGTACACCTACTCGGTCCTTCAAAAAGTGAGAGGGTCTGGGGCTTCCCTGGTGGCGCAGTGGTTGAGAATCCGCCTGCCGATGCAGGGGATACGGGTTCGTGCCCCTGTCCGGGAAGATCCCACATGCCGCGGAGCGGCTGGGCCCGGGAGCCGTGGCCGCTGAGCCATGGCGTCCGGAGCCTGTGCCCCGCAACGGGAGAGGCCACAACAGTGAGAGGCCCGCGTACCGCAAAAAAAAAAAAAAAAAAAAAAGTGAGAGGGTCTGTGTTTGCCTCCAGGTCGAGGACGCGGTGTCTGAGGTGGGCTCAGAGCTGAGGGAAGATAAGCCAGACGCGCCCGAAACGCAAAGCCTCTGAACTGCTATTTTTCAACCCAAGATAGGGCTCTTTTCCTGTGTTCTTATGCTCATGGAGTGGCGTCGCCAGGCACCATTTATGCGGGATGATTTCTTGGGACTCTCCGCCCCCATATTCCACACTGTTCATCTAATCTCAGAAATCCTCCAGGATGCCCCTTCTCTCCCTCTCCGTGGCCTCCGCCACGACACAGCCCACAGGGGTCCAGCTGCTTGCTGGTGTCACATCCGCCCTTGTCTCCCCACCACACACACACACACACCCCCATGCAGTTTCCACACTAAAGCCAGAGGGACCTTTTCAGAACACAGTTCCAATTCCCTGCTTAAAATCAACAAATGGCTTCTCATTGTTCTCAGTACAGAAACCAAATCCTAATCTTCCACTATGAGACCAAGTGTGGTCTGCCTCCTAACGACTCTGCAGTCTCCTTCCCTACCAGGCCCACTTCAGTCTCAGTGCTGTAGCTGTGACTACCCTTCCTTTCACTGGAACAACGGTCTACTAACCACAGGACCTTAGCGTGTGCTGTTCTTTCCACCTGAAATGTTCTCCCCACACCCTGTCTATGTCCCTAGTTAATTCCAGTCACCCAGTTTCATCACAGTGGAGTCATTACTTAATCAGTGAAGCCTCTCCTGACTTTCTATTATTTGCATCCACAGCACCGTGATAACTTGTTTAATGTCTGTCTCCAGACTACAAATGCCATGAAGGCAGGGACTGATGCCTACTAAATTGGCAAGTCACCGATCGATGCCCCAGCTTGCACCACAAAACCTGGCATGAAGTCAGTGCTCAATATTTGCTAAGTAAATAAATGGAACAAGTAATTGGCGGTCTTAAAAGATCAGCTGTTTTTGCATAAGAGGAATTACGATAGGCATGAGGCATGGAAACTCTGCCTGACCCAAACCCCACCTCCGGTGTGATTCAAGGATGAATTTACACCCAGACTTAAAGCAGAATGCTTGGGAGACTTCCCTGCTGGTCCAGTGGTCAAGAATCAGCCTTCCAATGCAGGGGACTCAGGTTCGATCCCTGGTCGGGAAACAAAGATCCCGCATGCCGCGGAGCAGCTAAGCCCGCGCGCCACAATGAGGAGCCCACGCGCTGCAGGAGGATCCAACGTGCCGCCATGGAGGATCCCCCGTGCCGCAACGAAGATCCCAACGAAGAACCCGCGTGCCGCAGCTAAGACCCGATGCAGCCAAAAATAAAATAAATATTTTTTTAAAAAAGCAGAATGCTTGGGAAAAGCTGGGCTTCCTTTAAGGCAATGAGGGAAAAGGGGCTTTCATGGAGGCAGAAGATGGAAGAGAGTCTGTATCACAGAACAGAGAACACAGAGGGCTGGGGGCGGGGGATTGGGGGGTGGGGAGAAGGGGCAGGAGCTAAGCCAGAGACTCCCATGAGATCATTGCAAGGGAGCTTCCGAGGAGGGATTGACGCTGGGCAGTAACCAGAGGAAGCAGGAGGCTCCACAGTGTTTCGAAGATGAATTGGCTATAAACATCATTTCTATTCAGCTAACCTAGCCGGTACAGTGAAAGTCCATACTCATGGTCTGGGGTATTTTTCAGGCCTGCAGGTGAATTTACAGCTTCTCTTCTGGGTGGGATAACATTACCAAGACCACAGAGATCCTAGAAAGGGGCAGCAGTCATCAGCAGGCTTGCAGGCAAATTTAACTTTCTTTACAATCATGGTTTACATCGTTTTAAATGTTCTGCAACACACATTCTAACAGATACAAGTAACTGTAATGTGCGTATTTAAACTGACCTTGAAGCTTCACTACTTTCATCTTATAGGTTACAACCTTGAGAAATAACTACAATTTTTTTGGAGTTGCAGTATTCCTCTTAAGTCTTTATTATTTGTTATTTGGAGGAAAACTAATAAAGACTTCAGAGGAATCCTGCATTGTATCAAAAGACGGAGAGCAGGTATAAATGAAAACTTAAAGATCTGTACTTGACCATCAGATGTAAACAAAACTTAAGCATTTTGAACTTTTTGAGTTGATAAATCACTTGCCTCATACTTTGAATTCTTATAGTACTTGTGCCAAGACTTATTTTCCTCAAGATTTTTTTCATGAAATTTCATGATAACATCTACCTTTTTAATTTTAATCACATCTAGCTGAAGGGGCTTCCCTGGTGGCGCAGGGGTTAAGAATCTGCCTGCCAATACAGGGTACACGGGTTCGAGCCCTGGTCTGGGAAGATCCCACCTGCCGCAGAGCAGCTAAGCCCGTGCGCCACAACTACTGAGCCCACGCACCTAGACCCCGTGCTCCACAACAAAAGAAGCCACCGCAGTGAGAAGCCCACGCGCCACAATGAAGAGAAGCCCCAGCTCGTGGCAACTAGAGAAAGCCCGCGCGCGGCAGCGAAGACCCAATGCAGCCAAAAATAAATAAATTAATTATTTTTTTTAAAAGTTAAGAGAATAGATCTTGGAAGTCCTCATCACAAGAAAAACAAATTGCAACTATGTGTGGTAATGAATGTTACCTAGACTTACTGTGGTCATCATTTCACAATGTATACAAATATTGAATCATTATGTTGTACACCTGGAACTAATACAATGTGATGTGTCAACTATATCTCAATAAAAAATAAAATAAAAATTTTGCGGAAAAGAGAAGAAAAAAGAAAATGTTACATATCTATATACATATATATGTATATATAATTCAGCCATAAAAGAGAAGTAAACCCTGCCACTGCACCAATGCACCAACGTGGATGAACCTACAGGGCATGATTCTGTGTGAAATAAGACAGACAGAAAAAGACGAATACCGTATAATCTTATTTATATGTGGAATAAAAAAACCGAACTCGTAGAAACAGAGCAGATTGGCAGTTGGCAGGGGCAGGGGTTGGAGTGGGGAATCGGGAAAATGGGTGAAGGCGGTCAAAGGCTACAAACCTCCAGTTATAAGATGAATAAATACTGGGCATGTAATGTACAACATGACCATAGTTAGGAATATTGGATTGTATACTGGAAACTTAATAGAGTAGATCTTAAAGGTTCTCACCATACACACAAAAATTATACCTATGTGAGGCGAGGGGAGTGTTAACTAACCTTACTGTGGTAATAATTTGCAATATATGCACTTGACCCTTGACCAACTCAGGGGTTAGGGGCGCCAACCCCCTGTGCAGTCGAAAGGCATGTACTGCTATCTCTGCCTCCAAGGGCAGGAAGCTGACGCAGCTTGTTCCGAATCAGGACTCAAACCCCAGTTCTTTTGATTCCGCATACTGTGATTGCTAATCGAACCCAAACTTTTCCTTACACTTAGTTAACGTATAGATCTGTCAAAGGAAAATACAGGTACTACATTTATTGAAAAAAATACAGGTGTAAGAGTGGACCCATGCAGTTCAAACCCTGTTGTTCAAGGGTCAACTGTACATATGTCAAATCATTACATTATTCACCTTAAACTTACACAATGTTTTGTCAATTATATCTCAATAAAGCTTAAAATTTTTTTCCATTAGAAAAAAATAAAGTCACTCATAATCTCCCATTTGGTGTGGTTTTGACATATGTTATGGGTTGAATTGTGTTTCCTCCAGATATACTGAAGATACATGGAAGCCCTAACCCCCAGGACCTCAGAATATGACCCCATTTGAAGAGAGGGTCTTTACAGAGGTAATCAAGTTATAATGAGGTCAGTAGGGTGGGCCCTAATCCAATATGACTGGTGTCCTTATAATAGGGGGAAATTTAGATACACAGACATGCACAGAAGGAAGACTCAGTGAAGACACACAAGGAGTACACCTTGTGAAGACAGAGGCAGAGACTAGAACGATGCCGCAGAAACCTAGGGACAGCAAGGACTGCTGGCCACCACAGCTCGGAAGAGGCAAGGAAGGATTCTACCCAGGACCTCGGGGGGGGCGTGGTCCTGCTGACACCTTGATTTAGGACTCCAACCTCCAGGAAACACTGTGAGACAATACATTTCTGTTGTTTTAAGCCACCCAGTTTGTGGTCCTTTGTTCCAGAAGACCTCGCAGGCTACTACGACACGTGTTTTCATCTTGAGGACACTGGTATTATAACAACTACGTTCTGAGTGACAGCACTCAGCTTCTCGCTTAGTTGGTAGCGACCTTTGTCCATCAGAGGGTTGGAAAGTCTCCAGTAACAGCCACTTGGGGAGGTGGGAGAAACGTGAAAGCAGATCTTCCAAGCTGCATGCAAGTTTTATCCCGGTTGGTCCATCTAGAATGAGTTAGAGCATGGTTATATATGCAGGATTCATATACACGGGACCTTGCTGGATAAGCCTCGTCATCATGTCAGTGTACAAGAAGACAGACTTTCTAGTAGTCTCATTGGAATCTACATCTTTTCCCTGAAACAGTGGGCATCTAAAACGATCATATCAGGACTTCCCTGGTGGCCCAGTGGTTAAGACTCTGTGCTTCCACTGCAGGGGGCACGGGTTGGATCCCTGATTCGGGAACTAAGGTCCCACATGATTCATGGCATGGCCAAAAGGTAAAAAAATAAAAAGGAAAAGAAAACGATCATATAACTTTGAAGTACCAAATGAAACAAAACATTTGTGGGTTTTTTTGACTCATCAAAATGCGTTATGAAATATTTCTTACAAATCAAAACCATGCACATAAGAGAGCAAACGCTCATGTACCCCCAACATACCTTAAGAACTAACCATTACAAATAGAACTGAAGCCCCAAGGCTCCCTTCCATGTAGACCTCACTCCAGTCTCCCAAATCCCCTCCAGAGGGAGCCCCTATCTGATTCTTTTGGGTGACTTGTCCTTCTTGTTAATAAGTAGGAAACACCTTATGTATTTTAGATACCAATTCCTCACGAGTTAAATGATTTCCTGGTTTGTGGCTTGTCATTTCACTTTTTATAGTATCTTTTGCTAAAGAGAAATTTTAATTTTAGACCTTGGCATGTCCTGAACCATGGGAGGTATGTGTATGTTTTAACCCCAGACTCAAGAGAGAATAGGCCTTGAGATATTTATCCCCACCTGAGATAGACACATTTCCTGTGGACTTTCTTTGCAGATTTTTTGCTAGTGGGTGGCTTTGCCCAGGTTCACCCTGTCACTGAGGGGAGCTCTGCAAGGGCTCCCTCTGGTGCTCTCCGGCCCACTCCCAAGTGCCCTCAGGGCCAAAGTCTTGTCTCCTCTTCTGATGTCAGTTAAACCAACGCTTTGGCTTACTGAGATCAGCAAGTGCTCCCAGGGCAGTGCTGGCTTCTTGTAGTTTCTGGCTTCTGTTTTTTGGCCCCTGGAGACACACACTTCCTGCGGTCCAGGACACTCTAGACTGTGAAAAACATGATCACACTAGACCAAGACAGGCAGCACTAAGAAGGGTATGGCAAAACCCAAATCCACTCTGGAGGAACGCACATTCAACCCAGAACTTGGGAATTCCCACAGAGAAGCGCCCAGAAGCACGAGCTGCCAGTACATCCCTGCACAGCAATCATGAATAGGAGCCAGCGGAGACCACGGAAAACAGAACTGGCGTGAGAACGGAACTGGTCATTTGAAATTATGCTTGTAATATTGTACCCAGCATTGCTACATGTTTTGTAACCGGAGGGTTTTTCGTTACGTCTCGTGGCCACATACTGCCAGAAATAGAAGTCATTACATATGTTTTAAAACACAGTTTTATGTACATCCAGTATAACTTCAACTTTATCTTCTTATTTTTTCTTTATTTAAAAGCTTTTAAATTTACTTTTCCTGTTTGCTGAGCAATCTGTTTTTTTTATTCTATTATTAAAAAGAAAATTATCTTACTTAGTAAGGCATACTATGTATGGTCATTCTAAACAATAGTTTAAAACTACACTGTTATTATATACACACTACTATATATAAAATAAACAACAAGGACCTACTGTATAGCACAGGGAACTATACTCAATATTTTGTAATAATCTATATGGGAAAAGACTGAAAAAATATATATATATAACTGAATCATTTTGCTGTACACCTGAGACTAACACAACAGTGTAAATCAACTCGACTCCAATAAAAATAAATTTAAAAACTACACTGTTATTGAAAGCTTTGTTTTTTAAAAAATCTTAATTTAAGACATAATTAAATCATACTTATTTACATAGGATAATGCCATAATACATTTCCTTTGGGGCTTACAAAGTATGTACATATTAGCCCAGGATGCAGAGTGAGGTCATGCGTATGGAAGGTGTGATAGCTGAGTATGTTTATTTTCCTCTTTGGCCCAAACACCTTTGAGTTCAGGACCCATCACTGAGTCCAAGTGATGCCCAAGTTATCTAGTTATCTTAAAAAGAAGTTTAATTCACCCTTGGTTGAGTGGGTGGTGGATTCCTAATAGTTTAGACAGAATTTTATGTGATTCATTAAGGAATATAAACACAAGTTTTTGAGGTTTTGCCTAAAAACGCTGGATCGGCACTTGCTAGAACCTCAGGCAGAGGTGAAGGTGCCTGCAGAACAACTAGGGCAGAGAATTAACAACTGAGGAACAACCCCCGCTGTCAGCAAAATCTAGCCCACACTTTTCCAGCTGATTGTGAAATAAAATATAATCCCCTCTCCACAAATACTTGTGAAACCACTGGCCCTTTCTCTGGCCTCTGCTTGATTTTTCTATTTCCTATTTGCCTCTTGCACTTGGCTCTGTTGCTTCTGTTCCTTGGGGCCAAATGTCGTGTAGGCCTGCCTTAACCTCCGCACCTGACTGCAGCAGCTTCCAAGGAGGTCCTGCTCCCCCCAGGCTTAGGTGCTGGTGCCAACTACAAATTGTCACTTGCCACCTGCCTCCACAAAGATGAGGTCACCCACCACTGCAGCCACTGACCTTCAACCCCCCCTGAAAGGAGCTCAGGCTGGAGATCAGGAATGAGGCCCTCTGTACTCTGGGAAAAACTGGCAGAACAGGCCTTCAGATAGTTAGAGATTTTCAGGAGAAGATTTTATGAGCCCAATATCTAGAAAAGCACTAAAATCACTCACGGTGACATCTGCTTCTCCTGATTAGCATGATCTGAAGGTGGAGTTTTCCACCCTCTGATCTCAAAAGGTCATTCGTCCGACGCCTGGCACGGGCCCAGTTTTAGGGTCGGTGATCCCAACCAGTCTTAGTCGGCTTGAACTGGACAGGAGCCCACCCCAAGTTCCTGCAAAACCACTAAAGCCTCCATTACTATAGTGACCCATAGGTCAGAGGTACTATCTATAGGGGTGACTAAGGAGTCAAAAGTAATTAAGGTGAGCTTGGTAAGTGAAGGCAGGTTAAAAGCAGTTTTTAGCAACCTGTTTCTTTAGCTGCTATTCTGTCAGACAAGCTCAAGTATTTCTGTTAGTCACCAGTTTCTGTTAATCCTATGGGGATGCTTTTTTTTTTTAACCCTATGGGGCACGGTTTCATGGGGTATCTGTTTTGCCCATTCATCTGGCACTTGAATGGGTCTCCAGCCTTAGCCAAGGTGGGGGGCCTCTCCCGGGTGGAGTTGAGGCGTGGGTATGCTCCTCTTGGTTGGAATGCTTCCCCGCACCAGGCATGGGCAGGAGTGGGCAGTGAAGGCACGATCAACGCGGGAGAAGGAAGCCAATAACTAACTACACCTACTCCATGTCTATGTCTAACCTGGGGGGAGTCTGCACCGCAAGTTACAAACTCAAGTAAATTAAAGCTTGCACTTCTGATCTGCTTGGCTCCGGGACTAGTGCGGTCACAGGCTAAAAGAGCGCCCACGGTACCACCTGAGGCTGCCCTGCAGGGTGACCACAGGTGACCACTCCGCTCGGAGGACAGGAAACGGCACCCACAAGGACCACTTCTGTGACCCAGCGCCCAGGCCTCCGGGCCGTCCGGGTCCGCAGGCCCCACCCGCCAGTGATTGGTGGCTCTTCCCGGGGGCGTGGCCTCGAGGCACAGCGTAGGAAAGCTAGAGGCCGCCAGGGTGCGCGCGCACGACCTCGGCGGTAGTGCGCGCGCAGCAGCCGGAGCCCCGCCTCTCCCCGTCCCTGCCTGTGATTGGCGTCTTCATCCTAGGGGGCGGGCCCTCAGGTAGCAGAGAGCGCGCCGCGGCCGCGTCTGTTAGGTGTGACCTTCTCCCGCCCGGCCTGTCCCCCGGCCCGCGCCCCCGTCACGGCCATGGCGGCCTCGCTTCTGCTGCGGCAAGGACTAGCCGGGGGGCTGAAGGTAAAGGGGGGCCGGGCCGGCGCCCGGGATCCCGCGGAGGGCGGGGCGAGGGCCGCGGTCCTGACGGTCACCTCCAGCCGTCCGGGGACGCCGCTAACCCCACTTCCCGGGCCGAGGAGAGGACGCCAGGTCGGGGGCCGGGCCTGGGGAGCGGCAAGGGTCCCGGCGATCCCGGCCACCGCTCCCTCTGGTCCTGGATCACCGGGAGCCTCCGGTGTGCGGTCCGGGCCTCCGACAGGCGTGGGGGCCGCTGGTGCCCCGCGCCGAGCCCTGTCCGAACCCTTGAGGATAGTGTCTCTACTGCTTATTT
The DNA here is from genome assembly GCF_026419965.1 of Kogia breviceps. NCBI lineage: Eukaryota > Metazoa > Chordata > Mammalia > Artiodactyla > Physeteridae > Kogia > Kogia breviceps. The sequence continues at coordinate 146,828,897 of NC_081314.1, forward strand.
AACCCGCGAGGAAATGAGGGCACTTTCAGGCACCTGGTTGACTCGGTAACTTACGAGGCAGCCATGTGAAGCCAGCTTAGGTTACCTCATCTGTGAAAAAAAAAAAAAGGAAGAAAGAAGGGCTTTCGTTCTCCATATAGGAAAAGCGAAGTCACCTTCACTACCTTTAAAATTAAAAGGGGCTCTTATTACAAAAGCAGGAACTATTCGTGGCAAAATAAAGTACAGATGGTTGGAGGGGAGATCTGTTGTCAGAGAGGCCACTATTTACCTCTGCATATCTAGTCCCAGTTCATTTTTTTTTAGCTTTCATGTATACATATACACACGTGCTGACGTCTTAACCATAAGAAGCAAATGTTTCACTCTCATATGTGGACTGTAGGCACCTCTGTTCTGTGTCCAGCATCTGAAACAGTGCCCAGCACATAGCAGGCCTTAGTAAGTGTATGCTGAGTGAATTAACGCTCTATAAAATGTTTTCCACTTATGATATATGGTAGGCAGTTTTGAAGCAACTATTATTCATCTGCATTATTTTTCATGGCTAGATAGTGCTTCTCCTTTATATTCTAAGTACAGGAAAATATTTTATGAAAAGAATCAGTATTTTGTAGGTTGATAGGTAATTGGAGAGTACAAAACAGTATGCTCAGGAGAAAGTCTGGTTGGAGAAATACCCAAACGTTAATAGTGACTGTCCTTGAACTCAGGTGTTTTTTTCTTGCAGCTTTTTTTGTATTTTTCCAAATTTCCATAATACACACAGATTAAGAGAATTGTAATAACCGTTAGAAATACGCTATATGTATGCAAAGCATTTATGTGTCATAATAATACATAGTATTCATGTCGTAATAGCTGTTAAAAACGGTATTACTCTAAACTATTCGTATTTGTGTCATTCTTTTGTCAGACTGTGCTCCTAGAAGCAGGAGTGTTTCGAGGACTTGCTTCTACAGTTCCTCTCTCTGCAGAATCAGGAAAGAATGAAAAGGGATTGCCACCGCATCCCAAGAAGCAAAGTCCACCAAAAAGTAAGATCTTAGTGGTCATCCTAAGGGAGACAGAATACAGAGTAAATCTGTCTGCTTCCCAAGCAGGAAAAGGCGTTTACTAGCTACATAATTGGACTCTTCGTTTCTAGCAGTGTCCCCGTTATAAGGAGACACAGGATCTGTAACAGGCTTTAGACCAAACACATCAGTAACATAACAGTTCACTCTGTTAAGGCTGAGCTCAGCGATTAGCCCTGAACTTATCTGTCTGTATTTTCTAAATGCCAGACTCCACGGATAGCAGTGGATGCCGAGTATGCATGCTCTGTGGCATTTAGGTGGCCCTAATACCAATCCCGTACTCCCGTGAAGTAGCTGTGAACCCCACCTTTTTTTTCTTCCCTGATTGTGACTTTTCAGTGTCTCTGGGACTTATCTGTAGTCTCCCGGGCTTTGCTTGGTCATAGCCCAGGATTGCAGGCATCCTTTTATGACTGTGGAGAGAGACTTAGGAGCAGGCACCGTTTTCCATTATGACTCACTTTGGTGAAGCATGATTCTAATCTGCTTCCAGCTCTTTGCACAGTCATTTTGACTTTTATCACCAGTTTTGACTTTTTCCTCTGAATCCAATGTAGTATATCCTCATAGGAGGAAAACAGGAAATGCAGCAGTATAAACCTGATTATAATCCAGGTCCATTGCGTTTAGTCTCCACTGATGAAACCCTAGTTAACTCTTAATATATACATATGATATATACAGTCTCTTTATAAATCTTTGACTGTATGGGGTTTAGAATGATAATTTGAGTTTGTCTTATTTTCATTAAAATATCATTTCCTCAGTTTGCGTGCTTGAAAAGTGTGTAGACACTTTTGTTTAGTCCCCCTTCATCTGCCCATGGAGACACGGGCAGCTTATAAAACGTCCGCGCGCTGTTGAGAGAGCCAGCCACCCACTACCTTTCACGCGCCGCCCGTCCACGCCGAGATGTGCCCTCCCTGTGGTGTCTGTGGGCCCCCGTCCGAATTCAACAGGAACGTTGTTGTTTTCTGGCCTGTACCTGCTGTGTTTGTTTTTACAAATTGATTTACTTATTTATTTGTGGCTGTGTTGGGTCTTCGTTGCTGTGCGCAGGCCCTCTCCAGCTGCAGCGAGTGGGGGCCACTCTTTGTTGTGGTGCGCGGGCCTCTGACCGCGGCGGCCTCTCCTGTTGGGGAGCACGGGCTCTAGGCGTGCAGGCTCGGTAGTTGTGGCGCGCGGGTTCTAGAGCGCAGGCTCGGTAGTTGTGGCGCACGGGCTTAATTGCTCCGCAGCATGTGGGCTCCTTCCCTACCAGGGCTCGAACCCGTGTCCCCTGCACTGGCAGGCGGATTCTCAACCACTGCGCCACCAGGGAAGCCCCCTGCTGTGTTTTTAAAGCCAGTATTCCGTTTTCATTTTAATCTGTACGTTTTTAAACAGGTATCTTAAACATAAGGACTCTTCTTTTTTCCAAAGATCCCCCTTTTTACAAACGTGCTTCTATATATGAGTAGAAATGGAATACTTCATCCTGTGGCGGTTTGGGGGTGCGGTTACAAGAAGGGAACACTGAGCTGGGGGTTGGCCTTGGCTCATGTAGCTTCTGCCTCTGGGCGTGGCAGGCTCTGTCGCCCTCGGAGCTCCTCCGTGCTGAGCGGGACCAGCGCGCCGGTCTTGGCCTGCTCGATGTGAGACTGATGACCTGACGGGCGTGTCGTGTGTATGTGCTGTCAGGTGGGAGGACAGTTTTTAGAGCTACACCGCCTTTAATGCACGTTATGTTTGTATCTCAGAATTTTTTAAAAAATTACAATCCCGCCATGAAGAAAAAGAGATGATGCTTCTAAGTCAACATGTGCAGGCCTCAGTATTTCTCCCGAAGTGTCAGTGATTGGTGAGTGGAAGGTACAGAAATGCTTTGGCCCGCCAGTGGCGCATTGCCACTGTGGGTGGTTTTGGAAGCTCTTGGGAAAGTTTCCTGCGTGCAGGCGGGGCCCTGAGCGCTCACCCTTGGGTTCACATCTAGTCTGGGGATCTGCATCTGGGGTGAACACGCTCTCCATTGTTCCACCTGGGGCGCCGGCTCATCGTAGCCCACGCTTCCTTCCTGAGGGGAGCTGCCAGCACGGCGAGCACAGACATCAGAATCCAGGTCTTCAAGTGGGTGCCTCCCCTGCACAGCTTCCTGGCTTGCCAGCTTTGATGTTCTGGTGAATTCCATCACTAGGCTGAATTTTGCAATAATCAGTAATAAACCATTGACTGGATAACGCCTATGTCGCTTTTTAAAGACTCTGTCAAGAAGCCAAAGTTAATTATCTACTTCAAGTCCCTATTCCAGTTTGAGAAATGAGGAATCTCCGGAAATAGGGGTTTGATGTATTTAATTCTAACCAGCATTGCTAGGCACTGTTTTAAGCACTCTGTATCTCCCCTCCACACCCTGTGAGAAGGTACCATTAGTATCCCTGGGTTATAGATGAGAAAGTGGGCGGGGGACTCCTGAGCTGCCCAAGGTCACACAGATGTCAGTAGTGGAGCCCAGTCTGAGCCCAGGCAGTAAGGCCCCACAGCCCATATTTATAAGCAATGTGCTGTCTTGCCTCTGAAAAAAGTCTCAGTACTCACATGTTCATTAAAACCAAAACCAAAAAAACACTTTTTTTAACAGTAAAAAACATGTAAAAAGAGGTTTTAGTTACCATATAGAATTTGAATAACTGTATTCTTTCTCATCGTGTTGAAATGCACCTTTGTTTCTGAACGTGCTTTGTTTCCGAAATTAGTTTTGTGACCCACTGACAAGATGTGGCGTTACCGTAAGGCTGCGGATCTGTTTCCAGCACAAAAGTCATTTTTACTCTCGGTAGGGGACTACTAAGAAGTTGCACGTCATGCCCTCGCTCGCTTTGCAATGAGCAGAAAAGAAATTCAGGAAAGTCAAATTGAGAAGAGATGGAGAAGCAATAAGAGAACTCCTGTCTCTGCGCTGTCACTAGTGTTTGTAGACCTTTACTTACGTGGGTTGTGATGGTCTCTGAGGGTTCGAAACCGTCCCCGAAAGCCCCCCCTGTTGTGCTGGGAGTGGTGTCTCCATGGCTAGTCTTATTTAAGTAGCTTTGTGTTTTTGTACATTTATCTTTCAAGGAAAGTCACACTGAAACTAAAACGTTTTCAGAGTATGCAGGCATCCAGCCTCTAGAAACAAGAGGTTTCATGAAAACAAACAGGTAAAGTCATACTTATATTCAAAGTGAGAGCCATTGTTCCTGTACCCAATGGTTGTGTCTCCAGGTGACATCCTGCACTGTTGAAGGCAGGCGTGGTGTCCACACTGGCACTTGGGCACAGAGGTCACTGGTGGCAGCTACAGATCGTCGTGGCAGGCGTCCTGCTGAGTCACAGAGGACGCTGGGCCTGTGCTGCAGCAGGTCAGAGGTTGGCTCTTAATAAAAAGCAAATGTGCTACTGTGGTTTATTCTATTAGCCTTTCCATGGAATTGTCCCAATAACTAAGCCTGAATAAAAGATATTTTAAAACGTTACGTTCTTATTAACATTATATGTTAATGTTAATAAGAACATTAATGTTCTTATAACATTAAATAAGACAGAAGCTTCCTTTTTCAAACAAAATATATCATTTGAAATTTTCTTTCTGTTTTCAGTAGGTGATAAGTCAAACTCTAACATTTTAATAACTTACTAACATTTTTAAAAATCTCCACAATAAATTTTAGAAGATTGAGGCATAATAATTAGATAGCAGCCTATCTAAAATAAGCCTTATTTTAAGTTAATTTTTCACCCTTGGAAAATTCATGCTCAGCATAAAAGTGGATTAATGATACAAGTGAGCAGGCCGGCAGGGTTTGCAGACCAGCCTATGTTACCCATCGCTTATAGGAATTTCTGGGCCATATCAGGTATGGTTTAGGAAGACAGAGAGAGAGAGAGTTCAAGTGCAGGTGCCTGCCTTTGCCGTGGTTTTATGCTTAACACGATCCGGGAGCTCTGTTCTGCTCCTGCAGTCAGAATGCAGATTCTGGGGTGGCACACGGCCACAGGATCAGACAGGGCGTGGCGGAGGGGGTGGGAGGGGTGGAGGTGACGCGGTGATGGTTTTTAAACAGTAACCCACTGCTCCAGCTGTTCAGTCATATCCTCTTACACAGCCCATTAACCTCGCTCTGGCCCATTTCCGATTATTTCTGGTTATTCCTCAGTCTTCTTTGACCGTTTTCTATCATTCTGTTTTTTATATATATATATATATATATATATAGAGAGAGAGAGAGAGAGAGAGAGAGAGAGAGAGAGTTCCTGAGCTCAGAAAACAATTCGCTTTTTGGGATACCAGTAAGATGGTAAAGTTAGAAATACATTATTTTTTTCCACTTTAAAGAAGTGATATACTTTTTAGTGTAAAGTAGACTCCTAGACTTGGAAGTAAGGAATGCATTTAGAGTTTGCTCATCTGAAATATATTTTTTAAAGTTTTGCTTTAGATTTGAAAAGTAATTTTAATTTATAAAAACTTGTCCTGTATTTTTCTTCTAATCTGTATGGTTAAAAAAGATTTAGCACCTGAGAAAATTGAATGAAATGAGCTCTCATGAATGTACTGTGGTGGGCTTTCATTTTCTTTTGTAACTGCCTCTACAGAGTCGAAGACTTTTATATCAGCACCTTTTTGTAACAGCTTAAAACTCATTGTTTCCAATGATATATATGATACTAAATTATTTTAGACTTTTCTGGTCTGGTAATACTTTTCCTTGGCAGAAGAAATCCCCAAATGATATGATTTTGCAGGACTTTTCATCCTCTCAGGGCACCTTCATTTGAATCACATTATCCCCTCCGTCTGATGTCCCACTGTTAAACTCATGCATATGCTCACCCCAGACCCAAACCAGGCTACTGTCTCTACTTCTGCTTTGCTGTTGTGTTCAGAAAATTCAAGTTCAAGGCTTCCCTGGGTGGCTCAGTGGTTGAGAGTCCGCCTGCCCATGCAGGGGACGCGGGTTCGTGCCCCGGTCCGGGAAGATCCCACATGCCGTGGAGCGGCTGGGCCCCGTGAGCCATGGCTGCTGAGCCTGTGCAACGCAACGGGAGAGGCCACAATAGGGAGAGGCCCGCGTACCGCAAAAAAAAAAAAGGAAAGTTCAAGTTCATACAGTACGGGTAATTTTTTAAAATATTTGAGGTGCACCAATTTTTTTAGGGATTTAAGAAATGATACATTTCTACAACTTCATCATCTGAAAATATCTTTATATTATAGTTTATCTTAAATTTAGATGAAATAGTAGCTTAAAAAATAATTACCATCCAGAAGCTCTCGCTGCGAAAACTGGAGACAAGATTGTCACTTCTATTGGGAAAAATACCATCTTAAAAAGTTTCAGCTACCAAGAAAAACATCTACTTTTTTTTACTGTTCTCTGACTTGTGTGGCTTGCCTTTTTCACTTAAGAGTGGGTTTCGACGGAACAGTTCCTAAGATGATTATGTTGAAGATATTATCAATAACAAGGTGATATGTAATGAAATGTCTGTGGCCTTGGTGAATTTTCACTGTTTTACTAAATATTAAAAATGATCTTCCCCTTTATGCCATTTCCTAGATGTAGTGGAACCAAAGGAGAGGGGCCAGCAGCTAGCCACCCCAACAGCAGATGAACTGTCTGAAAACGTACCTTCACCCACTTCTTCCCCACCAGCTGTGAACCGAGGCAGGGTGCTAGCTGGCCCTAAGCATGATGCCAGCATGTCGCTCACAGACCAAGGGGTTCTGAGGTTTGTGCCAAGAAAGACTTTGGTAGAGTTTCCTCAGAAAGTTGCACCTCCATTCAGAAAACAGGGTTCTGATTCAGAAGGAACCCAGCAGAGCAGGAAAGGGACAGATGATTCATCTTCGTCTTCATCTTCGTCCAGCTCTGATTCGGAGTCTGACGAGGAGGGTGACAGCTCAGAAGCGGGTCCTCAGGCAAAAAGCAAACGCAGAAGAGGGTTTCCCGCAGCAGAGGCCTCCCATTCCTCTGCAGATGGGGCCCCCCCAGTGGAAATATCTGCACAAGAGAAGACTGTATCACAGCGGCCGCATCCGGACCTCGTCTCTGCACAGAGGCCCCGCCAGGCAAAGAAGAAAGGGGCCTCCGGTCAACCATCACAGGACAGAAAAGACCCCAAACCAAAAGCCACAGCACCCAAGTCACACGCAGGTGAAAAGTTTATGGAGCAAGATGTAAAGGAAAAACAATGGCAGAAAGTATCTACATCAAATGAAATAGATAAAGAAAGCCGGAAGCAACTTGAAGTTAAAAAACCCTTATCTGACCGGAAATCAGGATTATCCACGCAACCGCGACAAAAGGGCAGCCCAGCGCCCACTCAGTCTGCAGAAACCAGAGCCGGAAGACGGCTGCCAGTGACTCCTGAGACCAGAGAAAGGCTTTTGGAAAAACAAGTACCAGAACCTGATGGGGAGGTGGCTCTTTCCCTGTTCAAAAAAGAAAATCTGGGAAAGCAAGTAGCAGAAGGGATCTCGAAGGCTAAGGAAGAGATTTTGGAAGATCAGTTACCAGTGAAAAATGTGAAGCCAGTCCCTGTTCACAGTAAAGACGTTTTTGATGGAAAGACAGCAGTACTAAAGCTTGAGGAGAAGGGCGGAATCATCGAAGGCTCCGCAACTCCGGTGGAAGGCCAGGACGGCACACAGGGTACACCTTGACTTGGGGCTGGGAGCCCTTCTTGTCCCGTGGTGGTGGGTGAGACTCTGAAGAGCTGTGTGATCTGAAGGAGCATTACGCTTGATCAGATTCTGTAATAGGAATATGGCCTATAGCACTGTCTCAGATAAGCTGAGGGGTATATGTTAATTATGGATAAAAATTCCTGAAACATTTAAAATTTATATCACAGTGGAAGAGTATGCCCTTGGCACTCTTGGACTGTCCCTTAACCAGTATAACTTATGAAAATAGGCAATTTAACATCATCGCCCTTAACTTTTGAGGGTGTTTAACTGTTCATTTCTTGAACCTGCAGAGCATGTCACTGAGTGGAGGGGGGCTGTCCTATTAACTCCCACAGGTGAGGAGCGATAGTTACACTTGTAGGGATGGTGTTCAGGTGAGCCAGACAGGCTGTTGCTCTCAGCATGCCTAAGGGAAAATCGCATTTTAGGGAGAAAGCCGTGACATGAAGGCAGCCATGAAACGCACGAGTCTAATTTACACTAGACAGTTCCTGCTCCTAAAAGCACAGCGGGCCGCTTGGTTTTTCTATATTGAATTTTTGTGAAGGGCTTTTTTGCTACCCTAAATTTTTAAAGGGAAACTTTATTCCTATTATTTTACCATTTTCTTGCTCTTTGAACTTCATAAAATGCAGTGAGCTTTAGGTGGATCGTGGCAAGGTGGTAAAGCAGGTCTCCCGTTTTAGGATCTGTGGCTCTTGAAAACGCATCACTGACAAGCCCCACTCCTTCCTGTTTGCTCTCTTCTTTTCAAAGCCTCCCCCTTGCCTAATTTACATTACCTGGAATTTTATACTTACTGGTTGCACCATGTTGACAGGGTTTATGTGTTTTCTTCCCTCTCCATCTTCTCCCTCTTTCATAAATATGCGAGGTGCCGGTGCCTGCCAGACTTCTCCAGACGTCAAGAACCACTTTCCCGATGCTGCTGTGTCAGTCATTCTGCTGTAAATTTGTAAAACCTTCGGGACGATAACATAGAGAGTTGGGGGTTTTCAGACTGCAATCTTTTTGAAAACAATTTGACCCTACTTTTTCATGGTTGTGTTATTTTTCCGATATTCTCTTTGCCCTTCAGAGGCTAAAGACGCTGCCCAGGAGTGCAGCTCACTTGCAGGGGCAGCGTCTACAGGGGTGCCGACTTCGTAGCTCTCCCAGCCCAGCTGCCTGGCTCCTTGCCCCCCAGGGGGATTGGTGTTGGATAGGAGTGCTCCAGACCCCCGTTTCCTCCAGTCAGCGCCTTCCCCACCTGGGCTGTGAGAGTGCATCCGCTCGGGATGGCCCTGCATCACATGGAAGATACTCTGCCTGTTGAGATTGGAAGGATGTCACGTCTTTAAATAAGACATCACTTATTTTAGTGCAACCAGAAAATGAAAACCAGAACTTTGGGTATGAATCCAGATAGTGGAAAACTGTAGTTATTTTTTGTGCCGCATGAGCAGGAGTGGCGAGGGTCCCGACGGCAGTGGTTTAGGGTCAGTAAGAACTTAAGCAGCCTGAGCCGTCACCCCACGCCAGCTGCGCTGCGCCTCCATCGTGTCACGTGTCACATCGCAGCGGAGCCAGATGTCTTTTCCTTCGTCCACACTCTTAGCTTTAAGATCGCCAGTTGTGTAGGTGTGTGGATTTTAATTCTTTTTTCCACTTAGAGAAATAAGGCTAAGTATTTCTTAGTCTGTGAATCTAAAGTACACCAACAACTTCTTCAGAAACAGTTAAAACAACAGAAACTACACATCTCATTTCCAGTTCCCCTTAACTGTGTCATTATTATTAAAACCACTGGGCTTTATCTAATTTTCTTGCGTTTAGAGACTTTTAAGGCTCCCTTAGTTTCTGCTTTTAAATTTCTCTTCTGTGAATGGTTTATTTCTGTTAGAGACAAATTTTTAATAGATCTGCTTTCTTTCTGCATCTTTAAATGACCTGAAAGTCCCTCCATAACCGTTCTTGGCATTTTCAAGTCTAGAGGTATACAAAGTTAAGATGTTAAGACACATTGTAAAAACGATTCCATTTCTTACATTATTGAGGCTATATGTTTTAGTATAAATTTTCAGCTAATTTCTTTACTTTGCTTTTGAAGACACTGTTGCTTTATGGGCTTTTCTAAGTAGACAGTGCATTCAGGAAGGGTTCGTGTACAGTGCTTGGTATGCGAGTGTGTGTGAGTGTGTGTTGACTCACTCAGAAGCTCCCTCCCTGTCGGAGGTCCTCACCGGTGCTGTGTTTCCCCCGCAGAGTCCCCTCCGGCCGCCACCCTCGCTGAGCCATTTGACAACACCACCTACAAGAATCTCCAGCATCATGACTATAACATGTACACCTTCTTGGACCTAGACCTGGAGCTCTCGAAGTTCAGGATGCCTCAGCCCTCTTCAGGACGAGAGTCACCTCGCCACTGAGAGCTCAGTTTAAAGATTCACATTTCGGTGTCTCCGCATTCTTGCGTTCGAAAATAAAATCCGCTCAGTGGTCATGAGGCCTGGTGTGTAGGATTGCTTTCCCTTCCACACCTTTCATAGTGAGTTGTGAATTGGCAGCAGTCCTGCTGATGATTTATTCACCGTGTGTTTAGATGCATCTGTGCGCAGGGAATTTTTCTTTTCTTTTTTTTTAATTAAAAATTTTTTAATTAATTAATTTATTTATTTCCGGCTGTGTTGGGTCTTCGTTGCTGTGAGCAGTCTTTCTGTAGTTGCAGTGAGCAGGGGCTACTCTTTGTTGTGGTACGCGGGCTTCTCTTGTTGTGGAGCGCAGGCTCTAGGCGCGCAGGCTTCAGTAGTTGTGGCTCGTGGGTTCTAGGGCTCAGGCTCACTAGTTGTGGTGCATGGGCTTCGTTACTCCGTGGCATGTGGGATCTTCCCGGACCAGGGTTTGAACCTGTGTCCCCTGCACTGGCAGGCAGATTCTTCACCGCTGTGCCACCAGAGAAGTCCGGGAATTTTTCCTTAATTATAAAGTATGGGTCACTGGACAAATCCACACAATTAGAGAATTGTAGGTGCGTTCCCTCAGTGTGATTCTGCTGTGTTGGGCCCCTGGTCAGTTTAGCATTTTCTGGTTCACCAGCAAGGTGTTGATAAAAGGGCAGCAGGGCCTTCTGATTTGGTAGACCTGGTTCTTGATGAATTGGAAATTGGAGTTCTGCACATTTTAACTGCTGCATTGCAAAGAAACTATTAAATTATGGCATTTTATTATCAAAAGGATCGGAATTCTTTTGCTCACTTGAATTAGGCACGGGACGTAAACTCGGGGAAGTTTCGAGCTGTGTCATGACAGACAGGTGGAGGTTGTGTGGGGCCCAGCGGCAGCTGGGTTCCCAGGCGGCCCGGCAGACGGAGTTCATTTAGCCGCGGAGGGTTTCTGGGTTGGCCGCATAACCCCGTCCGTCGCGGGAACATGACCCAGGCTTGGGCACGTGCGCCGCGTGGGCAGGCTCCCGTGTGTCACTCGGTGCCTGCACCAGGCCCCTGTGAGGCCGGAACAGACAGTCCGCTCTGAGAGGCAACAGATCCAGGTGAGGCGTTGCCGGGATGAGAGACTAAAGCCATCTGTTGGGGCCTCGCGTCCCCCCCCCCGAAGCAGAATGTCCGTCTGCACACCGGGGCCGTTCCCTGTTTTGCCTGTTCTCACACGTCCCTGATGTTTATGTGCCTGAACTCGTGGGCCTTATTTCATTTCAATTCTGGTTCTTGGCTTCTAGTCAATTTATAGCAAACAGTGCAGTGTATTATAACTTCTGACTCACATTTCTGTAATCCCGCGTTTCTTAAAATGCGTCCAAGTAAGGGCACCAGGGCTGAAAGCATGGCGTTGAGAGCTAATACTGTGATCACACGTCTCAGAGTTTGTTGCCACCCCAGAGGCTCAGCAGCTGCGCACGGTGCTTCTAATCACAGGTTTTGTTACAGTAGCACTAAAACCCCATTACCAAAAGAAAGAAAGTGGAAAACCCTACGATTACCTAAAACCCCCTCTGCTGACCCCGCCGTTATTAACACTGAACAGGCCTTCCTGGTGGCGGTTGGTTTGTTTAGATTCGGCCACATAATGTATGTACGGTTTTCTATCCTTCTGGGGTGGTTTTTCATTGGACGGCTTGCTTCTCACACTGGCCCTGTGCTCTGTGGTGGGGGCGGGGGGGGGGGGCGGCGTGGACTCGGATGCCACGGGGTGTGTCTCCCTCGGCTGTTAACACCACGGAGAGTTGAAGTTCTCTTTACATAAAAACCAGTGCGAATATATTGTAAGTTGCGTGAAGTTTTCCCTCGGAACCAGTGCCGTTGGGCTCATCTTTCAGTCTCTCTGGGTGTTCGGTTCCGTCTGCCTCGCCCCCTGAAAAGGCTTCGTGCGGCCACGGGGCAAACAGCGCCGGGCGCGGCTCTGCGTTTAGACCCCCCGTCCTCCACGTGGGGGCGACGCCGTGGTTGCCCGCCACGCGCAGCTTTGGGGATTTGTATAACTTCCCATGTTCTCCTTTAAAGAGCGCTACCAGAAACATCTTTGTGAAGGGAACTCATTCTGTATTTTGTATTGTTTCTTGGAGATGAATTTCCAGAAACCGAGCTGATGAATCATAAGTGATTCATGAACACACGTATTGCTCTCATTTCTGTGAGATTTTTAAACCGGCTTAATATGTTTTTGAGTTCAATAAGGTAATGATTCTACCTCCTTTTATATTTTTCCCATCACGTCACCTGAACCCTGACATCTTCCTAGATGTTGGTTCTCTTACACCTGTTACAACACGTACCCTGGGACTGCAGGAGGCTGTACAGAGACCCTAAGTCCAGGCCCTGCTTATTGTGGACCCTGGTTCTAATGCTTTCCGGCAGCTGCTTAACCTGAAACTCAGCAGGTTCTCGTGTGGCTTTTCTGACGCTGCTTCCAAGCCCGAGGTTTGCGTTTTGATAGTCTCTGCGTTCTCCTATTTGTCTCCCAACCCAAGAAAGCGCTCGGCGGCTCCCTCGCTCACCCCCAGCGCTGTGTGACCGCGGCCCCGTACGTCGCGTGTAGGATGCAGGCAAAGGTTTGTAAACTGAGTTCGCCATCAGCGCCAAGTGCTACACCCCGCGGGGAGGCTGCACGAGATAAAAATGATGCACACCTATTCCGTCTGTTAAAGCAGGGGGTGGCAGGCTTTTCCAGAAATGGGCCGGATGGTATAAGTATTTTTGGCTTTGACACGTACAGTCAGTGCGGCTCAGTCATTCTTTTTTTTTTCAACCCTTTAAAGATGTTAAAAACCACTCTTGCTGTGGGCCTTACAGAAAGAGGCAGAGAGCAGGCTTTGTCTGAGGGCTGCAGTTTTAAGTATTAATACCCCAGTATTATGCGGCGGCCACAGATCATCTGATTGAATGAAAGGCCAGCTAAGTGGTGTGCTCCAGGCACCCAGCACCCCAGTTCTACTGCCTTCTCCCCCGCCCTCCTTCCCCCTGCCCTCCTCTGGCCTTTATTCTAGAAGGGATCTGAAACAAAGACTGAGATGTAAAACAGTAACCACCAACGTGATGCTCCTTTCGGAGTAGTTTTCACTCTTGCCTGTCATCGACGTCAGTCGCCACGTCTCCTCCACGCCGGGCTCGGGTCTGGGCCTCGCGTTCACAAACGGTAAAGGCCGCTGGCCTCTCCCGAGTTCACAGCCTGAGAAAGAAAGGAGGCGAGTGAGGCACGTTGGAGGCCACGTGCGGAGTCTCACGACATGAGTCAGCTGTCTGCAGAAGAGGTGGGGGCGGGCGTTCATCAGAGAAGGCTCTGTGGGGCGTGATGTCTCACCTGAACGCTGGAAGGGGGCCGGGGGACGGGGGGTGGGATGCACGGGCCTGGATGCTGGAAGAGCGTTGTGTTTGGGGGAAGCTCTAAGTCCTTTGGCACTGCTAACGTGGTCGGTACTGGCGCTGAACCACGCAGCCAGGGCTCCGCCTGCCATGGCGAAGTGCAGCAGGTTCAGTGGCTAAACCACACCCATTTACTGTCTCACAGTTCTGGAGGCTGGACATCCAAGATCAAGGTGCCGGCTGATTCAACATCTGCTGAGAGTCCTCCTCCTGGCTGGCGCGTGTCTGCCTTCTCACTGTGTCCTCACATGGCAGAGTCAGAGCAAGATTTCTGATGTCTCTTTTTATAAGGGCACTAATCCCATCTTGGGCCCCCTACCCTCCTGGCCTCTCTAACCCTAATTCCTGCCATCACGTCGGGGGTTAGGGCTTCAACATACGAATTTGAGGGGGACACAACATGGAGTCCACAACAGGCTCCGTCCTGTAGGAGAAGAATTTCACTGTCTGGTTTTCTTTCTTTTGTAACTGGTAATTTGTTTGAAATATTCTAACAAAAAGTATGGGAAGGGCTGAGCTGCAGAGATGATAAAAGAATGGGTAAATGATCATTGCTGAGCCTGGGTGATGGGCACATGGCAGTTGAAGATTCTATTCTCTGCAACTTATTAAGTCCTTGGCAACTTTCATAATAGAAAGACTTTTACAGGGCTTCCCTGGTGGCGCGGTGGTTAAGAATCCACCTGCTGATGCAGGGGACACGGACTCGAGCGCTGGTCCGGGAAGATCCCACGTGCCGAGGAGCAACTAAGCCCGTGTGTCACAACTACTGAAGCCCACGCGCCTAGGGCCCGCGCTCCACGACAAGAGAAGCCCCCGCAATGAGAAGCCCGCGCACCACAGTGAAGAGTAGCCCCCGCTCAGCGCAATTAGAGAAAGCCCCGCACGCAGCAACGAAGACCCAACACAGCCACAGGTAAATAAATAGGTTTATTTAAAAATAAATAAATACATTTCCTTTTCTCTCTTTTCCATGTGTTTGGACATGTAGCCTTCGGGGATAGCATTTCTGTCTGTCCCCACATCTACCGTCTTCTAACTCCTTCCTCCAGAGAGTGTGTCACCCCGCGCCCTTGGTGGGAAAAAAACTAGGCAGTGAAATCCAGCTGCTGGGAGGTGCGTGAGCTCGTTTCCCACCCAGGGATTGGAGAGCGTGCAGGGGGCCGGGCTGACCACACAGCCCCTCTGCACGAAGCTGGGGCAGAGCGCGGGGTCAGGGTGGCAAGACAACGGAACTGTCACAAACCCCGACTCAGGAAGGATCAAACAAGCCAAGGGGTCTGGAGGAGGCAGGGCCATTGGGGGAAAGCCTGAGAGGGTGACTCAGCTGGACCTTCAGAGCAAGTTAGCCAGGACCTAGAGCAGAAACTCGGAGAACAGCCACCAGGCTCTGCAGGGCTCACACGGGCTGTTTCTTGATTCAGTGGGATTTTTAGGAACCAGTGTATCTTGAAAAGTGTTTCTGACATTTAGGAACTCCTTCTTTTTTACTTGAATTTCTTTCCATCTGTTAAAATTTAATAATTTAATGCTTTTTATTTTTGCAAGTGTCAGGTGAGTTATTTTATGTCTGACAGATTCTTGTACAGAAGAGACTTTTTAAATTAATATTAAATTTTTTAAAAAATATTTTAAAATTTAAACAAATTTTTTAATTTTTTGAAAACATTAAAGTTTTTAAAATACAGTATTCTTAATAAAAACCTAATTTTTCGGGCTTCCCTGGTGGCGCAGTGGTTGAGAGTCCGCCTGCCGATGCAGGGGACACGGGTTCGTGCCCCGGTCGGGGAAGATCCCACATGCTGCGGAGCGGCTGGGCCCGTGAGCCGTGGCCACTGAGCCTGCGCGTCCGGAGCCTGTGCTCCGCGACGGGAGAGGCCACAGCAGTGAGAGGCCCACGTAAAAAAAAAAAAAAAAAAAAAAAACCTAATTTTTCTTAAAGCATTTTTTTTACAAGTCTCAGTAACCTACTCATAGAGTCCAATTTTAACAAACACTTCTAAACTTATAAAGTAAATTTTTACTGGATACGTATTTCTTAGTGATTTGTATTGAAACTGTTTTTTTCAATTAGTTCCTATATCCATGAATGACTAGTACTTAAGGCTAGAAGAGGTTCAATGAAAATTAACAGAAAAAAAAAAAAGGAGAGAAAGTATAGCGCACTCTTGAGGATTGATTCAGGTTTTGTGGGGCCTGAATCTGACAGAATCTGGAGAGCTCTTAAATAAAAATAATGCACAATTACGAATTCAAAATTAGGTATGAAAGTGATATTATTTAGAATGAGAAAAAATAGCTTACAAATTTTAAAATTTGGTAGATACCATAAACCTTGCAAAATCCAGAAAAATAACATGATATTTTGATTAATGGCTTGACATACCTCTATGTGTCAAACAGTTAATAAAAAAAATAATTTTTGGTTGCATACTTTTTGACTGCTTCTTCACAAGGCATTTTTATAGTACTATTTTGATAGAATAGAAAGATAATTCAGTCTTCCCATCTGCAGCGTTGATCAAAATTTGTCTTTGGATAGTCTGGATACATAAAAATTGTGACCGCACACAGACATCCTTGCTGTTTGTAGCACTGCTTCAAGCACAGGGATTCTGATAAATATAATTTCCCATGATTCCCATCAAAAAAGAGAAAGCAAGGCCTATGTTTAACTGCATGTACTGTATTATAGAGTTTGTTCCCCGCGGAGAGAAGTTCTGTTCGTCTGGGTACAGAGGGGAATCAAATCTGATACCATATTTCATGATTTAAAGAATTTTCCATGACTAGTTTCTGGCTCCCTGCATTTCAAAATTTGCTTCTCGGGACTTCCCTGGTGGTCCAGTGGCTGAGGCTCTGCCTTCCAATGCAGGGGACTCGGGTTCAATCCCTGATCCGGGAACTGGGATCCCACATGCCCGCGGGGCAACTAACCTGTGCGCTGCAATCCCTGAGCCCACGCGTTCTGGAGCCCACGGGCCGCAACTGGAGAGAAGCCTGTGCACCGCAAGGAGAGATCCTGTGTGCCGCAACTAAGACCCCATTCAGCCCCAAATCAGTCAACCAATCAATAAACATTTACAAAGACAAAAACAAAACCTTGCTTCTCCTCCTTCCCCACCTGCTGCTGCTGCCAAACCTCTCAGGATGTGGTCACAGCTCACGTTCACGTCACGTGTTTGTAAGCGTGCTACATGTCACGGTCATGGGACACGGTCACAGCACACGCTCATACTGCAATCTCCCCTCTGGCCACCACCTTCACGTCCGCGTGCCTGGCGGGTCGGCTCGGCGGGAAGCAGGAACGTCCCTGGAGGCCGTGCCCACGGCCGACAGCTCTCAGCAGCTCGGCCACACAGGAAGTCGGTGTGAACCCACAGACATGTCTCTAAACCCGGACAAAGTGTGCCCCGCCAGGCCCTCCAAGCCGGCCGGGGGGGGGAAGGTGATGGAGGACCCTGGAGTGGAAAGAGGCTGTGGGTTGGTTTTGGTTTTTTGGCACATGGGATCTTAGTTCCCTGACCAGGGATCGAACCCGTGCCCCGTGCAGTGTGAGCGCAGAGCCCTAACCACTGGACCTCCAGGGAAATCCCAAGAGACCGTGGTCTTAAGTGATTGTGGTCAAATACCCTCCTTTTGCAAGTCTGACGCCACCTGACTGTGTGAAGCCTCAGCCGGTCCCTCCACCGCTCCCGGCAGGGGCCTGAGGCTTGTCTCCTTAGCCACGGGGGAGCCGCCTCTGGGCTGGGGTCAGCGTCCAGCTTGCACATGGCCGCGTGCACCTTCACACAAAAGCCTCAGCACTTCCCATCAAGCTCATTTAAATACAACACCTACGTGCGGGCAGGAGTGAGTGAGAGCAGGGAAGGCTGCCCCATGTCAATAAGAGAAAAAAAAAAAAGAGTATGGATTTATAGTAACCAATTATCTTTTGGCAAAAATCAGTGACTGTTTTCCCAAGTCTGGAGAACACATGAAACATTCCATTTTCTCCAGTATCTGTTTCTTTTACTTGAGGATGTTACCTTGATCTGTCAGAAGTGAGGACTTCTCCCCGCCTCCTTGAAATCATGAAAACTGTGCAGCTGAAGCCCAGTCAGTGAGAGCACTCACCACGTACTTCCTCGTGGGAGGCGCGCAGCCGGCGCCCCCGCGTCTTGCAAATACTGAGTGTACCCCAGCTCCGTGATGGACACACGGCTAGGTGGGCTCTCCGGCCTGCTAAAGGGTATCGCCTGGATGAAGCCGGGAGTCGTACCCTTGAGCCAGGGGAGGGGGTCTGACTTGGAGTCTGCTCTGCTGTCTGAGGACCCTCGTCCCTCTTCCCTGATCGGAGGTGGAAGGGGCACAGCTACATGGGACCGCTGTTCTCAAGCCCCCCCCCCCAAATACCCGCCATCGTGACACAGGCCAAAATGTGTCTAAAGCTACATTTTGTTCATAACAGAAATACACATATAAGCCCGGGGAAGATGGGAGCCCCACTGTGCGGTCCTGGGGCCGGGATTAGCGGGGCGTCCTCCGACATTGCGAGTTGTGTCTTTGCGGGGTGCCCCGGAGATTTCTTTCTTTTTTTTTACCATCCCCCGGATGATGTATCTGAGCTGTCTCCCAGATGAGTGAGAAGCCAGCCTTTCTTCTGTGCGGGGAGCAGGGTGCTGGGGAAAGGGCAGATGGACAGGGCAGGCACCCACTACAGGCTTCTCCAGACATCAGGGCACAGGAAGAGCCGGGGGAAGGTGAGGGGTGCAGACTCTGCCCTCCAAACCACCCGTGCCCTGAGCCCTGAGCAGTCCCTGCTGCCCGGCGCATATTAAAATACCTTCCATTTATACCGGGTTCGACACTTACAAATCGAGTATTAACCTAAGTACTATTGGGAGTGAAACAGTAAAACCGAATCAGCTCCTCGGCCACTGCGGGGCTGGGTGGTGGGGTACCTCGGCCGGGCGGAGCGTGAAGACGGAAATGGGTGTCCCAGAAAGTGGGCTGCTAGGGACCGGGTTAAGCAAGGTCTACCCGCACTCAAGGAGGGGACCTTCCACAAAACAGATACTAGGGCAGCATGAATGATTAGGTCCGTATTAGAATTACGCCTGTGACAGATGGAGACGTGGGTTGGAACACAAATTCTCCATGTATGTTCCTTTTATCCATTTGGATTTTTTTTTTTTTTTTTTTTTTTTTTTTTTGTGGTACGCGGGCCTCTCATCGCTGTGGCCTCTCCCTTTGCGGGGCACAGGCTCCGGATGCGCAGGCCCAGCGGCCATGGCTCACGGGCCCAGCTGCTCCGCGGCATGTGGGATCTTCCCGGACCGGGGCACGAACCCGCGTCCCCTGCATCGGCAGGCGGACTCCCGACCACCGCGCCACCAGGGAAGCCTGGAAAAAAATTTTTGAAGAAAGAAAGAAAGAAGCAACTCTTTTTACTGGATGAGGTTGAAGCTATTTCTTCTGTTGACCCTGCCTGCTGAATCCCCAGCTGAGCAGGGGTGTAACGGGTGGAACAAATGAGGGATAGAATATGGCCAGTCGTGCCAGTCTAACGTCTAAAACAGGCAACCAGGCAAACACGTTAAAGGGGCAAACTTGGGCAGCCTGGAGAGAAGCTTCTTTGTGCTTTCTTCGGTGGTCGAGGCCAACCTGCATCCCCTTGGCAAGAGCTGCCTCCAGGCTCTGAGAGCCACGGAGCGGCTTCCTGGACCACCACGCTCTGTCCTGGGATGCCAGCCCTGCCCCGGAGCGGGACCAGCCCTCGAGGGATGGAGTCCGTCCGACCTGTCACCTGGGCTCCCCCAGTCCTTTTTTCTCTCTTTTCAGCACTGGTGTTAAAACCTTACAAAATCCAAACTAATCAGAGCCCAGGTTACAAGTATATCTTGATGTTTTTAGTTCATCAGAAGCCTTGCCAAGGTTTTTAAAGTGTGGGGCTTAAAATACATCATCCTCTGCTCCGAGCCAGCTGGGGGAAGCCAAAGGAAAACACCGTCTCCCTCGGAACATATGGCAAGTCGCTGCTGCCGGAATAGGGAGAAATCAGAAAAGAAAGGATGCTCTGGTACGAAATTAAAATGTGGGTTTATGGCATGGAAATAGACAAAGCTTCATGCCACCAAATGCTGTTTTCAGAGCGAATTTTTTTTAAGCTGAGATTTCTTTTTTAAAAATTTATTTATTTTTGTATACACTGGGTCTTCGTTGCTGCGTGCGGGCTTTCTCTAGTTGCGGCAAGCGGGGGCTACTCTTCATTGCGGTGCACGGGCCTCTCATTGAGGTGGCTTCTCTTGCTGCGGAGCATGGGCTCTAGGCACGCGGGCTTCAGTAGTTGTGGCGCACGGGCTTAGTTGCTCCTCGGCATGTGGGATCTTCCTGGATCAGGGCTCGAACCCGTGTCCCCTGCATTGGCACGTGGATTCTTAACCACTGCGCCCCCAGGGAAGCCCTTCAGAGCGAATTGTTAAATGACAGAGTTGATGAAAAAAAGAAAGGGGGAAAGGCATTGCTGAAACCTCACGTCCTACCTGAGACGGTGACCGGAAAGGGAAGGAGACGAATCTGGATAGAGTTAACATGTGCATGCTGCACAGCGAGATTTGTGGGCAGGAGGGGCTCCAGCCTGGGCCTCATGGTCCTCCAAGCAGATCCTTTTCTTTCTTTTTTAAAAAAAAATTATTTATTGAAGTATAGTTGATTTACAGTGTTGTGTTAATTTCTGCTGTACAGCAAAGTGACTCAGTTACACTTATGTACACATCCTTTTTCATGTTCTTTTCCATGATGGTTGATCCCAGGAGACTGGATATAGTTCCCTGTGCTCTACAGCAGGACCTTGTTGTTTATCCATTTGAAATGTAATAGTTCAGCAGGTCCTTTCCTGGCTCATGGCTTTCGGTTCCCACCTCCCCCCTTCTCACTGTGCCACCGGGTCCTTTAAAGCATCGTGATGGCATCACCAGGTGTACTGTTGCAAACGAAGGTCACCTGCACGCAGGGGACAGCTTAAAGAGCTTGTGCTGCTTGAACCGTATTTAAGGTTTATTTTTCAGCATCTTTTGACCCTGTATTTCTGCTCAGTCTTTTGGTTATTTAATCTAAAACGCACAATTCTCTTTTCCACACTTTTAGCATTCCTGGGGTTTCCATCTCCCTCTCCTCCATTCACTGAATGTTGGACTTGTTATTGTTATGAAGGATTTGACAAACACGGAAGGA
Organism: Kogia breviceps; assembly: GCF_026419965.1. Taxonomy (NCBI): domain Eukaryota; kingdom Metazoa; phylum Chordata; class Mammalia; order Artiodactyla; family Physeteridae; genus Kogia; species Kogia breviceps. The sequence continues at coordinate 146,849,752 of NC_081314.1, forward strand.
GGGCATTTTACGTAGTGTCACTGGAGAGTCAACGTTTTACTATTGGAGTTGGAGCGTCCTTAGGAAAATATGTGTGCAACAAAAGACTGCTGCTGGTGTAATTGTAGAGGTATTAGGTTAATATATAATGCATAAGTCTGTGTCATGGATCGTTTTTATTCATCATAAAATTTTCAAATGACTCGAGGAGGTGTGGCCCTCCCAGCTGTTGCCCCGCGCTAACGGCCCCGGGCTCTGACTCAGAGAGGAATTCTGTGCCAAAGCACCCGGCGGCCACCGCAGTTCCCCGGATACTCCCAGGGAGAGAGCACTCGTTGTCGGCAGGGGTGATGATGACAAACCAATAAAAGGCTGCGTGGGGAGGACCTGGTGAGGATAGAAGTCTGGGTCCCTGGGGTGTGAAGAGGCCGTTTTGACCCCAAAATGCTTACCGTTGATTTACTTAAATCAGTTTCTATCTACACAGTCTAATTTTTGCCCCCTGGAGCAGGTCAGAGAGGCCTGTGAACCAGAGTCCGAGGACAGACCTGCATCTGTCGAGCGGCTCCCCCAACCGGACGCCCGCGTGCCCCTCACCTGGCTGTGCACAGTGTCTGTGTGAGGGTGGACCGCGCAGCCCCCGAGATGCCCTGATGCTGCAGCCTCCAGGGCCAAGCTGCTCAAACCTGACCCCGTGGGAGTCGCCCAAGGGCGCCGGTGACTCCTGGGCCCGGGGTGGGAGCTGCGGGGACAAAACAGACGAGAGTGGCGATCGATTTTCTCCAGGCTGCTAAGGGAAGGAGATGCCCAAGATCAGAGCGTCTCAGCGGAGGGGGCCTGCCTTGGGCTTTACAGGCAGGGCCATCGAGAGACGGCTCAGTTCGCTGAACGGAAACGTCTGTCTCTGCGTCCAGCTGGTTTCACAGGGACAATTCGAATCTCAGCTCACCCTTCACAAGACAGAGAACGGGACATTGGAGGGCCTGTGTGTAAAAGGGCATCTTCTGCGAGTCCTGCGCGGGTCGTGAGGAAGCGCGGACTCATCTCAGTCGGGTGGGGCAGGGGGCTTTCCTGGGGCTCAGCACCAATAATCTGCACTTTAGACAAACGCTCAGTGACCGAGAGGCAGGTGGGACTGGACCGGACGTTGAGAAGGTCCGCTCCGGAGCGTCTGAGAGAGGCGGGAGGGCCCGTGTTGCCCTGGTAACACCTTCGACATCCCCTGGTCCTGCGATAACCCGAGACACCGGGGTGCAGGTATCGCGGCCTCTCCAGCGTTTTTGCTGCTGTCGGCCCATGAGGCGGGTCTCCCACGTCTGACACTGGGGAGACCCCAGGCCCACGATGGAGGGGGGGCCTCCCCGTCCCCGCCGCACAGAGGGTCTGCCAGCCTAGGGTACCTGCCCTCTGCCCTCTGTCCTCAGTGACCTTTGCGGGCCCGTCCCCTCTCACCCCGACCTGGCCGGACCAGAACCACCGGGCTTTCCCACCATGAGCCTCAGCGCTGGGCGGATGGCGGCCACCCCCGCGGGGTGTAGGCTGCTTTCTGCTGCCCCCTCCCTGTTCCTGGCGGGACACAGTCCCAGTCATCTGAGGACACTTCCTGCGGGCACTGGCTGCGAGCTGGCGCCAAGGGACGCGGCACCGCTGGTTCCTCGCGTGGGGTGATCGAGAGCTGAGAGCCCCCAGAGGGGGGGCAGGGGAGGCAGGCGGATGCCCGGGGCCATGACAGCGGGCGGGGACCCTGCACCCGCGGCGACCCAGGCACGACCCCTCGCTTTCCACCGACCCTCTGCCTTCTGAAGGTGCCGGCCCACCCGGAGCCAGAGGAGGGTCCTGGGGGCAGCCAGTGCGATGGCCCCTCAGGGCACAGAGCAGGAGGGGGCAGGGGGAGGGCTGGCGGCGAGTGCAGCATCCCCGCCTTCCCTGCGGGAACCGGGCCGGCCTTCCTCCTCCTCCCCTGACGTGGGCACCCCTTCCAGGGCACAGCGAGAGCCCATGGGGACACTGGGGGTATTTTCATTTATCGGCGTCTATATTTTTGTCTCCTTCCGTATTTGAGCTTTCAACGATGTGTGCTATTCGATTACAAAATCTACTGCAACCGGTCCGTTCCCAGACATACACGAAGCGGCGACAGGGGGAAACCGGGGGAAACGTTAGGGCAGCTGGCCCATCCCTGACCCATCCCCGGGCTTGCGGTGGGGCTGGAGGTACTGCCTCCTCTTAGGGGGTGGCCCCCAGGCCCCCGGGGGGCCACGTTGGGACCTGGGGGTTGTCGCAGGGCTGATCTGGACCAGGCCCCTGGGCCCAAGGCGAGTGCGCTGCGGTGAGCGGTGCGACTCTGACGCCAACTCCGGGGTCAGTGCAGACCCTGCAGGTTGAGGACACGGTCCCCCCACAAGACCGTCCTCACTCCGGACACCAGCTGCACTTCGGGGTTTCCAGGCGTCTCCTGCTTCTGACCAACTGGCTACAAATGTGGGGGTTCCCGGCACCCCCTCCAGTTCCATCGTTTGCCAGAGTGAGTCACGGAACTCAGGACAGCAGGTCCCGATGAGTACAGGTGAGGTCCGGGAGGGCCCTCGGGTGTGCCGGCCACCCATCAGCACAGCTGCCCATTCAGACTCCCACCTGAGTTCCCAGCCTGGAGGTAATATTAGGGGTTTGTTACATACGCATGGTTGAACCACTGATCTTGTGATTGAATCCAGTTTCCAGCCGCCCCCTGCCCTCCCTGGAGGTCGGAGGTCAGCCTGATGTCACTGGACACCAGGTCCCCACCCTCTAAACCCATGTCTTTCTGGCACGATCGGCCCCCCCAACCTGAAGCTCTCAAGGGGCCACGGTTAGTCACCTCATTAGCATAAACTCAGGTGTGGTCTGAGGGGTGGAGCCGGAACCGGAGACAAAGGCGGCCAAATTCTTGCTGAACAACAGCTGCCCAGGGTGTGCCTGGAGGCGCCAGGGAAACTCCTGAACCGGCCTTCTGCCTCTGGGAGCTGCCCCGGAAGCCCCACCCCCGTGGGGAGGCCGGAGCGGGGGACGCGTCTGGCAATGTTTCCTCGACGCCTCGCCATCCAAAGCTCAACAGAAAACCCCAGACACTCAAGATGTCTTGGCGGGAGATGGTGTTTGCTGTCATTCTCCTCGCAGGAACCTTGGAGCTGCCAGTGCAACAACAAAAATAAGTACTTTTAGGGTTGCAGTTAAACGAAAGGTCACACATTGATTCTTTATGACTCCATATGTTTGGATCTTAAATAACATTCTTCTGAGTAAATGTAATTTGGGGCACTTAGCTTCCTAGTTATTCTTTAGAGGGACTCTGATTTTTACTTTCAGGAAGTAAGCCCTTAATTTATTTAAGTAGTTGTGGGCTGAGATAAATCTATCCACGTGACGGATCTGGTTGAAGACCTCTGTCCCAGCTGACACTGTGTCGCGGGTGACGTGCTCTCTACGTGCCCGAGTCAATCTGTGTGTGGGACGGCTGCGTCAGTTTGCAGGAGCACAGTTAGGATGGGGGGAAGTTGGCTTCTGGTACCTACCTTCCCCCACAGACTCAGTGTATCTTTCTGGGTGAAGCACTTTTCAGTGCTTCTATTTTCCCATAAAGTGGTATTATTAACACTCACATCCTACTGCAGTGAAATAGCATGATGTCTGGGATTTGCTTTAAACTGTGCAAGGGGAAAAAAGGATGGGAAATAGATGAAACAAGATTGGCAAAATATCGACAGATGAATGAATAAAGAAGATGTGGTGCATATACACAATGGAATACTACTCAGCCATGAAAAAGAATGAAATACTGCCATTGGCAGCAACATGGATGGACCTAGAGATGATCATACTAAGTGAAGTAAGTCGGGAAAAGGACAAATACCATATGTTATCACTTATACGTGGAATCTAAAAAAATGATACAAGTGAACTTATTTACAAAACAGAAATAGACTCACAGGCATAGAAAACAAACTTATGGTTACCAAAGGGGAAAGGGTGGGGAAGGGATAAATTAGGAGGTTGGGATTAACATATACACACTATATATATAAAATAGATAAACAACAAGGACCTGCTGTACAGCACAGGGAGGTATATTCAATAACCTGTGATAAATCATAATGGAAAAGAATCTGAAAGAGAATATATATATATATATATGTATAACTGACTCACTTTGCTGTACACCAGAAACTAAAACAACATCGTAAATCCACTATACTTTAGGGAATTCCCTGGTGGTTGGTCCAGTGGTTAACACTCCACGCTTCCACTGCAGGGGGCATGGGTTCGATCCCTGGTCGGGGAACTAAGATCCTGCAAGATGCATGGAGCGGCCAGAAGAAAAGACAAGAAAAAAACCTGCAATAAAGAGTTGTTTGTTTGGGGGGAAAAAAAGAAAGTCGTAAAAAAAGATTGGCAAAATGTTGATAATCTTAGAGCTGAATGATGAGTCCACACAGGTTCATGACACTCTTCCCTCTACTTTTGTGCATGCAAAAAATTTTGTGAAAATTTCCAAAATGGAAAGGTTAAAAAGATAACAGTAATACCTGCCCCCTGTGTACTGCACATGAGCTGTCCTTAGAGCACCTTGCTTCCCTTGGAGAAGGATGCTTCATCAATACAAGACCAAGTTACTACTCCGTGGCCCTCAAATTATTGCATCACACCTTGAGGTATTGTTGTCAAGGAGACAGAAAATAGATTAGACCCCACGGGAAGCATGGCCATGAAAGAGGAAGATAAAACTTTCAAAGCATCGGATGCTACGAGGGAAGAGCTCATCCTCAAACTGACAAACTGAAAGGCCATCTGGGCGAATCGTTGATGTGGGAAGTACATTTGCAATACATCAAAAATATGTTCCCTGGTCGCTGACAGTTTATTTCTGGAGTTCCATAAATGTAACATTTCTGATCTCGTAAATGATAAATAATAAACGTTTATTTATAAATCACCGGTTCCCAGAGGCAGATGAGCACACAGAATAAAAACAAGCTGCAGCAGCTGGTTAATCCCCACCAGCCTGACTCACGGTGGGGATTCATGAGCCTGCGGGAGAGGCCAGTACATCCAGGGAACTGTGCCCATCAAAACACCAGGGCTGGGCTTCCCTGGTGGCGCAGTGGTTGAGAATCCGCCTGCCGATGCAGGAGACACGGGTTCGTGCCCTGGTCCGGGAAGATCCCACATGCCGCGGAGCTGCTGGGCCCGTGAGCCATGGCCGCTGAGCCTGCGCGTCCGGAGCCTGTGCTCCGCAACGGGAGAGGCCACAACAGTGAGAGGCCCGCGTACCGCAAAACAAACAAAAAAACAAAACACCAGGGCTACCAAGCGTGGTCGGCGACGCACGGAAGCATCGGCGTGCGTGCAGCGGAGGAAGGCCCGTCCTTGCAGATCAACAAACCTGCCCCTGCTTGGAAAGATGCGTGTTGGAGAAGATGTCGTTGGCTTCTTACAAACCCCTGAGCTTTCTGTGATAGGAGACAGAGCATCGGCTAAAGATTGGTGCAAAAAAAAAAAAAAAAAAAAACAACCCTGAAAGGAAAAGAACACCTCATGGTTCTATCAAGAGTACCCCTCGGGCTTCCCTGGTGGCGCAGTGGTTGAGAGTCCACCTGCCGATGCAGGGGACGCGGGTTCGTGCCCCGGTCCGGGAAGATCCCACGTGCCGCGGAGCGACTGGGCCCGTGAGCCGTGGCCGCTGCGCCTGCGCGTCCGGAGCGTGTGCTCCGCAACGGGAGAGGCCCCAACAGTGAGAGGCCCGCGTACCGCAAAAAAAAAAAAAAAAAAAAAAAAAAGCGTACCCCTCCTAGGTCAGGGTGTGCGTTAGTCTGTGTGAGCTGCCGAACTGGCTGATGGAGGGGGAAGCAGTTTATTCTTCCAGGCCTGGGTGACAGGGACCCACAGCTGTTTCGAGAAATGATAATCGTGGAGAAAGGTGATGTAGCTCTTGCTGAAAATGAGCCAAAAACGTACCCCAAATTACTCTGTAACTCAAGGCCTCCCTAAGTTTTAAAAACAGCTAACGTGTCTTTGGGAATGCGGGACAGCTGAGGATTGGAGCAAGTTAGGAGTGGAAGCTTATCTTAGTGAGCAAACCCTTTGGCCATGAGCTAATAAGATGGTGTAGATAAGCTTATAGCGGAATCAGAATAAGTAAGACATGCTTTATTCAAGGCTTTGAAAACTTTTACATACAATTGGCAAAAGCTTAGCTAATTTTAAGTGATTCCACCGCATTGTTAAACAAGCCTTCTGAATCCTTACTAGGGAAGCATTTGTGTTCTTTGTTCACTCTGGAGGCAGTAAAAGAGGACACTCGGTTAAGCCGTGAAGAGCACTGGCCAGGATGAGGGCCCGGCCCCCAGCTTCATGGCCCTTTGGGGCTGCTGAGAGCCCTCCACTTGTCCAGACAGTTTTCTTGCCATAAAAGGACCCAGGGTTTCCTTCCAGGTCTCTAATTACATGAGCACTTTCTGTTTTCGGGTAACAAATCTATTCTTTCATCTTTCCACTGTTCCTGACTAATATTTGCACCTAAGAAAAGTGCACTGATTTGCATGATCTAAAAGTGCATTTACATAGCACAGGGAGATCAGCTCGGTGCTTTGTGACCACCTAGAGGGGTGGGATAGGGAGGGTGGGAGGGAGGGAGACGCAAGAGGGAGGGGATATGGGGACATGTGTATATGTATAACTGATTCACTTTGTTATAAAGCAGAACTAACACACCGTTGTAAAGCAATTATACTCCAACAAAGATGTTAAAAAAATAAAGTAAAAAAAAAAAAAGTGCATTTAGATAATGTCATACATGGTGACGCAGCCAAACAAGAGGCCGCCCCGCCCGACGGGCAGCGAGAGGGCGGCACAGCCCACCACCCAGCCAGGCTTGGTTCTTTCTTTTCTTCCCATTGAAAATATGTTGTAGAAGCAGCAGCTCTGTTCTCTGATGTCTCAAGAGATGGTAAACATTCATTTCAGCAAGATCAGGAAAAGAGCCAAGAATGAGGGGGCAAGAAGAAAAAGAAACGTTTTTTCATTTTAACGCTCCTTTCTGTGCTAATTTCGTGCCGTCCGGAGGGCAGGAGGACAGCGTGCCAGCTCCGCCTCCCTCTCCCCTTGGGCCTCCGTCATCGGCCTCCCCGATGAGCCGCAGAGACCCCGGGCCCTGCAAAGGCCAGTGCAGCCGGCCGGCGGGCAGGGGTGGGAGAGGGGCCCACCGCCAGGCCACCATCTCTCTGTCCCCCCTCATCCTCTCTACCCCACCGCCAGCCCTCCACTCCTCCTCAGCCAGGTGGGCATCCAGAGCCCCTCCAGGCAGGAGGGCACCCTTCCCGAGGACACTGATGGCTGTGGGCAGAGAGGAAGCAGGACTTGAAAGCGCGTCTTCTGAGGCTGAGCCTCAGCTGTATCATCCGTGTAGGAAGAGCCTGGACCTGAGCCTTCCCGGGTCCTCCCACGGCCGCCTCGCCATCCACGGCAGGGAAGGACGGAACGGTGCAGCAAGTAACCGAAGCCTGCCTGTTCTCGTGGTGGCCTCAACGTGCCATTCTAAGGGCCTAAAGAGAGACAGAAAGGGGTACTGTCTTACTCAGGGGTCTCCAGAGAATCAGAGCCAATAGGATGGAGAGATAGATAGATAGAGACACACAGACACGCACATAGAGACAGACACAGAGACAGAGGGAGATTGATTTTAAGGAAGTGGCTCATGCCACGTGGGTACCGGCAAGCCTGAAGTCTGCAGGCAGGTTGGCAGGCTGGGAATTCTGGTAAGCAGCCGGCTGGGAGAATGCCTTCCTCCTCCGGGAAGCTCAGGCTTCTCTCTCAAGGCCTTCAGCTGGTCGGATGAGGCTCACCGAATTACGAGGGCGCTCGGCTTTACTCCAAGTCAGCTGATTCAAACGTTAATCACATCTGAAAAATACCTTCACAGCAACATCTAGACGGGTGTCTGACCACACAGCTGGGCACCCCAGCACAGCCACGCTGACACAGGAAACTAACCATCCCAGGCGCCGAAGCCCAGGGAGTCCCGTCCCGACCCAGTGCAGCTGAGCCCACGCCCAGTGCCAGCTGCACACACTGGGTCATCTCACAGCTCTTGCCTCTGTCTTCCTCCGGCCTGAGTGTGTTGTCTCTCTTTCTTTTAAAATGAAGCGCAATTGGGCTTCCCTGGCGGCGCGGTGGTTAAGAATCCGCCTGCCAAGGAAGGGGACGCGGGTTCGTGCCCCGGTCCGGGAGGATCCCGCATGCCGCGGAGCGGCTGAGCCCGTGGGCCGTGGCTGCTGGGCCTGCGCGTCCGGAGCCTCTGCTCCGCGGCGGGAGAGGCCGCGGCAGTGGGAGGCCCGCGTACTGCAAAAAAATAAATAAATAAATAAATAAAATAAAATAAAATAAAATAAAATGAAGCACAATTGGGCTTCCCTGGTGGCGCGGCGGTTAAGAATCCGCCTGCCAAGGAAGGGGACACGGGTTCGAGCCCTGGTCTGGGAAGATCCCACGCGCCGCGGAGCGGCTGGGCCCGTGAGCCACAACTGCTGAGCCTGCGCTCTAGAGCCCGTGCTCTGCAACGAGAGAAGCCACCGCAATGAGAAGCCCACGCACCGCAACGAAGAGTAGCCCCGGCTCGCCACAGCTAGAGAAAGCCCGCGCGTAGCAACGAAGACCCAACGCAGCTAAAAATAAATTAAAAAGAAATAAAAAATAAAGCAAAAGTATTATTCAGCCCTTAAAAGGGAGGGAAATTCTGACCCCACAACACAGATGAACCCTGAAGACACCATGCCCAGCGACATAAACCAGTCGCCAAAAGATGAGTCCACTCCGATGAGGCCCCCGAGAGGCAGAGACAGAAGGCAGAACTGTGACCCCCAGGGGCTGGGGGGTGTGCGGGGAGCTGCCCTTCCAGGGCCCAGAGCCTCAGCTTTGCAAGACGACGGAGCGCTCTGGACGGGCGGGGATGGCAGGACTACAGCCCGAGCGCGCCAGGCCACTGACCTGGACGCCTGCGAACAGTCGGAAAGGCAGACCTTGCGTTACGCGTGTTCTACCCGAGTGTGTAATACGGTTTCCAAATGTTGGGGGTTTCCCATTATCTCTGTTACTGATCCGTAGTGGAGTTCCATTGCGGTGGGAGGACGGGCCTTGTACGTCTGGAATCCTTTTAAATTCCCGGACACCTGAGCGCACGTGCTGGCTTGCTCCGTGCTGCTGCTGTGGCCATGTTTCCACGGCTCAGTGACCTCCTCAGCAAAGGGTCTCTTACGGGATTACAGAATCGAGTGGTTTGCAGAACGATTGGAGCGGACACGATATGACGGTATTTGTACGGTTCCCGGCGTGTGGAGGGAGAGGGCCTGGAGGGGTGTATGAAACGTGGGCTCCGCTCACAATATAAAGAGGGAGCGTCACAGCGGCCACGGAACACCCGCGGGACCTCGCACCCCGTGGGCTCTCAATTACAGGACAATAGCAGGTGAACGATGGAAAGGAGGAAAAGACAATACTGAAGAGGTCCTGTGGGGAACTAACTAGACATCAATTTCAAGGACGTCACTCTTCCATGCGGCACGCACGTCTAACCAGCTTCTCTCAATGTGTGGCCCATGGGCCCCAAGGGCCCCCAGACCCGTTCAGGGTTCAGCAGTTCAGGGTCAAAGCCTCTGTTAAAAATTAGGAGTTTGGGATTAACAGATACACACTACTGTATATAAAATAGGTAAACAAGGACCTACTGTATAGCACAAGGGAGTATAAATAACTTATAATGGAAAAGAATCTGAGACAGAGTAGATATTTGTATGAGTGAGTCACTTTGCTGTGCAGCAGAAATTAACAACATTGTAAGTCAACTATACTTCGGTAAATTTTTTAAAAACTGAAAAAGAATATATATATGTATAACTGAATCCCTTTGCTGTACACCTGCAACTAACACAACAGTGTAAATCAACTATACTTCAATTAAAAGATAACTGATATTAAAAAAAACTACTTTTCTAATAATACTAAGATGGTCCTTGCCTTTTTGCGGGGACATAATGGTACATATATATATATCACCATCTTTATCCATTCATCTGTTGATGGATACCTAGGTTGTTTTCATATCTTGGCTATCATAAATTATGCTGCTACGAACATTGAGGTGCATCTATCTTTTCAAATTAGTGTTTTTGTATTCCTTGGATAAATACTCAGATATGGAATAGCTGGATCATATATGGTAGTTCTAGTCTTAATTTTTTGAGGAGTCTCCTTACAGTTTTCCATACTGGCTGCTCCAATTTACATTCCGCACAACTGTGATTTTTATACTGTCTAGTGAAAAGGTCAACATTTGAAATAACTGCATAATTCAGTGAATTAATATTTTCCAAATGACCAAATGGCCATGTTACAAAATAATGTGTGGGTGATAGATCCATCCAAAGTGCCAGCGAGACCAATGGGTTTTAGTCTAACAGCAGGAAGGGTACATTGCAGGGCTGCTGGAGTCCACACTGCAATGAACCTGTAAGGAACATCCACATGTCAGCTTTGGTGGAGAACCTATATAAACGCTCCTCCATTTTCCTGCTACACATCCCTGCGAGGTCAAATTTTCTTCACAGACATCAACTAAAACAATATATTACAGGAGACTGAACACAGAAGCAGCTATGAGAATCCAGCTGTCTTCTATCAAGCTAGACATTAAAGAGATCTGCAAAAATATGAAACAAGTCCCTTGTTCTCACTAATCATTTTTTGAAAATAATGATTTTTCATAAAATGTTATTTATTGTTGAGTAACGTGGAATCGGTTTCTTATTGTAAGTTTAAATAAATGAATAAAAATCTTTTAAAAACAATCTTTTAGTGTTAATTTCTAATATTGTATATCTTTTTTGTTTTTTTGCGGTACGCAGGCCTCTCACTGCCGTGGCCTCTCCCGTTGCGGAGCACAGGCTCCGGACGCGCAGGCTCAGCGGCCACGGCTCACGGGCCCAGCCGCTCCGCAGCACGTGGGATCCTCCCGGACCGGGGCACGAACCCGCGTCCCCTGCGTCGGCAGGCGGACTCTCCACCGCTGCGCCACCAGGGAAGCCCTTAAGTGTCTTTTTAAAATAGTACTTTTATTAAACTGCTCTTGAAATCGTCCTGATTGATACAACCCCCAAATTTGTATCTCCACCTATAACCTCTCTCACAAACTCCAGATTTGTTTACAAAACACTCACTTGTTATTCTCAGAAGTCATTTTGAAAATACCTCAAAATCAGCATGCACAAAACTGAACTTTTGAATTTTCCCCAAATACCATCTCTGCCAGAGCCTTCCCCATGTTATTTAATGGCAACTTCATCTGGGAGTTGTTTTATCCACTCATTATATCTTATGATCCAACAATTCTTTATTAGATGCACACCCCTGAGAAATTCTTGCCCGTGTACCCCAGGAGACATGCAAAAGAATATTAATATCATGTCTATAATCCTTGCAAAGAAAGACCAGTCTAAATCTCATTAAGAGTAGATTGGATAAAATGCTGGAGAGGGTGTAGAGAAAAGGGAACCCTCTTGCACTGCTGGTGGGAATGTAAATTTGTACAGCCACTATGGAGAACAGTACGGAGGTTCCTTAAAAAACTAAAAATAGAACTACCATATGACCCAGCAATCCCACTACTGGACGTATACCCTGAGAAAACCATAATTCAAAAAGAGTCATGTACCACAATGTTCACTGCAGCACTATTTACAATAACCAGGACATGGAAGCAACCTAAGTGTCCATGGACAGATGAATGGATAAAGAAGATGTGGCACATGTGTACAATGGAATATTACTCAGCCATAAAAAGAAACGAAATTGAGTTATTTGCAGTGAGGTGGATGGACCTAGAGACTGTCACACAGAGTGAAGTTAAATCAGAGAGAGAAAAACAAATACCGTATGCTAACACATATATGTGGAATCTAAAAAAAAAAAAGTGGTTCTGATGAACCTAGGGGCAGGACAGGAATAAAGATGCAGATGTAGAGAATGGACTCGAGGACACGGGGAGGGGGAAAGGTAAGCTGGGAGAAGTGAGAGAGTGGCATGGACACATATACACTACCAAATGTAAAATAGATAGCTAGTGGGAAGCAGCTGCATCGCACAAGGAGATCAGCTAGGTGCCTTGTGACCACCTAGAGGGGTGGGATAGGGAGGGTGGGAGGGGGATGCAAGAGGGAGGGGATATGGGGATATATGTATACATATAGCTGATTCACTTTGTTATACAGCAGAAACTAACACAACATTGTAAAGCAATTATACGCCAATAAAGATGTCAAAAAAAAAGAGTAGATTGGATAAACAGTGGTTATACAGATGGAATAGTATACAGCCCTAAAAACGAGTGAACCTCAGTACTGTGCAGACTCATAAATGGATGTCTCAAACCAAAGATTAGGTTAAAAGAACAAGACTCAATAAAGTTCAAATATTGTTTTAAAACAGTGAAAAGTAAAATATATTATTTGAGATTTCAAATCTAGATGGTAAAACTATAAAGAAGGGCAAAGGAATTACAAAACAAAAAACAGAAGTCAGGATATGTTTATTTCTGGTTAGAGAAAAAGAAAAGCATTTAAGAAAGGGGACAGTGGATTTGAAAGGTAATGGCATTGTTCTATTTCCCAAGATTGATGTGTATTTATATTCCATTTATTATTATATAAATGTACGTATATGCTATCTGCTCCCTTGCAGATAGATAATGTTTCGTAATAAAAAAGTTACACAATTAAAAAAATCAGGGCTCAGGTGTGAGGAACCATGGGTCCTCCAGTCTCGGCCCTGGGCACCCACTGTGTGCTGGGAGCCTTCCACACGCAGCTCATTGCCTCCTCTGCAGAATCCCCTGAGAGATGTACGACAGCCCCCACTGAAGGCAGGGACCTGGATCTCAGGGAGGGCAAGTGCCCTCATCCACATTCACACGGCAAGTGGCAAAGCCAGACCCCACCCCCAGCACTGTGGACTGCAAGCCCACGGCTCTTCTGACTACACAGCAGTGCTCTCTTTTACCCAGAGAAAGAAATACCACATGGGTGGGCACTAAGATGGTCCTGGGGGATCCTCCCTTCCTGGTGTTTGTGTCTTCCTGTGACCCCTCCCCTTGTGTGTGGGCAGGACCCGAGACTTGCTTCTAACCAATAGAATAGACAAGGGTGACGGGAAGATGCGTCTGGGATTACTTTACCGAACGGTGTAACTTCTGTCTGCCTAGCAGACTCTATTCCTTGCTGGCCTGGATGAAGCTGCTGTTTTCCTCTCTGGGCAGGTCCATGTGACAAGAAACTGAAAGGGCCTCCAGCTAAGAGCCAGCAAGGACCTGAGGCCCTCAGTCCATCTGCCCACAACGATGTGCGCTTGGAAATGGATCCTTCCCCAGTCAAGCCTTCAAATGAGACCCCAGACCTGACGGCCACTCGTGACAGGCCCCGAGGCAGAGGACCCAGTCAAGACACGCCCAGATTCCTGACCCACAGAAATTTGAGATAATGTATGTTGTTTTCAGACACTAAGTTTGGGATAATTTGTTACGAAGCAATAGATAACCAATACACCACTCCTTAGAAGCACTCGCTCATGCATATTCAACAAATAGTTACTTGCCAGGCACTAGTACAGGTGCTCAGCATACATCAGTGAACAAAACAGAGTAAAAGTCTTGTTCTCCTGGAGCGTAGATTCTAGTGTTTATGTGTGTGTGTGTGTGTTGTGGGTGGGAATGTTGGATGACAGACATAATAAACAAGTTACATGGTTATACAGTTACATCATATGTTACATGTATCTACACAAGTACCACAGAGGAGGAAGCAGGGGGAGGAGGATAGGGAATGGGTTTGGAGTTTGCAATTTTAAACCTCTTTTGAGAAAGTGATGTTGAGAAAGATTTCAGGGAGTGAGGGAGAAAGCCATGTAGATATCTTTGGGAAGAGTGCTTCAAGCACAGGGAATAGGCAGTGCAAAGGCCCTGAGGCTGAATCATGCTTGCTGAGAGCAAGGAGCCGCAAGGTGGCAGACTGGAACAGAGTGTGTGAGGGGAAGGGTGGTGGGAGCCGAGGTCAGAAGTGCAGAGGTGAGAGAGATCCGGGAGACCCTCAAGGGCTCTGCATGGACTTTGTTTTTGCTCTGAATGAGATGGGTGACACTGGGAGGGGTTGAGCACAGCAGTGATGAGGTCTGACTTTTTTTTTTTTTTTCCGCGGTACGCGGGCCTCTCACTGCCGTGGCCTCTCCCGTTGCGGAGCACAGGCTCCAGACGCGCAGGCTCAGCGGCCATGGCTCACGGGCCCAGCCGCTCCGCGGCATGTGGGATCTTCCCGGACCGGGGCACGAACCCGTGACCCCTGCATCGGCAAGCGGACTCTCAACCACTGCGACACCAGGGAAGCCCCTGGCATATTTCTAAAAGGACCATCCCCTACTCATCGCTGGTGACTTCCTGCTCACCTATGCAAACTGAAGCAGCTTACACATCAGCCACATTGGCTGCCATAACAAGCCAAGAGACTTGCCCTTATTTTTAGGTGTTTTTCTCACTCGTTTTTCTTACCAAAGCCCAGATCCCAGCCATCCTCTGAGGATGGCCCAAGCCCTGCCTGCCCCCGTCACCTCCTCCAGCCTTCACCCCGTAATCTCTCCCACACAGTGCAGCTCCCTGCACCCCATCCGGGCTGCCACAGGCTTTGTGCACCGGCTCATAAGCTCCGCCAGGCAGGTTCCAAGGCTCACCTTTCTCCTACGTTCTCCCCAACCCGCTCCAGCTTGAGACAGGGCTGCACAGAGCGGGGCTCAGTGAGGCTGGCTGGCACCTTGGCAGAGTTCTTTCTGCCTTTCCCTGTGGGTCCCTCAAAGAGCTTCTCCGCCCCCCTGCCTGCTCCCACCTACTGTGCCTCCCCTCCTGGCCTCACACACCTGCTGTCATCTGGAGAGTTCTATAAACAATTATATGAGGCTTTGCATTTCACACACCTAGACGTCGTCCTTGGGAAAATAGTAGCAAATCTTTATTAAAAAGAAATTGGAAGGAAAGTAATCAGAAGAGCTGCTTGTGCACAAACGTTCCTTTTCTGTTAGTAAACCACCCTGGTGCCAATACTAGGGGGCAGGCTGTGGAGGGAGACAAACGGAAGCAAAGGAAGCCTTACCCTCTGTGACCCCACTTCTACCTCATTTTGAATTATTTTTCCTAAAGAGGGCCCCCAAATGTGTGAGCCTTAGAGCCGCAAACCTGGAGGGGATCACTGACGGCACTTGCAGCTCTTCCTCTTTTCTGCAGATGGCCCTGTAGAGAGAAGGAAAGAAAGGGCGGGCGGATAATGGGGGCACGGGTAGAGGAGACCAGGAGCAGAGGCCAGACTGGGGTGCAGGGCCTGGGCCTCATTTGCCTGGTGACTTGTACCCGGCTCTCAGGGGGCTGCACAACCCCAGGTCTTCCTGGACCCCTGCTGCCTCACACACTTGATGGGAACCAGGTGAAAGCTTCAGTCCTGGGCCAGCACTAGGATGAGGTCAGTGAGGCCAGGGCTGCAGCACCGCGCCTGTGACCAGTGCAGACAGTTGGGCCCGAGCTTCGTATAATGCTCTGCTGTCCCTGCCTTAAAATTCTTAGTATCTTTTGAACAAGGGACATGCATTTCCATTTTGCACTGGGCCCTGCACATATAGGTAGCCGGTCTGCATCACTGAGATTTTGGGGTCTCCTCCCTCCAACTGTCCACTGGTCAGTGGCTCACTGGCCTCCCCTGAGCCTAAGCACTGCTACAACCTACTCTCCGGAAAAGAGCCGTTCTGCAGGACCACACAGACTATCTGTGGCTTCCTGGTGTTGGTGGAACCCTGAAGACTTAGAGGAGGGATGTCCTGACGAGCTGTTCACAACTGAACCCACCCCAGGCACCTTCCAGCCACGTGTTCCTATCCTGGGTCGGCTTCTTCCCAGAGCAGCGCGGGAGCCCTTCTCTAGACAGCGATCCCACACAGGAGGAAGGTTTCTGCAAAAATGGACGGTCGGCCAAGCCCCGTGCCTCTGCACTAGGGAAGGATTGCCCTTCCCTTAACGTCGTGGAGCGCAAGGCCACCAGTAGGGCCCGCAGGCGCAAGGCACCACCGCCTTTGAAAGTCCACCTTGAAATACGGACCACATTTTCCGGGTCGCTCTAAGGGAGGCCACTTCACTTGCAGACGGGGCCTTGCGTGGATCACCGGGGTACAGGTGCCTGAGGGCAGAGCACGAGACCAGAGGCGAGCGTGCTGCGGTCGCTGGAGCCCGGACCAGGGCTAAGGGCGCCCGGGGTCGGCCGGGTCTCTGGGCACAGCCGCCGCGCTCGGGAAACACGTGCGCATCCGCGGGGAAGAAAGCGGGGGGCTGCCGTGGGCCTGTACACAAAGAGGGCGCCGAGTAGAGTAGGGGGCTGGGCGCCAAACGCTCGCGCGGCCCGGCCTCCGAGGGCAGTCCGGGGCTGCCGGGGCCCCGCGGCGCCCGGGCGCGCGAAGAGGACACGAGGCTCCTCCTGCGGATGGTACAGCCCGCCCTCCCCGTCGGACCGTCGCGGATGGTCTCGCCCACCCGAGCCACACCACACATCCCCGGGCCGCTGAGTAGCGAGCAGAGGGGGGCGCGGCGCCATCAGGCCACGCCCCCAGCTGCGTAGTAGTGAGGCGGGGCTCGAGGCCAGCGGGGTGGGCCTCTCCTCGCGCCGCGCCGCTGCGGTCGTGGGCGGGGTCCGACTGGGGAGCGAGGCGGGGGTGGGGCCGGCCGCAGCCAGCCCCCGGCTCACTCTCCGCCCCCGGCGCGCAGGCCCCGCCCCCGGCTGCCGCGGCGCCGCGACGGGGCGGGGTCAGGCCCCGGAAGGCCCCGCCCCCTATGTGAATATTGATGCGGCGCGCGTCGGCGTCGCCCTCCTCCCATTGAGCGAGGCTGTGTCGCGTGGCCCAGCGTCGGCGTGACGGTTGGACGCGGGCGCGGCACTGCGGGTCCCGATTGCTGCAGCCGCTTGTCAGTGTGATGAAGATTGGCACCCAGGTAAGCTGTCACTCAACCGCTCTGCCGCCGCCGCCGCTCCGCCGCCCCGTCACTATCAATCACGCCGGCCTGCAGGCGCCGCGGCCGCCGCTGCGCGGCCGCCGCCCGGGTCTCCGCGGGCTGCCGCCGCCCGGGAGGGCCGCGCCAGATCCGCCGCCCGGGGCAGGGGGCGGGGAGGGGGCGCGGGTGGGGGAGGGGAGCCGCGGGGAGGGGCGCTGTCCGCCGGGCCGGCGCGGGGGCGCGCCCCGCTTGTTTTTCGGTGTGGGCTTAGGGACGCGGAAATTTCTGGAAGGCTCCGCCGCCGCCGCCGCCGCCGCGCGGGGCCCGTGGTGAGGCGCGCGCTCCTAACCGTCCCTCTCGGAGCGCGGCGCGCGCCCCTGCGCGGGCGGGGCGGGGGGCGCGGGGGCGCGCGGCGGGGGCGGGGTCCATGCTGAGGAGGCGCACGGGGGCGGGGCCTGGAACGGAGGCGGGGCCGGGAGCGGGCGCGCGCGGGGGCGGGGGCGGGGGCGGCGGCCGCGGCCGCGGCGGGGGTGCTTCGGCGGTCACCGAGGCCCTAAGGTGGCCGCCGCCGAGTTCGAGGCTGGGAGGTAGCCGGGTGCCCGGTGTCTGGAATGAGTGACAAATGCGTCGCGAGTAATAAACGGCCGATGTGAAGTAGAGGCCTGGGCGCGTCGGGCACGGTCCGGCCGCTCGCTGGAATTCCACATTCTTTTAGAAAGGGATCGTGAGTCACTTCAGAAAAGGCTGGGAGCGTTAGTCTGCTTTATATCATCGTCGGGGCTGTTGAAACGCTGTTTTGTTAGCGGTTCCGAGTCTCGGCCAGCCAGGTTCTCCTTTGTGAAGTTTGACTCCTAGAATGCGTCTCAGCGCGTGCTGCTGGGGTCGGAGTCCCGGGCGGGGGCGGGGCGGACGGGGCGGGGGCGGGTAAGGGCAGAAGGCAGATCCTTGCGGGGGGGACACCTATACATGCGCGAATATGCATTTGGTATATTTGATCGCACACCTGCAACCATCCAGGATAGATTTGCCATTCGTTAAGGGGGTTGAAATTAATTTTGATCCCAAGACTTAGTTTTTAATAGAAACTACTTGTTTTTCCTTAGGAAGGGAGTGCTTTCTACTTTATGGTAAATGAAACCCTCAGCTTTCGTTGGATATACTTGTATGATTTTTCCTGACTTTCTGAAAATGGATTTATGTATTTCTGTAATACATAGTTTTATATAATGTATTTTGAATATTGTATGGAAGAATCGAAGTGAAATGTAAAAATTTTGCCAGTACAGTTATTGGTGATACTCATGCATTTGGAAGATGGATCACTGACTCAGATCTGCCTTGCATCTTTTTTTTTTCATAATTTACCGAGCGTGGAGAGTGGTATGTAGATCGTTTAGTTACAGTATTTGGTTGAATCAGCGATGCACGGTTGTGTGATATTGACCGACACGGGGCTGTCGGAAGGCAGCAGTGGAAGGGCCCTTCCTGCTTCAGAGATTTACAAGTGGGAATTGAAATATGGTAGGTGAGGTATGACTCGGAAGATTAACGTTCTATGCTGAGGATTTAAGTGTCAGCATTAATGGAACTGGGTGTAAACAGCTGTCTGTCCTCTAGTGTACTACATTTACATTTCCGTATCAGTGTGTTGCACCTTTAGGAAAGTATTACTTAGGATTAGTGGAAGGCAACATTCTGGTTATAACTTTCGCTTTTGTTTCAAACTAATTGAAACTGTTTAGAAGAAAACCTTGAAATTTCTGGACTGATGCAAATCATGCGCCCCAGGGGACCTTTCCCTGTGCTCTGCTGGCCTCCAGACTCCTCCTCTCCTCCTCCTACAGACGGTTTAGAAAAAATAGGAGAGGATCAAGAAGAGAACCCTATGACGCTGAAATACAGTTATCAAAATATTGAATCAAACTGGTGATAAATTTCTTTACATGCTTTTTATTAGCTCACTTAGTAACAGATTGAACACTGGCTCTAATAATTTCTTTTTGAGTATATGATGTTAATGCTTTGTGAAAATACCTGTGGTTCCTGCTGGTGAAGAAGTCACAGGTGCACTTCAGGATTTCATGTCTACCGGTGGAATTGAGTGAGTGTTAAACTTCAGCCAGATGTTATTGCAAATAAAGATGTGATTTTTTTTCTCATTCAGGTTCACAGAGACCAAGTTAAGAACCTCTGCACTGGAAGGCTATTTACTCTCAGCCCATCCCTTAGTAAGAATATGTATGTGCCTCCTTTTTCTTTCCTCCAATGCTTATACTGATGGCAAGGGTGATGAGAAAGTAAAAACAGTGCAGCCCAGGGAACCCAAAGCTTCACAGTATGGGGTCATAGTGGGGTGAGGCCACGTGGGTTTACTGCCTGACACCAGTTGTGATGACTCACAACTGTGATAGGTTACTGTTCTGTCTTGTACAATCTGTTTAGGAAGACGTGGAAAGTGAAATATAGTGTAGAAAAGGTTCAGTTTGGAAATTGTTAGAATAAACTTTCAAGGGCCGGGAGGCATGGTTGTTTGGTTGGAAAGGCCTGGCTGCAAAGGCCATCAAGTGAGGCCCCTCCGGCTGTGCTGTGTGCCCTCCAGCGAGTGGACAGGGTGCCTAGCCGCTGGGTGCCCTCACCAGCAGCCGTGCCTGGTGTCGGTGCGTCAGCCCCACTGGTCTACTCACTGTTTCTGGGAGTTTCACTCACAGAGGGCCTGGTACTGATCCAGCAGACCTGCCGTCTGACAGGGTGGTTTCAGACTCCTGATGCAGAAGCACTGTGGCTCTGAGGATGCGTCTGGGGGACCTGGGGAGGGGACAGAGCAGCTGCTTCATTCCATCTAGGATTCCGTGGGGAAAGGGTCCTCCAGCTTTGTCAGAATCTTGCAAAGTTCTGATCAGTCAGGTTGCAGGACTGAGGGCCAGTGAGTCAGTAAACCTTTCAGATGCCCTTTGTCTTGAATCTTGCCTTCAGTGTTGGCGTACGCTCATCCTGGCGGGTCCAGCAGCAGGCCTGGTCATCCCTCCCCTCAGGGTGAGCTGCTCAGTATGGGGTGATGTGCTCCTGTCTGGGGGATTATTAATAGTTCAGGGCGACCCTGCCACCCAAAGGTGTGTGTCGTTTGGTGTAACCTCTGGCCTAGCAGAGCCTTGTTGGGGGCAGGCTGCAGGACACATGGTGGGAAATGCCTTGATCGCTTGCGTCTGTCTTTGAGGGACGCCTGGCTGTTGTAGACAGGCCCCAGGACGGCAGGGAGCGGGCCAACTTCAAGTCCAGGGGTTTAGGTTCACACAGGAATAAGGAAAAAGGGAATCTCGCGGGGTCCAGGGACCAAGGTCGTACTGGGCCTCGGGGCTGATGGAACTGCGGCTTGGGCCGATCCGGCCGCCACCCTGGTCTTGACCTTCCCCGCTCACCTCCACTGTTGCTCTCAACCGTGCGCTGCTTCTGCCCACTGCCTGCCGTACGTTCTCCGTTTCACAGCTCTGCCCACCTCATCCTCTTCCTGTTTCCCAGCGCACATCCTGGAGACAGGGTGACAGTTCTCTCGCCTTCCATCGAGTCCCCCAGGTGCCGACCTGGGCGCCAGGAGCCCCTGGTCCCCGAGCTCTCCCCAGGGAGCGGTGGGCTCCTTTCAGCAGGGTCTGCAGTGGTGGGTAGGGTCACTCGGAAGGGACTGTGGATGGTAGGAATTGTGATCGCAGCTTCCTGAACAGTCTGATCAGACTTGCAGAGATAACACCTTCTTGAGAGTTTGGCAAGCCCTCACTATATGTCACACGTTGTCTGAGACATTTTACCAAAGTTTGTCTTTTTTTTGCATTAAAAATCAGGAATTTAACTTTGCGATAGTCTAAGTTCAGTTATATGTTTGTGCACAGTTTTTTTTTTAAAACAAATACGTGGACTTCCCTGGTAGTGCAGTGGTTAAGAATCCACCTGCCAATGCAGGGGACATGGGTTCGAGCCCTGGTCCGGGAAGATCCCACATGCCACAGAGCAACTAAGCCCGTGCACCACAACTACCGAGCCTGCGCTCTGGACCCCGCAAGCCACAACTACTGAGCCTACATGCCACAACTAGTAAAAGCCCACGCACCTGGAGCCTGTGCTCTGCAACAAGAGAAGCCACTACAATGAGAAACGAGAAGCCCGCGTACCACAACGAAGAGTAGCCCCTGCTCGCTGCAACTGGAGAAAGCCCGCGTGCAGCAATGAAGACTCAATGCAGCCAAAAATAAATGAATAAATCAATAAATTTTTTTAAAAGAACCCTATAAAACAAATATTTATTTCAGCACAATTTATTGCAGCCCAAGTGAAACACCCCCATGATCCTCTGCGGCAGGCGTTCAGCGCTGGGGCCCTGCTGACATTTGGGGCCGGTACGTCGTGTCCTATGCATTGTGGGATTTTAGCAGACACCAGAGGGACCCCAACCCCCAGTTGTGGCGACCAGAAATGTCTTCAGATATGGCCAAGTGTTCCCTGGGGGACAAAAGTCCCCCCTGGCCAAGAAGTACTGACCTAGAACGGCATTTCCCAAAATGCCTTGTGTGGAACCCGAGTTTAATGGGACAGGCATACATTTTTACAAATTCATCAGTTCAGCTCCTTTGAGTTGTGTTTTTAGTCAGTGTTATTACGTATGTTTTCATGTATTTACATAATCAACACATTTCTCCTTTTAAATATTTGCCTACAATCTCTATTTTCTGGCCGTGCCCGACGTTGGGAAGCCTTTCAAGCATTTAGGTCTTGTCGTTTCCCATGTTTTTTTGATGATGCTCTGGGCTGCCAAGCTGAGCGCCAGCCCGATCGGGATAGGGATGGTGCCGCCAGGCCTAGTGCGTGAGCTCAGACAGTGCCCTAGGGAGAAAGACCGTCCCATGGAAGAGCCCTTGCCTTGAAGGGTTGGGGTTCCTGTTTTTCCTGCAGCATATTCATTGACTGTTAGTAGCAAGTATATCACGAAAGTTTTAAATATCAACTTTTAATGATGTCCGTGATAGTCATGGTCCTAAGAACAGAGCTGTGGTGTGAATTTAAATTGTATCAGCTGTGAAAGGCCGTTCAGCTCAGAATTTACTGAAATGGACTCTGAAACCGTTAAACACCTTTGTTGTTAGAATTTTGCTGTGTCTCTTGTGGACCTAGGTGGTTGGCTTGGAAATATTTTGGGGGGATAGGTTTTAACAGGATTTAACATCTGATTTTATTTGTGTATTAAACTTCAAGTGGTACCTCCCAAAACCTTGCTTGAAAAATAAAGTGATCTCTTGATAAACGTTTTCCTCAGAGTGAGTTCTTGATTGAACACCTCCCTGGGCTGGGACATGGAGCCGGGGAAGAAGGCAGGGGACATTTGGCTGGTGTTCTCGAGTGGCCGTCACCTCAACCCGCCCACACACAGAATGAAAACTGATTGCACTGCAGTGACGTACAACTGGTGTCCTCCAAGTTGTCTTGGAAAGGATCTGTTGTTTTGAATATAGAATTTTGAGAGTCTTGGGTTCCTTGACAGCTTTCTTAGCTTTATTAATACACAGGTTTGGTTTAGAAAAGGATCATCAATTAAATGTTTTGGGAAAGATAAGTAACTGCCCCCTAAAATCTAGAGATATAGTTTGTATTGTCTCCCAGCCCTTTTCTGGCTTCATAACCGGCTCTCACAGCCACTAAGACTGAAATTACCCCAGAATTTCCTGCGTTTCTCGGTTGGTGGAACTCTTAGAGCAGCTTCTGAGAGCAGCTGGGGAGGTGCCCTGCTGGGAAACTGAAGTCTAGCTGGGTGGGCGTGGCAGCCTGGGAGGGAGGGAGCTGCCTGGATGCACCAGCATGTGTGTGGATTAAATGAAAAGTGCAAGAGACTTGACATCACCAGAACTGAGTTAGAGAGTGCACTGTAGCTGGTGTTATATTTGTCAAGTATAACATGTCTCTTGGGACAGCTAAACTTTAGGCCTGGGGTTGGCAAACTGCAGGCCTATGGGCCACGTCCCACTGTGGCCTGTTTTTGTACAGCCCTAGAGCCATACATAGTACATTTTAGAGGAAAAAGAAGATGGGGACTTCCCTGGTGGTGCAGTGGTTAAGAATCCACCTGCCAATGCAGGGGACACGGGTTCGAGCCCTGGTCCGGGACCGCAGGGCAACTAAGCCCTGAGCCTGCGCGCCTAGAGCCTGTGCTCCACAATGAGAAGCCCGTGCACTGCAACGAAGAGTAGCCCCTGCTTGCAGCAACTAGAGAAGGCCCGTGCGCAGCAATGAAGACCCAACGCAGCCAAAAATAAGTAAATTAATCAATTAAAATAAATAAATAAATAAAAAGGGATATGACTACAGATATGAAAATTTTACAAGTAAGAGCATCCATGTACAATTTGATGGCAGTAAATTTGAAAAGCTGTGGATAGTTTATGAAGAAGATATAAATGATCAGAATTGACCTTGGAGGGACTTCCATGGTGACTCAGTGGATAAGACTCCGAGCTCCCAATGCAGGGGGCCCAGGTTTGAGCTCTGGTTAGGGAACTAGATCCCACATGCATGCCTCAACTGAGAGTTTGCATGCTGCAGCTGAGGAGTCCGCCTGCCGCAACTAAGACCTGGTGCAACTAAATAAATAAATAAATAAAAAAGAATTGAACTTGGAGGTAGAAAACTTGTACAGACCAGCAACTTTAGATGAAATGAAGAAGGTAGTCAAGATTTATCTTTTTAAATTTTTTTTTAGTAATTCTTTTAAAAATTTATTTATTTATTTATTTATGGCTGTGTTGGGTCTTCGTTGCTGCGCACAGGCTTTCTCTAGTTGCGGTGAGCGGGGGCTACTCTTTGTTGTGGTGCGCAGGCTTCTCATTGCAATGGCTTCTCTCGTTGTGGAGCATGGGCTCTAGATGTGCAGGCTTCAGTAGTTGTGGCATGCAGGCTCAGTAGTTGTGGCTCGTGGGCTCTAGAGCGCAGGCTCGGTAGTTGTGGCACATGGGCTTAGTTGCTCCGCGGCATATAGGATCTTCCCGGACCAGGGCTCGAACCCGTGTCCCTTGCGTTGGCAGGTGGATTCTTAACCACTGCGCCACCAGGGAAGTCCCAAGATTTATCATTTTAAAAAGGCACTGGCATGAGTTAGATCAGACTTTCACGGAACAGATACTATGTTAAACGTAACAACCATTCACTAACAAAATTACTGTGCACCTGCTGTGTACCAGACGTTGCGGTGGTGGCGGGGAGTACAATGGTGAACAAAAACAGACGCGGCTCCTTCCTGCCAGGAAGTGGTAAAGGCACAAGTTAATCCAAGGCCCGTCCGAATAATGTAAGATTGCAGCGGTAGGAAGGACTGTAAAAGGGAGGCATGTTTTGCTCTGAGATGTGGGTCAGAGGTCAGGGGCAGCTCTTCTAAGATGGGGATGACTGATGTGAATGGGCCAGGGGAACAGGACTGGGCGAGGGGCCGAGGATTAGGATGGCCAGTCCAGATGGGGGTGGGAACTGTGCTCAGAGGCTTTGGGGGTCGGGGGAAGAAGCCCAGGGCCCTGAAGAACCCGGAAGGGCCTGGTATGCTTGTGCGCGGTGGGGTGGGGGTGGGGGGAGTGGGGTGATGGGGGAGGGGAGGAAGGAGCACTGTAAGGACCCAGCCGTGCTGCGGTAAAAGTTATGATCTGGGGGTTCCCTGGTGGCGCAGTGGTTGGGAGTCCACCTGCCGATGCAGGGGACGCGGGTTTGTGCCCCGATCCGGGAGGATCCCATGTGCCGCGGAGCGGCTGGGTCCGTGAGCCGTGGCCGCTGAGCCTGCGCGTCCGGAGCCTGTGCTCAGCGACGGGAGAGGCCACAACGGTGAGAGGCCCGCGTACCACAAAAAAAAAAAAAAAAAAAAAAGTAATGATCTGTATCTTGTAGGCAGTAGGACTCCTCTAAAGGATTTTAAGTGGGTGTGTCTTGATCAGATTTGGGTTTCCAGAAGATCCCTTTGAAGACTTGGAAACACACCCATGTCCACTGAGGGGCTGGTTAAATAACTGCACTGAGTCTGCTACCCCTGTAGTACTCACTCTGCAGCTGTAAACAGGAGAGAAGGTGATGACAGCCTCTGCTGTGAAGCATCTTTAGGGTATGGCAAGTGAGAAAAGGAAGGCTCAGAGCTGAGAAGGGCATGCACTTTTATCTGAGAGAGGTGTATAAATATTTGCTTATGATAAAAAAGCTTAAACCCCAGACTAGTTTAAATGGGGTTCCTTATTGGAGAGGGAGGGGACAGGGTTATACGTTAGGTTTCTAAACGTATCTTCTATAGTAAAATTATCAAAAGGAGCGGGGAAGACTACCTAAAACTGAAAGCAAAATGAATCAAAAGAACCTAACTAGGGCTCCTTGCTTGCAAGATGACCAAGAAAAGAAGGCAAAATGGTCACGCCAAAAGGCGCCGAGCCGGCTGTGCCCAGTGCGTGCCCAAGAACAAGCCCGTTAAGACGTTCGTCATTTGGAACATAGTAGAGGCCGAAGTCGTCAGGTACTTTTCCGAAGCAAGTGTTTTCGACACCTGTGCACTTCCCAAGCCGTGTGGAAAGTACGTTACTGCGAGAGCACAGCATATGGTAGTCAAGAATGGTTCTCGGGAAGCTGGAAGGTTGGGGCACTCCCACGCTGACTTAGATCTGCAGGTGCTGCCCCATGGCCTCCAGCAAAGCCCAGGTAAGGAGCTAAGTCCTTAAAGACTGAAGAAATACCACTCTCTGAAAACACAATAACATGGAAATTATACTGTAAAAAAAGAAAAGAAAAGAGGACTTCCCTGGTGGCGCAGTGGTTGAGAATCCGCCTGCCAATGCAGGGGACGCGGGTTCGAGCCCTGGTCCGGGAAGATCCCACATGTCCCGGAGCGACTAAGCCCGTGCGCCACAACTCCTGAAACCTGTGCACCTAGACCCCATGCTCTGCAGCAAGGGAAGCCACCACAATGAGAAGCACACGAACCACAACGAAGGAAGAGCAGCCCCTGCTCGCCGCAACTAGAGAAAGCCCACGCACAGCAATGAAGACCCAGCACAGCCAAAAAAAAAAAAAAAAGCTAACTAGGAATTGAATTGGTGGCTTAAGTACATGGAGAATTATGATTTCCAGTGACTTCAAAACAAATTGGATTGTACGCCTATCCTAGTGGGATAAATCCTAAAGACAAAGGGTACTACAAAGAAATCTTAACCAATTTTTAGTACTTGTATTGTTAGTAGTAATATTCATATTATTTTGAAACTATATATATCTATACACACACATATATAAAATGATAAATAAGTCATTATGTTACTGTCATTTGGAAATTGTTTTCAGGGTAAGAAAAGAGATATACAAATATTAATTTGAAGTAAAGTAAATACCCTGTAATCCCAGATTTGAATTGGAGGTATCAGTGTTAATTTGTTTTAAAAAAATTTTATGAGAAAACATTTCTTATCCCTGTCCATTGGAAAGGCTAGAAACAGTGACCAACCAGTAGCCATGAGCACACAGCACCTAGATTGTGGTTTCTACGTATCATTTCCCAATGGAATCAAAGCCCCTTGGATCAATGGCAAAGTCTGGGTTTGGCACAGAAAATAAACAGTATGATCCTGGAGTATCTCGTTTTACCTGAAAGCAAGAAAGCTATCAAGAATTACTAGAGTGTGTTAAAAGCTGTAGGAGGTAACTGAAGGGACTTACGTTGGAAAAGGATGGGATAATTTGGAACATCAGAAGATATATACATATATAAAAAAGCTGTACTTATTTTTTACATGTTTAAACCCATGGATCACAGCCTCACTGGTCACTATTTGGGAATGCTAGGGAACCAGCACGTTACTCTGAAAATTGATACCAGAGGGAAAGCAGCAAGCCTTAAGAAATCCCATCGCTGGGGCTGCAGTGTGGAGAATGGCCTTGGGGGACGGGTGGGGTTGGGGAGTGTGGCCCTGGGAGAAAGGTCCGGAGGCGTTACTGGGAGCTCAGGGAATGGAGGTGTGATTGTTGTTGGTGGTTTCTGTACGCTTAGTTGTTGAATCAACACCAGGTGATGGCTCTTCTCCAAAGTGACATTCTGGAAAATAAACTTTACGGTTGCAATTGGGGTCTTCATCGCCCAGCATTTCAACTCTTACATGCTCACGGGTAGTACCGTTACCGTGTGCTGGCAACATACGGTGGGTGGCTGCATCATGCATTTCTCATACATGTTGATCGGGCAGGAAGGAGGAGTTCCTTTCCTTTTCAGTAATTGTTACGATATTTTGGAGATGTCTGACTTGCAAACCTTGGCTGTTCTTGGGAGATGCCACTTGTACACTTAGCACCAGGCCGTCATTTTCTTTAGACTCGTTACCGTTTGCAAAGCCGAGTTAACCGTGTGTGCAGCGTTGAACGTTACATGACTGAAGGTCATTTGTGGTGTGTACCTGGTGGTTCACCTTCTTCTTCCATTCTTTTAGTGTTTCCTGTTTTGAATGACACTATAATTCATAGATTGAATTGATGTAATTAACATTTGTAGGCATCAAAGTTGTCAGATTGTCAAACATTCGCCTGATTTTCCTTGTGAGTCCTACAGTTATCTTAGAAACGGTTGTCATAAAACAGATAGACTGCTGGTTATTTCTCCAGCAAAATTGGGTTTATTCGGGACCAACGGGGAATTGAAATCTGGGGTCTGCAGCCATGGGGAGCCCGTGCAAGTCCCTGCGTGGCCGGGAGGGGGAGCTCTTTTAAATAGCTCTCGACTCTGGAGTCGAGAGTCTGCTGGAGGAATGGGGTCCGTCCGGCGGCTCTTCACTGCTGGGCTGGGCTGGGACAGTGTCTCCTTGGCTGAGGCCTTGCCAGGCGGGAAGAGGAGTCCGCTTTCTGTCGGGCGGCCCTACCGTCGGGGCGTGGGAGTGCGCCTGCTGGCCTCCCAACTCTATTTAATTAAGGTTTCTGTTTATTAATTTTTACAAAACAGAGTTCCGTTGTATTCTCTGAAACGGCACATAGAGGGAATGGCAGGGCCTGGGAGCCAAGCCAGACAGATCGGCCTCTCAGAGGCGCTCAGCCTCTTTGTACCTGTTTGCTCATCAGCAGGAGGGGGACACAGGGCTCCAGAGACTGCCGAGCGCTCCGGCCCCCACTGGCGAGGGCACAGAAGGCTGACCACCCCATTCTGCTCCGGGGCCTGGGGACCAGGGGTTTGGAAAGGGTGCGGTGGAAACGGCCCGTCTCTGCCCCACATGGCCGGGGTCCTCAGCTAGGAGCTCGCTGGGCCGGGGATGGCTTGGTGGCTGAGGGCTGGGGTCTTTTTTTTTTTTTTTTGCGGTATGCGGGCCTCTCACTGTTGTGGCCTCTCCCGTTGCGGAGCACAGGCTCCGGACGCACAGGCTCAGCGGCCATGGCTCACGGGCTTAGTTGCTCCGCGGCATGTGGGCTCTTCCCGGACCAGGGCACGAACCCGTGTCTCCTGCATCGGCAGGCGGATTCTCAACCACTGCGCCACCAGGGAAGCCCAGGGCTGGGGTCTTTTGGAGGGGTTTTCTCAAATCTGGACGTTGATGCTGCCTGTTAGCTGGGACATGCGCTGGGCTGCTGACCAGAGCACCTCTGAGTGGACTCTCGCTGTGGCCTGGGCTTCCTTCCAGTGAGCGCAGGGGGTGCTCTGTTTAGTCAGACGTCTTTCTTCTCGGGGCTCCAGAAGTGAGTGTCCCGGTGAACACGGCGGCGGAAGCTTCTGCAGCCCTGGAGTAACACAGCGTTGCTTGGGATGCGCTCTCCTGCTTCCCAGCAAGTCTCTGAGTGAAGGCCACGTTGAAGAGGAGGGGACAAAGACCCCCATCTCGGGAGGAGTGTCAGAGTTAGGGGACGTGCTCTAAAGATGCCTCACTTAGGTCTGGACGTATATAGACCCTGGGAAGATATCTCCTCCCTCGTGTTCCTTCCTGCCCCCACTAAGCCCCGCTGGGACGCTGGCAGTGCAAAATGCAGATGGACCCTCCTGGACCAGTTCTCTGTGTGTCTCTGCGTTAGCGCGGGCCACGTAATCAGAGCTCTGAGGCGGAGCTCTGATCTTGCGGGAGCTTCTGCTTTGCCCGCCCAGGTCGCCGAGAGCCCGCGTGCCCGTGGCTGAGCGGGAGCGCGTGGTCAGCCACGTACAGTGTGTGTGGGGGGGCGGCACCAAAACCCCGGGGCAACCAGCGCTTTGCAGCAATTGGTTGAGTTCAGAGAGGCGTTTGTAAAAGCATCAAAATTCCAAAGCTTTTTGCGTCTTTGGTACTTTTCCTTCCAGCCCTGACGAAGTCCAGTGTCTCATTTCTGCTGTTCCATTGGCCTGTTTACCTGTTCTTGGCCGTTACCCACTTCTTACTTGTTACCTGTGGCCTTGTAGGACATTTTGAAAATTTTTGAGTTTTTCAAGAACAGCAGGAATCTTGATTGGGAATGCATCTGCGTGTGCTGAGAAAAACCAGTAGACTCTCCACAAGCTGTTAGGAATGTTGGCGGGTGCAAGGTTAGCCTGCCCAGACTGGGAGCGTTTCTTACCCAGCAGTCCACCAGAAAGTGGAGTGACAGTGAGACACTTTTGACAGTAGCAACAAAAACCATGAAGTGTTTCAGGATTAATTAACCAGGACTACAGAAGACCTCCACAGAGAGGACCATCAAACTTTTCAAGTAAATAAATAAATTTATTTATTTTTTATTTTTGGCTGTGTTGGGTCTGCATTGCTGCACATGGGCTTTCTCTAGTTGCGGTGAGCTGGGGCTACTCTCGGTTGCGGTGCACGGGCTTCTCATTGTGGTGCCTTCTCTTCTTGCAGAGCACGGGCTCTAGGTGTGTGGGCTTCAGTAGTTGTGGCTCACGGGCTTAGTTGCTCCGCAGCATGTGGGATCTTCCCCGAGCAGGGCTTGAACCCGTGTCCCCTGCATTGGCAGGCGGATTCTTAACCACTGCGCCACCAGGGGAGTCCCCGGACCATCAAACTTAATAAAGGATGTGGGAGAGGACCCCACGCTCTTGGTCCTAGAGAGCTGTCTCTCCTCCCCACATTAATACCCAAATACTTTTTCAACATTGTTGTAAAGTTGTTTCTTGACAGCAGGGACTGTTTGGTTTGCTGCTCCATCCCCAGCATTTAGAACAGAGCTTGGCCCAGAGAAGACTTTCAGTAAACATTTGTGGATTGAATGAAAGGCACAGTTACTTGCACAGCAGATTGTGTGCCCTGCTTTTCCACTTGACAGCACCCATGAGCCTTTTTCCTTGGACTTAACCTTCACGTTCGTGATGGATGGTCAGAACCGTAACGGATTCCGCCATTCCCCTATGGAGGACGCGTAGCTGCTGTTTCTCTTTTCTGTCAGTGTGGATGAGAAACGTGATTTGCCTCTGACTTTCTTGCCATGAGTTGTTTTTTTTTTTTTAACAAATGGCTTCATTCTTTTTTTAAAATTTATTTATTTTATTTTTGGCTGCGTTGGGTCTTCGTTGCTGCGCGCAGGCTTTCTCTAGTTGCGGTGCGTGGGCTTCTCACTGCGGCGGCTTCTCTTGTTGAGGAGCACGGGCTCTAGGTGCGGGCTTCAGTAGTTGTGGCTGGCGGGCTCAGTAGTTGTGGTTGGCGGGCTCAGTAGTTGTGGTTGGCGGGCTCCAGAGCGCAGGCTCAATAGTTGTGGCACACGGGCTTAGTTGCTCCACTTGCCATGAGTTTTTAATGCCCTTTGAAATAAGGCTTTTGAGCTCTTCTCTTTTGAGAAGAGATTATTTGAGTTGTTTTTTTTTTTTTTTTTTTTTTTGCGGTACACGGGCCTCTCACTGCTGTGGCCTCTCCCGCTGCGGAGCACAGGCTCCGGACGCGCAGGCCCAGCGGCCACGGCTCACGGGCCCAGCCACTCCGCGGCACGTGGGATCTTCCCGGACCGGGGCACGAACCCGCGTCCCCTGCATCGGCAGGCGGACTCTCAACCGCTGCGCCACCAGGGAAGCCCCTGAGGTTATTTTTAAATCAACATTTATTAAGGCTACAAAGCTACAGGCCTGTTTTTCTCTCTATGCTTTTATGTTAGAACTTGTAGATTTCATTTTTCTCTTTATAAGTTTAGCAAATTTTGATCTTTCACCCATAAGACAGCCTTTGGTCAACTCAAGATGATCAGACTACATGTACCATTTTTAATGATCAGTCCCATATACAACTTAAATCTCTATGCATTTTGAACCCTCGTTTTAAGTTTAGTAGATACACTTTTCGTTTTAAGCACCTTAAGTATCTGACCAAATAAATAAAACCTTCTCAGTAGATCTAGTAACTTAAAATTACACATGTAGTGAATCTCAAGTTCTCAAACTTTCCAAACCATCTACCAGGAAGTGACGTTCATCAGATGAGGAACTTGGTTTTTTTCACTACTGTACCCTCAGGACCTAGAATAGTCCCTGGCAGTCAGTAAACCTGCATAAATGAAGAAATGTTTACAATCTTTGTAAATTTCTTGTGCCTTTTCACTAAAAAAGAAATGTGTAAAATCAGTAACTCAGTTATACTTTTAAATTGGAATCAAGGCTAAAACCTCAGATTAATCTGCCAGATTTTCTTGCGTACTGCGAACAACTTAAATGTCAAATACGTAGATTATTCTGAAGCTAAACACAAAAATATTAAAATCTAAATCTCCCACAGGGCTCAGAGACACCACTAAGGCAGTAAGGCAGTCACCTCAGGCGAGTCGGGCTTCTCATCTGGGGGCCACGTGGGCTGGGGTGAGGGAGCTGGGGTGCTGCTGACCGGCGCCCCCACCGTCTGGCCCGCATGCTGCACCTCCTCTTTCTGTCTCTGCGGACTGAGCCAACCTGGACCTTCCGGACTCGCCATCTGCTCCGAGCAGGAAGGCCTTCTCCACCTGGTGGGACTCAGCCAGGCTGTCTGCCTCTGGTTCTTCCTTGGTTTGTCAGTTGTCCTGGACTACAGTGCTTAGAAATAGTAAAATGCCTGCCTGCTAGATTTGGCTCACATTTCATTTTTTGGTCTGCCTTTCAGGTTGCAACAGTAACGCTGTCTTCTTAGCTGAGTCTGAGAAGAGTGTAACTTTTTTTTATGGGCAACTGTACATATGGTCAAATCGCCTTCCAAACCAGTTACACGGTTTGTGAGACCTAGGATTCTTTCAGGGTGCTGGGTTTCACTTCATCTTTGCTAGCAAAGTGGCACACTGTTGTTTTAAAGTTAATCATCGCTAGCTGAGAAAGGATGTATAGTTTTAAATTTTGTATTTAATTACTTTTTGTTTTAACGTTTCTGTACATGAAAATTGGAAAGTTGTGTTTTTTTCATTTGTGTTAGTCTGGCTGGAACTCTTGAAAGGGTACCAAAGTGACAATTTCCATAAATGTGTTCTTTTTTAACTAGATGAAACTTGTAGAAATAAAATGGACAAAAACCGTGTCTCACCCTTAAATACCATGGTATTGCCAGTCTGTTGGGTTGGCAGTTCTTTGACTTGGATTTTAGAGCCTCGCGTGACATTAAGAAGTGAAGACAGTTGGAGGAAAGGGAGCCCGTGTGCCCTGTTTGTGGGGATGTAAAGTGGTGCAGCCACTGTGGAGAGCAGTATGGAGGGTCCTCCCAAAACTAAATATTGAGCTACCATATGATCCTGCAATCCCACTCCTGGGCGTATATCCAGAGAAAGTGAAAACACTGATTCAGATGTTCACAGCAGCACTGTTTCCAGTAGCGAAGATATGGAAGCAACCGAGGTGTCCATCAGCACATGAATGGATAAAGATGTGGTATATATTTACACGATAGAGTACGACCCAGCCATAAAAAAGAGTGAAATTCTGCCATTTGCAACAACATAGAGGGACTTGTGGGGTGTTATGTAAGTGAAATAAGTCAGAGAAAGGCAAATACTGTATGTTTCCCTTATATGTGGAATCTAAGAAATAAAATAAACTAGTGACTATAACGAAACAGAAACAGACTCAGAGATACAGAGAACAAACTAGTGGTTACCAGTGGGGAGAGGGACAGGGCAGGTAGGGGTAGGGGATTATGAGACATAAACTACTAGGTATAAAATAAACAAGATACAAGGATATATTTTACAGGACAGGGAATAGAGCCAATATTTTTAAATAATTATAAATGGAGTATAACCTTTAAAAAAAGAAGTGAGGACACTGTTGTTGAGTTTGAATATAAGAGAAGCTTACTTTTCTATGTAATGGGGGAGAGAATTAGGGATTAATTGATTATTTAGAAATCTCAAGTTAACTTTGGTTTTCATATAATGCCTAAAAGAAGAGTTTTTGCTGAACACAGATGAGCCTGCTGACTTTTCATCCTTGGGTTGGATGCTTTATCTCCCAGTTAATGGTAGGTTTCCCTTCGTCCCTCAGATTCTGTCTTGGGCCTGCCTTGGCCAGGGATGGGAGGGCCTGTAGCTGAGTAGCTGAGGTTGCCAGAGGCCTGGACCAGGGCACACGCTTCCTCCCAAGCCCCAGCAGCTCTGCGGGTTGACCCTGTGAATTCTGCTGGGGGCTGTTTGCCTGCCGGCTTGCAGGTGCCAGGCAGGGTTTCTGCCCCGACACGGAGGCTCATTTTGCTGCAGCCTGATGGCTGCCGGCGGGCCTGGACCAGCCTTTCAAGCGGACAGCGCCATCTGCTGGCAGCTTCTTCTGGGCGCCTTCGGTGTCCGGCGGGAGTGGGACCTTGGCACTCTGTCCCCATCTTTTTACTCAACAAAATGTTAGTCATATGGAGTTGTCTTTTTTTTTCCCCCACTTCCTTGCGTGGTGTTCCATTGTAGAGAGAGCACATATTTTCAAAGCTTTTGACGCAAATTTCAAAATTTTTCCTTTAGAACAGTTGTACCAAGTTGTGTCAGATATTGAAGCTTTAACCAGGTTGGTAGAGAGGAGGACTACACATCTATAAGTTTTTAAAATGAAACGTTGACTTGTCCCCAGTATTTATTATGGGCATTTTGGAAGCCCCCAGAGTCGGGAGAGTGATCTGCCACAGGCAGCTGTGGGCGCGGCCGCGGTGGCCTCTCGTGGGGCGGGCCGGCGGAGGCTGGAAAGGAACCGTGGAGAACTGGCCCCCAGCCGAGACCCACTTGGCTGTGGCTCTGCCTTCTTGGTCTAGGCCCTTCCAGGGCCTCTGCTGTGCATTTTGTTCAGGTCAGCTGTTGGGAAGCCACTGTCAGGTGGATGCCTGTAGGTGAGCAGCCCGGGCCCCTCCCGGCGCTGGGCTCTGGACCGGCTGGCTCCGGGTGTCCTCGACCTGTCTCAGCACCACTCCGGTCTGCTTCGGACTCACACAGGTTCACGTGGCCATCCCCTCGGCGCCTCTCAGAGCCTCCCCTCCCCTCTGGGCAGGACACGCCTCTCAAGACCCCTAACGTGATGACCCCTGGAAAGACCCTGTTTCTAAGTAAGGCCCCACTTGCAGGGCCTGGGGGTTAGGACCTGGGCTATCTTGGGGGACACGTTTACACCTCTGCACGTGCTGGCCACGCCCTGACGATTACCAGGCTTGTACTGGTGGCCCAGACTCGCTCGTTCAGAATTCCCCCGTGGGTACTGAGAAGCGTCTCAAACCTTCAACGTCCCGTCTCTTGCTTTCTCCTCCCAGGCCGCAGAACCCGCTCCCCACCATCGACTCCACCTCGGGACATGCGGCTCTGCCCTGCCGGTGGCTCAGGTGGGAACTGTCGACCCTCCCCGGACCCGCCCCCCTACCCATCCCGGGCCATCTGCACGCCCTGTGCTCCTGTCGGCCCCTGTCCACCCGGCCTCCGCCCTCCTCGGCCCTACAGTCCCTCACCTGCCCTGCATCCCGTCAGCGGGACCATCCTGAGCCGGAGCCTCAGTGCCCTTCTGGTCAGACCTTCCTGGGGCTCCCTACCCCCCACCCCCGCCAAGAAGGCACAGAGTCTTCACGTGGCCCATGAGCGGGCGTGACCTGCTCCCGTCTCTCCCACTGCCCGCCAACTCTGCTGTCCCTCTGCACATGGCTCCGCTGTCCTCCTGTCTGCAGGGGGCACGGGCGGCATCCCCACCTGGTTTCTCTCGTCTCGTTTAACTGTGTGCGTGGCGACAGGTGAATGACAGCGTTCCCACCTTTGCATCGCCTGCAGGTGTGAGCCGATGCCCGGTGCAGCTTCCCTGAGCTCACCTGTGTCCTTCCTGCCTGAGGTCGGCCTCCCCGGGCTCAGTGTCAGTGCACCGGCCCCGTCACGCAGCCGTGTGACCCAGCTGCGCGCTCACCCTCTGTCGTGTCACCCCGCCCGAGCGCCCCTACGCCCTCCGTGTGCTGCTTGGCCTTCCTCTTATTTGTGGCCCCGGGAAAGCCCCAGGGCCCAGGACAGTGTCCCGCACGTGTAGACATTACCGGGTGTTTGCTAGGTGAGTGAAGGAATAAACCCGAATGCCCGGAGACGTGATAACGTGTCCAGGCCTGGGGCAAGTACAAACACGCAATCGCCAGGCAGGTGCGGGGGTGCTGAGTCGGATCTGGCTTATATATACTATAGTGTGAAGGATGGTTTTCACTCTCCGTGTGAAGATGTGTATTTAAAAAGGTATACGGGTGCTGTGGAATAAGGGGACAAGAAATGCTCTGAGTTATTAACCGATGCTTCTCTGCTTTTGTCTTCCCAGACACCGCTTGCTTTTGACTCAAGATGATTTGATGTTTTATAAAGAACTCACTCACCATGATGGCGACACAGACGCTGAGCATAGACGGCTATCAAGACGGGCAACAAGTGAGCGCGGGCGCTCTGTCCCACGCCCTAAGTAGCAGCCGACCTAGTGCTGAAACACGAACAGTGCCCCGTGTGTGTTCACAAGCGAGTTTCCGTGAGGGTGCGGGTTCAACGCTGAGCGTCTGGTACATTTATTATATCTCGGTGCTCAGAAAGACTAGCTGCAGAACTGTTCAAATAAGTTCCTAAGTGACACCGAGGTGCCAGTCATTTTGACTCCCCTAAGTCACAGCTTCTTGGGGATTTGCCTTTCCAACGTCAGCGTCAGTAACTGTCGTTGCTCTTAAAAGTGGTGGTGATGATGCTAGACTCCCGTGAGGCCCGGTTGCTGGCCTGGGCGGGAGCTGTGCGGTTCCATTCCCCTGCGTGGGGGTGGCAGAGGGCAGCGTCCGATGGCACGTGGGGTGCAGCTGCGGTGCTGTCTGTACGTCTCCTGCCCCCGCAGGAGATGGTCACGACGCCCGCTCCCTGCTCAAAGGTTTAGGGAACCACCCACCGAGCCTGGGGTGCCTCGCCCGCCTGTCACTCTCCACTTGGTGAGACTCAGGGGGCGTGTAGGACCTGAGCTGCGACCCTGTCCCCTTCCCAAGTCGGGTCTTCCCTTGATGGACAGTTTTGTTCCATTCCTGGGATGTTTCCTGTTGCAGTGAGTTTGGTTTTGTTGATTTAAAAAAATGTTTTAAGTGTTTTTGCTTCTTAGAGGTAGGGGATTGTATTTCAGGCTGCTTTCTTCACCAGGAAGTCCTCTGATATTCCCAAGAGATTTTGTCTCTCAAGTGCACATCTCACGATGTCCCCGCTGTCCCTGGGCCCTGCGATGGCTCCTTGTGGACTCCCTGCCCGGAGGGCCCCACGAGCTCACAGGCTCTCACCACTGCCTGCCCCGGGCCCTGGCTCTGGTCGCCCCTTGGCTCTGCTCCTCTCTGCCCTGCAGGTCTTTGCTTCGCCCTGCTTTCTGCGAGGACCCCCCACCAGCCCTGGCTACCCCCCCGGCCCGCTCCCCTCCTGCCACCCGCTTCCCGGTCCCTTCCTCTGATCTTTGTTCTCCATCCGTGGCAGTGATCACCTTCCGACACACCCTGTTACGTGTCCGTCTCCCTCCAGCTGGTTCCTGCCCTGATGCAGGGAGTCCAGGGCAGGGCTGGGCGCAGTGGGGGAAAGGCCTCGCTTGTAACAGCTCAGCACTTCCCGTGACGTGGAGAACTGCTTGTGAGCATTCTTTCAGTAAGCATTTGATCTTCTACAGTACAGACAGACCACATTTTCTTAGCCGGTCCTCTGAGGTTGAACGTTTGATCTTCTACAGTACAGACAGACCACATTTTCTTAGCCGGTCCTCTGAGGTTGAACGTTTAGATTCCTCTTTTTTCACGATCATTTTTTTAAAATCCTGAAATAAATCCTTTAAGGCTTTTTAAAATAGTACTGTCAGACTTCTCTCCAGAAGGACTGTGTTTGATTGGGCTTTAGTCAGTCGCTTTTGGTTTGTTTGGGGTTTTTTTGTCTGCATTGGGTCTGGGGCGAGCAGGGTCTACTCTTTGTTGCAGCGCATGGGCTTCTCATCGCGGTGGCTTCTCTTGTTGCGGAGCACGGGCTCTAGGTACACAGGCTTCAGTAGTTGCAGCACACAGGCTCAGTAGTTGCAACACGTGGGCTCAGTAGTTGCGGCACGTGGGCTCAGTAGTTGTGGCTCGCGGGCTCCAGAGCGCAGGCTCAGTAGTTGCAACACGTGGGCTCAGTAGTTGCGGCACGTGGGCTCAGTAGTTGTGGCTCGCGGGCTCCAGAGCGCAGGCTCAGTAGTTGTGGCGCACGGGCTTAGTTGCTCCACGGCATGTGGGATCTTCCTGGACCAGGACTCGAACCCATGTCCCCTGCATTGGCAGGAGATTCCTAACCACTGTGCCACCAGGGAAGTCCCACTCAGTAGTTGTGGCGCACAGATTTATTTTTTTAAGAGAGAAGCAATTCCCAAGTATACTGTTCCATCTAAAGGCAGCAGAATGGAAGTAACCTACTCACTCTGGCCTGTTGGAGAGTTGAGAACAGGGCCCGAGCTTGGACCTGCAGGGCTGCTCTCTCGGCTGCAGCCCCGAGCACCAGGCTGGGTTCTTGGCAGGATGCGGGCTCTCCCATCTCCGTGGATGAGCTCCACCCCACCCCCATACCCCGCCACAGGTTCCCCAACAGGCTGCTTCCTTGAGGGGCGGGGGGGTGGCGGTTGTGGGTGGGGCAGGTAGATCCCAGATACCCCAGTCCTGAAGAAGCGAGGAGGGCAGTGATCTGCTCAGGGATAATGAGAAGTTTACTGTAGCGATTTTGTTTTATTTGTAAACTGAATTCTTTATGTTGAAGGATTTAAATACTTCTCCCCTAAGTTACAAACAACACAGCCAGTTTAAAGCAATTTCAGTGGTAATATCTTTAAGGCTTCCTCTTACGTTTAACACTGTTTCTTTAAACACAGTTGGTCTTTGCTTTCTGGATGCAGTGACTTTCCTTAACATTAAAAAAAAAAATTTTATTTATTATTTTCGGTTCCGTTGGGTCTTCATTGTGGTGTGTGGGCATCTCATTGCAGTGGCTTCTCTTGTTGCAGAGCACGGACTCTAGGCATTCAGGCTTCAGTAGTTGCAGCACGCGGGCCCTAGAGTGCGCAGGCTTCGGTAGTTGTGGCTCGCGGGCTCAAGGGTACGCGGGCTTCGGTAGTTGTGGCTCGCGGGCTCAAGGGCACGCGGGCTTCAGTAGTTGTGGCACGTGGGCTCAGTAGTTGTGGCTTGTGGGCTCTAGAGCGCAGGCTCAGTAGTTGTGGTGCACGGGCTTAGTTGCTCTGTGGCATGTGAGATCTTCCCGGACCAGGGCTCGAACCCGTGTCCCCTGCATTGGCAGGCAGATTCTTAACCACTGCACCACCAGGGAAGTCCCCATAACATTTTTATAGTTTGTGTATTCCTGAGTCCAAGGATAGGTAAGGGAGAATTTCAGCCCTGTCACAAATATGGAGCATCTTGGGTTTGAGTTGTTTTTGTGACAAGATAAGAAAGCTTGGATTATTTGTTTATTCTTCTCTTCCTGCAACGTTACTCAGGGTGAGGACAGATAAAAAGGAGAGGCAGATGAGAAAGACTGCATGTGTACCAGTTCCCTTCAGGGATGTAGAGTTATTACGGTTTTGAAAATCATAAGCATTTCACAGATATCGGTCCTCTCAATTTTTAAATGTTTTGGAAATTTGACCTTTGTTTTAGCCATTTAGAAGCACATTAAATTCAAGGGAGTTTGTTGGTAGTATTCTTTACGTATTACTGCCTGTCATATAACTGTCTGGCAGTTTACCATTCCACTGCATTTCTGTTTGAGAATAGAATACAGTAAGTCCCCTGCATACGAACGTGTTCCTTTCCAACAGCAAGTTCATGTCCAATTTGTTCATAAGTCCAACATAGTTAGCCTAGGTGTCCAACTAACACAATTGGCTATGTAGTACTGTACTGTAATAGGTTTATAATCCGTTCGCATCTTTGAAAGTTCACAACTTGAAGGTTCGTACATAGGGGACTTACTGTACTTGGTAGCAGCTTATTTTCTTTTTAGTAACAAAAGTTCTCTTCCTCCTTTCACAGATGCAAGTAGTAACAGAGTTAAAAACGGAGCAAGACCCCACCTGCTCTGAACCAGATGTGGAAGGAGTGAGCCCTCCCCCTGTGGGGTCCCAGACCCCGATGGACGCAGACAAGCAGGCCATTTATAGGTAGCAATGAGATGTGAAGCGTGTGGGTGTTCAGAGGAGTAAGGAGAATGGAAAACCTGGTTAAATGGAACATGAGCTATTAGCCAGGCAGAATAGTGAGGCATGGTATGATAACTACTGGGGTGAAAGTTTTCTCAGATTACAATGTTATTCCTAATATCTTTATAAAAAGTTTCGCAA
The DNA here is from genome assembly GCF_026419965.1 of Kogia breviceps. Lineage (NCBI taxonomy): Eukaryota > Metazoa > Chordata > Mammalia > Artiodactyla > Physeteridae > Kogia > Kogia breviceps. Next base: position 146,889,522 of record NC_081314.1, read on the forward strand.
TGTAAATCTACATTTTAGTCAACCTTACAAAACGCAATCTTCACGCCCAGATAGCTGTACTGGAGGAATCTACCAAAGAGAAGGAAAAGCGATAAGTTGACACAGTCTCTTCCAGAAAATAGAAGAAGAGGGAATGTTTCTGAACTCATCTTATGAATTGAACATCACTCTGATACTAAAGCCAGACAAAGACAATATAAAAAAACTAAAGACTAGTATGCCTCATGAACTTTGGCATAAAAATCATTCATCAAATATTAACAAATAAAATCCAGTAATGTGTAGAGAGAAGAATATTTAGTGACCAAGTGGAGCTTATCCCAGGAATATGAGACTGGGTCACCATTCAGAGACCAACCAATGAGATCCACAATGTGATCATATCAAGTGATGCAGAAAAGCACTTGACAGAAGTCAACAGCCAGTTATGATTAAAAACTGTCAGTGAAGCAGTAATAGAGGGGAACTTTCTTAGCCTGATGTAGGGAAACTACAAAAGAACCCTGCAGCTCGCATCATACTTCACGGCGGAAGACAGAATGTTTTCCCCCAAGTTTGGGGATAAGGCAGAGGTGTCCACCCTGACCCCTCCTGTTCAGCTCTGTAATGGACGTCTAGCCAGTTCACTGAGGCAAGACAGAGAAAAAAAAGGCATATCAGGTTAGAAAGGAAGAAATAAAGCTGGCTTTATGCACAACTGACATGATTGTCCACATATAGAAAATCCCAAAGAGTGTACCAAAGAACTTCCAGAACTAAATAAGTGAGTTTAATTAGGTCACAGGTTACAAGGGCAACACACAGAAACCAATCCTATTTCTCTACCAGTAATGTACAATTATAAACCGAAATTAAAAAGAAAATACCACTTTTGAGAGCTCCAAAAAAATGTAGGTATAAATTCTAATAAAGCACATACAAAACCTTTATGTTGAAAACTGTAAAATGCCAATGGAAGCAGTCAAAGGAAACGTAAATAAAGGGCATACGATGTTCATGGATTGGAAGACTCATAGTGAAGATGTCATTTCTCCTAAAATTGCTCTATAGCAATTACAATTAAAGTTGTAGCAGGATATTTCTGTATATATAGACAAGTTATTTCTAAATTTTATATGGAAGTCAAAAGAACTAGACCAGCTAAAACAATTTTGAAAAGAAGAATAAAGTTGGAAGAATCAGTCTACCTGATTTTCTCAATGGAGAAAAGGTGGAGTTTCCAACAAATTGTCCAAGTTGGAACAGTTGGACATCAGCATGCAGAGAGAAGATCCTTGACCTGACCTCACATCCTTTACAAAAATCTACTCAAAATGGAGTATGGATCTAAAAGTAAAATTTAAAACTGTCCAACTGGTGTTAACCATACAGTGAAATATTAATGCAGCCATAAAAAAGAATGAAGTACTGTTACATGTTACAACACTGATGAGCCTAGGAAACGTCACGCTACGTGAAAGAAGCCAGACACCAAAGGTCACGCAGTGTACGACTCCATTTATATGAAATGTCTAGAACTGGCGAATCTGTAGAGACAGAAAGTAGATTAGTGGTGGCCTGGGGCTGGGGTTTGGTGGAAAATGGAGAGTGACGGCTAGTAGTTACAGGGTTTCTTTGGGGGATGAAAACATTATAAAATCAACTCTGGTGACGGTTGCACAACTCTGCGACTATACTAAAATCCGTTGCATTATAAACTGTAAATAGATGAATTGTGTGGCGTGTGAATTATATCTCAGCAAAGCTGTTATATAAAGCATTGCATATGTACATACTAAAACATTTTCATGAAAGTGTAGAACACATATTTTAAAATTTTTCCCCCCAGGCATCCACTGTTTCCATTATTAGCTTTGTTGTTTGAAAAATGTGAACAATCTACACAGGGCTCGGAAGGCACAACTTCTGCCAGTTTTGATGTGGACATTGAGAACTTTGTAAGGAAGCAAGAGAAGGAAGGAAAGCCCTTCTTTTGTGAAGATCCAGAAACTGACAATTTAGTAAGTAAAATACATGTCTTTAATTTTTATTTCTTCTAAATTTAATCTGTTCGATAAATTTTAAATTTCTAATTAGAACTTCAGATTGTCTGTGGCTCTGCCAAAGGGGAGGACTGACTGTACAATTCATGAGATAATGTTCCGTGCGTGACTTGAATGTCGCCAGGTCTCCAGCCTTCTCTGTTGCCCCCTTCCTGTGATAATCCAACAGGATGGCTTGAGCCTGCATCCTGCGTGGGCTGGGGGTTCAGTCCCTCCCGTATGTTCAGGAAGGTCCACCGGGGTCGGCGTGCCCTGTGTCTTGCTTCCTGGGAACGTGTCTGGGCCCAGCTTCAGGTGTTGGCTCTTGCCTGATCGTGGACCACAACTTTGTTCTCCAGGACAGCTCTGTCTGGAGGCTGGCACTGGTGGTGGGTGACAGACTGTGGGACGACTCGGAGTGGCCTGTGAGCACAGAGCAGGGACGTGAGTGTGGAGCAGGGACGGGCCTATCAAGGATCCGACACCCCTCACGGCCTCCCTTAGGCTTTCTGTCTGAAGCCAGCCTTGCTCACGCAGGTGCCCCCCTCCCAGGGCCAGTGCTCCAAAACCCTGGGTTCTCTATGCTTCCCGAAAGCAGTGGAGAGTTCCTTGGGCTCGCGTCACTGCTGTGCCCAAGGGGGGCGGAACCCTTCAGCACCGGCAGCCCGGGCGGCCTGGGTCTGGGGCTGGATTCCCACTGGACTTGGCCACAGCTCTCAGACCAGAACCTCGGGCCCCTCATCAGCAGGAAGGCGTCTTTGGAAAACTTTTCCCTGAATCAATTGCCTTGGTCTTAGGTGTTATTGTTTTTAATTTTTCATTAATATTCAACCTTACGGCCAAATAGATTTTATAGGTGAGTTGTCTGACTCTGAGTCTGTCTCCTCATCTTCGAACTGGGACCAACAGTGCCTGCCTTTGGGGGGTGAGGACCACATGCTCTCTCTGCCTCTGAATCTCTGTTACGCGGCCGTCAGCGAGGGGGGAATGGGGGCAGCCAGCGTGGGCCAGGCCGCCAGGGGCCGGGGCTCTCCTGCCTGGTGCCCTAGCACAGGGCCTAGCAGAGCTTGATACTTGGTCATTCTCACTACTGACCGGCTGACTGGTTCTTTCCACAGAGACGTGTGAACTGCCACCAGCAAGGTCATGGGGAAGGAGCTGAGTTTTAGGTTGTTCGTTCCCAGGAAGTGGTGTTTATGGTAATGGGTCGTCACTAGTGTCAGTTACCTACCTGCTGGGAGGTGAATTACCCCCAAATTTAGTGACTCTGTATAAAACTGAAGAACTTTTAGAAAAATTGTAAGAGAAAATCTTTAGTATCTGGGGCTAATCTAGGGGTAGGCAGAGTTCTTAGACTTGATGCCCAAAGCAGAATCCATTAAAGGCAGAGTTGGTAAGTCGAACTTCTTCAACATTAAGAGCCACCCGGGAGGTGCATACGGATCCAGCCCCAGTTGCAGATGAAGGAGCAGGAGTGGGGCGAGGGCGAGCTGCTAGGCGAGGCCGGGGTCGAGGCCCGGCTGGCTCCCGGAGCCGTGACCGCCTCTGTCCCTGCACGCAGACGGAGCCGAAACAACAAGCCACAGGCCAGCGGGGCTGGAGTGCTTGGTGGTTCTGCATGATATCTGGCGTCTTTCTCCTCCTGTTACTGGCGGTACAGGTGGCCTTGGCTGGCTCATAACCAAGCTGAGCCGTGACCAAGCTCAGAACCAAGGCGAGTCGTGTGGTGATGACTCACTGTCATGCTCCCTTCTTCTGGTCTGAAAGTCTTCATTTTCTTGCTTCTAGATGGTAAAAGCAATCCAGGTTCTGCGTATTCACCTTCTTGAGCTGGAAAAGGTTAATGAACTCTGCAAAGATTTCTGCAGTCGCTATATTGCTTGTCTGAAAACGAAAATGAACAGTGAAACTCTCCTGAGCGGGGAACCCGGCAGCCCGTACTCCCCCGTCCCGTCCCAGGTATTTACGGCGGGCCCCGGGCGCCTGCTTGGTCACTGCAGCGTCGGCAAGGGTGAAACGTGCTCATGCCTGAGGCCACCGGCCCTCTCAGGATTGTGGGGCTGCCCTCGGCGGTTCTGCTCTGAGGATCCTCTGGGTCTCTGAACGCGGCCTGTGCCGGGAACGTGTTCCCTCGGGCCGGAGAGAGAGCCCACCTGGGCTTCGTGCCGTGAGAAAGGGAGGTTCCCTCTGTGTCCTGGACCCTGGAGCCGATCTTTCCGGAGACCAGGCTACCAGTCATTTCTTTCCAATTCTTTTTAATGAACTTTTAAGCGTGTGGTAAAATACACAGAACGCAAAACTTACCATTTTGACCATTTTAAAGTGCACAGCTCAGTGGCATTAAGCACCTTGACATTGTTGTGCAACCATCACCACCATCCTTTCCAGAACTTTCTCACCTTCCCAAACCGAGACCCTGTCCCCATGAAACACTGACTCTTCATTCTCCCTCCCCCCTCCCCAGCCCGTGGCCTCCACTCTCCTGCTTTCTGTCTCTGTGACCTTGACTAATCTATGTACCTTACGTAAGGGCAGTCATACCACATTTGTCCTTTTGTGTTTGGCTCATCTTACTTAGCAAAATGTCCTCAAGTTCATCCATGTTGAAGCACTGTAATATTTAGCCATTCTGAAGGTGTGTAGTGACATTTCATTGTGGCTGTAATTCGCATTTCCCTGATGGCCAGTGATGTTGACCATCTTTTCGTGTGCTTACTTCCCATCCGTATATCCTCTTTGGTAGAATGTCTGCTCGTGTCTTTTGTCCACTTTCTAATTGGATTTTTAAAAAATTGTTGACCTTTGAGAGTATTCTAGATGCAAGTCCTCCATTGGATATATGGTCTGCCAGTATTTTCTCCAAGTCTCTAGCATATCTTTCCATCCTCTTAACAGGGTCTTTTGCAGAGCAAACCTTTTTCATTTTGATAAAATCCCATTTATCAAATTTCTTTTCTGAGTCATACTTTCAGTGTCAAGTCTAAGACCTCTTTGCCTAGCCCTAGGTCCCAAAGATTTTTCTCTTATTTTTTTCCTAACAATTTTATATTTTACATTTAAATCCATGGCCCATTTCCAGGTTAGTTGTTTTGTGTGTGTATGTTCGTCCATTTGCTCCAGCACCATTTGTTGAAAGGGCTGTCCTTCCTCCGTGGAGCTGCCTTTGCACTGTTGTCAAAAACTAGTTGGGCATATTTGTAGGCCCTGTTGCTATGTTCTCTGATCTGTCCCATTGATCTGTGTATCTAGACCGTATAGTCTTGATTGCTGTGGCTATATAGGTCTCAAAATTGGGTGGGCTGATTCCTCCTACTTTATTACTTTTCAAGATTATTTTAGTTATTCTGGTTCCTCAGTCTTTCCACATGAATTTTAGAATAATCTTGTCTATATCTGCAAAACATGTTACTGAGGTTTTGACAGGAGTTGCGTTAAACCTGTGTGTCATCTTGGGCGGAGCTGACACCTTTCCCGTGTTGACTCTCCCAGCCCACAGTCGCGGCGCTCTCTCCACTAATTTACTCTTCTGTGAGTTCTTTCATCAGCGTTTTCTCACTTTTGACATAAAATTCCTGCGCACGTCGTTTTAGAATTATACCTAAGTATTTCACTCTTTTGCACAATCGTAAATTGTATTATATTTTTAACTTCAGAGTCCATGCCAATATGTAGAAATCCAGTTGATTTTTGTATCTTTATCTTGTATCCTGAGACCTGGCTGAACTTCCTTATTCATCCTAGGAGATCCTTTTTGTAGCTTCTTCAGGATTTTCTACCTGTTTAGTCTTGTCATCTGCAAATAGGGACAGTTCTATTTTTTCCCCTTCTGATCTGTATACTTTCTGTTTCCTTTTCTTGCCTTGTTGCTCTGGCTAGAACATCCAGTACTATCTTGAATGGGATTGAGGGGACATCTTGCCTTCTTCCCAGTCTCAGGGGCAATAGTGGTAGGTTTTTTTTTTTTTCTAGATGCTCTTTATCAGGTTGAGGAAGTTCCCTTCTATTCCTATTTTGCTGAGAATTTTTATTCTGAATTTTGACAAATGTTTTCTTGTATAGATTGATATGTGATTTTTCTTTTTTCATCTGTTAATATGGTAGGTTTACATTACTTGATTTTTTTTGAATATTGAGCAAGCTTTGCATTCCTGAAATAAACTCCACTTGGCCCTGGCACATAATTCTTTCTGTATAGATTCCTGAATTCTGTTTACTAATATTTTGTTAAGCATTTTTGTGTCTATATTGAGGGATCTTCGTCTGTAGTTATCTTTTTTGGTACAGTCTTTGGCTAGGTTTGGTATCAGGATAGTATAAGCTTCATAAAATTAATTGGAGAATGTTCCCTCCTCTTCTGTTTTCTGGAAGAAATATGTAGAATTGGTTGTGTTAATTCTTCTTTATTTTTATTTTTTTTTTTGCGTTACGCGGGCCTCTCACTGTTGTGGCCTCTCCCTCTGCGGAGCAACAGGCTCCGGACGCGCAGGCTCAGCGGCCATGGCTCACGGGCCCAGCCACTCCGCGGCATGTGGCATCCTCCCGGACTGGGGCACGAACCCACGTCCCCTGCATCGGCAGGCGGACTCTCAACCACTGCGCCACCAGGGAAGCCCTAATTCTTCTTTAAATGCTTGATAGAATTCTCCAGTGACACTACCTAGACCTGGAGATTTCTTTTTTGGAAGTTTTAAAATTACTAATTCAGTTTCTTTATTAGTTATAGGGCTATTCAGATTATCTGTTTCATGTTGGATTTTGTCTAAGATGTCAAATTTATGTGTGTTGAGTTGTTTACAGTAGTATTCCTTTTTCATCTTTTGATATCTTCAGGGTCTGTAGTGATCTCCCCTGTTTCATTCCTGATATTGATAATTTGTTTTTTTTCTCTCTTTTTTTTTTTTCTGTCCGTCTTTCTAGATGTTTGTCACTGTATTGATCTTTGCAAAGAACCAGCTCTTATTTCATTGATTTTTCTGTTTTTCTATTTCATTGATTTCTGCTTTAATCTTTATTATTTCCTTCCTTCTGCTTGCTCTGGTTTCATTTTGCTCCTCTTTTTCTAGGTTCTTGATGTGGGAGCTTAGAATACTGATTTGGATCGCTTAATTTTTATTCTGACCAAGTTTATATAGCAAACTTTATATAGACCTACCGAAGCTTATACGTTCAAATGGATGTGATAGCCCACAGAATAATTGTCTTTGACGGATATCTACTTAGGCTGTTTAACTGCTCAGATATCTGGGTGCCTGCTGCGTGCCAGACCCTGTGCTGGGTGCCAGGTGCAGAGATCCGTGCCCCTCGCCAACTCCCAGTCCAGCCATCACAGGAAATGCATAAATTGGCCCAGTTGGATCTGACTTCAGATGGGTAGATTCTCCGACACGGTGTTTAGGGACATTTGCGTGGAGCCTGCAGTAGGCCAGGCCCAGACCCAGCACCCCACAGATGTGGACGCTGGGGGCTCCGGTGTGCTCTGTGCTGTGGGAAGGGCAGGTACAGGCTGTGCCCCTGGGGGTGACTCCCCAGCCTGTGGCATCATCTTTTGAATAGCTCACCCTGTCCAGGAGGCTTTGGTTCTTGGAAAACTCTGGGCCAAGTTGAATGGAGAAGGTGTGTGACTCGATCAGGTAATTTTAGTCTTCCTAGTTATACCTCCAGGGCTGTAGGGTGTGTTTAGTGTGCTGATGAGGTGAAAGATAATCTTTTGGAAGCTAAATTGAAACTGATATCTCAGTATTGATCATATCATATTTAACATTTAGTCAGTTTGGCATCTCTTGCTTCCAGATATGTCTGTAACGTGAGCCTTACGAAGGCTTGTCCTCTGATGATGCTCTTTGCCTCAAGCATCTTCCCTTTACTGATGATGCCATTATGCCACGTGTTCTGGAGTTTTCAACGTGGGTTTTCTGTTTTCTGATCACATAACGCGTTTGCTGTGTGTTTATGACTTACAGCCGATTCAAAGCGCCATCACAGGCGCTCTCAGCCCCCAAGGAATCGTGGTGCCAGCGTCCGCTCTGCAGCAGGGGAACGTCACCATGGCAACAGTGGCAGGTATGACGGCAGGAGAAGGGACACTTTCCTTGAGCTTTTGCGGAAAGAAGTCCTTTATATTAGAATGGAGAAGTGCATAAACATGGTTTCTAATTAATTCCGGTTCCCGATACAGGAGTGTCAATGTCTAGAGCTCTTTGAATGCCTGGTTCTTGTTCATTCTCAGTAACAAATATTTTATACAAATTGTGTTTCCCTCTCAAAAAATATTGGCAGGAAAGGTTTTATATGGGAGTTGAAAATGTATAGCAAAAACCAAGAGAAATTTTCAAATAACATTAGTTTTTAATGGTGCTCTTAGCAGCACCTGGAAGGAAAATCTTAAGTGGCGTCATTAATTGATGATAAAAAGCAAATGAAAATGCAGCCTTAGTGTCAGTATTACTTGTTTTGGATGCACCAGGGAACTCTGGAATCTGTCCTCTTCCTGTGATGGTTTTTCTTATACGTTGCACATACAGAACCATCGTGAAAATGGAATGGGCACAGAAGGAGGGGGAGAAATTGAACTAAAACCCTCCACATAATCACACAGAGGGAAACCTCCGCAGGAAGATGAAAGCATGTTGGATGAAAAAAATAACTAGAATAAAAATATTTGTTATCTAACACCTTTGGCCAAGTCCTTTAATACGTGCCAGGAAATGGAGGCGAACAAAGGAGGGGACTCACAGGCTGCCCCGCCCGCCCCGCCTCCACCGAAGTTAAAAGTCAACTGGCAAAGTGCTGTTGACCGTTGGAAGTGATTTTCAGAGCTCATCAGCCACAGACTTTGTTCTCTCGGTGAGCGCGCCGAGAAGAGCGGGTATGATCGTGGGACCGGGGAGTGATTCAGCCTCTCATGTCCCTTGTAGGGGGCGCGGTCTACCAGCCGGTCACAGTCGTCACCCCCCAAGGCCAGGTCGTGACACAGGCGCTGTCGCCCGGAACGATCCGGATCCAGAACTCCCAGGTGCGTGAGCGGGCCCGCGGGCTGCCTGGGGGCGCGTCGGCACAGGTCCCCGGCCGTCCCCTCGGCGTGAAGGCCATTCGGGCGCTCTCCAGTGAACCTGAACGTCGGTGTCGTGCGTCTTCTGCACGGTTCATCTTCTGCATTGTTGCAGAGTTCAGAGAAGCCTAAGGAAGGAGGAGAAGGTCCCCCAGGATCCCTCCCCGCGAGGGGCCCCTGCTGCCCCGTCTCACGTGGGGCTGTGTGCTTGTTTACACTTCAGGAGGGCGGAGGCTGTGTAGACGCACCCTGCCCGGACCCCCGGAAGTTCACCCCGACCCAGGCCTCCAGCTGAGGGGGGGGGCTCGGGCCGGCACGAGTGCCAGCGCTGGCAGTGCTGTCATGCGCCCCAACCCGGGGTCGTCCGTCTCATCCTCTCTGTGCCTTTGTGGTGACGTGAGACCAGTCCCCTCTGTGTTCTAGGGAGATACCCGTATTTTTTAGTTTTTTGAACGTAGCTGGGTTTACATCGGAAGCAGTGTTTTCGCCGTCAGTTCTTGTTTAAGACCTTTGATTCATTCTTTACGTTGGTTCCTTGTGTTGGGCCCAGATGCTTTCTACATCCTCGTTAACCACGTGGAGGCCCGGCTTTGGGGATGCCGGTGTTTTCTTAAATCAGAAGCAGGTGTGAGAGGGCCTGGGGCAGGGGCCGCCTGGGCACACCCGGGGCCAGGACACGGGGTGGCCCCCAGGCCCAGCCATGGGGAGTGAGGGTAGGCGCCCCCAGCGCCGGCCCGCCATCCCCGGCCAGCCCGCCGTCCCTGAAGTTTTCCATTTACAGTGGCTGGGAACAGCAAGCTGGCTTTCAGAGCGTTTCCTGGCCTCACAGTGAACTGTTTTTAGAGGAAGGAAACACTGTGGAGTCCAGTGCTTGCTTGTACAGTGGAGGCTCATTCGTTCTGCTGTTTAAGGAGGAATTTGACTGAGTTTACATAGCAGACGTGCAGAGTTTGGGTCACGTCCGCGGAGCCCCTGCTCCCTGAGGCTGGCTGGCCAGGAGCCGCCTCCGCTCTGGTCCTCTGACCCCGCAGCCCACCCTGCACTTGTCCCCTCCCCATCACAGCCCTGGCGTCTGTCCCTTGCAGGGCGGCAGGGCTGGGGAGCTGGAGGGACAAGCCCGGTGCAGGGCGGGCGGGGGGGTTCACGGAAGAGTAAATAGACTGGCTGGGGCCCGGCTGGGGCGTTCTGTGACCAGGGAGCCCACGCGTGTAGGTACGTGATCCTGCAGAGCAGTTGTGGCCGCTCTGGGCATTTTTCCTTCTCATTTGGCCGACGTCCGGGTTCTTGCCGGGCCGCAGGTAGTTGGGGTGAGTCCCTCAGCAGTCACAGCTTCTGTGTTCTAGAAACTGGAGGTCAAGGAAGCGCGTGGTTTTCTCTGACGGCGCACAGCGGTGGCCGGCCCCTCCCTGCACCGGGCACATTGGCCACGGGGTCATTTTCTGCCCTGGCGCCGGTCACACGGAGGAGCTGGACGCTCTTCCCGGGCTGGGCCGGCTCTATGGAGGAGTCCTCCGTTGTGCTCGTGGTATGTACTCATTTAAAAGCATTTTTTTCGGAGAAAATAAGAAGCAGCCAGGGGGGTGAGGTCCCACCGATTTCTCCTCGCTCCACCCCGCTCCCCTGCCCCGGGATGTAGTCTTATTTGTGCAAAACCGTTACTCGTGTGGTTCGGGGTCGCGCCGTCGTCTGGCGTGTGACAAGTTGTCGCCTCCTTTTCGCGATTCACAGCGATGCTCGAGTCTCTGGTATCAGGTCACCGTGTGCCCACGTTGCCGAGAGGCCTGCACCAGACTCGCAGCAGCCCCCACCCTCACCTTTGCTCCCCTTGGGCGACCGCTTCCAGGCCTCCTGGCCGTTCTGCTGTTCCCTCCGTGTTTGAAATAAAACCCCCGCCCCTCACCCCCCCCCGGCCCCCGTACAACCTGTAGCTTTGGGCTTTTTGTCGCGCTGGGGGCTGTGCTCTCCCGTCCCCTCCCTGGCCGGGATGCCGCTTGTGTAGACACAGTGCAGCTGACGCGTTTTCAATGTGAACATCCGCGCGGGCGTGTAAACGCTGGTTTCTGCTGAGCTGCGTGTGTAACCGTGATCACGCCGCCCGAGTCAGCAGCTGGGTTCTCTCCCCTCTGCAGAGTTTCCACGGCGTCGGGGGCTGAATCCTCACGGATCCCCCGGCGTGCTTTCGGTGTCCCTGTCAGGTAGCTGGGCGGGGCCGCGGGGCCGCGGGGCTATCGGCCTCCTGGTCTCCACCTCGGCCGGGCGGCGCGCGTCGGGCATCCGGCACGTCTCCGCGAGCCCGCGTCTTCTACTTTCTAGGCTTTGCTCTCCCCTTGAGAACTTGCGAAGAAAACGTGTGTGGGAGGTGCCTCGTGTTGGGACTTAGCAAACCTAGAAGTGACTTAGTCTTGGTCTCATCCTTGACACGCAGTTGGTTTGCATGTACAATCCCAGGTCAGGAAGGGGCTCCCCGGGCGCCGTCAGTGTGTTCTAGCAGCCGCGCTGCCTTCGAGAAGGTCAGTGTGAGCTCCGCTTTCCTGCCTTCTGTGTTTTCTCCTCTGTCAGACACGTCTCTTTTCCCTGAGGCTTTGGCGCGGGTCTTATTTGTCAGCTGAGCTGGGCACTGCCAGGGACCTCGTGTCCTCGAGGCTGGGACATTTTCCTGAACTCTCTGTGACAGCCCCGCCCCCGCCCCCAGCCTGCGCATTCTCTCCTTCCAGAGCCCTCACTGACTGGACGCTACACCTCCTGAACCGAGCCCCTTGATTTTTCTGTATTTTTATATTTGTATTCCCATTGTCTACTTTCTGTCTGCTTCCCGAGAACTTGCCTTTTATCTTCCACCCCATCTGTTAAGTTTTGCATCTCAAGTGTAGCTGTAGTTTCTGAGACTCTTCTTTACCCAGTGCGCTCTCCTACTCTTGCTTCGTGGGTGGTTGACACGTGCTTTGCCTTCTGCGCTTTCCCTCTTTTCCCCACGTCGTACCGTTCATCTGCTTTGCTGTTGGCTTTTTGTGATGGAGGCGTTCAGGTGTTTGGGGGCAGTTGGCTGTCCTTCTAATGTAAACATGAGGCACTAGAATGCTCTTTGGTGCTTGTCAGGTGCTAGGCTTTGGCAGGCCGGCTCGCCTGTGGCCTGGCCTCCAAATTCTGCACCCCCCTCAGCCTTTTCTTCCTTCCGTTTCCCCGGAGCAGGACTCTCATCTCTTGCTTGTGGCGGAAGCATAGTTGCAGGGGCAGGGGTGGGCGGGGTCTCCCACCTTGTGTGCAGATCTCCTCACCCTGTTCTAGCCTTGCCCCTCCTCCCACCCTCCAGCTGTGCTCCGTCTTCAGCCTCTGGTCTGTTTCTCTGGGAAAGAGACCCCAAGTCTCTGCAGCGCTGGGGGCAGATCAGTCACCTGCAGAGAACGATGGGGAGTGGTATGGGGGCCCCACTGCTTCTTAAGTGGGTTTTCCCGCAGTTCCCTAGGCTTTTAAATCCCCCTGCCATGCGCGGGCTCCGGCTTTGCTGGGGGGCGGTGGGCCGGTTGGCCGGTCCCCCCGCAGGCCCTCGGCTTCGTTGGCCTCCCCAAGCCCCCCTGGTGGCATCTGTGAGGTCGAGTCATGTGGCCAGCTGTCACTTTCCCTGTTCATGAGTCCACATGTGTTTTAACCCTGCACAAAAAAAGCAGCACTGAAGCTGAAATACATGTCACATTGCATGAAGAAGGCCATGTGTTAAATTGACGCAAACACAGCAGACGGTCTCATTTTGGCCCCAGTGGGACCAGTTTTAAGAGCCCATTTTTCCTTCTTTTTCCTGTGCACACAAGCGTGAGCATACACGCAGTGCTTAATACTGTTCAGTCCTTGGGACTTCCCTGATGGTCCAGTGGTAGAGGATCTGCCTTCCAGTGCAGGGGACGCGGGTTTGATCCCTGGTCAGGGAACTAAGATCCCACATGCCATGGGGCAACTAAGCCCGCGCGCCACAATTACTGAGCTCGCGTGCTTCAGTGAGAGAGGCTGTGTGCCGCAAACTAGAGAGCCCACGCGCCCTGGAGCCTGCGCGCCACAACTAGGGAGAGAAAACCCACACGCCACCGCTAGAGAGAAGCCCGAGCGCTGAAACGAAAGATCTCTCGTGCCTCAACTAAGACCCGACGCAGCCAAAAATTAATCTTTAAAAAAAAAAAATACTGTTCAGTCCTTTAATGAACAAACACATGCATCCCAGAAAACAGTTATGCCCTTAGTAATAATCTTAGGTTTTAAGAAATTTTAGGTATAGTTAGTGGTTGTAATGTCTCCTTTAAGTCATAAATGCTGTCTGTTTACATGTTGGTGTTCAGTCTTTTAAAGAATTATCCAAAATGATGTAAATCCAGAGGAAGTACAAATAATAGAAACCTCTCCAAAATCAACTCCCAAATGCTGTAAATTATGTTTACAACTATCTTATACTGAGACGGACCTACAGAAGTTGATGCTTATTTGTTGATTTTTACTTGTTTTTAGTACATCTCTATTGGAATGCAGTTGCTTCACAATGCTATATGTTAGTTTCTGTTGTACAACAGAGCGAATCAGCCATATGCACACATGTCCCCCCGTATCTCCTCCGTCTTGAGCCTCCCTCCCACCCTCCCTGTCCCACCCCTCTAGGTGGTCACACAGAAGTTCTGAGGTAAAGCGTGGGCCACAGTGGAGAGGTCCCGATGTGTCTGTGTGGAGGCCCCAGCGCGGGGCGTTGCTTTTCTCCCTGGTCTGGCGGTGAACGACACAGGCACCGTCTCTGCAGCCGGTGGGCGTGAGGTGCTGCCCCTGGCTGGACGCGTGGGGCCTCGTGCTCTTTCCTCGTGTTTGTGTGAGCGGACGGACGCTCGTCTAAGGGGACTTACACACGTGTCCTCTCCTCCCGAGATGGAACGAACAGGCTGTATCTCAGGCTCTTCTCAGGGTGAGGGGTGGGCAGTGTCTTGAGTGGCCGCGGAGCCGTCTGGGCAGAGGTCGTCGCCTTGGCCCCTCTGCTCTGTGGTCCCTGTGTCTGCACTTTGTGTGTTTCTTTCTCTCCTCCTGGTCGGGCTCCTCTAGTTAGTGGCCCTTCCAGCTTCCCCGTCCATCCTTGTCGGTTGCTTGAATCCTGCTCTAGGCCAGGAGACGGGCTGTTGTCGCGTCTGTCGCTAGAGGAGACAAGCTGAGTGCACGTGTGCGTGAGGGCGGGGCTCGGCTGCGTGCAGAGTGGGACACTCGGGGCCTCTCGGTGTCTGTCCCACTGCATCACCAGACGGGAGGCCCCTGCGTGGCCGAGACGCGCGTGTAAAGGGTTACAACGCGAGGGGCCACATCCTCGGAAAATCAGCCCTACTGGGTCCCAGTGTTTATGCCTTTCCTGTAAATAAGACATTTAGCCATAAGATCCTTGGTTATCTTCTCTCCACTTGCACTCGTTAAGCTACTTGGATACGTCATCATTTTCTGTGCTCTCTAACGTTATTTTTCAATTGTTTAAAAGCTTCAGTTACAGTTAAACCAGGATCTCAGCATCTTGCATCAAGATGACGGCTCATCTAAGAACAAGAGGGGGGTCCTGCCGAAGCACGCCACCAATGTGATGAGGTCCTGGCTCTTCCAGCACATCGGGGTGAGGACGCGCGTGCTCCGCGATTAGCCAGGCCTCCGCGATGCTTTCTTTCTGGCTTATTTTCTGGAAAAAATGGACTTCTGTGGGGGCTGGTAGAGGCCTGGGTGTAAGAATCGGGGTTTTGTTGACTGTCCATGATGGGTCGAGCACAGGACAGAAGGGAGGGTTACCCAAAAACTGGTGACAGGGAAGAAGTTCAGCTGATGTTGGCGGTACGCGCCCGTGAGAGAAACTGCCCGGGGAGGGTGCCTGCGGGGAGGTGAGGTTAATTAGAGGAGTGGGCAGAGAAGAGGTGCTCCGGGGCAAAACCTTGGAAAATAGCGATGTTTGATACAGTGGATTTGGGAGGGAGATGAAGAGTTGAGCTTGTGGACGGAGGGGTTGGCACACGGGCCTGTGCCCGTGCGGGGAGCTTGGCGTGCTTTGGTCTGCGCGCCCCCTCTCCTCCCCTGGACCTCGGCACGTCCCCCGACGCCGTCCTGTCTCTGGGTGCGCGCTTGCCCACCGACTTCTGGGGAAGGCTGGCCGGTTACCCGCCTGAGCCCCAGTCCCCACGCCCCCGACCTCGGGGGAGGGTGAGACCACGAGTAGCTTCCAGGAGTGACAGACTTCTCGCTGCTGCCGGGTTGGAAAGGACCAGGCTGGCCCCCGGGGGCGCGGGGGGATGGAGGTGGGACGGTGGGCGCATCGCTGGGTTATGGCCTGTGCGGGCGGAGGGTGGGGCCCGGGGGGCGTGCGGGCGGATGCGGAGGTCCGGAGGGTCGGGGGGCCGGGAGGGAGAAGCCCCTCTCCGCGGACCTGTCCCTCTGCAGCCCCGGCCCGGCCTCTCCTGAGAGCTGAGCTGGTCGGCCCGGACCTGCCCCTGGGCGTCAGTGCCCGCCGTCACCCGCTGCGGCCGCGTCCTCACTGACCCGCCTCCTCGCCTCCACCCCGTGCGCCGTGGTGCCCTCGGGTCTCTGCAGCGCCCCTTCGCCCCTGGCCCGGGCTGCGGCCGCGTCCGTGCCTGGGCGCCCGCCTCCGTCCTCACCCGGCTATCGCCTCCGGTCCCCCTGGGGTTTGGCCCTGGTCGCTGCTGAGCCCCCTTCCTCCGCCCGGAGCTGGGCTCTGCAGGCTGTGCCCCGGCCCGGAGGGGGCAGCTCACGTGCCGCGGGAGAACGCGGTCGTCGTCGGCAGTGCGACCCCGCCTAGAAGCTGGTCCTAGCAAGGGTCACGAGCAGTGGAGAAGTTTAGGGACAGAATGTTACAGTGCTGTTCATTGCGATAATGGGAAATGGGTTGGTGTGTGAGTTAGGACCTGTCAATTTGATGGAAGGCTGTACGGCGAGTTAACACCATAAGCGAGGGCCAGAAGCACTAGGAAGCTGTAGGTACATGGACATAAGTGAAAAAGCAGAACGTATGTGTTCCTAGATACATTGTACAGCCGATAAATGTGTCTATAATGTAGCGATTGGACTACAGCACAAGTAAGTGATGGCATTGGCTATTTTCCTGTTAAGTTTCCTTTACTGTTTTAATCATTTCTGAAATAGACCCTGCTCAGAGGTTCAATTAAAGTGCCTTTTATTTATTTATTTTCCTATGAAGCATTTTCTGTGTCTTCTTCTTGACCTCATTTCTCCGAAACGCTGTCCCCTCTCCTTGTAGCTTTCCGGACACTCTGGGCAGCACTTATTACTGTTTTTTGTTTTGTTTTGTTTTCTGGTTTGCGTACTTGCTTCCTGCCCCCTTTTTATTTTACAAGCTTTTTAAAGGACAAGAACAATATTTCTGTTTCCATAAACTCTCCCTTGGGGCCAGATGCTCATCTGTAGAATGGAAGTGAATCAGTGTCGGTTAGTGTGAGGACGGGACCACTGCTGTTGAGAGAAATGCGGTTATCCCAGAATGCACAGCTCCTTTCCGGACACTGAGTGTTCGCTTAAAAACCAAAAGAGACCCCCACCTCCTTAATTTGCTGGGGTCCTGGTCGGTGCAAAATGAGGGCCTTCAGTGCGTGCAGGTTTTAGAGTGAATGTCGTACTGGTTTCTACAGGCAGATGGTAACCGACCTTGGAGAAGTTGTTTATTACTGTAGACAGAAATTGTTTTCCTCTGGTATGTCTGTGAATTTTGGTGCAAGCATCCTGCGCTTTATTGCGCTTCTCAGGTGTTCGTTTTTCACAAACTGAAGGTTTGTGGCAACCCTGCCGGGATCACATCCCTCGATGCCATTGCTTCCCACAGCGTTTGCTCACTTCAGACCTCTGTGTCACATTTTGGTAATTCTCTCAATATTTCAAACTTTTCCATTATTATTATATTTGATATGATGATCTGTGCTCAGTCATCTTTGCTGTGGCTTTTGCAAGAAGACTGCAGCTGAAGGCTCGGATGATGGTTAGCATTTTTTTAGCAATAAAGTATTTTTAAGTCAAGGTATGTACAGTGTTCTGTTAGATGTAATGTTACTGCACACTTCATGGACTACAGTCGAGCGTCAACATAACTTTTATATAACATGTTTTGGAAACACAAAAATTAATGACTCACTGTATCGCAATATTCGCTTTACTGAGGTGGTCTGGAACTGAAGCTGCAGTGTTTCCTAGGTGTGTCTGTATTTGTTATACTTCTGGCTTTTTCTGAGTGAAATATTTCAGTCATACGTGAAATAAAGAGTAAATAGCAGACACCCCGTCCCCAGCCCTCAGTTCAGTTCTCTGCCGGCCGCGCACGTGAGTCCAGCGACGCCGTAGGTGACACCCGTGCGTCCCAGCGTCAGCCCGTGCTTGCGCCTCCCGTGACAGAAACGCGTCGCCCGAATGTGACGGCCTGGAGCAGCCCCGTCCGCTTGCTGCCTCCTCTTGTTCGGCCGGCCCAGGATGCGGGGAGGGTGTGCAGTGCCCTTGCTCAGTTTCCTCGTCGTAAAATCCAGGTGGCAGCAGCTCTGTGACCGTGAGGGATCAGTGAGTCTCCTCCGTAGGATGTACAGGGGTGGCCTGCGTGCTCTGTCTTGCTGTGGGTCAAAACTCTGCCATTTATCTGCTTTAAATGGATGCAGTTGATGGTCCTTGAATTACACCTGTAACGTTGGTACAGAAGCCACAGATGGTATCGGGTGCTTAGAGCGGCGCCTGGTGCAGCCCAGGGGTCCCTCTCCGTGCCCCGCGCTCCTCCCTTCGCCGTGGCCTTTGAGCGCGCGGACTCCTGTCTGCGTCACACCTCTGCCTGGGCTTTCACTCGTTGCTGCAACACCTGTGCTCTTGGGCAGCTGGGAGAAAGGCTTCATTTGTTTTAGGCATTTCTGGAAAAAATGATGAGACTGAAGTTAGGTTTTAGCTCCAGGCATCCTTGACACCAGTTTTTACTGACGATTATTTGTGTGCTTCTGTTTTACCGGGATGATCTGGAGTTCCTTTTTAAAAACTGAAGTTCACGGTGACCCTTCTTTGTATTTTCAGCATCCCTACCCGACAGAAGATGAGAAAAAACAGATTGCTGCTCAGACGAATTTGACACTACTCCAAGTTAACAACTGGTAAGCTGTGCCCGCTTTCTGAAATTGTGCCATCCACGTAACAGAGCACCTGGCAATCGTGACGCCAATAAGTAGTAAATTTTGGTTGAAGTACATGAGTTCTTTAAACTAGCATTCCTGTGTTACCAGAGTCTGGAATTGGTGGCAGCCAGGTAAGCATACATCACACACACTTTCACCTTAACTTTTCAATGCTCGATACCCCACTAAGGACCTTTTGCCGACATCCTCCTCCCTTGATTAGAAATGGGTTTCTCCTGGGCATTAACCAGCGCCCCTCACCCCAACCTCCACTCAGAAACACGATGTTTCCGTGGACGAGCTCCTCTGGGCGGTGGACGGCCGGGGTGAGTTCCCCTCACCCCTGGTGGCCCCTCCGCACCCCTCCTACCTTTTGAAACCTGTGTCTGTGTCACTTGTTCAGCGGTGGCCGGGGGCGGGAGCCCCACGGCTGGCCGGCCGCGCGGTGGTCCTGTGCCACAGCAGGCCTCAGGGTCCTGAGAGGGAAGCGTTCCTTTATGAAACACCCCGTTCTGGTTCTCGTGTCACACGTCAGTGTGGACACTTGGACCCGGACCGTGTTGGCTTTTCCCTTAACTAAGAGGCGTTCACGTCACGAAGCGGCGTTGAGGTCTGCGTGTGCCCTTGCATTCGGCTTGGCAGTCATCTGCCTCGTTTTTCTTTACTGATTCAGATGTAGGAATTGATTTCAGATTAATGAAATTGGCTTGCGTAAAAGAAAAGGAAATACAGATTCTACCACTTGTAAACATTGTTATCTTTTCATTTTAACTGTCAAAACGTAAACTTGAAGGTCAGGTGAGCTCCAATGTAAATGATAGAATCTGCCATCTTGGGCAGTTGTGTATGCAGGAGGCATGCTTTGGCGTTGCATCAAGTATTCCTAGCATCTTGCATTTGGGCCCGTATTTTTTACTTAGGGAGCCACAAGAGACCATACTCTTTGAGTTATTTCCTGTTGGATCTTTTAGGTAGTGTTGACAAGAGTTCAAAGGTTTCGAGTTCTGTGTGGCTGTGAGTTTTGTAACGTCTTAGCATGTTCTCCGTTATTTTCATGCAGTCCCATGTAGAGGCTGTGTCTGGTTTAGTGATGGATGGATTGTGGGATGAGAGACGCAGACGTGCGTCTCTGGACTTTCTGATGTGTTTGTCGCCAGTCAGCCTTCTCCTCGCTATTGATTCCTCATTTGTGGACTCCCTGCCCTGCCCTAAGTTGCTCCTCTGCTGTCTTAACAGAATTGTCTTTCCTAGAAGGTTTGACCTCAACTTTTAATTTTGAAATTCATCACAGTTTAAAACATGACTTTTATAAATTCGAAACTTTCTAAAGTCTTTTAGTTAATATTTGGAGCTATGTTTACCTTTTGTGACTCTCTTTCCTTTTGTATTTGCAAAAATTATATCTTGGAGCGAGATTGGACCACACCCGTCATTAGCTTACGCCTCTGCCTCGTGGCAGCTTTGACAAAGATGGATAAAGAGACAGACTGAGAGGTAGCAGCGGGTGTCCCTTCCCAGGTGGTGCTGGGGTCGGCGGTGAGCTTCCGGGGCTGTCGGGACCCTCCCAGTCCAGCTCACGCTCAGCTGCAGGGACCGGAGATCGACCCCGAACGAAGCTCTGAGGCGCCAGACCGTTCATTTGTGTTATTAGAATATGTCCTAGTGCAGTTGTAGATGTTTTTGAATCTTAGGACTTTGAAGTTAGGCGACCTCAGAGCCGGACATCTGTCCACACTCGGGGCTCGGCCGGGTGGGACCCTCAGATAAGAGACGCGCGGCCTGCAAGGCCTCGGGCGTCACGAGACTGCAGGGCATGTAGTTTTGCTGCTCTGACCTTTCCCTTCCTCAGAGAAAATCAAGCCACATTCACAACGTTGACAGTATCATTGTGAATATCAATTTCACAAACAGGGACTAAATCAGTTAAAGTGGAAGAAAGGCACCATGGAAGAGTTGGTCTTTATTCAAATGAATTACTTTAAAAACAGCCCTGGGCTTCCCTGGTGGCGCAGTGGTTGAGAGTCCGCCTGCCGATGCAGGGGACACGGGTTCGTGCCCCGGTCCGGGAAGATCCCACGTGCCGCGGAGCGGCTGGGCCCGTGAGCCGTGGCCGCTGAGCCTGCGCGTCCGCAGCCTGTGCTCTGCAATGGGAGAGACCAGAACAGTGAGAGGCCCGCGTACCGCAAAAAAAACAAAAAACAAACAAAAAACCAGCCCTGTTCTCCGGACATTTAGATAACATGCGTTTCGTTACTCTGAGCGCTTCTTCTAGCGGGGAACGCGTGTTTCTGCTCCTGGGGTTTGTCGGGCGGGCCTGTCACTGCCTTGGGTGGTCTCGGGAAGGCCGTTTTGACCTGTTTCCTGCGTGCAGGTTCATCAATGCGAGAAGACGAATCCTGCAGCCCATGTTGGATTCTAGTTGCTCAGAAACTCCAAAAACAAAGAAGAAAACTGCTCAGAACAGACCCGTCCAGAGGTTTTGGCCCGATTCCATCGCCTCAGGAGCCGCACAGCCAGCCGCCAGCGAGCTGACCGTGTCCGAAGGTGGGGACCGGGACCGGGCCCAGGCCTGGGCCCTTGCAGCCAGTGGTGGGCGGCCGCCGTCCCGGGGGCTGGGGGTGTGGGAGGCCGTGAGCCAAGGGCCGGCGGTGGTCTTTCTGCATCTGACCGGGAGAGAGCGCTGGTCCTGGTGCTCGTTAGGGGTGCAGGTGTGCCCGGGAGAGCCGGGTCCGAGGCCAGCCCCCGAGGCCCCTCCCGTCTCTTTCTGTCCCTCCCGCTTCGGTGCGGGGAGCGGGCGTGTCGTGCGCTTCACGCTTCGTGTCCCTGCGGCCCTCGTCCAGCTCTTCTTCTTCCCTTTGACCCCCGGCCCCCATCACGGGCCTCGGTTCCTGTGTTGAGTTGACAAGCGGCTTCTGTGTGCGTGAGCTCCTCACACTTCAGATGGCTGTGCGTGTGTCTTTTTAAATGTAATAAGCTGTGTTGTTAGCGCGTTCTGACCTTCTCGTTCTCCTCTTACTCTTTCTGCTCAGCAGTTTACTGTTCCTCGGCCGGGAGAGTTTGGGGCCATTATTTCTTCAAATGTATTTTCTGACCTCCCCTCCCGCAGGGGCTCCGGTTGCCCATATGACAGGGCATTATTACTCACACAGTTACTGCTGCTTTTTCCAGGATTTTGGATTCTTTTCCTCTGTTTCATCCTGGATAGCTTCTGTTTCTATTCTTAAGCTTCCCCAGCCTTGTGTTCTGTGATGTTTACTCTTCCGCTAGTCCCATCCCTGTGCTTTTCATTGGACGTTGTCTAGAAGCTCCATGTGAGCTTTTGTATCTTTCACGGTCTACTGAACGTTTGAACAAACAGCACACAGTCGCCAGTAACTGTTTGGATGACCTCGTCTGCTAATTGTAACATCTGTGGGCTCTGGGCTGGTTTCTGTTGACTGGATTCTCATTACGGGTGGTTTTCCTGCCTGTTTGTGGGCCTGGTAATCTTTGACTAGAGGCCAGACCTTATGGGCGTTCCCTTATCGGGGGGGGGGGGGGGGGGGTGTCAGCGTCTCTCCAGGTCTTCCTCAGCTATGTTCGGGCAGTTCGGTTACTCGGCGCTCTCTGATCCTCTTGTGCTTTGCTTTTGCAGTTGGTTCTTGCCTGGTGGTCCCGGCAGTGCTGGGTCCTGGCCCGCTTTGCCCCCTCGACAGAGGCCAGACCTGTCAGTGCCTGTGGCCCAGGGCCTGTGCTTCAGGGTGGGTCTGGTCCAGCTCTGGCCACCGTGCTCTGTGATCTTTGGGGCCGATTCTTTTCTCGGCCTCAGCTGCTTCCTGTACGCATGCGCTCATCTGTTCCCTGCCGATGCTCAGGGTGTCCCAGAGGCAGGCTGGCCCAGCGCTTGGAATGGGCCCCTCGTGGTATGTGCGTGTGAAGCTTTGGCTTCTTTGTTTGGGTTTTGATAGGCAGTGGTTTTACCTTCATACTTAAATCATTTGTATTTTCCGTTTTTGTTTTCCTTTTTAATTCAAGAATTAGTTAGAAAGGCTTTTTTCCTCTCTCTCTCTCGCTCCCCATCCGTTGCCCCACTCCTGGAAAAGGCAATACCTATGTACTGGGGAAGAAGTGCAGGCAGGGATATCCAGTGAGAAGTCATCTTTCCCCCAGCCCGGCTTCTAATCTTCTCGAGACGACCTGTAGTACCAGTTTCCTGTGGAGGTTCCCAGTGCGTGTCTGATGCCGTGGTCTGTGCACGGCCAAGAATGAATGCGTGAATGAGGCGTTTTTAAAAGTTTCCTAAACACGTTGTACTAGATGAATCACGTACACCACAGATGACACCCTCTTGCTTTCTTCACCCGTCGGTGCCGTGGAGGTTTTTACGGCCGGGCGCGGCCGGCCCACCGTGCGGGGCTCCCTAGCGCGGCACCGTCCTCGGCCCAGCGTGTCTCACCGGTGTCCCGCTCGCAGGCCCTTGGCGGCCTCCCTCCGTCCGCTGCTGGGCCGGAGGAGCAGGGGCGCGTGTCTCAGGTTCTCCTTCCCCCCTCAGACCGGCCTCCTTCCTCTGACCCAGCCCTCCCACCCCACCTCCCCGCCCGCCTTGTCTCGTGGCCTCTCCCCCGTGTCCTGGGTCTCTTGTCCTCCGTGGGGCGCTCGCTTTGCGCCCCGGGCGTCTGTGCCCTTTGCCGTCCTGACCCTCGGACCCCGTGTAGGTGAGAGCCTAGCCGCGCAGGGTCTGGGGCCCATCCTAGAGACGGGTCCTGAACTCCCTGCGGACGGTCCCGGGAACGTGCAGGGGGCTTCGCGGGCGGTCGGGCAGCCCGGCCCCACGGGTCGAGGGGTAACGGTCTGCATCCGAGCGCCGATGGCGTGGTGACAGCCGCCTTGTGCCGCAGGAGCCGTCGTGACCATCACCGCGCCCGTGAGCATGAACGTGGACGGCCTGCAGTCCCTGTCGTCGGACGGGGCCACGCTGGCGGTCCAGCAGGTGATGATGGCCGAGCAGAGCGAGGACGACTCGGTGGACAGCACGGGGGACGGCGGCGCGGCGCTGGCGGCCGGCCCCCTGCGCGGGCTGGCGCTGGAGAGCAGCGACTCCCTGCAGTAGGGCCGCCCGCCCCGCGCTTCGTGGTGGGCGCGGCAAACCCCTTACACAGTTTTATTGCTAGTATGTTTTATATGTAGGCATAGAAGAGTGCACTTTTGTATTTCCTAGTAAGCTTCCAGGGCGTCTTTGCTGGGGCAGCGACTTCTTTCAAGGTGTGTGCGTGCGTGTGTGTGTGTGTGTGTGTGCGCGCGTGTGTGTGTTTTTAAGGAAATTCTTTCAAGGTTTAACGCTAAAAGTATGTTGAGTGACAGATCCTCTCCCCCGCCCCCCGAACCCCTGACTGATTAAGGAATAGTGCTGCCGTTTTCTAAAAAATTATGCAGTTTAAATTTAGTTCTGTGGTGAAAGCAGGTCTCAGTGGGCTGATTTATCTGTGGAGCCCGTGGATTAGGAAGAAGCTTCTGCCGCTGAAAAGTGCCAGTGCGGGGCGGACGACAACACACAGCGATAAACCGCGTGTGACCTGGTGGCGGGTGTGCGGCGGGTTAAATGTGCTTCCGTTCTCTCGGGTTCCGTGAGCCTGTGTCATTTGCTATATGTGAAAAGAAACTCCTATTTTTACCTTGCTGGAATTATTGGATAAAAAGCTATTTTTATAAATTCGTTATGAATTGGATTATGAGTGTACGGAGGATGAAATTGCTAGAGGAGAAGCAGTGCCCGCGCTTTACTGTCTCGATTTGGAATGTTCTGCATTGACCAAATTTGACGAACCTGCCCAAAGTTAGCTGGCATTCCATGGCTCTCTGCTATCCCAGGGCAGCAATTTACATTCACTCCTATAAAAGAAACACCTATTTAATGAAGTTTTGATGTCTTCAAATTGTAGTCTATACGTAAAGGCTCCGACTGCACCCTACACTTGATCTTAAACATGCATCTAAAGGTACTTGCTAAGCAGAGCTTAGGTAAGTTAAGAAATGGTAGCCAGTGGTCAGTTAAAAGCTCCTACTGACATATTTCAGTCTAATTTAAATTTGACCACAGTTCAATGGTTAGTGTACCATGTTAGCTGGGTGTTGTTTTAGAATTTTTTAGTCAGCCATATGTTGTGTGTAGAAGGTTTATGATCAACTAATATAAAGTGTCCTCTCTCCCGCTGGCTCAGAGCCGGGGTAAAGAGCAAACCCTCGGCTCTGGTACACGATTCGCCAACACGCACTGCGGGCGGGGAGCGCGCGGGCCTGGAGGACGGGGTGCCGGTGGCCCTCCTGCCGCCGAGCCCCGCGCTGGCCCTGGGGCCGCGGTTTCTCTCCCGCACGCGGCTCTTCCCTCTGACTTGATCACAGCGCGTCTGGAGTGGTGTTGGGACTTCGGTTCCCGGTGACCAGATGAACCACAAGCGCAGACTGGGTTTGTTTCCTTGGGTTTTGATCTGTTTCTGTTGGTTTGCTTTCAAGTGGGGCTTTTTCTCAGAGAGGAAACAGAGCCCCTGGTTTCACGGAGATTTGAAATCTCTGTGTAACCGTCAAGCTCGGCGCGCTTCCCAAGGACAGTCTTACGGTCGGTCGGGAAGGTCGTCAGTTCCTGAGAAGCGGTGACGGTAACTGGTGGTGGACCAAGGCTACGTGGGGCGTATTTTGATCTGGTGCAGATTGTCTTCTGGAACTGACGTTCCCCCCGAAATTATTAATAATTCAAGTCACTCATAGGAGAGCGCTTCCTAGGTAGCTCAGAAGGAAGCAAGAAACACACAGAAATTTCTTTTACAGTAGTTCAGGAGATTTCAAAGAAAACTTGATTCTCGACTCTTTTGGGGGAGAAAATAACATTTTAAAGCGGCTATTGCGTTCCTCATTTGTAAACAATTTCAAATATTTTAAGTCAAGTCTGCACCAGTTGAAAAGATCGTCTGAAGTCCAACGAAGTTAGAATTTAAGATGAGGCCCCGTGGAAGCCGGCCAGCCCCTCCCTCCCTCCCCCACCGCCCCCACCCTTGGGCTCAGATCAGTGACCGCGGCGGGCGGCCGCTCGGGGTCAGCGTTTCCCCGCCGCAGAAATCCGGTCCCAGGGCGCGTGCCGCACAGGCCACGGCAGCGCTCCCGCGGGGCCGCACGGGGGTGCAGCCGTCGGCGCCCAGGGCCTCGGCCACACGCCCCGCAGCCGAAGTCTGCGCGCTGCTCGCCGCATTCAGAGGACAAGGATGAAGATGGTTCGAGAGAGGGCGCTCCGGACGCGGCCCGAGGCTCCTTTGAGCTCTTCCCGTGAGTGACTAAGGGGGTCCCCGCAACCCGACAGGCAGGCCGTGAAGCGCCGCCCTGCGCGTTGGCGCTCAGTCGGGGCCGCTCGTCAGCGGTGAGCCCGTCGTCCAGCCCTCGGAGTCTTGGGAGCGCCCGTGAGAGCACGGCCCCGCGGAGCTTTCATTCTAAACGAACACGTTCGACCCTGACTTTGCTGTTGTTAAATTCTTCCCTTGTGAAGGATGCTTTTGACGGTGCTTTGAGACGCCCGGGTCAAGCGCCGCGTGTCGTCTGCGGCTCAGCTGGTGAGCGGGTAGCGGACGGCCGGGCCAGGCCCCGGCTGCTGCACCACCGAGCGTTCGTGGTCTGATTCCAGAAATAAGCCAGTGTAAGATTTATCCAGCGCGCAGAGTGAGGTGGGCCGCGGCCCCAGCTCGCCCACAGACCACAGCGCCCCGACGCCGGAACCCCGGCCCCGAGGGTTCCCGGAGTCGCCTCCGCGCAACCTGCCCGCGACCCGACTCTTACCTGGGCGAGAAAGCGTTGGAGCACTTTTTCTTTCAGACGAGCTCGGACGTCCCCGGAGGGTGAGAACGGCCCACCTCTGGCAGTTAGGGACAGAAATAACTCCGCCATCCTCCCCTGTTTTAGTTCTGTTTGGTCTATGAACTGACAATCTTTAAATGTGAATACTGTAACAATTGTTTTCTTGGATTGTTGTCTTTGAAAGGGATTTTTGTGAAGCAACTGATTTATCAAAGCAAAAAAATTAAAAACGGAAACATGCTTCATGGACGTGTTATTTTCTAAAGCTCATGTCACCGCAGCTGCTTTTCCATTTTAAGAACAACATTCAGACGTTGACATGTTTGCTGGTGGCACTTGGGGTCCGTTGTGACCCCCGCACGGTCTTAAAATTAGGATTGCACCGCCCTGGCGCATGCGGGCCCATTTACATTTTCAAGAATCTTTTCGAAGTTTCTTCAGCTC
This sequence comes from Kogia breviceps, assembly GCF_026419965.1. Lineage (NCBI taxonomy): Eukaryota > Metazoa > Chordata > Mammalia > Artiodactyla > Physeteridae > Kogia > Kogia breviceps. The sequence continues at coordinate 146,916,008 of NC_081314.1, forward strand.
GTCGTTGGTTTTCCAGGAGAAAAATTGGAAAGTTTCTATTTGTTTTTTGTTGTAGTTCACCACAAATCTAATTATTTTGATAGTAATGAGAAAATGGTTCACTCGTAAGGTATCGCCTTCGATAGCTCATGCTGTCACATTACCCGCCAGACCAGGTCCCGGACATACTGAAGGGGGGTGTCCATTAAAACGCTGTCAGAGAGTTTTAACTCCCAAACCGTTTATGCTTACAATCTAAAGTCAGCAGATTTAAGTAATTTTTTAAAGTGCATCTGAAATGGTGAACTTGGCTGGAATGAGGAATGACAGCTATGAAATGTGTTGCTCCAAGACATTGTTCTGATCCGTGTGACAGAAAAAGGGAGTCACCCTCTTCTCTCCCCAACTCTTTTAAGGTCAGAGGTGAGAAGGTCGGCATGAAATTTCACCAGGTGAGACCTTGGCTCAGCCCTGGGCCCCTCTAGGCTTCAAGTGCTTCATTTGTAAATGGGAAGAAGTTGGTCTATAAGATTTGGTCTATAGCTCAAAGGAATACTTGAGGAATAAAATTCTATCTAGAGAGAGGTGAGTGGATAAGTCATGAGCTAGCGATTCGTGAAAATAACTGAATTTGGACCATATATTCAGTGTTTTGCATTTTGTTGCATTATGAGATGTCCTAAATAATGTACGTATTATGTTTAGCCCGCATGCAGTGTTATGTACACTCTTAAGAAGAAATTCTTAGCACAAGTTGCCCTTTCACAAACAGATCCTCTTATTTTCACTAAGACCCAAGGTCTCCGTACCATTTTAAAATTAAAATTTGCAAAACAGTAGAGCTATAGCTTGATCACTTAATGAACGCTGGCCTAGGGGGCGGGCACCTCGGTCCGCGGCCGTGAGCCTGCCCTGCCCGTCACACTGACCCCCAGCCCAGGCCCGGCCTCTGCAGAGGAGGGTCCAGGACCATCTCAGCTCAGCAAGATCTCTTCCAGCTCTTCCCTCTTAGTCTATAAAGGACTAGTTAGTGTTGTTTAATGAAATAATTTGCAAGCATTTTACATACAAATAGTACTGAGAACGCATTTCTTACACAGATGTTTCCATTTTTTATATCACTGTTTAAACGAACCCAAGAGTGCAGCCTGTAAAAGCCAATAATGGCTTTAATATACAGGGATAAATCAGGAATTCTTTTATCCCAGTGTCTTTGAAGAGGAACATTTTAGTGATGTTGATGGCTCTCGTTGCTTACACATTTTTAGAAAATGGTTGGTAGAAAAAAATCAGGTATATTTAAAAAATATTTTGCTTTATGTTAACTCAGTTTTGTTTTTTGTTTTTTTCTTGATATTAATGCCGCAGTCAATCCCAGTAAGTGGTGAAGCCCTTTGTAGTTTATGCTCTGAGTGTAGACCCGAGTTTTCCAGCCAGAGAGTTCTGTTGCAGGAGGACAGCCCTGAAGCTGCAGGAGATGCTCCCCGGCATCGAGCCGGAGAAGCCAAGGAAGCCGTGTTTCCAGGAGGAGCGGAGAGTAGAGGGCGTGGGACGGGGCCCCTGGCGCTTCGATGAGAGCAGCCTCGGGGACGCGGGGCACGGGCCGGACCAGGCGGCCGGGCTCCCAGGGCCGGTGGCCACGAAGCCAGCGGAAGCTAATGGAGGAGCTCACCGTCATTACCACAGGGCGAGGAGGAGCCGTGAGGCCGAGTGCACGAGTCAGAGGACGAGCCCTGGTGGATGCGGCAAACCAAAAAGGCGACGGCCTGGACCGCCGACAGGCGACACTCGGGGAGGAACGCTTCTCCCTCGCTTTCTTTGTTAACATCCAAAGCTGACAAGGAGTTCATACTGAGGGTAAAGGGAGAAGTCTTAGAAATCAGAAGAAAATGGCAGAGGATCTTAAGTCAGGTCATTGGAAGGGAAACCCGTGCAGCCAACAAGCATGTGAAGACGTTCTGGGCCTCCCCACCATCGGAGACTAAATCCAGACCACGATGAGCCTGCCCCTTGGCCGGCAAAAGTTAGGAAGGTGGCACCGAGCGTGGGAGCATCGCTGGGACGGCCGGCGTGGAGCCCGAGCGCTCCCCAAGGAGATGGAGCTGGACTCCGGTCCTACAGGCGCTGCCGGAACTCCTCTGCAGGGTCACGTGAGGACCTGCCGAGGTGCCCGCGGCTGAGCGGTCCGGGCTGGGGCAGCGACGGGCGGCACGTGGACGCTCGGGGCTGGTTCTGAGGGCGAGGGGTTCGTCTTCTCCTTGCCGCGTGTCTCATGATACGTGACCGAATGCCGGACACTTATGGTAGAACAGCAGAGACCAAAGCCGAGAGGCCTCGTGCGCGGGAGGGGGCGCGGCCGGCGGCCAGCTCGCGGTGCGGCGCGGGGCTGAGTCCGTCTGTTGGGCCCTCGTGCTGGGTTTGGGGTTTAGTTTTGTCGCTGCTTTTGTGGCCTTCACACTCCTCCTGCCACAGGGTCTCCGTCCGTGTTCCTGCCCGGCCTCCAGCTTTCTGCCCGCCTGGGTTGGGGGGCGGGGCGGGGCGGGAGGGGGCGTGTCTCTCTGCTCTGTTCCCCCCGCCCTGCCCCCCAGGTGGAGGCGGGTGTTCACCTGGTCCAGGCTCGGTCGGTCGCGTCCCGGGGCCCAGGGGTCAGCCTTTGCAGCCACCCTGCCCCCTCCCGCCTCTGCCGCAGCCTCTGCCTCGCGTCTCGGTGGGGTCGGGGTCGGGGCCGTGTCGCTGGGGCTGAGAGGCTCCCTGCCCCTCCCCAGAAGCAGCGGCTGTCACCTGGGTGGGGTGGGGGTGGGGGCTGTCCCTCCCCCGCTGGGTTAAGGCTTTGCTTCGAGGGAGGGTCGGGTCAGGGTGGTGGGCAGCGTTTCACGCCTGCTCCCCCCCGGGGCACCGGGCTGGGGTCGGGGGAGGTCTCCAGCCCCTGCCCTGCTCCCCGAAACACGTGGGAGAGAACGCCCGCCGGCCGAGGCGGTGCCCTTCGCAGCTGGGCTGCCAGCTATGCCAAAGGGGACCCAGTCTGCAGCCCCGCCTCCCGCCTTGGGGGGCTTGTCCCTCTTTGGGATTCAGTCACCCGCTCGCCTTGCAAGCGCAGCTCTCTGAGCTCAAGCAGAATTAAAGATGTAGATTATCCACTTTTTCTCCTTGATAGGCTGTGAAGTGTTCTCACGGCCTCTACATCCAAAATGGAACTGGGGCCCCAAAATGATTCCCGAAAACAAGATTTTACGATCGGTTTGAGTGGAGAAAAAGGAAGTGGAACCAGACCTATTTCACCATTTAGGCACATGGGAAGTGTACAAAACGCTGTTTTTCAAGGATACGTATCTTTCCCAAGGTCCCACGGAGGATGCCTGGGGGGGAGGGGGAGGGCAGGCGTTAGGAGTGGGTCCTGAGGATGAGCCCGTCTCGGATGAGGTGGGGCTTGTCCAGTCGGGGTCGGAGCACACAGGAGCTCTCTGCACCGCAGGTCAGCGATTGAACGTGGGCATCGGGAGGGGGAAGGGCTGTGCCTAGAGACGGTTTTTATTGGGAGTTTAAGGGGCTGCTCGGTCGCCTCCCACCTTACCGTTGAGCGACCTAAAGCCGTCCCCGTCCTGACTCCTGGCCCGGCAATGTTTGTTTGCGGCAAGCCTGGGGGTCTCCACAGGTTACCCTCCCACAGTGGCCACAGCAGTCTTTCCAGGCCCGTGTGCTCTTCTAGAACTTTGTCCATCAAGCAAGTCCCCTTCTCTAGAAACTGGGTGAGGTCCGGCTCCGCCTTGACGTCAGGCAGGACGCGTGTCTGTGACGCTGGAGACTGAGGTTAGAACAGAAGTGGACAGCGTCCTGTTGGTGCGGTGCCCCTCGGGACGCGTGCCCTCGTAAGGAAGCCCAGGCCACGTGCGGAGGTTCCAGCCACGGCATCAGCCTCCCGCCGCGCACGGGCGGGTGGCCTCGCGGACGCTGGGAGCTGCGCTGTGAGGCGGGGCAGCTGCTCGACGTGGGAAGCGTGAGCAGACGGATGTCGTGGTTGCCCGATGCTGCTGGGGGGGCCCGCGCTCCGCGGAGCCCTCTGCCTTCGCGGTGCCTGCCTCCGCGGGGCCCCTTCTTCACGGCAGGTGCCGTGGACCCCGGAGAAGACCGTGAGCCACGCCGCTTTTGGTGCTGGTCTGGATCCAGTCACCAGCCTCCCCCCGACTTTGACATTGGGCCCAGGAAGAGGCAGGAGAGGGGCGCGAAGGGCCCATCTTGCCAGGGTCGCCTCCCTCCAGCCAGTCACCTGCCTCGTCCAGGGTGCGGCGCTTACGGTTTGGCCCTGCGGTGGCGCCTTCGGCGAGGACGGGCATCCGGGGCTGTGCGGCGAGGGGCTCAGCTTCCCACCCGCTCCCTCCCAACTGGTGTGCTTGTAACTCAACCCTGCCTGCTGAGAGCCCCCCTGCCACGGCCTGCGCCGGGGCTGCAGGAGGCCCGCCCTGCCCGGGACACTCCTGACCTGATGGAGGAGGTGGATGTGGCTGGCGATCCCCACGTGGGCCGGCCCGGTCCCCCCGGGGCCACGGCTGGGCTACATCACGGAAGCTGGGGGCGTCCACGAGAAGGCGGAGCCACAGGCTGCAGAGAGAGACCAGTCCTGTCGCTAAAACGCACGGGAAACGCGCCAGCTGCAAATCAGGTGTCCCCAGGACGAAGGCTTTAGGGCCTTGTCCCGTCTGTAACGAGCAGCCCGTGCGTCCTGGCGATCAGGTGCCGCTGCGTCTCTGAAGCAGTGATGCGTGTTCCCGAACAGCCGACGGCTGCACAAACGCGCACGCGGCCGCCCACCACGGACCCCCCCCCCCCCCCCGTGTCTGCCTTGCCCGGGAGGCTCCACGTGTTGCAGCGGCGGCCGCAGCGACCGGGGCTGCGGGCTCCCGTCCCGCGAGGTCACGTGCCCGGCCGGGTACGCACGCAGGCGCCGAGGGCTCGGCTGAGCCAAGCCCCTCCTCCTCCCCGGGTGGGGGAGTCTCTGCCGCCGCCCGCCGGCCCCCCCCCCCCCCCCCGTCCCCAACCTCATGGCCGCAGGGAGGGGCTGGGGGCTGGGAGAGCCCCTCAGCAGCGTCCAGGACCCCGGCTTCCTCCTCCTGTCCTGCCTTGGGGGCTCCCGCAAGACCCCGGCCAGGAAGCAAGGAGACGCGGTGCCTCGGCGGAGGCCCACCCGGCATCGTGTTCCCCTTGCTGCGGCGTCTCACGTGGAGCGGGTGGAGCTGGTGGTCCCGTAGCGCTTCCTCGTCTCCTGCCCAGCTGCTCCCCTGCGGGGTGTGTTCGCGCCCTCGGGGCTCATCGCCGGGCCTTTGACGGTTCTGACACGGGGTTCGGTTCTGATAGCCTTCCGGTAGCACGCGTGGTTCGTCCATCTCTCCCTTTCTTGAAAGTTGTAAACCTTCAAGTAAATACGTGTTCCAAAAAACTGCAGTCTTCAATTTTACCCACCCAGTTACGTTAAAAAGAGCTGACCTGTATTTGTTATTATCACGAAATACTGAAATGCTAACTTAATTTTAAATTTCAAAAAAATTAGAGAACTTAAAAAGTTCTGGGGAGATCGACTCACAAACGCACGCCGCACGCCTGCCTTGCCCGGTGCTGGTCTTCGTGACTCAAGGGCGGGGCTCCTGGACTCGAGGGAGGCGTGTCCACTGGCAGAGCCCACGCGAGCGTCCTGCCCGGGGGACCCTGGGGGGCGCACCGAGCCGCCTGAGCAAAGCTCCAGCTCCACGGCCAGCGTTCAGGGACCCCAGGGCGGACCAGCCTCTGCGGCAGCGCCCGCCTTCACACGGAACCGAGCCCATCACGCCCGCTGGCTCTCCCCAGCGCCTAGACGCGGGGCTGCCTCTCCCTGCCCGGCCTTGCTGACGGCCCGGCCTCCCCCTCTGCTCCCCTGCTGTCCTCCCGGCCATGCTGGTAAAGCAGCGGTCCCCAACCTTTTTGGCACCAGGGACCGGTTTCGTGGAAGACAGTTTTCCCACTGATGTGGGGTGGGGGACGGTCCAGGTGGTGATGCCGGCGACAGGGAGCGACGGGGGGCGGCAGTGAAGCTTCGCTTGCTCACCCACCGCTCACCTCCTGCCGTGCGGCCTGGTTCCAGTACCGGTCCGCGGCCCGGGGGTCGGGGACCCCTGTGGTAAAGGATTGAGGAGGAGCTGGCGATGCTGCTCTGACGACGCCCGCCGGCCTGGACGCCTCCTCTGTTCTCGTGGCTTCGTGGCCTCTGCTGTAAGAACAGCATCCGGAAGTGCTCAGCAAGACCTCTGCACACCGTGGACTCGCCCCATCCAGGGCGCCGGCACACACATGCCACACGGGGCTTCCGTTCACCAAAGAGCCGATGTGCACCCCGCCAAAGCCAGCCTCTGGTGGGTGCACGGCTCAGAGCAGGGCGGACGTGCTCCTGCAGGAAACAGCACCGAGCCAGAAACGATGGGCCACCTCGGCGGCGGGGCTGCCCTCTGACTCGGCTCTGAGCCTGCTTCCTCTGCGTGTCTGGTCCCTCGGCCCATCCCCTGACTTGGAGAGCATCTCCTGCCCCAGGGCCTTTGCACCTTCTGTACCTTCAGCTTGCTGGGCTCTTCCCGTGCTGTCCACCGGGCAGCCCCGCCAATCCGTTGGGAAACGCGGCCACTCTGCCTCCCAGAGATCTCCAACCCTTTCCTTGCTTTTTCTTTCTTTTTAAAATTGCGGCGAGGGCCTCCCTGGTGGCGCGGTGGTGAAGAATCTGCCTGCCAATGCAGGGGACAGAGCTTCAAGTCCTGGTCCGGGAAGATCCCACATGCCGCGGAGCAACTGAGCCTGTGCACCACAACTGCTGCGCCTGTGCTCTAGAGCCTGTGAGCCACAACTACTGAGCCCATGAGCCACAACTACTGAGCCTGCGTGCCACAACTACTGAACCCACGTGCCACAACTACTGAGCCCGTGAGCCACAACTACTGAGCCCGCGTGCCACAACTGCTGAGCCCATGAGCCACAACTACTGAGCCCACACTCTAGAGCCTGCGAGCCACAACTACTGAGCCTGTGTGCCACAACCACTGAGCCGATGTGCCACAGCTACTGAGCCCGCGAGCCACAACTACTAAGCCCGCGCTCTAGAGCCTGCAAATCACAACCACCAAGGCCGTGCTCTAGAGCCCACGAGCCACAACTACTGAGCCTGTGCTCTAGAGCCCGTGAGCCACAACTACTGAGTGTGAGCCACAACTCCTGAGTCCACGTGCCACAACTACTGAGTCCATGAGCCACAACTGCTGAGCCTGCACTCTAGAGCCTGCAAGCCACAACTACTGAGCCCGCAAGCCACAGTTACCGAGCCCACGAGCCACAATTACTGAACCTGCGCTCTAGAGCCCAAGCGACACAACCACTGAAGCCTGGGCGGCTAGAGCCCATACTCTGCAACAAGAGAGGCCACCGCAATGAGAAGCCCGCGCACCGCAATAAAGAGTAGCCCCCTGGGCTTCCCTGGTGGCGCAGTGGTTGAGAATCCGCCTGCCGATGCAGGGGACGCGGGTTCGTGCCCCGGTCCGGGAAGATCCCACATGCCGCGGAGCGGCTGGGCCCGTGAGCCATGGCCGCTGAGCCTGCGCGCCCGGAGCCTGTGCCCCGCAACGGGAGAGGCCGCAACAGTGAGAGGCCCGCGTACAACAACAACAACAAAAAAAAAGAGTAGCCCCCACTCGCCGCAACTAGAGGAAGCCCGTGCGCAGCAACGAAGACTCAATGCAGCCAAAAATAAATAAATAAAATTTAAAAATTGTGGTAAAATACACATATCATAACATTTACCATCTTAACTATTTTTTTTTTTTTTTTTGCGGTACGCGGGCCTCTCACTGTCCCCTGCATTGGCAGGCGGACTCCCAACCACTGTGCCACCAGTGAAGCCCCATCTTAACTATATTTAAGTGCACAGTTTATTTCATCTTCCCAAACGGGAACTCTGTCCTCGTTAAACACTCACTCCCTGTCACCGCCCCCCCCCCAGCCCCAGGCCCCCACTATTCTCACTTTCTGTCCCTATGAATCTGACTCCTCTAGGGACCTCTGTGAGTTAGGGACCGTACGGTATCTGTCCTTCTGTGACCCGCTGATTTCACTCGGCATAATGTCCTGCAGGCTCGTCTGCGCTGTGGCATGTGTCAGAATGCCCCCTTTCGAGGCCGAATACGATTCTACCACGTGTATAGACGGTACTTTTTATCCATCGTCCATAGGTCTCGCTTTTTCCTGGTGGCACAGATCACCTTTGCAGTTGTTTTATTTCTTCTTTGATTCCTCCCACGAGCAGGGAAGCCCGGGTGCCTGATCGGTGGTGGGGGCTCAGTGGCTCTCCGGTGAGTGAGGGAGGGAGTGAATGAGGAGCATTTTAAGGCTCCTGCTGTCAAGCCCCCCCACCCCCCACCCCCCACCCCAGGAGTTGTCCCGATTTGATTTCCCCTGGTCGGGAGCTGGTGGAGGCCCACGCCGCCGGGCGGCCAGGGATGCCAGCGCCTCCTACTGCTTACTCTCGAATACTGACCGATTTGGCAGATAAAAGAGCCTCGCTGGGAGCCTGCAGGTCTCTGTGTACACGTGGCGGCACGTTACGGCGCCAGCCTCCTGAGGAGTGAAGGGCTGCTGACAGTATTTCAGGCCCAGGAGACAAAGATGGGGAAGAGCTCTATTAAGGGGGCAGGAGTCTTCCCAGCGCTAGCCAGACCGTCACGGAGGACAGCTGCTGCTTTCTGCAGCTGGCTTGGCTCCGGGAAGCGGGAAGCCAGAGATCTGGAACCCACCGTGCGCTCAGCTCGAGGGAGAATGAGGGCGGCACGAAAACCCAGCCATCCCTGGCGGCGGTGGAGGGGACACGTCCCTGCTCAGGGCTCCTGCCGCGACCGCAGCCCGCGGCTTGCTCAGCAGAAGGGGAACTGCCAGGGGGGCCTGACTGACGGCCACGAAGCGGGAGGGCCAGGCTCAGGCCGGTCACACCCCAGGGATGGGGAGGGGGCCACGCTGCCGCCACCAGTGGGTGGGACGGCACTGCCCTCTCTGCATGCCGGCCGGGCCCTGCAGAGAGGCTCCCCGTCCCTCCTCCTTCCTGGTGGCCCTGGCCCCGGACCTGGTAGAGGTGGCCAATCTCATCCTCCAGGCATGTCAGGGGGCCTGCACCCTAGCTGCAAGGGATGATGCGGGAGTGGCTGGCGCCTTCCGGTCCAGAGGTTGGGAGGGGGCTTTGTCTCCCCCCAGGATTTGAGTCACGAGACGAGGCAAAATCCACAACCCGGGAAGCCCCCCTTCCTGCCGGGCACAGCCAGGCATGACCCATGTCCACCACCCCAGCTTGGGGGAGGGGGGGTCCCCCAGCCATGTGGGCTGACCATGGGTTTGGACCCAAGGAGCCCCATCAGTTTGCTTGCTCCCTGGGACACCAGTGTCCTGAGCCAGCTATCTCTGTCATATGGGGTTTCATTGAAAAGGGCACCTTGGGAAGGGGTGAGCGTGTGGCAGAGATTGGAACCGGCACCCAACTTTTACTTTTTCTTCTTCCTTAGGAGACACCCGCTCCCATTTTAAGCTGAGCCTGTGGCCACAGAATAAATGTTCCACTGCCCAGCCTCCTTTGCAGCTAAGGTGGGACACGTTCCCACATTCAGGCCAGTGGGCAGGGCAGCCTCCTGTGCTGTGGCCAGAGCAAGTGTGTGGAGCAGAGAGGGTGAGGCTAGCTGACTCCAGGCCGACCTCTGCTCACACTAGAGGGTCCCCAGCACAGGCCTGCATCCCAGGTCTGCCCGGAGAAATGGCAGCGATGGATTAATTCACCATTTTTCCAATTTGCACAGAGGCATTGTAGCCTTACCAAGCTGTGTACCCTCAAGGCTGCATCTAGTAGAGGGACTGCCTTTTTCAAATTCACCCAAAGGTACCTCGTGTGCTGGCAGCTGGATCAGCCTGTAGGATCCAAGTGGAAGTGTCGTGTACGACTTCAGAACGTCAACAAAGGGATGAGGACACTCTTCTTTATCCCCTTCTCCTCCGTGCTTGCTGGAGCATACACATAATGGCTGGTGCTCCAGCAGCCATCTGGGATCATGAGGTAGACGCCTGTGTTGAGGATGGAGGAGCGGGAAGGTAGAAAGGTCTTGGGTTTCTGCTGCTGATGGAACTGCTGGCCTCTGCACTGTGATTCAGTGACAGGGAGAGAATCTCCTCTAACCTGAATGGAGCCATTGTCATCTGGGTTTTCTATCACTTGCAGGAGAACCGAATTATAAGTGATACATTAGCTAATGGATGCTCATTAGCACACTGAAGGCTCTGAGAAGTCCTGCAAAAAGAAACAACTGTTTCCCCAGTGCTTGCCAACCAGTCAACCACAGAACTCTCTCACCAGCCAGCTCGTTACCCCTTAGGAGTCCCTTTATTTAGAGGAACAGCGTTTGGCGGGGGACAGCTCCACACAAATTATGACTCAATAGTGACCGCATGTCAAAGCATACATTCTAAAGACTTAATCCACCGTGATTGCTTGGAGACCTTCCGGGTTCCCGGGATTCCATTTCTCAATAATGGGTGGGAGAGGGAAAGAGTCAACTGTCTCAGGCATAGATTCGGTGAGGTTTCAGGCTCTCGACAGCGTTTAAAAAAATCTGTCCTCAAATAACTAACTAGCTTTTGGAACTGCTCCCTGCAGAGTCTGAATTTAGTCCCATCGCATAGTGATGGGTTGATGTACGCCCCAAGGGTGTGCGGGTTCTGGGAAGTGAGTGCATGTGAGCACGGGGGCGTGGCCCACGAGGCGGTGCCCTGAGGAGGGGCACACGGGGAAGAGGGACGGGGGAGAGGGATGGTAAGACTGCCGTGATTGAGGCTGACCATGACCGTGGGTGGACCCTGATCTAGTTTGAATGGATTCCAAATACCAGTGACGTCGAGCTTATCTCCTTACAGACACAGAAATCAGAGCAACCTGCACAAGAACCCCGCACTGATGAGTGGGGAGTAAGGATTCAAACCCAGATTGAACTGGGTCCAGGACTCTGCTTTCTGCAGGACTCAATGCTTGTCGGGGTCTGAAAGTCCCAACACCGTTTGCACAAAGGCACTGTCGCCTTTGCCAAGCTGTGTGCCCTCAGGGCTGCATCTAGTAGAGGGACTGCCTTTTTCAAATTCCCCCAAAGGTACCCTGTGTGCTGGCAGCTGGATCCGCCAGTGGGATCCAAGTGGAAGTGTCTTCAGAGGTACCGACAAAGGGACGAGGGCAGGTTATATCGGGGGTGTCAGGGGCTGACTGAGTCCCCTCCAAATTCATAGGTTGAAGTCCTAACCCAGCGCCTCTGAATGTGACCTTATTTGGAATGAGACAGTTATAGATACAGTTAATTAAGATGAGGTCATTGGGGTGGCCCTAGCCTGATGACTGGGGTTCTTATAAAAAGGGGTGACTTGGAAACAGAGACACATGCAGAGGGAGGGCGCCATGTGAAGATGGAGGCAGAGGTCAAGGTGATGCTTCTACAGCCCAGGGAAGCCCAAGAGTTGTCAGCAAACCCCCAGAAGTTAGGAAAGCCTCCAGATGGACCCAACGCTGCCCACACCTGGATCTTGGCCCTCTTTCCTCCAGAACTGTGCGAGGATTAATTTGTGTTGTTTAAGCCGCCCAGTTTGGGGTACTTTGTTACACCAGCTCTAGCTAACGCAGGGCTGGTGGCAGGTGGCAGCTCTAGCCAATGCGGGGCGGGGGCGGGGGCAGCTCTAGCTAATGCAGGGGGCAGCTCTAGCTGATGCGGGGTGGGGGAGCGGGTGGCTGTCTCTCTCTGGAAAAACTGAAGACACCATCACTCCTAGCAGAGCCCCCCTCCTCCTGCCTAAGCATCCCAGTGAGGGTCGGGCCCAGCTGTAAGTAGCACAGACCCCAACTAACAGTGGCTTATGCAAGACAGGAATGAGTGTCTCTTCTCTCTCATAGAAGTCTAGAGGTTAAATCCCGGGACTTAAACTGAGTGAATACACAGGACATGCTTAGAACACTGGCCGGTTCGTAATAGTGAATCTGTACAGTTTAGCCACTGTGTTCAGAGACGTTTGTGGCCGCGTCCCGCGTCGCAGTAACAAGCACTGGAAACAAACCTCCGTCCGTGGGGGTGGGCGGAGCTGAAGGCAAAGGGCGCGGCCGGAAGCGGCTGGGCCGGTGCGGCCCTCGCCACACGCCGTCCTGAGAGCGCGGAGCCGGGGGCCGAAAAGGCCGGCGGCACGATACGTCCGATACCACACACGCCATCGAGCGACACACGCGAGTGTAGTGAGACGGCACCGGCGCCATCAGAAAGCCACGCGGGGCTCCAGCTGCCGTCGTGAGGTTTTATTTCTTCAGCGGGGCGGGTATTGTTCTTTCCACCTTTTGGTAAGTCTGAAATACTCCCTTAAAATCAGAATATTATGCTGAGTGAAAGAAGTCAAATACAAGAGTATAACCTGATGATTCCTCGGATACACTGGGGCTGCTGAAACAAAGGACCACGAACGGGGGGCTTGACAGCAACAGACCTTCATTCCCTCCCAGTCTGGAAGCCAGGAGTCTGAGATCAGGGTGTCACAGGGCCGTGCTCCCTCTGGAGGCTCTGGGGGCGGCTCCTTCCGGCCTCTTCCAGCTTCTGGGGGCTCCTGGCATCCCTGGCTCGTGGCCGCATCCCTCCCGCCTCTGTCTCCACGGCCACATCCTCCTCCTCTTGTCCGTGTGTCTCAGGCCTCCCCTCGCCTCTCCCCTAGACGGACCCTTATTGGCGCGCACGTGAGGGCCTTTAGGCCCTACCTGGACGACCCAGGAAAATCACCCCGTCTTGAGGGCCTTACCTTCCTCACACCTGCAAACAGTTCCAAAGAGGGGAACATTCTCAGGTTCCAGGGATTGGGACCTGGTATTTCTTATTTGTCCTGCCACAGTTCTACGGAAAAACACTTTTTTGAAAAAACTTCCCCATCCTCAGTCAGATCATCAAATGAGCCCCCCTGAGGTCAGAGCACATCTCCCGGCAGCTCTGTGCAGCCCCAGGCCCTCCTCGGACCTGGTGGGGACGGCCTCCGCCTGCCGGGTTGTCCGGACGGCTTCCCGCACAGCCCCCGGGGGGACAGCGGCGTGTGGCCTGCTCGCGGCTGCCGGGGGCCCAGGGCTGCAGGACACCCGGGAGGAGCCTCGGGGTCTTAGAGACAAACAGCTGAGGACTAAGGAACTGGCCGTTCCCCAAAGGCACACCCAGCTGTACCTGGGGCTCTTTACAGAGGAGTGAAGCCGCGTCCACAACAGGAGGCCTTTCCTGGAAGGTGAATGGAGCGTGGTGGCCGGGACAGGGTCAGGCAGCTGTGAGCACCCCCTCTACGCAGCCCAGCCCCACCAGAAAGCTCCCGAGGGACGGTGGCCTCTCCCGTCGAATCTTCGGCCTGCCCACGTGGTCTGGGGCCTTGGAAGGGGCCGTCTCCGGCGTGTAGGAAACAAGAGTGGGCCCTCAGGGCTGCGTCTTCAGCATGGCCTGCGTGCTGTGTCCGTCTATCGAAATCTATGGCTGCCCAGCCCTGTTCCCCGTCACTCTGGGGGTACCCGTCTTGATGGCCTGCTGGGGCCCTTGTTTTCCCCCTTCATTTTGGTGGAGTGCACCTTCCAGTGCTCCCCAGGGCCCAGAGGGCACCTGCTTCGGGGGAAACGTCTACGACCTCCCTCCAGGGTTAAGGGTGAGCATGTTTGCACCCAGGATTCTGGCCCACGCTTCTTTCAGATGTTTTGAGGCTTTGCTCCCTTGTCTCCCAGCCTCCACATGCTAGAGATGGAGAAGCTGGATCCCTTTCTCATTCCCTAGACTCTGTCTGTGAGCTGGGTTTCCCCACCCCTAACTGGAAACTTTTTCTGATCTTCTTGTCCCAGGTGATCTAACATTTCACGATGATGTTCCCTGTGTGGGTCTTTCTCCATCCGTTGCGCTGGGTACTAGGTGGAACCTTTCAATCTACAAACTCATGTCTTTCAGTCTGGGACAGTTTCTTGAATTATTTCACGGGTGATTTCCCTCTCTCTTGTTTCCTCTTTTCTGGAACTCCTACAAACCAGATGTTGGAACCCAAGAAGCTCAAAGAATTCCAAGCACAAGAAACATGAAGAAAGATACATCACGATTTCCAAAACAATATTGAACATAAACAAAGCCAGAGGACTCCCACTTCTTGATTTCAAAACTTACTACAAAGCTACAGTAATTAAAACAGTGTGGTACTGGCATAAGGACAGACATATAGACCAGTGGAACAGAACCAAAAGTTCAGAAATAAACCCATACATCTATGGCCAACTGATTTTCCACGAGAGTGCCAAGACCATTCAATGGAGAAAGAATGTCTGTTCCCCAAATGGAGAGCCATATACAAAAGAATGAATCTGGACCCCTGCCCCACACCATGTACAAAAATTAAAACTCAAAATGGATCAATGAACTAAACATAAAAGCTAAAACTATAAAACTCTTAGAAGAAAACATGACCTTGGATTGGCAAGGATATAATACCAAAAATGAAACAAAAGAAAAAACAGATAAATTGAACATCATCAAAAACAAAACACCGGTGTACACCAAAGGTCACTATCAAGAAAGAGGAAAGATGCCCCACAGAATGGGAGAAAATATTTGCAAATCACATGTCTGATAAGGCTCTAGTATCCAGAATATATAAAGAACTTCTACAACTGAACAACAAAAGGCAAACAACTCAATTTAAAAATGGGCAAAGGACTTGAATAGACATTTCTCCAAAGAAGATAATACACAAATGACCAAACAAGCACATAAAAAGATGCTCAATATCATTAGTCATTAAGGAAATGCAAATCAAAACCACAGTGAGATAACACTTTACATCCACTATCACGGCTATGAAAAACAAAACCCAGAAAATAAGGGTTGGTGAGGATGTGCAGCAACTGGAACCTTCACGCACTGCTGGTGGGGATGTAAAACGGTGCGACCGTGGAACGCAATTTGGTGGCTCCCCAAAAAATTAATCATAGAATTATCACGTGGCCCAGCAATTCCAGTCCTGGGTATACAACCAGAAGGACTGAAAACAGGTGTTCAAACAAATACCTGTACACGAAGGTGCACAGCACTACTGGTCACAACAGCCCAAGAGTGGAAACAACCCAAGTGTCCATCAGCTGACGATGCATAAACAAAATGTGGTCCATCCGTATAAGGAATACCGTTCAGCCACAAAAATGAAGTACTGATTCATGCGACAGTGTGAATGAATCTCAAAAAACATCAAAGTGAAATAAGCCAGACACGAAAGGTCACAGGTTGTATGATTCTTTTTATATGAAATATCCAAAACAGGTAAATCCATGGGGATGGAGAGCAGAGTAGTGGGCGCCAGGAAAGGAGGAGAGAGGGGAGTGACTGCTTAATGGGGGGATGAAATGTTCCGGAACTCGACAGAGGTGTTGGCTGGACGACCTCTAATAAACGCTACTGAATTACACATTTAAAAATGGATCATTTTAGGTTAAGTGGATTTCCCCTCAATTAAAAGACCCCAAACACTCCAGCCACTCCAACCAACCCATCCCCAAGTGGACCACGTGCCTGGGAGAAGGGCCGCAGCGCCGACCCGCGCCTCCTGGGCCCCAAACTTCCGCTCCCCCCTCTGGACTCCTGGGACAGGACTGGCCTCTGCCTTCAGTGCCCCTACCCCAGTCATGGCAGGGGTCCATGCGCCGGGCTGAGTTCTCTTTTAAAAGATTTGCTTGCTGAAACATCCTAAGAGAAAGTTAGTTAAAGAAAAACACATCTCACCGAACAAATCATAAACAGATTCACTCAGGTGGCCAAGGGTTAATGACGGGGAACTAGAACATCTCTGCCGGTCCCGGGCTGAGCAGTGAGCACCCTTGCTACCCATCGTGACAGAGTGACGCCCGCAGCCAGGTGGCTAAAAGTCACACGTTTCTTTGTTTAGCGTTTATGAAAAAGCGAAAGAGAACAGCCGCGCAACCTTGGGGGGTAGTCAGAGCTGGGCCGCGGCCCCGGCACCTCCACTTCCTGACTTCGTCTCCTGGTTCCGCTCGCGGGCGGCCACGAAGTTCAGGAGGTCGATGGCGGTGACAACTCCGAACACCGTCTGCCTCTTACTGGACTCCCCGTGGCCGTGGTCTGAGGGGGGACAAGGCCGCAGGTTCAGAGGGGCCTCCACACGGAGCGGACCTGAGGCAGCCACGCCCCCGGGCACAGGGGGGCAGGGGGCGCGGGGAGGACGCCCCGCGTCCACGGGCACCTGGGTGCCCCGGCCGCCCAAGCGCCAGTGCCGTCCCCTCCCAACACAGGCCGCGTGGGCGGAGCTGCGGAGAGCGGGGCCCTGACGCCTCTGAGCCACGCCCACCGCGGACGCCGAGGTCACGCTCGTTCGGAACAGCCGGCGGTCGCCCCTGGCGCCCGAAGCCCGGGTCGTGGCCTGAAGTTCCAGTCCTACTCACACCCAACACCCCCGGCTCACATCTCTGGCCTACAGTTCCGTGTTCAAACCCAGGCCTTGCTCTCAGGCTTAGAATGAACGCAGGCCCCTGGCCCCTGCCCTGCCGCCCACGGGCAGAGAGGGCGACGGACATGGTCGATGTTACATTTCACCCCGACTGGGCCACGGAGCGCCCCGAGGCTGAGCGAACATCATTCTGGGTGCCCTCGGGTGAGATCACCTCTTGATTTTGGATGGACCTAGTAGAGCAGATTGCTCTCCCCAGGGTGGGTGGGCCTCATCCCGTCAGTTGAAGGCCCAAATAGAACAAAAGGGCCGACCCACCACGAGTAAGATGGAAATGCCCGGCCTCTGGACTCGGAAACATTGATTCTTGGGGTCTTGAGCCTGGCCACTGGCCCCGCAGGCCTTGGGACTTGCCAGCCTATAAGCCATTCCTTGTAGCACATCTCCGTACACACACATCCTACGAGCTGTGTTTCCTGGGAGAACCCTGACTGACAGCTGTCGCGAAGCGCACGGGGGGCCGGGCAGGGCCGAGCAGCAGGGGGTACATGCCCAGGTGGCATCCCACTGTGCCAGAGCCCGCTTCCCTGTGTGTCCCGCACGCCTTTGAGGCTGCGGTCACACAGGGTGGGCTGCTGGAGACACAGAGGGGCCAGGCATCCTATTGGCCAGCTCGGAGCACCTCAGGAAAAAGCACGGGGCACCCAGGAGAGATGAGGGGCTTCTAGGCAAAGGGGCAGCTTTGGAGAAGCACTGAGCCCCACGGGGGTGGGCGGTCAGAGCGTCTCCAGGCCCCTGGGAGACACCGGCCAGCCGGGTCGGCAGACCCTGAAACCAGACCCCACGTCAGGGTGTGTAGAGGTTCAGACTCGAGTGTGTGACACAAGAAGGGGAGCCTCCCACCCAAGCTCCGGGTCCGGGGCCTGGACGCCCTCCTTGGCACTCGGAGGCTGCGATGCTGATCACGGCGCCGCTCCTCAGCTCGAGGGGTGGGCGGGGCGTACACACCTGCAGGTTCCCCCCACCCCCAAGGCCAGGTCTCGCGCCGAGGAACCAAGGACGGGAGAGGGGGCGCCCAGGCCCTGGGACCAGCACTCGCCCGCCCCCAATTCTCAGGATTTCTAGAACCCTCGACCTCGCCCGGCACCAGAATGACATCCCCGGCCTCTGGAGATGCGGCCAGGAGGCCCGGGAAGGGCTTTGTGAGCAGGTTATAAAGCCCTGTGACCTCACCGGGAGCCAGCACCCAGGTTGGCCCACAGCAGGGTCCCTCTGAGATCTGCACCCAAGGCTGGGGATCTGCACCTCCGGCTCCCAGATGCCCTGTGAGCTCACGGTGGGAAAGCATACACACAGCCTGGGGCCGGGGGCCCAGGGCCCGGGGGGCCGGCACCCCACAGGGCTCCTGCTCCCGCCCCCCAGTCCCCAGCCCTCAGGGGGCCCCACTTACACTGGATCTGCTCGTGGACCACCAGGGCGAAGTGGTCCATCTCCAGGATGTGCGAGAGCTTGCCCAGAGGGTCCGTCAGGTGGATCTGGAAGAGAAGCCGTGTTCAGTGCTCACCAGGGCAGCCCAGCTTGGCCGGAGCCCGAGGAAAGGAGCGCAAGGCAGCAGGAGGCTGGCGTCCCTCCAGAAGGTTCTTCTGGAGCCTCCTGCTGACTTAGAAACGGAAAGACTCGACACACGTGGAGGGACACTTGGATGACCTGCAAGAGTCCGTACGTATCACTCAGTGCAAAGAGCCAGTGGGACGGCTTCCCACAGTGTGATGCCACCTCTATGAATTTCCGGAAAAGGCAAAACTAGTCAGATTGGCGGTTGCAGGGTTCAGGGAGTGGGGAATGGTGGATACAGGGATCCAGGCCACGTGGGGCACATACACTTCTGTGTGTGATGCTGCAATGGGTACAGGTCTGTACATTTGTCAAAACCCCCAGAGCTGCAGAACCCAAAGACTGAACCCTCAGTAAAGTAGTGCCTTTAGTTACGAACAGCGAAATAGTCGCCATCCATTGGAACAAATCCTACCTCAGTGCAAGAGGTGACAGTACAGGGCGTGGCGAGGGGGCGGGGCACAGGGCGTGGCGAGGGGAGGGGGTACAGGGCGTGGGGAGGGGGCGGGGAACGTGATCGCCCACTCTGGGCCGTCTGCTCAGTAGACACATGATGAGAGCTTCCAAGAAAAAGAAAAAAAGGACACTTAGGTCCATCTTTCAAACCCCAAGGTGATCTCCAAAGCTGTTAGCCCCACTGGAACCCTTTCTAGTTAGGCTCTGGCAATGGAGGCAAGTTCCCTGTGAGAGGACGCAAGCTCCGGGGAGGGTGGAAAAGCGCCAGCGGTGCCTTAACCTGTGTAAAAGGAGGGTTGGGCACCACCTGCCTGCCAAGCACTAATGCACGCTGAGCCTTACACAACACAGCCGCCCTGGGCTGTGGAAGCAACGTGCCCGATGCTTGCCTTTACGAGGTCGGAGGCTGGGCGTGGTCAGTAGACCACGGGGGTGGGGGTGGGGGTGGGGGGTCAGGATTTCTCCTCTCCGCCGGGAGAAAAGGGTGGAAAGAGGCGCCACAGCTCCATGGGGACCTCCCCGCGCTGTTCACTGCCGGCGGCCAGACCCCCGTGGCGGCAGGAAGGGGCAGCCCTGGATGCGGAGGGTGTACCCAGGAGACAGGACCCACCCAGGTTTCCTCGGGGCCGCATTCTCCTCGGGACACCATCTGGACCAGGGTTGCCGGGGACCCTGCTGAAGGACGTCCTGTGCCTAGAGCACAGGTGCCTAGAGCAGAGCAGGGACACACGGCCCCGCCGAACATCTCGGCGGCAGGGCGTCAAGACCCCCGAGGGTCTGGGTGGCACTAGAGCCCAGGGAGCTGGGGCTCGGCTACACCCCGCGGGAAGGCTGCGGCTGCAGGTCAGCCCCGGCCACTAAGGGGGGCGACCTAGAGAAACAGGGAAGAGCCAATCCTGAATACAGGTTGGATCTGTTTCTTTTACTTTAACCTTTGCTTCCTGTTGCTTTTGTTTGCTAAAAGGATACTGTCTCTACAGAACAGCCTGCCTCGGGGAACCCCACCCCTCTGCCTGAATGTTCAACCCAAGTGCCTTTGTTCAGGGAAACATCCTGACCCCGTCCACCCCGGGGGAGGGCTGCAAGAAAGAAGACAAGAACACATCCCCTCCCAGAGGCTGGCCATTCCAGGGCACATCTGCAAATCTTATGGCCTTTTTACTTTACTTCCTCACCTCCTCCCCCTCTCTGTTCTATGAAAGAAACTGGCATCCAGACCGCCCCCCCCCCCCCCCACACACACGGAAGATGGTTCTTTGAGACATCAGTCTGCCATCTTCTAGGGCTGCTGGCTTTCCAAATAAAGTTGTATTCCTAGCCTCAACACCTTGTCTCCCGATTTACTGGCCTGTCTCGGTAACGTTAGAGGGCTCAGCTCTTCCCTGGGGGAGGGAAGGGCTCACACGGCAGAGGGTCAGCAGGAAAGGCCAGAGACACAACAGGGCTGGACGCAGGCAAGGGAAGGGGTGCGCAGCATGCACACCACACCTCGGAGGGACCTCAAAACACTCTGCTGGGCTTCCCTGGTGGCGCAGTGGTTAAGAATCGCCTGCCAGTGCAGGGGACACGGGTTCGAGCCCCGGTCCGGGAAGATCCCACATGCCGCGGAGCGGCTAGGCCCGTGAGCCACAACTACTGAGCCCGCGTGCCCCAACTACTGAAGCCCTCGCGCCTAGAGCCCGTGCTCCGCAACAAGACTAGCCCTCGCACTGCAACAGAGAGCAGCCCCCGCTCGCCGCAACTAGAGAAAGCCTGCACGCAGCAACAAGGACCCAAAGCAGCCAAAAATAAATGAAATAAAATAAAATAATTTATATATATTAAAAAAAAAAAAACCCTCTGCTGCATGAAAGAAGCCAGACAAGGGTACACACGGTGGGGCGAGCCTGGGGAGGGCGCACGGTCTACGGGGCGGGGCAGACGTGCGGGGGGAGGGGAGAGGAAGCCGGGCTAGAAGCGGGGGAGGGGATGGATACGCACACTCTCGACTGTGGTTTCGCGGGTGTGTGTTCATTACAAAATCATCAAATGGGACAAGCTATGTTCAGCTCAACGCAGGGAAGAGAAGGAGGCGCAGACACTTCCAGAAATGCTGGCGGGCAACGGCATGGGCGGAAAGGTTGCTCCTGCTCAGCCTGGCTGGCCACCCACGTGCATGGGATGCCGGGCCCTGTGCTGCCCACTCAGGGGCCACGGGGGCCAGGGCAGCCTCTTGAAGCTTCCACTGGACTGGGGGGCAATAAGTGCTCCAAGAACACACCCCGTGTGCTAGGTGCTCAGGGCCTGGGGGTCAGAGAGGCCGAGAGGAGGGGACGGGGGGTGGGGGGCAGGAGGGCGGAGGTAGCTGGTGCCGCGGCAGCAGGAAGGGACCGGCCCGCCTGAGAACCAAGGCAGGTGGGCGGGAGGAGTGGAGGGAGACGGGGGTCGCGGGGCCGGGAGGGACAAGCCCCCACCCACGTCTCCTGTGGTCTCTCCAGCCGCAGAGAGTTAGGGCCAGGGGTGAGGGGCCATGCGGGGACCACGCTAGAGGCGATGGCAGGGGGGTGGCTATGGGGAGAAACCCGCAGATTCCGGTGACATTTCAGCTACGTGTGGGGTGGGGAAAAAGGAAAATCAAATCCACTCCTAGATTTGGGCTCCACCCGCTAACCTTTCAAGCGTGAGACAGCCAGCCACTCACCACTCCCACTCACTGGGGGTGCGAGGAGAAAGGGGTTGTGGAGGGTCAGGAGGCCAGGGAGAGGGGCTGCGCTGACCCCAGGCACCCTCTCGGGGGCACAGAGTCGGCCCTGCCCTGGCCCGTCACGGCGCGGCCATCATCCCAGGATGAGCACGGGGTCTGACCAGCCCCGCCTCGGCCCCCAGAACGTTCTGGTTCGTATTACATACTGAGGCGTGCCAGGTGATCTTACATGACGTGGGCACGGGACAAAATCAGGGCCCGGTGCTCCGGGAACGGTCACGCTGGCAGATGCGGCTCAGCTAGGACGACGGTCCCTGGGCTTTGCCAGGGGCCACAGGCGTTGCCAAAGTATAGGTGTGGGTGAGCCCTCACCACTGCTGGGGCTCGCTTTGTGAAGCTGGGGTGAATTCTCAGATCTAGGGGTCTGACGGGGTCTGGGGTGGTGTCAAGGGTCCGGGGCGAGGGACACGCGGCCCCGCCTCCCGGGATGGAGCTGGTCTCAGCACCGACGGCACAGGCCTCGCGGGGCTCGTACCTGTTTGAACTGCTTGTAGATGACTTTCCGAACCTGGTCCGATGGCTGAACCTTCCCGGCGAGCAGGGAGGACAGCATGTGCCCCAGGGTCACCGTCCCCAGGACCGCCCTGGGGAAGCGGGGACGGGGCAGGAGTCAGCACTGGCGCCTCTCCCGCAATCTCCACCCCCCCCCACCCCACCCCCCGCCAAGACAGCAGAAGCCAGCACAGCCACCCTCAGGGCCAAACCCAGGACTCCTCTTAGAACCAACCGCTGTATCTGCCCGGGGCCTCTGTGTGGCAGGAGCCGCGCAGTGGCCAAACACCCTGCCTGGGAGCTGACCGTCCAGTGCAGGGAGCGGTAAACGAGCGAGGCCTCTGGGCATCTCCACTCTGACAGGTGTCAAGGGTGACCAGCTGGCCAGTGCCCTTGGGACATGGGACTTCCGGTGCTAGAACTGGGACAGTCCCGGGGGAGCCCTGATGGTGGGTCACCGTCACCAGGGCACATCTGTCACGGCCTTCCGCTGTCAGGCACATGCCCAGAGCCAGGGAGGGACCCTACACCGGCCTCCTGTGCACATGCTGGGTGCAGTGGGCTGGGACCGAGGCATTAAAGCCCAGAGGGTTCATGTGAGCAGCCCCCATCCCGGCCGGTGCTCAGGGGCCAGCCGGCCGGCCGCGGGGTCCACTGGGCGGCCCCGTCCAGCACCGCTGACACACAGCAGTGTGGAGCACAGGCTGGGGGCGCCCAGCAGGGCCCAGTGGGCAGGGCTCCGGCTGGAGGCCGAGACTGACCCCGACTCGTCCACCACGGGCGCCTGGTCGAAGCCCTTCTCGCGGAGGATCTCGATGGTGTGCTCACAGGTGACCGTGGGCAGCACCGTCAGCGGGGCCGACAGGCTCAGCTCCCGAACTCGGAGGTGCCACCACCTGCGGGAAGAGGGTGGGGCAGGGAGGCCGTGAACCGGGAGGCCGGGTCCAGGACAGGGAGCCCACGGGGGCGCCCAGCCGGGCGCGGGACAGCACACGTGCCCCGAGTACCAGGAACGCAAGTCCCGAGCCACATGCGTGTGGTCGGGGAGAGGTCTCTGCTCAGAGGCGTCCTCACCATGGCTTCTTCACCAAGAGGTCCTCCTCCTTCATGAAGCCCTTCTGCAGCATCCACTTGTCGCTCAGGAACTTGGACCTGCGGCACCAGACGTCACCAGGGTCTCACCACCACCTCTGCCCACACTGAGGGTGGAGGTTCTCAGAGAGAGAAAGCCCAACATCCCTCCCCAGACCCCACGGCCCAGCAGAGACCCCAAAGAGGCTGGCTGGGGGCTCTGCGAAGAGGCCTGAGAGCCAGATCCCAGAAAGACCCCCTAGGGAGCTGCGGTCGACAGGGGCATCTGGTCAACCAGGGCTGAATGCGCTCAGAGCACAGCAGAAGGTTCTGTGGTACGCTGGGACCTGGGACCCTTTGCTGCAGTGCTCGCACCTGGACAAATGTCTTCTCAAGCAACAGATACAAAAAGACCAAAAACCCAACTGCCGCTTCTGAGTTGCTGGGAGCAAAAGCAGGGTCCTACAAATGCCCATGTACACAGCACCACAAAGGGGTGGGCAGACCACCTAAGCCACCCCTCCAGCCCTGACCCCTGGACCCACCCCTACCCTCACCCCACTTAAGGGACCAGCTCACCCACTCCTCAGCGAGAGAGCAAAGGAAACTGTTACTTGTTTTCACTCCCACCTGCTACAGAATGAGTCCCAATAAAGCCTTGCCTGAATTTCTCGTCTGGCCTCTTATTAATTTCTATTGATTAAAGAGTCCAAGAACCCAGGTGGGTAACAGTTCTGTCCCGGATCCTGTGCCTTCATGTCCCCTCGGGGCTCCTGGGTGGCCTCTTCCCTGGCTGTCCTCATGTCTGCTCTGGCAGAAGGGGATGAGGGACCCCATAGCACCTGGGGTCAGAAGACACCGAGCAGGCCTTGGGGTCTGCCAGAGACCTGCCCTAAACAAGGCAGATGAGAAAGCACCTGACAAACAGCAGCTTAGCCATGGAGCTAGAGGGGCAGGCTTGGAGGGAAGACCCGTTGAAAGCCCAGAGCGACTTCAGTTTATGGGTGAGGAAACTGAAGCCCAGAGGGCAAAGCAGAGTTGGTGACCCTCACCAGCCGTGTGGCCGACAGGGTCTTGGTGCTCCAGCCGGGTGTCAGGCCTTGAGCCTCTGAGGTGGGAGAACTGAGTTCAGGACATTGGTCCATCAGAGACCTCCCGGCCCCTCGTAATATCAATCGGCAAGAGCTCTCCCAGAGATCTCCATCTCAACACTAAGACCCAGCTCCACTCAATGACCAGCAAGCTCCAGTGCTGCACACCACATACCAAACAACTAGCAACACAGGAAGACAACCCCACCCATTATCAGAGAGGCTGCCTAAAATCATAAGTTAACAGACACCCCAAAACACACCCCCAGAGGCAGTCCTGCCCACCAGAAAGACAAGATCCAGCCTCATCCACCAGAACACAGGCACCAGTCCCCTCCACCAGGAAGCCTACACGAGCCACTGAACCAACCTCACCCACTGGGGGAAGACACCAAAAACAACGGGAACTACGAACATGCAGCCTGCGAAAAGGAGACCCCAAACACAGTAAATTAAGCAAAACGAGAAGACAGAGAAACACGCACCGACGAAGGAACAAGGTAAAAACCCACTCAACCTAACAAATGAAGAGGAAATAGGCAGTCTACCTGAAAAAGAATTCAGAATAATGAGAATAAAGATGATCCAAAATCTTGGAAATAGAATGGAGAAAATACAAGAAATGATTAATAAGGATCTAGAAGAACTAAAGAGCAAACAAACAGTGATGAATAACACAATAAATGAAATTAAAACTTCTCTAGAAGGAATCAATAGCAGAATAACTGAGGCAGAAGAATGGATAAGTGACCTGGAAGATAAAATAGTGGAAATAACTTACTGCAGAGCAGCATAAAGAATGAAAAGAATGGAGGACAGCCTCAGAGACCTCTGAGACAACATTAAACGCACCAACATTCGAATGATAGGGGTCCCAAAAGAAGAAGAGAAAAAGAAAGGGACTGAGAAAATATCTGAAGAGATCATAGTTGAAAACTTCCCTAATATGGGAAAGGAAATAGTCAATCAAGTCCAGGAAGCATAGAGAGTCCCATACAGGATAAATCCAAGGAGAAACACGCCAAGACACATATGAATCAAACTATCAAAAATTAAATACAAAGAAAAAATATTGAAAGCAGCAAGGGAAAAGTAACAAATAACATACTAGGGAATCCCCATAAGGTTAACAGCGGATCTTTCAGCAGAAACTCTGCAAGCCAGAAGGGAGTGGCAGGACATACTTAAAGTGATGAAAGGGAAAAACCTACAACCAAGATTACTCTACCCAGCAAGGATCTCACTCAGATTCAACAGAGACATTAAAACCTTTAAAGACAAGCAAAAGCTAAGAGAATTCAGCACCACCAAACCAGCTTTACAAAAAATGCTAAAGGAGCTTCTTTAGGCAGGAAACACAAGAGAAGGAAAAGACCTACAATAACAAACCCCAAACAATTAAGTAAATGGTAATAGGAACATACATATCGATAATTACCTTAAATGTAAATGGATTAAATCCTCCAACCAAAAGACACAGACTGGCTGAATGGATACAAAAACAAGACCCATCAATATGCTGTCTACAAGAGACCCACTTCAGACCCAGGGACACATACAGACTGAAAGTGAGGGGATGGAAAAAGATATTCCATCCAAATGGAAATCAAAAGAAAGCTGGAGTAGCAATTCTCATATCAGACAAAATAGACTTTAAAATAAAGACTATTACAAGAGACAAAGAAGGACACTACATAATGATCAAGGGATCAATCCAAGAAGAAAATATAACAATTTGAAATATTTATGCACCCAACACAAGAGCACCTCAATACATAAGGCAAATGCTAACAACCATGTAAGGGGAAATCGACAGTAACACAATCATAGTAGGGGACTTTAACACCCCACTGTCACCAATGGACAGATCATCCAAACAGAAAATAAATAAGGAAACTCAAGCTTTAAATGACCCATTAGACAAGACGGACTTAACTGATATTTATAGGACATTCCATCCAGAAAACAACAGAATACATTTTCTTCTCAAGTTCTCATGGAACATTCTCCAGGATAGATCATATCTTGGGTCACAAATCAAGCCTTGGTAAACTTAAGAAAATTGAAATCGTATCAAGCATCTTTTCTGACCAAAACACTGTAAGACTAGATATCAATTACAGGAAAAAAACTGTAAAAAATACAAACACAGGGAGGCTAAACAATACACTACTTAATAACAAAGAAATCACTGAAGAAATCAAAGAGGAAATCAAAAAATACCTAGAAACAAATGACAATAAAAACATGACGACCCAAAACCTATGGGATGCAGCGAAAGCAGTTCTAAGAGGGAAGTTTATAGCAATACAATCCTACCTCAAGAAACAAGAAACATCTCAAATAAACAACCAAACTTTACACCTAAAGCAATTAGAGAAAGAAGAACAGAAAACCCCCGAAGTTAGCAGAAGGAAAGAAATCATAAAGATCAGATCAGAAATAAATGAAAAAGAAACGAAGGAAATGAAAGCAAAGATCAATAAACCTAAAAGGTGGTTCTTTGAGAAGATAAACAAAATTGTTAAACCATTAGCCAGACTCATCAAGAAACAAAGGGAGGAGACTCACATCAACAGAATTAGAAACGAAAAAGAAGAAGTAACAACTAACATTGCAGAAAGACAAAGGATCATGAGAGATTACAGCAAGCAATGATATGCCAATAAAATGGACAACCTGGAAGAAATGGACAAATTCTTAGAAAAGCACAACCTTCCGAGACTGAATCAGGAAGAAATAGAAAATATAAACAGACCAATCACAAGCACTGAAATTGAAACTGTGATTAAAAATCTTCCAACTGGGCTTCCCTGGTGGCGCAGTGGTTGAGAGTGCGCCTGCCAATGCAGGGGACACGGGTTCGTGCCCTGGTCCGGGAGGATCCCACATGCCGCGGAGAGGCTGGGCCCGTGAGCCATGGCCACTGAGCCTGCGCGTCCGGAGCCTGTGCTCCGCAATGGGAGAGGCCACAACAGTGAGAGGCCCGCGTACCGCAAAAAAAAAAAAAAAAAAAAAAATCTTCCAACAAACAGAAGCCCAGAACCAGATGGCTTCACAGGCGAATTCTATCAAACATTTAGAGAAGAGCTAACACCTACCCTTCTCCATCTCATCCAAAAGATAGCAGAGGGAGGAACACTCCCAAACTCATTCTACGAGGCCACCATCATCGTGATACCAAAACCAGACAAAGACGTCACAAAGAAAGAAAACTACAGGCCAATATCACTGATGAACATAGATGCAAAAATCCTCAACAAAATACTAGCAAACAGAATCCAACAGCACATTAAAAGGATCATACACCATGATCAAGTGGGATTTATCCCAGGAATGCAAGGATTCTTCAATATATGCAAATCAAACCATGTGATACACCGTATTAACAAATTGAAGGATAAAAACCATATGAAAAGCTCAACAGATGCAGAAAAAGCTTTCAACAAAATTCAACACCCATATGATAAAAACTCTCGAGAAAGTAGTCACAGAGGGAACTTACCTCAACATAATAAAGGCCATATATGACAAACCCATAGCCAACATCGTTCTCAATGGTGAAAAACTGAAACCATTTCCACTAAGATCAGGAGGAAGACAAGGTGGCCCAACTCTCACCACTCTTATTCAACATAGTTTTGGAAGTTTTAGCCACAGCAATCAGAGACGAAAAAGAAAGAAAAGGAATCCAAATCAGAAAAGAGGAAGTAAAACTGTCACTGTTTACAGATGACATGATACTATACATAGGGAATCCTAAAGATGCTACCAGAAAACTACTAGCGCTAATCAATGAATCTGGTAAAGTTGCAGGATACAAAATTAATGCACAGAAATCTCTTGCATTCCTATACACTAATGATGAAAAATCTGAAAGAAATTAAGGAAACACTCCCGTTTACCACTGCAACAAAAAGAATGAAATACCTAGGAATAAACCTACCTAAGGAGACAAAAGACCTGTATGCAGAAAACTGTAAGCCACTGACGAACGAAATTAATGATAAAACATGGGGAGATATACCATATTCTTGGATTAGAAGAATCAACATTGTGAAAATGACTATACTACCCAAAGCAATCTACAGATTCAGTGCAATCCCTATCAAACTACCAATGGCATTTTTCACAGAACTAGAAATAAAAATTTCACAGTCTGTATGGAAACACACAAAACCCCGAATAGCCAAAGCAATCTTGAGAAAGAAAAATGGAGTTGGTGGAATCAGGCTCCCTGACTTCAGACTATACTATAAAGCTACAGTAATCAAGACAGTATGGTAATGGCACAAAAACAGAAATATAGGTCAATGGAACAGGACAGAATGCCCAGAGATAAACCCACTCACACACGGTCACCTTATCTTTGATAAAGGAGGGAAGAATATACAATGGAGAAAAGACAGCCTCTTCAGTAAGTGGTGATAGGAAAACTGGACAGCTACATGTGAAAGAATGAAATTAGAACACTCCCTAACACCATTTACAAAAATAAAGTCAAAATGGATTAAAGACCTAAATGTAAGGCCAGACACTATAAAACTCTTAGAGGAAAACATAGGCAGAACACTCTATGATATAAAACACAGCAAGATCCTTTTTGACCTGCCTTCTAGAGAAATGGAAATAAAAACAAAAACAAACAAATGGGACTTACTGAAACTTAAAAGATTTTGCACAGCAAAGGAAACCAAAAAGAAGACGAAAAGACAACCCTCAGAATGGGAGGAAATGTTTGCAAACGAAGCAACTGACAAAGGATTAATCTCCAAAATATACAAGCAGCTCATGCAGCTCAATATCAAAAAAACAAACAACCCAAACCCAAAAATGGGCAGAAGACCTAAATAGACATTTCTCCAAAGAAGGTATACAGATTGCCAACAAACACATGAAAGGAGGCTCAACATCACTAATCATTAGAGAAATGCAAATCAAAACTACAATGAGGTAGCACCTCACATGGGTCAGAATGGACATCATCAAAAAATCTACAAACAATAAATGCTGGAGAGGGTGTGGAGAAAAGGAAACCCTCTTGCATTGCTGGTGGGAATGTAAATTGATACAGCCACTATGGAGAACAGTATGGCGGTTCCTTAAAAAACTAAAAATAGGGCTTCCCTGGTGGCACAGTGGTTGAGAGTCCGCCTGCCAATGCAGGGGACATGGGTTCGTGCCCCGGTCTGGGAAGATCCCACATGCCGCGGAGCAGCTAGGCCCGTGACCCATGGCCACTGAGCCTGCGCGTCTGGAGGCGGTGCTCCGCAACGGGAGAGGCCACAACGGTGAGAAGCCCGCGTACCACAAAACAAACAAACAAACAAACAAAAAAACCTAAAAATAGAACTGCCATACGACCCAGCAATCCCACTACTGGGCGTATACCCTGAGAAAACCATAATTCAAAAAGAGTCATGTACCACAATGTTCATTGCAGCACTGTTTACAATAGCCAGGACGTGGAAGCAACAACCTAAGTGTCCATCGACAGAAGAATGGAGAAAGAAGATGTGGCACGTGTATACAATGGAATATTACTCAGCCATAAAAAGAAATGAAATTGAGTTATTTGTAGTGAGGTGGATGGACCTAGAGTCTGTCATACAGAGTGAAGTAAGTCAGAGAGAGAAAAACAAATACCGTATGCTAACACATATAAATGGAATCTAAAAAAAAAAAAAAAAAGTTTCTGAAGAACCTAGGGGCAGGACAGGAATAAAAATGCAGACGTAGAGACGTAGAGAATGCACTTGAGGACACAGGGAGGGGGGAGGGTAAGCTGGGATGAAGTGAGAGAGTGGCATGGACATATATACACTACCCAACGTAGAATAGCTAGCTAGTGGGAAGCAGCCGCATAGCACAGGGAGATCAGCTCGGTGCGTTGTGACCACCTAGGGGGGTGGGATAGGGAGGGTGGGAGGGAGACGCAAGAGGGAGGGGATACGGGGACACATGTATGTATAGCTGATTCACTTCGTTACACAGCAGAAACTAACACAGCACTGTAAAGCAATCATACTCCCATCAAGATGTGAAGAAAACAGGCAGACGAGGACCCACAAAGTGGGGAGCAGAGCGGATCCAGAGCCCCCCAGCCTAGGCGTGTGTGCCCGAGACGGGCCCATTCAGTCTCTCTCTCACACACAGGCAGGCGTGGGCACGCACGGCGGGCCGGCCCGGCACACGGAGAGATGGCCGTTCTCACGCACTGTGTGGTGTGAGCGGACGGCCATGCTCAGGGCGACCTGGCGGTGGACACCCAGACGTGTTTCACCCCTGCTGGAACGGGCGCCCACCAGGGGCAGCTGAGCTCCCCCGAGGTATGTAACCTGCCACGCCTGGGCCAGGGAGGAAGCCCGCGGGGCCGTGGGGGACGTGTCTAGCCCCCTGTGCCCTTGATCCCGCACAGCAACCCTGGCGCTTTCAGCCGGCGGCCCAGAGGACGGGAATTGGAAGCAGGAGGCTGCAAGCTGCCGCCTGGGCAGGTGTGCAGATACTCAGCACCATCGGGCTCGAAGGGGGCTCGAAGCGGGCTCGAAGGGGGCTCGGAGGCCACCAGGCAGACATCGCACGGCCCGTCCCCGGGGCTGCCGACCCCAGCCTGGGTCTCGCCAGGCTGGGGCTGGAGTGTGAGGGCGGCAGCAGAGCCGGAGCTCCCTGCAGCGGGGGTGGGGAGGCGTTCTTCGGCCGGCTGCGTCCTCCTCCGCGCCCCCCGCGCCCCCTCCCTCCCGCTGCCGCGTCTCCGGGGAGGCCCGGCGCGCGGCACAGCCGGCACAGGCGCTTGGGAGGCGGAGCGCGGGCAGCCGAGGGGCCGGGCGGGCGCTCCTTACATGTAGTTCCGCACGGAGTCCGGCAGGATCACCACGCAGCGCTGCTCCTCCCTCAGCTCCCGGGCCGCCTTCACGGCCACCGACATGGCGCTGCCGGCACTGCCGCCTGCCGGGAGGCTCGGGGTCAGAGCCGCGGGGGGCGGGTGCGCGCGCACGCACGTGTGTGTGTATGTGTATGTGTGTGTGTGTGTGTGCGTGTGCACACGCCCCAACCCGCTCTGGAGGGGCCCTCGGGGGAGGGGCCGGGCTCGGGGCGCCCCCCGCTTCTCGCTGTCCACCCACGTTCTCCTCGTTACCGCCGAGCGTCACGACCAAACCCTCACACAGAACCTCCGAGCCGTGCGGCAGACGGGCCGGGCAGCCCCAGCGCGAGGGTGTCCGTGAGGCGCTGGACCAGCGGCCGCCAGGGGGCGAGTGCCCGGCGCCCCACTCACCGCACAGCAGCCCCTCCTGCGCGATCAGCATGCGGGCGAAGGCGAAGGCATCCTCGTCGTTGCTCTTGAACCACCTGTCCACCACCTGCGGGGGGGCCGAGGCAGGCGCTCAGCCCCCCCACCGGCCCCGCTGCAGGGCCACACTTCTCACCTAGGTCCCTGACCGAAGCATCCTTCAGGGCCTTAAAAGAAGCCTTCTCTGGGGTCCTTAGCTCTCCCACGTCGGCCTGCTTACCGCTGCAGCCAGCCGGCTCCCTCCCTCTGCCGGCGCGGTCTGTGCCACCCGCCAACCCCCCAACGGCCTCTGTGTCTGCCCCCCAGGGCCGCGGCCCACGCTCGTCAGGTACAGCACCGCGAGTCACCACGTCATGACCCCGAGACTACTGGCCCCGGTGCAGCGCGCAGCTCGCGTCTCTGTTCCCGCTCAGCCAGGAAAGGCTGTGGCCCGAGGGCTGGGCTGGTCACCGCCGCCCCGCCTACCGTCCGGTCCAGCACGGTGGGGATGAAGTCGTAGCCGATCCCTTCCACCTCGTAGGCCGTCTGCTCCGTCTGGTTCAGGCCCTCGGGCTCTGCGAGGATGGAGCCTTCGGGGTCCACCCCAATGATCTGCAGAGCGGGCAGCCTTAGGGCTCAAGTCTCACCTGGACGCACCCGGCTGTCATCGGGCCGCGGGCCCCGTTCCCGGACCTCGGGCATGAGGCTCGAAACCCACAAACCCAGGCCCGGGCGCTGGGAGATCGCAAGGTAAATAAATGTCCAGCTCAGGGCACTCAAGGGGACGGCACGAGGCTGGGGGACGTGGCGTCCGGGAAAGCTCCTCCTGCGCGGGGTGCCCCAGGACAGCCCCAAGAGACGCCCCGGGACAGCGGGAGCCTGGGGCGAGGCGGGTGCTAGGACTGACCTCTCCTGGACGGCGGAGAAGTGGGCAGAGAGGAAGGGTGCGCTTGGCACCTCCAGTGGGGGTCTCTCTGAGCCCCTCCCCGACTCTCAGAGCCCCTGTGGGGCAGAGGTAGGACCTGAACCTGAGAGCTCTCGGCTTCTGCAATGACGCTCCCACCCCCCAGCTCATCTGGGCGTCCAGGTTGCCGGGTCCTTTATCTCCCGGGCAGGTACAGGTACCGCCCCCCCCCCCCCCCCCCCCCGCTATATAAGATGCAAGGCCGTCTATGCAGAAGTGTCAGAAGTGGGAACTTCCAGCTCTAAAGCAGAGGCCACTCTGGGGGCCCAAGGCCAAGGACCCTGACAGTTAAGCCTCCAGCTGCGGTTCAGGCCGCAGGTGGGACAAGCGCACGTGTGCAGGCCCCCGTCTCCTGGGTGGGGCAGGGTGCCGCCCTCGCAGCCCCTCACCTTGCATCCAGGGCACTTCTCCTTCAGCTTCCTGGCGATGCCCGTGATGGTGCCCCCCGTGCCCGCCGACGCCACCAGCATGTCCAGCCTCCCTGACAGGGGAGAAGGCAGGTCAGGGAGAACGTCCTCAGGCTGCAGCGGCCGGCCCCCACTCTTTTTTTTTTTTTAAGCATCTTTATTAGAGTATAATTGCTTTATAATGGTGTGTTAGTTTCTGCTCGGCCCTCCACTCTTAATAAGCAAGAAGGTCCTCAACCACAACGAAGCCAAGTTATCTACAAGGGCAAAAGCAAACCTATTCTCACAGTCCTTCATCTTTAAGACGCAGTCACAGTAACAGGGCCCCAGGGAGCCCCATTTGAGGCTGAACGGCAGCCAGTCCCTGAAATCCCTGTTTGTTGTGAATCGTGAATGAGGTGACTTCCTGCGGGAGGTGGGCCCCACGTGGCTGAGGGCTGAGCCCAGGGAGGCTCTTCAAAGTTCCTTAAGCTGTTTGGTTCAGACGACGTGGGTAAGTGAACCGAATTATCAAAGGAACCAGAATAAACCGCTCAGCTTGGCTCAGATGTTGTCTGGGCTCTCTCAGTGCCCGGTGGCCAGCTCAGGCACCTGCAGACAAGTCAGCGCGGGCACCCGTGCTGAGGCAGAAAGGCTGTTTTTACCAAATGAGGATTCTCACAAATAAAACCTGGGTGAGCAAATGCCTGGACTTTGCTGCCTGGCTCCTGGGCACGGAACGAGGGCACTTAAGCCAACGCTAGGCTCCAAACAGGAAGCCAGGGGTGCCAAGCCCCTGGCAACTCTTCCTGAACACCTCTTAGGGAAACAGCCCGCCAGAAAACATCGCAACCCCCTTGGGCTTGGCGCCAACTGTGCGGAGAGGTTCCAAGCCAGCCTCATGTCTGTACAGAGTAAGATAATTGCAGATGTCACCACCCCAGTTCAGCAGATGAGAAAACCCCAATGTTGAATTCAGTGCCCAGGCTGGGGCTTGAGGCCAAGTGCCATTCAGCAACGTGAAGCCCCAGCTGTGAGCCCAGCACCAGCCTGGGACACCCTTGTTCCCTGTACTCAAGAGCTCCTACAGGTCTGGAGGAAAGACTGCTAGGTAAACAAATACAACCACGTGATACGTTTGGTGCTATAGGAGAGGCATGGGCAAAGTCCAAGAGGGCACAACAGAGGGAGGAAACCCCTCTAGAGAAATGCTCTAGAAAGCACTTCACAGAGAGGGGACATTTGAGCTGGGTTTTGAAGGATTAATAGGAGTTTACAAAGGGGCGGGTAAGTGACTTGTACACGCCCAGTCAAGATGGACAGCATGGTTAGAAGTATACACCGTCACACTGATGCAGGATCTCCTCGGCCGTGATGTCGTAGTGAGCGAGAGGGTTGCTGGCATTGCGGTACTGCAAGGAAAGAGAGCAAAGGAGTCGTGTTGAAGTCAAGGCACAGAACCGGCAGCAGTCGCAGGGCATGAGGCAAACAGCTCAGTGCGAGCCAGAGAGGATCCTGGCAGCTCAGGGAACGGCCCGGGAACCTCAAGAGACACCAAGCATGAAAACCGGCTCTCCAGAAGATATGCGATTTCTGAATCAACCCAGACGTGCGGTGAGTGACAAAGAAGAGCTTCCAGTCAAAAGGTCTGCATGTATTTTACGCCTGTAGAGAGCTTCCAGGGTCCTCTGCAAAGGGCATCCCAGCGCACTGAGCTGAGCCCCTCGAAGCCGGCACACAGACAGCAGAGCCAAAGGCCACACACCGGGCTGGGAGAAGCCAGCGGCTGCGTCCCAGCGCGCCGGTCCCTCTGCGGCCCTGCTCCTGCTGCAGAGGTGACGCCGCCGCAAGCCCCCGACAGACATCCCCCAGGGCCCGGCCCTCACCTGGTCCAGGATGTGAGAATTGGGAATCTCGTTCCTCAGCCTCCAGGCCACGCCCACATGTGACTCAGGGGAGTCGAATCTGGCGTTGGTGGGCGTCCTTACGATCTCGGCCCCCAGGGCACGCAGGACGTCCACCTGCAGAGGTGCATGGTGGCCTTCACCTCCCCGCCGGGCCTGTGGCGCAGGGGCAGGGGGCCGGGGAGACGCCCGCCTACCTTCTCAGTGCTCATCTTCTCTGGCATCACGATGATGCAACGGTAGCCCTTCACCGCGGCGGCCAGGGCCAGCCCGATCCCTGGGGACAGCACATGGAGTGAGAGGGGGCCACGGTGCCCCCGAGACCCTGCTTCCAGCCCCAAAGGCCCAGGGGAGAGGGCGCTGCAAAAATGCCCTGCGTCACCCGCTTCTGCCCTCAAATGGGATAAGAGGAGAATGTGGAGGCGGAGATAAAAAGGCAAGTGTGCCCAGAGAAAAAAGCAGGGTGCCCATGAACCCCAATTCCTCCAGCTCTTACTGGGCGCCTGGGAGGTGACAATAGCAGCAGACGTTGTGGAACCCGCGTGTTCCCGTGCCCAGCCCCACCACGGGCCCGGGGCACAGGCCTGGGCCGGACGCCTCCTCCCTGGTTCCAAAGGGGTCAGGGCTGCTGCCCAGGGCTGAGGGGAGGGGCCACCGCAGTTAGTCTGAGGACAGAACATGTTGCCAGAGAGGAGGGTTCTGGAGCCTCAAGATCTCCCGGAGTTTGCCCCACTCGGCTTCGGACCTGCTTGGGACCCACGACCCCTTTCTGGGTTTGGATGGGAATGTCTGTCCTGCGCCTGGCCTGCCACTGTGCTTTGGAAACACATAACCTGTCCGGTTTGAAGGTTCACAGCCGGAGAGGAATTTTGCTTCAGGAGGAATCGAGCCTCACGTCTCATCCACCTCTGATTTAGGGGATCCTTAGATGAGACTCAACGTCGGTGCTGGAATGGGTTCAGACTTTGGGGGGCTGTTGGGATGGTATATTCACTTTGCATTCGAGAAGGACATGAATTCTGGGGGCCAGAGGGCGGAGTGTTATGGGCTGAACTGTGTCCCTCCAAAATTCCTCTGTTGCAGTCCCACCCTGCGGCCCCCCTCAGAATGGGACTCTAACTGGAGATGGGTCTTTGAAGAGGAGATGAAGGTTAAACGAGGTCATATGGGTGGGCCCTAACCCCCTATGTCTGGTGTCCTCATAAGAAGAGGAGATCAGGACACAGACACACACAGAGGGACACATGTGAGGACACAGGGAGAAGATGCCCAGGAGAGAGGCCTCAGAAGGAACCAGCCCTGCTGACACCTGATCTCAGTTGTCCAGCCTCCAGACTGTGAGATAATAAATGTCTGTGGACTGAGCCACCCGGGCTGTGGGATTATCACCGCAGCCATAGGAAACTAGGACAGATTTTTACTACCAGGTGTAGCTGCCCACATGAGAGACTCCAACGTCACCGATGCAGCTGGGCCGGCAGGACGTCAGAGAAAGCTGGGCTCAGTCACACACCTGCACGCAGGCATCAGGTGCCGAGCAAAGTGCGTGGAGGGAAGGGAAGGGCCAGCCGGAGACACCAGCGCGTGCAGCCGTGGGTCACCCGGGCCGGGAGCTGTGGCCCGTGGCGGCGCCCACCTGTGTTCCCCGACGTCGGCTCGATGATGGTGTCCCCAGGCTTCAGGGTCCCCTCGCGCTCGGCGTCCTCAATCATTCGCAGGCTGATGCGGTCCTTCACGCTCCCGCCCGCGTTGAAGAACTCACACTTGGCCACTGGAGCCAAAGACGCATCATGAGAGAGGAAGAGGCCCCCGAGAGCTAAGGGATGCCTGCCGTGCCGTCCCCTCCCCGGCACCCGATACGCCCCGCATGCAGGGACAAAAGCTTCAGTGGTCCTGAAGATCATCGCCTTTCCATTGACACCTGCCCATCCCACCCCCCATGGACCACGTGGCAACTCCAAGTGCATGAGACACAGGAGCCTAAGAAGCCCCCCCGGCTGGATGGACGGAGCAGAGCCACCCCCTGTGAGGCAGCACAGTCCCGAAGAGACCTGCTGGGCGTGCAGGGGGCGGCCGACTGGAGCCCAGGCTTAAATCAGGGCAGACAGCCCCGCCGTACCCAGCGGACCATGACAGACGAACTGATGTCCTGAAGCCACAGCCCGCCCGTCACACCCCCAGGCCAGGGCCCACATGCCTTCCACACCTGCCTCCCGCCATCTTCCCCACCTAGCAGATACGACGTCCTCTCCTGTGCCTGAGCCTCTGCTTCTGTTTTTCTTTCCTTGGGTGGGGGGGACTCCCTCCCACCTCTCAAAAATATGCAGTGTTCGTAAAAGGGGGAGAGATGGCGCCAAACGTGACTGAAGGACCAGGCTGGCCTGCAGCACCCACAAAACAAGCTCCTCCTGCTTTGTCCTGGTTTCCGAAATCCACAACCATAGACAGGCTTTCTCCCCTAAGACCCAGAGAGGCCCCTGCCGGGACAGTGAAGGAGAGGCTCTTGAATGTCTGACCGCTGAGGAGCCCTGCACCCCAGACTTTTGTAGGTCACACACTTGAATTACTCGTTAGAAAATTCTAATGAGCCCACGGGAAAGCCAACAAAGACGCAGGGATTCAAGCTGATCAGCCGTGGGCAAGCCGAGTAACCAACCGGAGGCTCGGTTTTTCCATCTGTAAAATGGACACAGTAAAACCTACTTCAGGGGCTCCTGCCAAGCTGAAGCGCACGGAGCAGGCCCATGCCTACGGGGTACTGGTTACTGGTCTCTATTATCTGACAGAGGAGCACAGAGCAGACGATAGGTCTCCTGGGCTGTTCTGATACACCCCCGGCAGCACCTGGGGGTGTGTACTGCTTGTTGCCTATGAGAGAATTCTTCACCAGCGGGGTGCGCGGGAAGCCTCTGATGGTGATGCCTCTGGGGTGAATCGACCACGTGGCCTCGGTCCCGCCCCTAGGAGGTGTTGTCCCCCAAGGACCCCCACGCTCTCCCCTCCCCAGCTCTCTCTGCCCCAGCAGCACCGGGCCTGGCCCCCCCAGGGCCTCTGCATCTTTCACTTCCTCTGGGACAAGGCTGACGTCTACCTGGGCTCCTGAGCCCGGGAGAAGAGTGGAGATGAAGAAAGCCCCCCACCCTCTTGTGTTCCTGGAAACAGCCTCCTGCAAAGAAGTCCCTTCTCCACAGGACTTGGATAAGACTCTCAGGTGATCCCCGTGTGTACCAGACACAGCCCCCAAATCCCCACGCCGTGTCTCCTAAGTGAGAAGTGGAGCATCTGTCTGAGCCCCGGGGCAGCCAGTTCCTGCCCGGCTGACGGCTGGGACCCTCGTCGCAAAAACCCCGGCTCTCCCGTCAGCCCATCCCACCCATGGCGTGTCCGCCCCTCCCTGCCGGGGTCCGGGGCGGAGCGGCGCCGCTCTGATCCTGGGATCGGGCCTCCCGCTCCTGCGGTGGCCGGCTTAGAGCGCCCGCCTTCCCGGCTGGGGCTCTGCCCCGGACATCTGCCCGGACACGCTTCCCTCCACAATTCAGGCCTCGGCTCACAGGCCGCGGCCTCCCTTACACCGACTCCGGCACCCCACCCCGTCCTGTGTGCCTGCTGACCCCAGGAGATGTGGTCAAACGCCCCTCCCCCAGGGCCTGGGGCCCGCCCGCCCCGCAGGGAGCCACACTCACAGAGCTCACACTTCAGGCCGAAGCTCCTTCCTATCTTGTTGATCCTCACCATCGGGGTGTCCCCAATTTTCTTCAGGATGTCTGGCAAGATCTTGGGAGATTTTGCCCTAAAACAGAAGAGTCCACGATGACTCAGAAAAACAAAACGGTACCAGCCT
Source organism: Kogia breviceps (assembly GCF_026419965.1). Taxonomy (NCBI): domain Eukaryota; kingdom Metazoa; phylum Chordata; class Mammalia; order Artiodactyla; family Physeteridae; genus Kogia; species Kogia breviceps. The sequence continues at coordinate 146,954,328 of NC_081314.1, forward strand.
TGGCAGTCCAGCACGTTCTTTTAACTCAATCAAGAAGTAAATCCAAGAATCGCCTTTCGTGAGGATCTGGGTGGCAAGTACACACATCTACACTTGGTAAAAGGTCACACACACATGCACGGGCAAGTACACCTCAAAACCGATGAAAACGAATGCGATTCAGTGAACAGCTGCACCAACGTTTCCGGGGTTTGAAAACGCACTGTGGTAACAGACGGTACCGGCGGGCAGCTGGGCAAGAACGTCCCCACCACCTCTCTGTGCGATTTTTGCAACTTCATTTGCGTGTTGTTTCCAAATAAAAAAGTTAAAACAAACACACACTGACTTCAAAACAACATCACGTCCTGGTCCACCTTTTTAGGTTTTTTTTTGGCATATGAGATCCAACCCGCGCCCGCTGCATTGGAAGGCGGAGTCATAGCCACTGGACCACCAGGGACGTCCCGATCTGTTAGGTTTTTGATCTTCAATTCATCTCCTCTCTCAGCACCTGCCTCCTGGGATACCTCCCTTCCTTTTCTTCGATGAAAAAACTGGTGGGGACCCCTGGACAGAGACGCCCTCAGAAAGTCTGGCCACCGGGCAGAGACAGTGCCCGCAAAGAGCCCACGCAGGCCCCTGGCGTCACTCAGAGGGTCTGGCACAGGTGGCAGGGAGCCTGATCCTCAGACCAAGGAACAAAGGCCTCTGGCTGGTCACCTCTTGTCTTTGGGGCTAAAGGTCAGGCGAACTCCCAGGTGGGCCTCCGGGCTCAGAACGGGATTCGCTTCTCACGGGCCAACTGTCCCCCTTCACATTCGAGTGACTGGCCCCCTCCCAGTGGTCCTTCCAGCTGAGACACCGGTGACAGGTGACGGGAAGGTGTGGGGTAGCCCAGCCGCTGCTCAGCTGTGTGCGCGCCGTGATACCCGCGTTTCCCGAGTGGCCCCCACGATGCTGCCTCCATCCTCACCCTCGGGAACCAACTGTTCACCCCGCGATACGCAAAACTGACGTGAGTTCCAAGAGACTCGGTGGCTTCCTACACCCTGGATCTCTCGGGTGCCACCCCCACGGCTCTCACGCTTTCGTGAGCCGCGGTCCCCACTGCAGGGACCCATTAACCATGTAGATCCCTCTCCGCTCTCAAGGTGGTGACCCAGCTCCCCGGGAATGCTGCCTTTCCAACCCCAGGGCCCAGACAGGCGGCAACACGGCCTGGCTGGAGCCCAACTGCACCCTGCGAGGTGTCACGGACGCCCCGAGTCACCCAGAGGCAGGTTTGGCCGAGAGAGGTGCGGAAGTCAGGGTGAGGGGAGAGCCCGGGCGGGGGCAAAGGGCTCCTGACCCCAGACTTGGAGGGAGACCAAGCTCTAGGGGCGACCTCGGGGTTGACTTACTAACTAGTCAAAGCCAAGGCAGGAGGGGTGGACACCTGGGAAGGACTGCAGGGCCGCTGAGTCGTCCACCCCCAGCAGAGGTTGTGGCGGCCTGAGAAGGGGGAGGCCAGGCCCGCCGCCCCGCCCCTGCGGAGACCTCGGGCTTCCTGACTTAGCACCAGGCCGTGGGGGGCCAGAAAGTCACCTGGGAAGCCTGGCTGAGGTGATCGGGGCCGGGGCCTGGGGAGGGAATTTAACCCGTTATCTCAGCTGCTTTCCCTGTGACAGCCCAGGAGGCTTCCGGGAGCGGAGCCCTGTAGCCCCCTGGTACAACCTGAAACCCCTCGCCTGGCAGGGCGCCTGACTCTGCGGCCCCCCCGCAGCCCCTCCCCTCCCTTTGCTGTTCCCACCCCGCTCCTCGTTCTAAGCCCACTCTACCTGGGAACCGCCGGGAACCCCTTCCCCGGATACCCACAGGGCTGGCACCTCCTGCCCATCCAGGTGCCGGCTCTGAGGTCTCCCCAGGCCGCCCGGCCACGTCACCTGTCTCATCACCCCTGTGCTCTCACCACCGGGATCGTCTAGGCCGCCTCGTCCAGGGACCCGGGTCCGGTGTCCCGACAGCGGGTGAGCCCCAGAGCCTCAGGCCCGAGCCCAGCTTCTCGTAACCGGGACTGGGACAAGCGGTTTCAGGAAGGGGCAGCAACCCCACCAGGGCGTTCTAAGAGGGTTAGGCCACCACGTGAAGTGCAGGGGTGATGCTAGGTTGCAGCCTGGATAGGATGGTGTCCCAGCCACCCCAGGCCCAGTGAGAAGCTCGCGGAGCCATTTCACCCCCGGCTCTGCTTTGCTCTGGAAGCAGGGGCTCATATGCCCTATGGCCGGCGGCCACCTTGGCCTCCTGAGCTCCCAGAATCGAGGTATGTTTAACACTGGGCGCTTCTGGGTTTGTAAATGTTACTTTGGTCCATTGGCCCCGGTGAGGAGAGCACCCCCTCCCCCTCCCCAGTTCTGAATCGAAAATCAATAATCATAAATGTTGGTACAGCAGTGTAGGAGGAGTAAGAACCAAACATCCAAAAGGCATGCGCTTCTGACTCATCCGTTGTACTTCTGGGAGATAACACTAAGGAAATAAACACAATCCTAAGATTTAGTGAACTTGGCTTGAGCTTCATGATGGGTCAGGGAATTTTGCCTTTTTTTTTTTTTCCTTTCCCGCTGATTGATCTCCTGCACCTAGAACAGGGCACACATATAGCAGGTGCTGTGACTAAGTGAATTGCATTTTCCACTGCAGTTATTCATAATGAGATACTGCAGACACATGAATACCCAAGAGAAGGCTTAAAGTCGTGGTTTATTTATCCCACAGTCTCAGTCCAACCACAAAGACCCCACTACAGAAAAATATTTCGCTGCCTGGAGTGAAGCAGAGAAGGCCACGCAAGATCCTAATTATAAGCAGCCAGACGGATCTGGATCCGAAACCTCCCCTCTACCTGTCACTCGGAGCCTGGGACCTGGGCACATCCCTTTATCTGCTGAGCATCCGCTCTTGCGAGGCACTGAACTAGGTGCTGCATTACAGCACAAACGAGCTTGGCCTCTCTGAGCCCTGGGGGACTCAGCTGTAAAATACCTCCCACCCCAGCTCACCACCCATCCAGAGTGACTGCAAGGGACGGGGGTGGTGGGCTGGTGGTTCACACCCCAGCTCCCTGTGGCTACCTGGCTTCAGGTAACCAACTCCTCCCCCCACCTTATGACCATAAAGGGGACTGACTCACAGAGCAGTGTGGTGATGTGGAGAGTTGGTGACGGGCCTGCCCGGCTGCCAGGAGCACCTGCTCGGGGCATCGGGACGGATCCACAGGACCTCCTTGTCCTCCGTGTCTCCCGGAGGCTCCTTCTCCAGGCTCCCTTTCCCCAGGGCTGCCCCTGAGAGGTGGTGGGGGCAGCCTGCAGACCTCTCTTCTGCTTGGGGTGTCTCAGAAGGCATGGTGGGATCTGTCCAAGGCAGGGGGAGAGACGCCGTCAGTTCGGGCCGTTTCCAAACACCTGCGGAAGAGCCGACTTCTCTGTTGCCTGCCCTGGGAATCCCGCTCGCCCGGCCCCCTCGGGGTGTGGAGCTCCATCCACTCAAGTAGCTCAGCAGCAAAAAGCATAACTACGCAGGCGCCAGCTGCCGTGGACCACAGCTGGACAGATTCTCAAATGGTTAATAAGCATACGACTACCGTGTGACCCAGCAATTCCACCTCTACGCATGTAGCCAAAAAAAATGGAAACGTACAGTGTTTGCCCACCACATTCATTACGGCACTATTCACAATAGCAAAAACCTGGAAACAAACCAAGTGTCTGTCAGCGGATGAATGTATAAACAAAACGTGGTTTACCCACACAGTGCAATGGTATTTGGCCATGAAAGAAGAATGAAGTTTTAAAATCTTCTCAACATGTGAGCGCATGCACACACACACAGACACACACACACACAGCAACTATGTAGAGATGATGAATGTTATCCATCTTGATAGCTTGACTGTGGTGTCTTTTCATAATGTATACATAAATCAAAACATCAAGTTGTACACCTTAAATATATATGATTTTTATATATCAAAGATATCTCAGAAAAGTTGTTTTAAAAAGACTACATTTAGGGACTCCCCTGGTGGTCCAGGGGTAAAGACTCTGCGCTTCCAATGCAGGGGGCCCAGGTTCGATACCTGGGTCAGGGATCTAGATCCCGCTGCAACTAAAGGTCCTGCATGCTGCAACTAAGACCCGGAGCAGCCAAATAAATACATATATATACGTTTCAAAAGACTACATTTACATGATGGAAATAACAAGAGGAAGATGAAGATGATAATAAATATATTTTTACCCCCCCCAAAAAGGAATGAAACATTCTGCTAAGTCAAATAAGCCAGACAAAGAAGAATATTGCATGACTCTACCTATATGAGGTACCTAGAATAGGCAAATCAGAGAGACATGAAGCGGAACAGAGATTCCCGGGGGCAGGGGCAGGGGAGTCACTGTTTAATGGGTACAGAGTTATGATGAAAACGTCTGGGGTACAGATGATAGCAATGGTTGCACGACATTGTGAATGTGTGTATTGTTACTGAATTTTACACGTATGAATGGTTAAAATAAACAGTATATTACGTGTATTTTATCAAATTTTTAAAGTCTCACGGAACCTTAAAATAGATGACAAAAAAAAAAAAAAAGAAAGAAAGGAAGGAAGGAAAGGGAATGGGCACACACTCAAAGAAGGGGCTGCAGCCCTGCCTGGCTCCTTCTGGTGACAAGGAGCGGACATGCACCTCGCATCTTCAGAAACCAGGACCGAACTCAGCCGCTCGGCTGCCTCCCTGTGACCTCCCACACGGAACAGAGGACCGTCCACGGCCGGCGCGGAGCCATCACCCACCAGGCTGATGCCCGAACACTCACCACGGCTCCAACTCCGTAAGGAGCAGTGAAAACTAAAGAAAACTAAATGCAATGAGGTCTCTTGGATGGAATCCCAGAACAGAAAAGGGTATTAGGGGAAACTAAGGAAATCTGAGTAAGTAGGGACTTTAGTTAATCATAATGTTCATCAACTGTAAAAACGGTAAGATGGTAATAACAGGGAGAACCGCGAGTGTGAGGGGGGAGGTGCGTGAGAACTCTGCTCTCTTCTCAATTTTTCTGTAAATCGAAAGCTCCTCCCAACCCCAAGTCTCTGGAGCCCTGTGCGTTTGGAAGGTCCCTGCGAGGAGCTCAAGGCAGGGGATGTGGCTCGGGGCGACCTCTGCGTGCAGCCCTCACCACCCTTCCGGGGAGCTGGAGGGACCCCAGCCCCCAGCCTTGCCCCTCTGCTCCCCAGGACATTTCGGCAGGCAGTTTGCTGTGAAAAGGTCGGGTGGCCCAGGCAGAAGTGGGCTGAAGGTGCAAAGGGCCCCACACTTGGAGGTGCACGTGGAGGCTCGTGGAACCGCTGGATTTCTCCTCGGGAGCGGCCCCATCCGGGTACCGCTGCCATCAGCAAGGGCAGAGGCCGCCCCAGCTGGTTCCCTGCCTCCCAGCGCAGGGCCAGGTGCAGACCAGCGCCCAGCAGGTCGCCCCAGATGCCCAGACCGGAGCCTGCGCGCACGGGAAGCGGAGACCCCCACCCTTGGCAATCACATCCGTTTCAAATCCACGAGGGCCGCGGCGCACGGCTTTCCGGGAGAAACCAGCCTCCCAGCCGATCTGCCCCCAAACGTGCCCAAAGCAGAGGTTCCTTCAAGTCTTTGGATCAGCAAGTACTTTTTCAGGCGTTCAGTTCCCCTCGTGAAACCACGCAGGGACGTCCCCGCGTCCTTCTTCCACCTTTCAAAACGCCCCCGAGGTAAGCGCAACACTGCCTTCGCTCCGCGGTGCGCCCGCGGATAGGTGGTTCTTCCGTCGTGCAGAAGCGCCTCTGTCGTAGACCTCTCTCCCCATCAGAGGCCGACAGGCCGGCAGCCCCCTGGCCAGGACACCCCGCAGACCGGCCCGGAAGACGCAGGCAGCCCTGCGCCTCCTATGTGGCGACTTGCCTCACCTGTAGAGACCTCCCGAAAGGTAAGGGGCTGCTGGGAACTCAAATCGAGACCGACAGAGCCTCCGTAGAACCCACAGGCACTCGGCGGGACCCTCGCTGGGCGACCCGGGTTCGAACCCGCGGATTCAGTCCAGCGCAGCCCGTCTCAGCTCCTGGCGGGCACAGCTCCCCGCGGGCACAGCGCCCTGCGCGCCGACGCACGTGCGCGCTGGGAAGGCGGGCTCCCAAGGCGCGGTCCTGGCTGGCTCCTGCCGCACCTCAAACCACAAGACCCTCCTGGGGTCACGCCCCCCCGTGCCCCCCAGCACCCTGCACGCGCGCACCAGTCGCCCCAAGGGAGCCAGTTAGGGCCAAGGGTGCGGGAGGTAGTAAACTCCCGTTTCAAAGGGAGACTTCTCAGGCGGGAAATTGAGACCCTACAGAGGATCTGGAGACCGCCCGGTCACCCGACCTTTGGGGGGGGGCTTTGGGGGATACCATTTGGGATAAACACCCCCAGGTAACTCTTGGGAGGCTAAGTTTTGCGCTCCCGCTTCTTCCCCACTACCCCTCCCCATTCTACAGCTCAGCCATCCGCCTTGCCTAGGGCTCGAAATGGGGGGTCTCAGGGCACCCTCCCCCATCCCCTTAGTACGTGCTGGAGGCAAGGCCCTGTTTGCCCTACGCGCCCTGCGCTCCCTCCCACCGCTGGCAGCCACCTCCCGTGCAGCCTACGCAACTACATCAATATTTTACACCCCACCCCACCCCCACTCCACAGAACTGGCAGAAAAGAGCAATTTTCGAGACAACCATTTCCCATCCAAAATGCAGCGAAAAATCAATGATGGCACCATTAGAGCGCATCTTCCGAAAGTCTCAGCTCGACGCCCCCGGGCTCGCGCCCCCTGCCGTCCCCTCCGCAGCCGCAGGAGTTGGAGTGGAGGCCCTGGGCCACGTTGGCGCGGAACCCCCAGCTTCAGGATAGTCTGGACTCGCGATAAGGGGAGGGTCCGGGACGCGGGGGGCGCGGGGCCGGCTCCGCGGCTGGCAGATATAGATGATGCAACGCCGGCCCAGCGGCTGCCGAGGCGGGGACCCCGTCCCAGACCCCGGCCAGATCCCTCCGCCTAGGGGTGGAGCGAGTCACGGTCCGGTAAGTACTCACCTGGACCGAGACCGGGAAAAAGCGGCGGGCTGGGCGCGTCCGGGAGCGGCGAGTGGTGACCCGGAAAGCGCGACCCCGGGGCTGGGTGGCACCCCGGGAACCGGGCGGCCAGAGTGGAAGGAAGGCGATTGGCCGAGAAGAGGGGGTGGGGGCCTGCTTCCGGCCAATCCCGAGTTGCGGATCGCGGGGCCACCACCTCTCTCGTACCCGCCTCTCGCCACGCCCATCCGCCACGCCCCCAACCCTCCCCCTCTGGCGCACCTTGGGTGAAGACCCCACCCCCATCACCTACTCTCTTGACGCAGCCTTGGCCCGGTGGCCTCTGTCCCCTCTTCTCCCCTCACTCCCGGGACCCCCGTACGCTCCGCCTACCCCTACCCTCTCCCCAACCCCCGCCCCGGGACCCCAATCAGAACCGCGCATCCAGGGGTGTGCGAACACCGTACCCAATGTCCCGATTCTGTTTTACTTGGGTAAATTCTTGCTCTGCGGGAGTGTAATAAATGAATATTGATTTGCGGCCCGGAGAGAGAAAGGACTTGGAAGGCCCCGAGGATGAGCCTCAGCACGCATCCGGCCCGCTGGGTCCCCTCACGCAGGCCCCGGTCCCGCGACCACCGGACACGGTTCTCTCTGGTCGCGGGACCCCAGGGGGCTGAAAGCTGCGGGCGGACCCAGCGCGCAGACTGTAGGCGCTCTGCACCTGGCCTTCGGATCCACCTCGGCGGGTTTGTCCCGACTTATTCCCTGCCCCTCACGGTCCAAGGGCCCAGCATACACAGTGCTTGGCCGGCCGAGCCCCGCTGTCTGCCCGGCCCGGTGACCGCTCCCATCAGGGAGGGAACCTGAGCGCACGTGGACATGGCCAGAAGCCACAAAGCCGCTGCGAGCCGGGCTGCCGGCAGGCTCTCACCAGTCACGGGCGCCAAAGGCTGACGGCCAGGACGGCCCTGGTCGCTGGGAAGGCCACCGCTAATAACAATATTCCAGACAGGGTGCTCTCGACTTTTAAAGAGCCTGCCTGCCTCTTGAGGTTCTGAGCTGCATGGAGAATCCCTGACCCTTGAGTTTCTTCTGCCCTGTAGTGACTAGGTGAAAGGCGGAGCCGCCAGGCTTGGGCAGACATACAGGATGGAGTTACCTGGCCCAGCACCCAACTGTTTAGTGCGCTGGCCACGTGCCCGCATAGCTCCCAGCGCTGCGTGGGAAACAGCAAGCTCAGACAAACGGCCTCTGTGCCTGTGGGGTTGCTGTCCTAGGGGAGGGGGCTCAACAGACATCACTTCCTAGAAAAACCTCCACTAGTGAGACTCATAATAAGGAATGATACAGCAGGGAATGGAGAGACAGGCGTGGGAGAGTCCTAGATCAGGTGGTCAGAAGTCTCTGTGGACAGGTGACCCTTGAGCAAAGAGCTTAGGAGCCACATCTTGTCCTGGAGAAGGATGTCCCCGGTTGAACTTAGCCAGTGCAAAGGCCTGGGCCACGAAGAAGGCAGGGTGTCCGGGGAAGCAGGGAAGGTCACTGTGGCTGGAACGGAAGCAGGTGCGGAGGGGAGGCGGAGTCCAGGCCAGGATCCGGACTTTAGCCTCAATGACCTGGGGTGCTTGGGAGGGTTTCCAGTGGGGAGTTTTTTTTTTGTTGTTGTTGTTTTTTTGCGGTACGCGGGCCCCTCACTGTTGTGGCCTCTCCCGTTGCGGAGCACAGGCTCCGGACGCGCAGGCTCAGCAGCCATGGCTCACGGGCCCAGCCGCTCCGCGGCACGTGGGATCTTCCCGGACCGGGGCACGAACCCGCGTCCCCTGCCTCGGCGGGCGGATTCTCAACCGCTGCGCCACCAGGGGAGCCCCAGTGGGGAGTTTTTGATTATGCTCCAAATTATTTATCTTGGCATCATTTCAGACTGCCACAAAAGTGGCAGGCATAGTGTAAGAATTTCCGGATACTCAAAGATGCCCGGATGTGAAGCTTTTACTAACCCCCGAATCTCTGAGTGTGATCTGACTTGGAAATAGGGTCTTTGAGGATATAGTCAACTTAAGATGAGGTCATAGTGAATAAAGAGGGGCGCTCTAAAGCCAATATGACTGGTGTCCTTATAAGAGGGAAATTTGGACACAGACCCACAGAGGGGAGACGGCCATGTGAAGACAGAGGCAGAGACTGGAGTCATTCGGGCACAAGACAAGAACACAGGCGACCAGCAGGAGCTGGAGAGGCAGGAATGACCCCCCGCCAGAGCCCTCAGAGGGAGCAAGGCCCTGCGACACCTCGATTGTGGACTTCTGGCCTCCAGAGCTGTGAGAGACAATGAATTTGTGTTGTTTTAAAAGGCAAGCATACAAATTTTTAAAAACTTTTTGATGTGATTTCAGAATGTCAGAAAAGTGGCAAAAATAGTATAAAGAATTTCCAGGTGCCCTTCATCCAGATTTCCCAAATGTTAAATTTTTATTATGTTTGCTTTACACTTCTCTCTCTGTGTGTCTCTCTCTTAGATTCTTACATATAAAATATGTATCTAAGTCTCTGTCATCAATTTATCTACCATCTATCTGTTTTTTCTGAATGGTTGAGAGTAAGTTGGAGATAGTGTCCCTTTACCCCCAACTACTTCAGTGTGCATTTCCCAGAAACAAAGAATTGCTTCCTATGACCGTAATTCAACTGTCAAAATCAAGAAGTTAAAGCTAAAACTGCTTTTAAAAAATTAAATACTTTATAAAACAAACAAAAAGTTAACGTTGATACAAAACTATGATCTAACCAACAGAGCTTCCTTGGTTTGCCAAAATCATTCCAACAGTGTCCTGCATAGCCAGTCCCTGACCATATGCCACATTCACTGGCTGAGTCTCCTTAGCTATTCTTTGTATTACGACGTTGATATTTTTTCTTCCTTCTTTCCTTCCTCCCTCCCTCCCCCACCTTTTTTTTTTTGTCTTTCGGCTGTGCTGTGCAGCTTGCGGGATCTTAGTTCCCTGACCAGGGACTGAACAGTGAAAGCGTGGAGTCCTAACTACTGGACTGCCAGGGGATCCTCACGACACTGACATCTTTGAAGTGTACAAGCCAGGGATTTTGTAGAATGTCCTTGGTTTGGTCTAATTTCACCCAGGGGATGCACTCTGGATGGAGACCACAGGAGCGGTGCTGAGTCAGTGTCTGTGATCTGACAGGGGCACCTGCTGTCGGAGTGTCCCATCACTGGCAAGGTTAACTTTGCCCGCTTGCTTGCTCCACTGTAAAGTTACCATTTTCACTCTTGCAATTAGTAAGCATCTTATGGGGAGATTTTTTTTTTTTTTTTGCGGTAGGCGGGCCTCTCACTGTTGTGGCCTCTCCCGTCGCGGAGGACAGGCTCCGGACGCGCAGGCTCAGCGCCCATGGCTCACGGGGCCAGCCGCTCCGCGGCACGTGGGATCCTCCCAGACCGGGGCTCGAACCCGTGTCCCCTGCATCGGCAGGCGGACTCTCAACCACTGCGCCACCAGGGAAGCCCTGGGGAGATGCTTTGAAACTATGTAAGTACCCTGTGACTTGTCAAATCTCATCCTCTAATTATAGCTTCCATTGATGATTTCCGTCTGAGTCAATTTTGATGAAAATGGTTGCCCAGGGATGGTTTTCTAATTCTGTCATTCCTTCTACATTTACTATTTGGCATTCCACTATACGAGTTTTTCTTCTCCCCAACTCATGCATTCATTCATTTATTTACACCAGTGTGGATTCATAGATTCCTGTTTTTAAAAAAACCATACGTTTTACCATTGAAAGTGCACACACCAATGGGTTTTTGCACACAGCACTGATATTTAGTATTCAGAGTTGTGCAACCGTCACACAATTTTAACATTCGTGTCACTCCAAAAAGAAACCCTGTACGCTTTAGCAGCCATACCGCCATCAATGCAGCAGCCATAGGTAAACCACTACTTGTAATGTTTTTATTTATATAAGGAAAATTCATGGATTCTAGCCATATTATATAGGTTATAATCTTTCACTAGCATTTTTTGATGGAAAATAGTCCCAGATCAAGAATCAAGCTGGATCTTGTTGTTACCTGAAAACAGGGTTTGCCTCTTGGTGGGTGTCAAGCCAAGAGACAAAACCAAGCCAAAGAGTGGGAGAAGGAAGGATGTATTATTTGCAGCAAGTAAGGAGAACACCGGGGATCCTTCCCGAAGCACTGTCTCCCCGAACAGCAAAACTGGGTAAGTTTTAAGCTACGGGCACATGCATATTCATGAGGGGCTTGGGTGGTGTATGCATGTTCATGAGGGGGCTTGAACAGAGGAGAATTCAGCATAGAATTGGGGCCAAGGTTGACAGAATCCAATCTTAAGTTGATTGAAGCGAGGAGGGTCAACATCATTATCCCATCCTGTACCTCGCGGGGGTCTCAGTTCCTGCAGAACTCAAAGACTGTATCAGATTGTGATGCACATTCCTTGAGGAGGAACTAGGACTCAGTTTTACCAATGTACTATTGTTTCTTTCTTTAAAAAAAAAATTAATTAATTAATCTATTTTTGGCTGCATTGGGTCTTCGTTGCTTCGTGTGGGCTTTCTCTAGTTGCAGCGAGCAGAGGCTACTCTTTGCTGCGCGGGCTTCTCATTGCAGTGGCTTCTCTTGTTGCGGAGCATGGGCTCTAGGCGCGTGGGCTCAGTAGTTGTGGCTTGCAGGCTCTAGAGCACAGTGTCAGTAGTTGTGGCGCACGGGCTTAGTTGCTCTGCAGCATGTGGGATCTTCCCAGACCAGGGCTCGAACCCACATCCCCTGCATTGGCAGGTGGATTCTTAACCACTGTGCCACCAGGGAAGTCCTGAACTATTGTTTCTTTACTGCTTTTCCTGTGTTCCTGCATTCCCTCACTTCCCCAAAGATCATTAATTACTGAGACCTGTTTAAGGGCAAGCACCATGGCCAAGCTTAGATCACAAAGTGGCTTAGGGGACTTCTTGGGTGGCACAGTGGTTGAGAATCTGCCTGCTAATGCAGGAGACACGGGTTCGATCCCTGGTCCGGGAAGATTACATGTGCCATGGAGCAACTAAGCCTGTGTGCCACAACTACTGAGCCTGCACTCTAGAGCCTGTGAGCCACAACTACTGAGCCTGCACTCTAGAGCCTGCGAGCCACAACTACTGAGCCTGTACACCACAACTACTGAAGCCCGTGTGCCCCAGAGCCTGCGCACTGCAACTACCGAGCCCACGTGCCGCAACTACTGAAGCCCGAGCACCTAGAGCCCGCACTCCGCAACAAGAAAAGCCACCACTATGAGAAGTCTGCGCACAGCAATGAAGAGTAGTCCCTGCTCGCCACAACTCGAGAAAGCCCATGCGCAGCAATGAAGACCCAATGCAGTCAAAAAATAAATAAATAAAATACAAGTTTAAAACAAAAACAAAAATAAACAAACAGAAAAAACCAAAGTGGCTTAGGCCAAAAATGGCTTCTCTTGTGCTGAGAAGGCCATGCCTGGTTCTCTTTCTCCAGGGACCCCCTACCCTGTCTGCTTGTACAATGGGTCCTTGGTATGGGCTGAACTGTGACCTCCCCAAATTCATATGTCAAGCGCCACCCCCCAACACACACCTAAGAATGTAACTATATTTGTGGATAAAGTCTTTGAAGAGGTGATTAAGTGAAAAAGAGGCCTTCAGGATAACTGAGACGCCTTGACCAAACCTTGGTCAGGCTCCTCTGAGCCCTCTTCTCCAGTAGCATCCCCCCAAAACACACCTTGTCTTGGGCCCACCTAGGCCAGTTTTAGCAGGCATCCTGCTAAGTCAGTTTAGAGAGACTGGCCCACCCCATATCTGATCACCCTTGACATCCGATCAAGGTTCCCCCTCCTTTGTTGTATAAGTCCCTGGCCTGCCTTTAGCAAGAACTCTACAAGGTCTGTTTATCAAGAATCTCCCCGCCTTAGGGCTTCCCTGGAGGAGCAGCGGTTATCCCTGGTCCTGGAAGATCCCACGTGCCGTGGAACAACTAAGCATGTGCGCCACAACTACTGAGCCTGCGTGCTGCAACTACTGAAGCCCGTGTGCCTAGAGCCCATGCTTTGCAACGAGAAGCCACTGCAATGAGAAGCCCGCACACTGCAACGAAGAGTAGCCCCTGCTCGCCACAACTAGAGAATGCCCCGTGCGCAGCAACGAAGACCCAACGCAGCCAAAAATAAATTAAAAAAAAAAAAAAGAATCTCCCTGCCTTGATGTCTCCTATTAGTTTTCCATCCACTGAGCCCTCACTCTGCTCCTTGGCTGCAAATCCCCGGCTCCCTCCTTGTACTTGGAGTTGAGCCCCGTCTCTCTCTCCTATTGCAATAGTCTCAAATAACGTCTTCTTTACCTTTTTAACAAGTGTCAGAATAATTTTCTTTAACAAGAGTAGGGGCTTGGCTTAAACAACAAACATTTATTTCTCATAGTTCTGGAGACTAGAAGCGCAAGATCAAGGCACCAGCCTGGTGAGGCCTCTTCCTGGCTTCGTAGACGTTGGGGGAAGGAGCAGGGGACAAGCTCACTTGTGTCTCTTCTTATAAGGGCACTAACCCCATCACGAGGGCTCCACCTTCACAACCTCATCACCTCCCAAAGGCCCCACCTCCAAATACCATCACATGGGGTTTTGGTTGGGGGATGGGGGCACAAATATTCAGTCCATAGCAGGATGGAACCCAATCTAACTGGTGTCCTTATAAGATGGGGAAGAGACACCAGGGATATACTCACACAGAGGGGAGACCGTGTGAGAACACGGGGAGAAAGAGGTCATCTACAAACCAAGGAGAGAGAAACCAATCTTGTGACAACCTGATCTTGGACTTCCCAAAACTGTGAAAAAATGTCTGTTGTGGAGGAGTTTTCTGTCCCTGCACCCAAGGTCCCTAGGGGCCAGCAAAAGGGCTTGCAGCTCAGAAAGAGGCAGATGGCTGGCTGGCCCCTCCAGTTACAGGGCAGCAGGAGGAAACGGTTCCCATCCACAGGGTGACAAAGCAAACGCAGGAGAAGAGCTAATGGTAGAAGCATTACACAACAATGTAAATCAACTATACTCCAATAACATTGGAGTCTCTTTCCACCCCCAGTTCCAGGTCTCAGAGACGATTCATTTGGCCATTTTCATTTTATTTTTTTAATTTATGGCTGCATTGGGTCTTCATTGCTGTGTGGGGGCTTTCTCTAGTTGTGGCGAGCGGGGGCTACTCTTCGTTGCAGCACACGGGCTTCTCATTGCGGTGGCTTCTCTCGTTGTGGAGCACGGGCTCTAGGTGTGTGGGCTTCGGTAGTTGTGGCACACGGGCTCAGCTGTTGTAGCTCGCAGGTTCTAGAGCACAGGCGCATGGGCTTAGTTGCTCCGTGGCATGTGGGATCTTCCTGGACCAGGGCATGAACCCAAGTCCCCTCAATTGGTAGGCGGAATCTTAACCACTGCGCCACCAGGGAAGCCCTGGCCATTTTTAAAATGGTATTTATCGCCATAATGTGGATGATATCCTGTATTTCTTTTTCTTATTTATGAACTTTAGGCCATATCTATTTTAACAATAAAAATAAATGCTTTTTCTTCTGCCAATAACTTTTAATATTTGCAAGTTTTATTGATACAATTTACATACCATACAATTCACTCATTTAAACTGTACAACAACTCAATGGCTTTTCGTGTATCCACAGAGGTGTGTAGCCAGCACCACACACTCAATTTCAGAGCATTCTCTTCACCATAGAGAGAAACCCCAACCCCTCAGCCACCACCCCCACCAATCCTTCCACACACACACACCCCAGGGTTTGTCCCAGGCCACTACTAACCTGCTTTCTGTCTCTCGAGATTTGCCTACTCTGGACATTTCATATAGATGGAATCATATAGCTTGTGGTCACTTGTGACTGGCTTCCTTCTCACAGCATGCTTTTCACGGCTCACCCATGTTGTCACATGTAGCAGTACTTTTCATTGTCCAATAAAATGCTGTCATATGGCTCTACAATGTTTTATTTCCCTATTCATCAGTTGATGGACATTTATATGCTTTCCACCTTTTGGTGATTATGCTTAATGTTTCTATGAATACTCGTGTACAACTTTTTGTATGGATACGTGTTTTCATTTCTCTTGGATGTATACCTAAAAATAGAGTTGCTCAGTCATATGATAATTCTATGTTTAACCTTTTGAGAAATTGCCAAGCTGTTTTCCACACCATGTTACACTCCCACCTGCAATGTAGGAGGGTTCCAATTTGTTCACCCACTCACCACCCCTTACCATCATTCCTTGATTTGATCCTAGCCATCCCAGGGGGTGTGAAGTGCTATCTGATTGTGGTTTTGATTTGCGTTTTCCTAAGGACAAGTGATGTTGAGCATTTTTCATGTGCTTGTTGGTCATTTGTATATCTTCTTTGGAAAATGTCTATTCAGATCCTTTGCCCATTCTTACCTGGGTTGTCTTTTTGTTGCTGAGTTGGGAGAACTCTTTTTATAGTCTGGATACTGGACTTTTTATCAGATATATAATTTACAGATATGTTCTCCCATTCTGTGAGGCCTATTTTTCACTTTCTTGACAGTGTCTTTCAATGCACAAAAGTGTTCAGCTTTGATGAACTCCAGTTTATCTATTTTTTCTCCTTTTATAACTTGCACTTTTGCTGTCATACCTAAGAAACCACTGCCTAATCCAAGCTCGTGGAGATTTACCATGTTGAGTTTTATGGGTTTATATTTAGAGTTCTGATCTACTTTGAGTTCATTTTTTGCATATGGTGTGAGGTAAGAATCCAACTTCATTCTTTTCCATGTGGATAACTTGTTGTCCCAGCACCATTTGTTAAAGAGATAGTTCTTTCCCCATTGACTGGTCTTGACACTCTTGTCAAAAGCAATTGACCACAGATGTTAGGGTTTACTTATGAACCCCCAATTCTAAATATTTCATTGATCTATACATCAATCCTTATGCCAGTACCACACCATTTTCATTACTGTAACTTTGTACTAACTTTTGAAGTCAGGAAGTGCAAGTCTTCCAACTTTGTTCTTCTTTTTCAAGATTGCCTTGGCTATTTGGATTTCCTTGCAATTCCATAAAATTTTAGGATCAGCTTTTCCATTTGCACAAAGAGGCTGTTAGGATTGTGAGAGGGACTGAACTGAATCTGTAGACTGTTTTGGGCGAGTACTGCCATCTTAACAATGTCAAACCTTCCAATCTGTGAAAAAAAGATAACTTTCCACTTTTAGTTTTTCTTTCATTTCTTTGCAATTTTTTTTTGTAATTTGCAGTGTACAAATCTGGCACTTCCTTGATTAAATTTATTCCTAAGTATTTTATTGTTTTTGATTTGGGGAATAAATTTTCTAGCCCATGAATGAACATGGGAGGTCTATTTATTTAGCTCCGCTCTAGTTTTCCCAACAATGTTTTGTCAATTTCAGAGTATGTTTCATACTTAGTAACTGCTTTATGAAATTATTATTTTAAAACTTATTTTATTTTGTTTTATTTTATTTATTTATTTTTTGCGGTTCGCAGGCCTCTCACGGTCGTGGCCTCTCCCGTTGCGAAGCACGGGCTCCGGACGCGCAGGCTCAGCGGCCGTGGCTCACGGGCCCAGCTGTTCCACGGCATGTGGGATCTTCCCAGTCCGGGACACGAACCCGTGTCCCCTGCATCAGCAGGCGGACTCTCAACCACTGCGCCACCAGGGAAGCCCTATTTTTTATTTAAAAAAAAATTTTATTGGAGTATAGTTGATTTACATTGTTGTGTTAGTTTCAGAGGTACCGCAAAGGGAATCAGTTATACATATACATATGTCCACTCTTTTTTAGATTCTTTTCCCATATAGGCCTGTACTCAGTAACTACTTACACCACCTGTCAAGTCCTCACCTTGTAAAACAAGCCTATTAGGGCTCCTGGTTATTCCTCTGCTTGTCCTTCTCCACCATGTCCTACCTTCAGCTACTAGTAGTGTTACCACTAATAACAACGACTAACCCTGCTTGAGCACTTACTATGTACGTGCCCCTCACTGTTCGAGGAACTTTACCTAACTTTAACTGATGGAATCTTCATAACTATCCTAGGAGGAGAGGTCGGGTGACTTGCCCAGGTCTGCAGCTGAAGGGGAGCGGAACCAGGATCCCATCCAGGCAGTCGGACGCCTGCATCTCTGCTTTCCTTGCCCGTCTTGCCATGGCAATCAACCCAACCCTGGGATATGTTAGGTTGACCCACATGAAACTGCTGATGTTTGACCATTTTTAACCTACAAAAAAAGGGCAATTTCATTTGATTCAACTTGTTAAAAAAGAAAAAAAAAGCCCTGGGATTTGAAGCAGGTGACTGAATGTTTGTTCCCCAAATGCAGGTGGGGATTTTCTGAGTTTCAGGCTCTGCTGTGTAAGGTCTGAACACGCTCGCCAAGGAAGCTCCAGCTGGGAGTGAGCCAAGTTCACCTGGATGAGCCTGGCATCTTCTGAGCAAAAGACCGCAGTCTGTCCTGAGATGGGGGCCCCGTTTCGGAGGTGAGAGCTCCTGAGCTCACTCTAACAGTAAGTCCCAAGCGGGGGTGGGGGGCATGGTAGGTCCCCCCGAGACCCATACTGTGCCATCCACGTGAGTCACCGGGCCACCAGGAACCCGCCACCAGGGACGGGTGCAGCTCTTATGTCCCGGGCAGGGAGCTCTCCTGACGGGCCACGTGGACTTGCAGGGCTGTGTTTTCAGGCCTGTCCTGCTGCTCCTGGAACAGGTGCAAGGGAAGGCAGCCACCTGGTGGCCTCAGGACTGTCTGGTTGATAAGCTTCCATTACATAAGATGCCACAGGAGGAAGAGACCTTGAGCTTCAATGTCTTTGAACTTTATGGGGGAAGGTGATTTCGGCTTTGGACTACCCTCTCTTAGCGATTTGATGTGGGAGGAGGCTTACACATCCTCAATTCCGGAAGTTTCAGATTGCTGGCTTTGTTCTCATTCGGCCTCCTGCACAGGTGCTGGGAAGCCTCTCTGGACAGTGGGACGGAGGCTCAGGGGAGACAGATGCTTCAGGGAGTGAAGTTTCAGCCTTGACCTCAGGGCGGCCCTTGAGCTGATTACTGCACGGTTCTCACCTGTTCAAAACCTTCTTGGGATGAAGCCAAAAGCCCATCCGTAGAACAGGAAGGGTAGGGGTACTGGGGATGTGGCCTGTGCGTGACGGAGGGCAGCCTTGAGGGATGAGCCCTCTCCAGCCCACTCTGGACCCCACTGCCTCCGCCCAGGGAGCTGGGAGAGAGCACTGAGGAATCTTGGGGTGGGGAGTGAGGCCCCTTTAGCTCAGTACTGTGTTTCCACAAGGAAGCAGCACCCATCACAGGGCCGCCTCCTCCCCTCTCCTCCCACGGTCCCTCCTTCCCAGGAGAGGACAGTAGCGGTCTGCTCGGCGGAGGCCCTTGACTTGTCCGTTCTCTCCCAACTGCAGGACACTGATCAGTTTAAAAGGTGCAAACCCTGGGGACCAACTCTGTCCCCTCCCCAGCTTGGCACTGGCAGCATCCTGGAGACCGCATGTCCTGCGGACACAGGCTGTCCCAAGGTCAAACCATGGACGGAGGTGGTAGTACGAGTTCTCTGGGCCTTAAAATCCACATTCATGTTCTCCAATCAGCTTTATCAGTAATGAAACTGATAAAGGAAAAAAAAAAAAAAAAAAACTGCCGAGGTTAAAGCCCGTGGAGGCGACCTGGAACCTTCTCTCAGGTCCTATGGGCCCTCTTCCATTCTGACTACATGTGAGGCGAGGCACAAGGAGGTACACGGGACTGGAGAACCTGGAAACGGACCCATCTACATGTGTGGTCACCCGATTCAACAGAGGCCCCCTCAGCTCTGCAGGGAAGGCTGTGGCTCTTTCCACAGTAAAAGTTGCTGGAGCGATGAGCTAACCCTGTAGGAAAACAAGCCCCCCACACACACCCACACACACAAAAGGATCAGAGAACAATCCTGCGTGTGCCCTAAGCGTGCACGCTAAGACACTAAGCTTATGGCGAGGGCAGAATCTCAGCAGCAACTCGGGAGCAAAGATGTGTTAAACAGGACCCAGAAAGCACTGTGCACAGAAGAAATACTGCTGAACTGGACTAGTTACACTGGAAGACATGCGTTCATCCCATCACTGAGAGGGAAAAGGAAGCCCTAGACCGGGAGAGATATTTGCAACCTTCAACAAAGGACTCAGACTGTGTAAAGAACTCCTAGAAATACACAGGAAAAAAGACAAACGACTTGATTTTAAGATGGGCAGAGACTTGAGCAGGTGCTTCACAGAGACATGCAAATGGTCAATGGCACAAAAAGGCACCAACCTCGTCCATCCATTGGGGACATGCCAGGTGAAGCCAGGGACCTGCCAACCTGCCACTGCGGCCACTGGAAGAGCTAGAACACAAAGGGGACGGAGACTGTCTGTCCCAGACTCAACCGCCCCCAACACCTGCCACAGTGCGAGCTGCCCTCCCCGCCTGCCTGGACCACAGCAGTAGCTTCCACTCTGGTCCCCTTCCAACACCCTGCGGTGAGACACGGCCCCAGAAACATGAACCAGCACGTATGGTCCTCCTGCTCAAACCCTTCCCACCGCCCAGAACGAGCTCCAGGTCCTTCCCAAGCTCACGAGGCCCTGTACGACGTCGCCCTGACTCTTTCCCATGTGCTTGGCCTTGAATGCACTTTGGAGGATGCCGCTGTCCACCCAGCATCCCAGGACCCCTCCCGCTGGCGCCCCTCCCACTGCAGTGCTGAGTGGCCTTGTGACTTGCTTTGACCCCCATGCAGCGTGGAAGGAAGTTCGTGCGTCTCTGTGATCAGAGATGAAGGACCGGCAAGGGCTTTTCCTCTCTTTCTGCGCCCACAGGCTGGCCACGCTCCATCCAGGTGGGGCTGCCCCACCAGCCACCCCGGGAAGATGACAGTGCCGGGAGCTGAGCAGCTGGCCCTCGGCCGACGTGCGGGGTGAGGGGGGACGAGGGCCCCGTGCTTCCACAGCACAGCCCACTGCCAGGCTTTCCTGATCCACACACGCACGTCCAAGCTCGCTCCTGCCTCAGGGAACGTGTCCCCACCGACCCCTCCTCCTCTTCCTCCTCCAGTTCCTCTGGCTGGCTAGTTGTGCCAGTAACATGTATTAACTACGCGATTCATATGCCTCGGGCTGCAGATTTCAAGTCAGCGGCGTCCAAAAACATATTGAATGTTGCAGACAAGCTGAGTCAAAGCAAGGCAAGGCGATACGCAATGATTCCATTTATATAAAATTCAAAAACAGGCGAAACTGTCATGTTTGGTGAAGCCTATGTAGATTTTTAAATTATTACTATTGGAGTATAGCTGCTTTACAATATTTTGTTAGTTTCTACCGTACAGCAAATTGAATCAGCTGTACGCATACATATATCCCCTTTTTTTTGGATTTCCTTCCCACTTAGGTCACCACAGAGCACTGGGTAGAGTTCCCTGTGCTATACAGTAGGTTCTCATTAGTTCTCTATTTTATACATAGAATCAATATTGTATATATGTCAATCCCAATCTCCCCAATCCTCCCACCCCCTAGACTGTTTTTACTGAAGTATAGTTGGTTTGCAGTGTTTCAGGTATATAGCAAAGTGATTCAGTTTTACATATATATATTCTTTTTCAGATTCTTTAAAATCATAGGTTATTATATCGAATGTAGTTTCCTGTACTATACAGTAAGTCTTTGTTGGTTATCTATTTTTTTTTATTTAAAAAAATTAATTAATTTTATTTTTGGCTGCGTTGGGTCTTCGTTGCTGCGCACAGGCTTTCTCTAGTTGCGGCAAGCGGGGGCTACTCTTCGTTGTGGTGCGCGGGCTTCTCATTGCGGTGGCTTCTCTTGTTGCAGAGCACGGGCTCTAGGCACGCGGGCTCAGTAGTTGTGGCTCGCGGGCTCTAGAGTGCAGGTTTTGTAGTTGTGGCGCACGAGCTTAGCTGCTCCGTGGCATGTGGGATCTTCCCAGACAAGGGCTCGAACCCATGTCCCCTACATTGGCAGGCAGAGTCTGAACCACTGCGCCACCAGGAAAGCTCCCCCCCCTTTTTAAAAATTAAAATCCCCTTGGACCTGGGAGCTACCACCTTTACTTGGGCTTATCTACTGAGCTGCTCTTTGCTGACGTGGGTAGGTCCAAGCAGGCCCAAACCAGTGGCAACACAGGACAGCTTCAGGCCCAAACTGCCCTCAACGGCCTTTCACTCCAGATCTCCATTAGGGTATGGAGGGTGGGGCGGCAGGGTTCCTTTCCCTTTACTTTGTAAGCTCCTTTCTGACTTCGGTGACAAAGTTTTCAAGACACTTAAAAAAAAAAAAAGGTCTACTTATTTTTGGCTGCAATGGGTCTTAGTTGCCCCACGCTGGATCTTTCACTGCAGCGTGTGGGTTCTGTAGTTGAGGCACACGCGAGCTCAGTAGTTGTGGTGCGCGGGCTTCGATGCCCCGTGGCATGTGGGATCTCGGTTCCCCGAGCAGGGCTCGAATCTGAGTCGCTTGCGTTGGAAGGCGGATTCTTAACCATTGGACCACCAGGGATCTTCATTTACTTTTGAAACTAGAGACTTTCACAGGAAAAGGTGACTCTAATCAAAGTTAAGAAATACAAATTAAAAATTCTGTCACGTTGCCTCCTTCAGATGCAGTGGAAATGACTCAGTAATTTCCACAACTCTGACGAAACTTAGATAGAAAATCTGAAGTACTGGTACTGATTCTTTCGGGAGTATGAAAAATGATAGAAAGATAACTTCCTAGACCACCAACTCAAAGTGCCACTTTATCCACAATCATCTGCCTACTACTGCAAAAAAATAAGAAAACCCAAAAATTTCAAGAAAGCAAACCTGAACAAGACTAACATAATCACTAAATCACTTTTTATAATTTACCAGATAAAAGCTGACTTCCCTGAAACAAACTGGTCAGGGAAGTAGTGTGTCTCCCCGCACTCAGCAGGCCTACCTCCCAGGAATGGGTAAGAGGCTCGGACGCCTGTGGGCAACTGTGCTTGGGGCTGCCATGAGGAAACACGGGGATGCCACGCGGTGCCGTGTGCTGCTCACCTGGAACCGTGTTCCGGTCTGCCTTTGGGTAAGACTTTCTCTTAAGGGAATCTCTGTGCTCTCAGCTGAGGAATGGCCACGGCAGGAACCGGGACCCAACTCCACGGCTGCCCCGAGGCACACTGCCCCGCGGTGCCACGAGGAAGGTGGTTTGGGAAGGTGACGCCAGACAGGAAGGTTCTGCCGGGGCAGATGTGATCACAGGGTTTGTGCTCCTGTCCCTTAGTGGTTTTCGACGCAGCCTCAGTCAGTGAAACAGAAACGCGAGGGCCTGAGCACATCCCCGTGCTATGTGCCACCCGTGTCTCAGGACACAAGGCGGCCCTCGGAGCAAAACTAGAAGACGGATAAGAACCCAACGCTGCAGGCTCCACGGACTGCACTTGGCCGAGAGATCAACTTTCCTGCAGATGCCAGTGCAGTCTGCGGGGCTTCCACTCCAGTCTGCTAACAGCTTCAGAAGAGAAACACTGGATTACCTGTTGACACGCAGACCAGAGGAAACAGGCCTTTTTCGCACACGAATTCTCCCTTAACTGGAAGGTGTGTCATTTATACGCGAAGTGACCAATGTAAACCCTTCACCTCAAGCGCTGATGACGTGCGTGCAGGTCTGTAAAGGAAGAGACTGGAAACAAAGACTTGGCACAAGAAATCAGTCACACAGGAACTCTGTATCGCTACAAATTTTATTCAGAAACCCATCTTTGTTTTTTTTGTTGTTTTTTTAAAAAAACCTCCCATTATGAACTGGCTCGGTCAACCAACGACGGACGACACTTCCCAGCAGACACGCGGCAAGAACAGCACGGCTCAGAATCGCCCAGACCTCTCTCGGTCTCTCGACCGCCTCCTGTCGCGTTCCCGTCCCCCGCCGCCACCACCGCCGCCGCCGCGGCCACGGTCTCTAGACCGAGAGCGACGCTCCCGAGAGCGGGACCGCGATCTATGCCTGCAACCAAGGACAGGAAAGGACACCGTAGCACCCACACCGCAGCACGCAACATACAGGACGGGGGCTGACACGTCTGAACACTGCAGCTCATGGTGCCGATGAGACCAACAAAAGAGAAAAACGCTGCCAATTAAGCCACAGGCTGGAGCTGTAAGATGTGCCCTCGTCTCAGACGTTACAGCGTCAGGGATAAAATGGGGCACCTGAAGACTGAAGAGATATGACATCTTCTCTATCACATCCTCCTGTGGAGCCAACCCAAACGGCCAGGGGAAACCCTAATCCAGAGTGAACGGGACGTACACACCCCTCACCCCACACCTGACCCCAGTCTCAGGTCCCGGCCCGGGCATGTACGCAGCTCAGCGACGGTGTCCGTCGGGCCCACTGTGGGTGAGGGGAGGCCAGGGTTCATTTTCTCCTACACTTCTTTTTGTTGACAATGAAACAATCACCAATAAGGTCTGCATTTCCAAATATCTGCTTGGCAGGAGAGGGACAAGAACCCCTCTGGGGTCCGAACTCAGTGATCTGAGTAGAAGAGACTCGTCACACTGACACCCTGGCCTCTTCTCTGCTTGGTGACACGACCACCTGCACTTAAGCAGCAGGACCAGACACGTTAACGGTGCCCAACTGTCGGTGGTCCGCAGGGCGGTGCCCCCGCCCCCAGCCAAAGAAACCCGCCCAAGCCAATAAAAACCAAGAAACCCCGATGGAAACAGGCAGCACGTAAAGGAAGTCCAGATATCTGAGAATAAACACCGTGTAAACAAACCTAATTTTAGTGGTCACCAGCGTAACGGTTCCCTCAGTTACTAAGGTCTGCTCTCGACCTGACAAGGAGGGAGCCGTGCATGCATGGAAAACGTCCTTCAAAGAGCACATGTTATATTTTAAAACATGCACTACATTCTGAGCAGTGCCTTTTAAGGAGAAATGACACGAAAGCCAAGCGTTACTTGAAAACAGCATTTTGGTTAAGAAACAGTCACGGTTCACTCAAGTACTCACTTCTTACGGCGGCGCCCGTACAACTCCCGCCGCAGCTCCCGAGAGATGGGCTTCAGGTGCATGAAGTTGCAGAAGCCTCCCCGCGTGCACTCCCTGCGGGAGAACAGACGGGGTCATGCGGTGCGTGCCCCCGACCCGCCCAGGGCGCCCCTCACCCGCCCAGGGCGCCCCTGAGGCCTGCCCACACCTACCCCATCTCGTACTGACGGCAGCAGGCTTCTCTGAAGTCGGTCACAGGGGAGAGCTCGGCGTGGATCGGCTGGCCATTAAACCAGCGGTTGTTCAGGTCAATCACGGCCTTTTCCGCATCTTCTTCACGGCGAAACTGAAAAGACAAGGCAAAAACGCTGCCGCCCACACTTTAAAGCCAAATGTCTTCAACTACTGACTCAACTATGCGTCACCCGCTCACAGGTAAAGTACTTGGGGTGGGGTAACGTCGGAGAGCAATTTAAGCACCAGCCCGCCCTTTATTTACAATGAGTTAATTTTGCCGCGGTCCAAGCTCATGCCACGTACGTTGCCATGGTTTTCAAATTCAACTGGTTAAAAGAACGTCATGATTTATGCAGGCAGTGAAAGTTTTATTTAAAAAAGGGGGTGGGGGGAGAAGAAACCAGACATATAAACCAGCTTCTTCTCCCCAGTCCTGGAGCCGCTAACCAACGGCCGAAGCCACTCGCTGAGCGGGGCCCCCCCTGCGTCTTCCCGGCACCCGCAGGCCGGCCGCCGGACCCGAGCCGGAGGCAGCGAGGGCGGTCAGCGCGTCGAATGCACGGACAGGCGCGAGCGCGTGAACGTCGAGGTTAGCGGCTCAGGGCGCCGACCCCGCTCAGCCCCGCGCGCCGTCGCACTCCTACCTTGACGTACACGTTCCCAACAAGGTGGTCCCCGAGGTTGTCGCAGACGTTCATCTCCTCCACCTCTCCGTACTTCTCCTCCATCTCTGTGAAAACCTCCTGAAGGGGGGACAGCGGTTTGAGGATCACAACAGAAGTCAAAGAGTAACTGAACACAGCTCACGTTTAGGCACTTTTACTAACGGAGAAAAGTCCCAATTCCAGATACAGAGGGTGAACAGGTCAGTGGGTTTCAGTCAACAGCTCACCTCAAAGAATTCATCATAGTGTTCCTGCATCTCGACATCGCTCACAGCACCTGTGAACAACAGAAATCTTGCTGGTTAGAGCGGGGAACCATGACTGAGACAGCTCTGTGCTTAAACTCAAACTGCTACATAACACACATCAGATTATCTAGAGAGAAAACGAGAGCTGCGTTCTACTGGAGACTGAAGACACTGCATTACACAGCCACTTGTTAAAATTTTAAAGTGTGGTGAGATTTTTAAATGCCCCTTATGACAATCTCAATTCTGGCTATTAAAATGTTAAAATCACAACAAGTTTTAATCAGCATCAAAGGGCCAACATTTTCAGAAAGTGTGAGGAAAAGGTTGACTCTCAAATTAAGAAATTTTTAAATGAAAATTTTCTTCCTTTTTAGATTTAAGATACAGGCCAAGTAATCACACTGATTTTTTTCCTTTCCTTTATTAGGTTAAAATGAAAGCTGAAATCAGGGTAAACGATTAAAAGCTTATGTTCCTGACTAGCTTCTTTTACCAATTAGCAGCCATACAGAATGGTATTAAAATTCTTTCTGATGCGATTAAAACCCAAATGACCGAAAATAAAGACTCAGTAGTATAATTACCAAGTTCAATTACAGTATTTTGAACGCCCTCTTTCGCATAAAGGGAAAGTTACAATGCTTCGTTGAAGAAAGCATTATTTTATATTTCAAACTATTTTCATCAAGTTTATTCTTCATAATTCACATGCACTAAGTGAAATCAAGTCAGTTGTGTGGATAGATTTTGCAAATTTACATTCTATCCTCATCCTCCTCCTACCAAATCTTACCATCAAACTCTAACGTTCTCTGAACCTAAATCTGAGAAAGCACAAAGCTGGTGTGTCAGTAAACTGACGTTCCAAACAGCCAGACCAGGGAGTGGCTTCGAGGCTGGGACAGCCTGTCATTACTTGTCACCTTCCACAGGCCACCTCCTGGACTGGCGGCCCCCTCTGGGCACCCGCCAAGGGCGCTGGGCTGTGGCCATGGGCTCTATCCACACTGTGCTGCCTGTGAGCCGTTCCCGAGCTCTCTGGAAAACTTTTTACCTCAAGGATAAGAACTAACTTCAGTTTTTGATTCTGACAACGATTTAAGTTCACTTTCTTGCCACTGGAGTTGGGCGGGGGGGGGCGGGGTCCCTGCATTTTAGTTATTTTTGAATTTCTAGGAATCCAGCTTGCATTAGAACACAGAACTTACTGAATGCAATAGGCAACAATGGCTACTCGACAGCTCGGAAATCAAGTTCTAAACAACAGAAAAGCTAGTCTGGTGAAGCCCATTCCAAGGGCAGATTTTAATGTTTAAAATTTCCTTCTCCACATCAGAAAAAATGAGAAGACAGAAAATATTTACACACTCAAAAAGTTTTAGCAATATTGAGAATCAAATTTTGGTGGCTGTTAAAAATACTGGCTATATTCTTAGAATTTCTATTCTGTTACTATATAACAGAATACCGTATTTTAAAAATGTATATTAAAGTTCATTATTTTAAAATGCTTGATAGTGGGCATATCTTATATCTCCTATACTCTGGTTAAAATGCCTGAGTCAATCAAAATGACCTAAAAGGCAGAGATGAGTGATTAAAAAACTGTTCAACTGAAAAAGTATTTACACAACTCAATGTATTTTAAATAAGTACCCAGTTTTCTTACAGAAACGCTCTTAAACTGGGGTTCATTTTTAAGTTTAATCAGAGCAGAGATAGCTTATTTTTCTACAGATAAAAGGGTACATTAAAAAGAGCCAGTAATTTTAGGAAACTGATGAACCTAGCTAAATTGTAGAATCAGAACTGTGTTTAAT
Source organism: Kogia breviceps (assembly GCF_026419965.1). NCBI lineage: Eukaryota > Metazoa > Chordata > Mammalia > Artiodactyla > Physeteridae > Kogia > Kogia breviceps. Next base: position 146,981,499 of record NC_081314.1, read on the forward strand.
TTGTACAATCTGAACCCCAGAATTGTAGTCTTTAGTACAGCTAAACTTTTATCTTGTAGCATATGCAAAACAAGAGTCCTGTGAATCGCAAATACAGACACAGAGAACTAATCCAACATTCTTCTGTCAATAAAGCATACGCATCCCCCCAAAAACAAGCAGGGCAAAGAGTGATTAACTGTCATAACTCAGTCATCTACTTCTCATTCATTTCTACCCCAGGGTAGGGCTGTTACAAAATTATTTAATCAGTCCATAGAGAAACAGTTTCTTCCACCCATTGATCTTATTTCTTTAAAAAAGAGAAAACCAGGTATTTTAAATCAAGGGCTACCAAGTAAATCCTGCTACCGTCAGATTCAGGGAAAGAAATTAATTCTCTATCAGATCAGCATTAGCATCGAAAAACATTTAGTGTCTCGGCAGGAAAAATGTACCAGTCCCTCCCCTGCAGACACAGGCACCGTGCACGCACACACACGGAACCGGAAGGCCTCCCAGTCTGGGGCCAGCTTGAGGAAGTGGTGGCTGCTGGGACCATTTCACCCACTGTAGGTCACCCTATAAACTGAGGGGCTCCGGGCCAAGGGTGTATTTGATCCAGGTTTGTGGCTATCCGAAGGTACCTCGTGGTATTATTCTGTGATCTACTTTTTTCCAGCTTCAAAACAAACTGGTGAATGAGAAGCATCTACCCTTTGGTCTGGACCCCTTGATTTTTACACGAGTCCAGGATGTTCCTTCCAGTTTATCCTCAGATGACTAAATTCACTCTACAGTTCAACAGCTGTAAAACTTAAACTGTAGTTTAACTTTCCAGAGACAGTAGTATTTCTCCTGTTCCCTAAAAGATGGCCCTCAGTAAATACCACATTCACAACTTAAATTCAGCATTTCTCATTACCTGAAGGAACCAGGAATGTCTACTGAATGCCCAGGCTAGAGCTATTCCCTACCAAGCATCCTTTTATTTTCCCAACTGCAATAAACTAACTCCTGAAGTTGTAAATACCTACAGAAAGTACCTGATGAAGACAGGAGTCCACACAGGACTGGTGCTGCACTCAGGGTCAGTGCAGCTTGGAGGGCCTTACTTGGGAAGCATTCTCAGAACAGTGCTCTCACAGTTAAAAGCATGATCTCCAAAATGGAGTTGAAGGGGAAAAAAGTCTAATAAGAAATAAAATCTGAAAAACAATTTCCGAACAATGTTTTTTAAGTCAGAGAAACTTTCACTGTTCAGCGGGAAGAACGTGTCCACATTTAAGCCGACACACATTCCCCCGGATGACGGCCAAGGTACCGGAAGAGCAGCAGCTCCACGCTCTCGTAAAGGGCACCCTCTCCAGTCACTCGGTCCTTCCTAAGTAAGTGGGCACGAGCTCCAATCTCAAACAGAGGTTTCCATGGGGTCAGTGGGACACAAGCTCTCGACACCTCTAGTGAAAGGTGGTCCTTGACACTACAGCGGCAGACCAGATGGAGTTGACGCTGAGCTCTGACACGCAAGCCCAGGGAACCAGGGAAGGAACTTGTATGAACTTACAGCGCAAACCGTCAGCAGACTGGGAAGAGTTTTGAGGGTTACGGTAAATGTTCAAGAGGGCAATGGTCTGAAATACAAAACGCAACAACTTTATATCATGGAAAATTAAATGTAAACACTTAACCGGTTTCCTGTGGCGATCACTTCAGTCAAGACTCAGTGCTGAAAAAAGAGCAAGTTATTTTCTTTCGAAGCAGAGATGTTTTCTCTTAGTTGATGGCTGTCTTGGAGCACCCTGACACTGCAATGCAACAGAGATCCCATGACATGCTCATATTGTATTTCTGTCACAGACTGTAAAAATTCTCCATTTCGAAGTTCCAATCCAGTGAAGAATGCAAACAACTCGGCAGGCTACTACCAAAATATTCCTGTTACAGGAAACTTTTAATGAACAAATGAGAAAGAGTGCCTGTATAAACTGATTAGAGAAATACAATAATTACGTATCATGAAATCTCTACTTCCTAGAAGAAAAATTATAATGGTGAAATAAAACCCACACTTATTGGGCAACTTACCTTATTAAATCCTAAATATTCCTAAGGTTTTTGATTTCACAGAAAGAACTTAATAATTGCCAGGGGTTCAGTCACTGTGAAGACCAATGACTGGCTGGTGACGTCCGGGCGTCACAGGGCCGGACCCCTCTCGTTAACAAACGTCCACGGTGGGAAGAGGTCCGGTCCCGGCCAGCCTGCTGAACGCGGCCAAGTATCAAGTTCTTGCTGTGAGCGCCAAGGACCTCCGGCACCGTGTCCTGTTTGCAACAGCTCTATGTCAGCAGCTCAGAAGCCAACATTATTTGTCTCAATTAAGAGTGGGCTCTTTAACACCATTGTTTTAAAAAAATTTCTCCAACTGTGGGACTTACAGTGTGAGCCGTCAGCCGTCTGTGCACTGTTTTGGGGATTACGATAGATGTTTTGAATCAAGATGGTCTGCGGGGAAAAAAAAATAAAAAGGGGAATTCTACTGGCTGCTGTGCATATATTAGACAATTGCAAAGAGACAACTTGTTTGCAAATGGCTCAACGCCTGCTGTTTGTTTCCTGCAAGTCAGACACTTGTCTTCTGAAGAGTACACCCAAACCATCATATTATGAAAACAGAGTTTGAGCGGTGACTTAGGTCAAGTGACTTAGGTCAAGTCAGCCAGCAACCAAGAAGAAATTGTAATTGTTATTTTGAGTAGTCCCATGTCACTGAAGTGCTTTAAGACAAGGTAAATAATAGAACGCTAAAATCTCCTCATACTTCAAGCTAGCAGACACTATGATGTCGAAAAATTCACATTATAATCATATTCCCCATATGAAAAACAATTTTACAGCCAAGTGCATAACCCAAGTATATGTGGTCCATCAAGCTCTCTTGATCTCGTAGGAAACAGGCACACCAAATGGGTTTCCTAACGCTCACGGACACCTATCATGTTTACATTCTCTTGGTGGGATCTCTGTTTACATAATACAATAGCTTAAAACATTTGCTCTTTTCCAATCCTTCTTTTAAGGGAAAAAAATCCTTTTAGCCCTTGTGCTTTAAACTGGATCAGGCAGACTTGAAACCTTACATTGTACCGTTCTTCTTAAACTCAAGTGGTCTGAAAAAACAAACCATGTTTAAGTTAGTAGCTAGCATTACATGAATCTTAACGTCCACATCACTGTAAGAAGCTTAAAAAGAAACCCACGCTGAATTATGCTAGAGATTTACACGCTGAACCAATAAACCGCATGATTTAAGAAAATAGATATTCAGTCTCAACGTGTATCCAAAGCAGTTTTGTAAGCGGTTTCACAGAAGCGGCCGGCTCCGCTTCTAGCTGCGAGGTCAAGGGGGATGGCAGTGCGGGTCCCTCAACCGCAGGTCTGCTCTGGGAAGCCCACCTGGGAGGATGCCCGCCAGCCACACAGCACAGCTGCCACCACACAGACCCACCCCCAGGGCCTGGCCTCTCTGCAAGCCACTGATACCACCCCGAGTCAACCACTTCAGGACTCCGATGTTCCCAAAGCCAACCGCACTTGGTTTTTAACTGGAATCACCAGTGTGTGACAGCTCTGATGGAAAAGCTATACTGAGCCCAGTGATCCAACAGGAAATTCATTTTAGCTCTCACTCAGGTCATCTGGCAGTAGCTGTTTAATAATAAAAGAAACTTCACTTAAAGGGAGTAATTCAGTTCCATTAAAATCACAAGTGGTCAGGATTACCTAAAGCCAACCAAACAAATCAAAACAAGATGTTCAAGTTAACACATACGCCTGACCCCACCAGACTTTAACAGAATCATGGTCACTGGCCTAGGGAGGGAGATTTTAGTTCATAATTGGAAGCGCATTAAAAAAAATACAACAAACAGAAAACGTAAAGCGAATTCTCCAATATTCTGAATTTCCAGAGACATGTTCAAAGCTATTAAATCAGAAAATACTGTCTCTTTCGTACAACAACTGACTGACTTTCCTAAATACTTATACACAGTGGTCCTGAGGCTGCACATTCAGACTTCACGGGCGGCTCGAAGGAGCTCAAGAGCCCTCAGCCTGGAAAGACTGAAGTATAGATTCTTTTCAAATCCAAACATTCAGGTAAACACGGACAGAAGTTTTCTGTTCCTCCCAGAGGTGCTTTCTCCCTTTAATTCACTGGATCTGCTGCAGGGTGTAAACCCTTGCCTTTTTCTTCAATTAGCCAAAAGTAAACTATCAAAAATCACCATTTTTGACTGATCTGAACTCACAACATAGCCAGGCCCAAGGTAACAGGCATCTCTCAATTAACTGAACAGACTGGCCATGAATACGTAAATGCCTGTCCTCTAATGTTAACTTTCATGATACAACTTGCTGTGTCCCTGGCTGGGGTCTCAGAGGGGACACACCCGGGGGTATTGGAGAGCCCCTGCGTGCACCATGTGACGGCTCTGCGGACAATCGCACCAGCGTCTCCTCTAAGGTGGCTCCACCCACCTCTACCGCCTGGAGAGCAACAAGCAGAAAGCCAGCTCTGCATCTACCAGCGCCTGGAGCAAAGGCTCCAGGCGAAGGCAGCACAGGCCCCGCTGCCCCTCCCAGCCCACGCCTGTTAGAGGCAGGGAGGGTGGTAAGGCGGTGAAAACCAGTCACAGCCAACAAGTTTTTCTAATGATAAAAACAGGGAATGGTGCTCTCAGACCTTCCGCTAGGGGTGGTTCACCTGCCTCATTCTCATTTAAACAAACACATTTATGAACACAGATGGAAAATAAAACTATAGAACCCCCCCCTGCTTATTAACACATGGAAATTAACTGCCTCTGTAAAGTACACGAAGTTTTGATCATTTACATGAAAACGGAAAAAAAAAAGGAAAAACAAACAAACCTGGCTAAAGGTCGGTTTATTGTGCAACCGAGAGCATCTGTCTCCATGACGACATGCTCCAATTTTGAAATAAAATGAACAGTTGACTCTGTAAGGGAAAATAAGAACTGATTATTTTGCTGGGAAGATAACAAATAGATGGAAATGTCATCAACATGATAAATGCTATCAAACTACGTTTCTTTTACTTCAGAAAAACATAGGCACATTGTTTTTAGTGGTAACAGGTACCTTCCCATATTTTAGAACTACTCAGCTTCAATCTGCCCCTCTAAAAACATGGTACTCTTTCAACGAAGAACACTCTAATTCTAACCTGGTTCCTCCGCATTGGAATCCCCTCCACTTTCAACTACAGTTGACCCTTGAACAACACGGGCTTGAACTATGCAGGTCCACTTATATTCAGGTTTTTTAGTCATTAAATCCTACGGCACTACACGACCCATGGTTGGATGAATCCTAGGATTCGGAACAGCAGACATGGACTGACTAGAAGTTAAACTCAGACTGGATTATGACTGTGCAGAGGGTCAGCACCCCAACCTCCACGGGGTTCAAAGGTCAATTGTACTTCTCCATCGTTTCCTCTTAAACTGTATGTTAAGTTAATCTAAAACTGTATTTAACTTAAAACCTATCTGTTCTCTAGTCTTCCACGATGAAATTCTCTCTTGAGGACGTCAACACGGTGTAGCGAGGGGTCAAGATCCTGAGTCTGCTACTAGCTGCCTGGACTTGGGCCAGTAGCCCGTCCCTGTCCGGGTCTCAGGAGCCATCTGTAAACTGAGGAAAATGCCAACATGGCACTGTTCCGAGAACCAGAATCAGATGTACCATCTGTGTGCTCATTACACGTAGCCGTTATTATCTAAATAATCACAAAGTCCAGGTTCCCTCACCCAAGACACCAGACGAATAGGAAATTTCCAAAAAGAGGTCTGAAGTAAACCATTCCCCCTGCTTTTAATACACTGAAAACAAGCTATTGGGGAACTCCCCCCGCCATCTGCAGGAACTACACAAGGCCACCTTCTGTCCCCATATCACAAAGCTCTCCCTTAAAATACTCCAATACTTGGGCCATCCAGATAAAATCAAAACTAGCACTCCAGCCAGCGTGACAGCAGTGAAAGGTGGCTTTGCATAATCCATCTATGATGAACTATGAACTCTTACTAGTGGGCCCCATTCAAATTTAGACGTGCAGAGGTGGGAAAGTTACACTGTAGATTCAAGTTTTTAGCAAGGGCCATCCAGAGTTAATGTCAAAGGGCCTCAGTGAAATCTGATGGACCATGAAGATCAACTGGCCATTGATTTATTATTAGATAGCAATAAAAGTGGAAAAGTCTAAATTTATCAGGAGAGGAAAATGATTAGTACATGTATTTGCAAATTATAGGTCTTGCTTCAGATTATTTCACTTGAGTATATAACATTACATTTTCAGGAAGTCACTCGAAAAAAAAGAGCTTATTTTAAGAATATCCCAGAATAGACAAAACCGATCTCAACAATTAATACCCAACTATTCCACATAGTTAAAACAATCCTTGGTCCTGTACTTCCAGAGATGACTCTCTTTTCATGATGCCCAGTTAATTACTGAACTTAGTCTATCAGTCAAAACTTTTCTAATGTGCTCATTAAACTACTGAAATAAAATGAAAAGATATAAAAGACATGATTTACTATCACAGAGAAGATATTAGAAAGGCTAATCTATGCTTAGATTTAGAAAATGTCCATAACCTCACATGTGTAATTAGCTAAATATTTTTAATCGGTACAGACCTACATTTTACTTCCAGCTTAAATTGAAAAAAAAAAAAAAAAAAAAGAAAAGAAAAAGGTTAGCGGGAATCATCATCTTCATTTTTTAGGAGTCAAGACGTTTCCTGGAAACTAAAATCCCACAAGTCTCCCTGAAATGAGAAACCTAGATTAAATAATCAAGTTTCCTGAATTATAACCATGATCTTTACAATACAGCACACCAACAGATTGAAATGTGGTTATTTATAGAATATAAAAAACATTGAAATGAACCTCGGAAGTAAGAGTTTCATAGAGCAACAGCGAAGACACCACCTTATGCAGCTTTTTACCAGAACAATGGAAAAAAAACTGCATGGGACATAAGTCATGGCCCACACTAACATAAGCTCAAGAGTGAAATTAACACTGCATGCTCTTCGGCAAACTCCGAGAAACCTCTTTTTCCAGCAGAGCTGGCCAATCCATTCAAGATCATGTTCCCCAAGCTGCCGCCTCTGGAGCCACAGCCTTCGGGGCACACACCTCTTCCATAGCACTTAATACATTTTAGTGCATTTTACTTTAGTTATCCTTTACATGATAAGTACCCCCTCACTCCTTGAGCTCCTTGAGAACAAGATCCAAATGTTACCCATCTTTGAGTGCCCAGAGATTGGCCTTGAGTTGACACTCAATTAATGTTTCTGGAGTAAGTATGACTGATGCTTTTGTCTTGTGAGTTTTGCTAGGAAAAAATATAACCCCCTCTTCCAAACAACACAGGAAATACTAGAATGTGTAAAAGAAGACATTTTACAAGATAGACTGCATCCTGGAAAACAGAAACAATTTAAAGTGTTTGATCAAGTGGTATTAAAACATTACCTACAGCAAACTTAGCAGTTTATCATTAAAAACATATTCACGGAAGCCCTGTACAGCCCTAAAGAATCCTAAGATGTTAACCATTTATTCAAAGAATAGATTAAGCTTAATCTTTGGGTTTTCAAAATAAGAATTATCCTCCAAAATGTCTGGAAACTTTCCCTTTAGTCTAAACTTCAGTGAATAAACTGGTAATTAATACGTGGCAAAGTCAAAATTATATGTTTTACTTTTAATCTAACAATTGATTACGAAAAGATATACAACCCCAAAAAAGAAAAAAAACACCCATCTTACTCTTATATTGGAATTACATCTTAAAGTATTTTAAAATCAGATTATGTCTCTTTTATGGTTAGTTAAACCCGTAATCTCCAAAATACTTTTTCACATCAAATATCCTTATGATCAGCCCGATCAACGCTTAACTCACACAAGAGGCTCGTGAAGCGGATAAAACCCTAACAGTTAGGACCCTAAGTTATCTAACGATTTAACGCGGGCGAAGCTTGTACTACCGCTTGCCGGACTCGACATTAAAAGATGAAAGTTGGGGAAATCGTTAATGTTGACAACTTCAGCACAACTCAAGGCGGCTTCCGAGTGCCGGGGGCGCGGGGGCCAGGGTCGCCTGTAGGTGGGCCGCCGAGGAACCCTCGGCGGGAGAGGCCGCGCCGACTGAGCGGAAGCCCGCCACCCGCCCGGCCCATCGCCCGCCCGCCCGGGCGCACGAGGCGGCGGCGCGCGACTCCTGAGGCCGGAAGAGCCGCCCGCCCCTCCCCCCGCCGGCCCGCAGGGCCTCCCGCCGCCTCCCGGGGTCCGCCGCCGAGCCCCGCCGCACGCCACCCGCCCCCCTGGCCCGGGACCCCGGCGGCCGGCTCTAACTCACTTGTCTTTCTCGGTGCCGAAGATGGAGGCCAAATACTCCGCCATTTCCCACCCGCCGCCGCGGCGGCCGACACTGCTGCGGACGCAGACAACCCCTCCCGACGCCCGCGAGAGACGTCACCCGGACGCGACGACTCTCGCCCCACCCCGACGGCCTGGCGGCGCTGCCCAATCGGAAGAGACGCTGCCTGCGCGTGGGCGGGGCTTGGCGCGCGCGGGAGGCACCGCCCTCGCGGCCCAGGAGCCCGCGCGCCGCCCGCCTGCGCCCCCGCCGGGCGCCCCCTCCCGGCGCTCCCTGCCCTCTCCGGCCCCTCTCCCGCGCTACTCGCGCCACGGCCGAGGCCCCGCGACCCCCGCCGGCGTCCCCCGGTGCCGAGCGCGCGAGAAGAAGCCGAGCGCGCGAGAAGAAGCCGAGCGCGCAAATGGCGGTCAAGGAGGAGGAGGCGGCGGACGAGGGGCTTCTTCTCCACGCTGTCTCTGGGGCTGGGCCCGGGGCGCGCCTGTCCCGCGCGGGCGGGTTCCGCGGGTTCTCAGCGGGACAGGCGCCCTCTCCCCGCACTTTGCCTGTGGGACCCCCACCGTCTTTCGAACCCTTCCTCCGGGAAGATCCCTCCTCCAGCACCCTCGTAGGCGGGGAGCAAAATCGGGGCGCCCAGCCGCCCCCGTTCCGGGAGGTGCGCTGCCTGGGCCCGGTCCCGGGAAAGCCCGGCGGGTTCGGAGAGCCTCCGATGCCCAGAAGGCCGACCGCACGTCTTCGGGCCGGGCTGACTGGCCCGCAGCGCCCAGCGCGTAAACCCTAAAGACCGCGGAAAAGCTGGAGCGAGGGGGAGGCTGCGGGAAGAGGGCCGGTCGGGAGCCGAGCAGAGATTACAGACCTACGGGGACGCCAGGTCCTTCCCCCAGAGCTACCGACCTCCGGTTTTCTTAGTTTATTCCGTTTTTTGGAGGACCCTCCTTTCTATCCACTGTTTCCTCCTCCTTGCCTTTTTTCATGTAACCGTCCATCCTCGAGGAGGCACCATAGGGATCCGCGGTCAAGGTCCTGACTGCTTTTGTAGCTGCGCAGAGCTCCACTGTGTGGTCAACCCGTCCCCTGTTGATGGGCCCATGGGTTGATCCAGTCTCGTCTCCACTAGCAGTCCTGCAACAAGTGGCCTCCTGCAGGCATCTTTTTGTATTTGGGGCAAATGCACACCTGGTGTGTTTGCCAACCAAGCTCTGCAGTCTCGGGTGTTCATAACTAAACAGAGAATGCAACAAAGTTTTATCCTGGGGGGAGGCCTACACATAAGTGAGTTATCCTGGCAGAAATGTTTAATATTTTGGCCGTCTCTAGTGTGTTAAAATTTGGTATAGAACACATTTGAGAATGGGTTGCAGGTGAAAGGTAAAAAAAGATAATCAGGTCCTTGTGTAGCTCTCACAGCAGATCTGAGGCCTCTTGGTTTCCTTTGGACACAGTCTGAGAACCACTTTTTTGGTTGGTGAGTGTCATAGCAGGGGCTATGATCCTATCTGTGCTCTTGGGGAGGGGGAAACTTCCCCTCAACCCCTCTTGGGTTCTTGTGGCTGGACTGATAGTACAGTTGGCACAAGACAGACAGGAGAAAAAGAAACTAATTCATGTGCATGGAGGCCCCATCGATATGGGAGCTAAGAAGTGGCCAAAGCAGGAAACGTTTATACTTTTTAGACAAACAATAAATTTGTGAGGACTCGACAGGACAAAGAAACTTAGGTTTGGGGTGCCAGTTAAAGAATGAGGTTTGTTTGTGTTTCTCGGCCCCCAATTCCCCATCTTTGGGCATAAGGGTGTCCTGCCTCTAGATGCAGGGGATACTCCTTTCACAGAAAAGATTTATGTCCTGCTTTCAGGGAGACAGAAAGGAGGGTCAGAGTGTCCCTTTGCATTGGCCGTTTCTTAAGTACTTTAATTCAAAATGATCAATGTGCCATTAAGGCACATTTTGAGATGGCCTATCCTGGGCCCCAACGGTCCTCACGTCGGGGAAGAGAGAGCTCTCTGGGGTCCTTTTATAGGGGCATTAATTCCATATGTGAGAGCTCTGCCCTCATGGCCTGATTTTGATCCGAAGGCCCTCACCCCATTGGAGGTTAGAATTTAAATGTGTTGAGGTGGGAGATGTAAGTCTTTATAGCACTTGGTTATGAACTTCTCTGGACTCAGAGTTTCCATTTGTTAATGGCGTCAGCAGTGCTTGCCTTGGAGGGAGCACTTCATAGGTGTTCACTCTACGTAAGCAAAGTGTACCACCCCAAAATGTGTCTCTTTTGCATGAGGATTAATTTAGGCTGATTGTAAGAAAGAAGACTCAGAAAGTGTTTCTTTTTACCTCCCCCTTAGCTGCCTGAGGAATTTAGATAGGGCTTCCCTGGTGGCGCAGCGGTTCAGAGTCCGCCTGCCGATGCAGGGGACGCGGGTTCGTGCCCCGGTCCTGGAAGATCCCACGTGCCGCGGAGCGGCTGGGCCCGTGAGCCACGGCCGCTGAGCCTGCGCGTCCGGACCTGTGCTCCGCAACGGGAGAGGCCACAACAGTGAGAGGCCCGCGTACCGCAAAAAAAAAAAAAAAAAAAAAAAAAAAGAATTTAGATAAAGGGCCTGTTCCTGGAATAGAGCCGTCGCCACAGATATCTACAAAGAACATGGCCCAATGTGGTGGAAAAACCTAGAGGTCAGAGTCCACTCTGTCCCACTGTCTCTGCAAAAGGCCCACGAACCATCGCTTACCACACGTCTGCTTTTCCATCTCTGTGAAGTACCTTCCACCCCTTTGAAGTCCCAAACCACTACCCTCGGCGTGCTCTTTTGTCTTCAGCTGGAGATGGTGTTTCAGGTGAGGGCTTCAGCCATTTTGGTGAGATACTCACTTTTCCAGTGCCTCTCCCATGTATACATGTTATTAAACTTTTGTTTGATGTTCTCCTATTAATCTGTCTCAGGTCAACTTAATTCTTAGAGCAGCTAGAAAACCCTAGAAGGGTAGAGGGAAAGGTCTTCCTCCCCGACATCGCCAAACAATAGCTGCTTTCACCACTGAACTGTACTCTGTTTGCAGACAGCTCTCTCTTGTTGGACTGGGAGCTCTTTGAAGACCCTGGTTCTGTCTTTTTTTATTCCCGGGTAGAACAGACCTACAGTCCCTTATCTGCAATTCCAAAATGCAGAAGGCTCTGCACACAGAAGTTTTTTTCCCATAAGTTTGGTGCCAAGATTCACTTTGCTGCAAAATCTGACCTGACCTGACTGTAGCACTCCAATGCTCCAGGGGTGCAGGTGCCTCTATCAGTTGCTGATGTTTTGAATTTTAAAGTTTATTTTTCCTTTTGTGACTTTGTGTTCAGTCATACTATTCGTGCCTGAAAAAAGAGTTAAAGATACCCCACTGCTTCCTGGGGACACAGGTAACACTGTCCTTGGTGATCCCAGGAAGCCAGTGATGTTGGGAGCCACCATGACGTATGACTTTGGAAATCCGAGGGCAGGCAGTTGAGGTTCTGCAGGACTAGTCATGACCAAGACCCACTGAGACATGGAAACCGCTGCAGCGGGGGGCAGGGATGCGGGCAGAAGTGGATGGCGGGGTTGGCAATGAGGACGCCAGTGGACGCCAAACAGCATTTGCTGCTCATGAAACAGCTTGGACGGCACAGGAAGAACTGATTTTTAAAGGTGAGCATGAATATTCAGAAGGTTGGCTGTGGAAATTTAGGCAGTGATGTAAAACGGTCTGAATGTCTGTGGGTAGAAAAGCTTCTCTTCAGGAACCATCTGAAAACCATGGTGGATTTGCTGAGCTTGCTTCGGGCTAAAACCTCAGTCTGTACTAGTCTTCAGAGCAGAGGAGGCAGCTGGGTCCTGGGCTCCATTTCTAGAAAGGCGTTAGAACGGTTGAGGAGGGCACAGGCAGGGTTGCAGGATGCAAAGCACAGGCCGACTCAGGATGAAGCTGGCTGTGATCAGAGAAAGCCACGGGTGGCGGGCGAATGCGTCCCTGTGGGTGCCCTCTTATGCAAACGAACGTGTGCTGGTAACCCAAGAAGTGTTTTCTGCCTGGCTTGATAATCCCTTTCAATCAGCAGCATGAATTCACTGAGAGAAGCCCAGGCTGGGAGAAAACGGATACTTCATTATTCCTGCCCACGGTGCCTTCCTGAATGTTTTTTGAAAAGTAAGATTTCTGACATCCACTTTCCCCCGATTTGTGACAGGAGTTTTACACCCCATGAAGAGTGAATGTAAAAACTTTGTTTTGAGGTGCAGTGGGCGGTGGGTAAGTGAATGCTTCCTGCAGTTGACGTAAACGAGGGCTTAAGTCAGGGGAAAGGGACATGGAAGAGATGCTGGGCATGGAAATGGAGCAGGTCTCCTCCCTCCCTTGAGGGCTGGAGACATCGCCGGACTGGGTTAAATACAGACGAGGACAAGGAGGGGAGAAGACGGTGGGGCGCTGTGAATGCTGAGGAGGCCCCCCGGGACTGTGCAGTCATGATGTGGGACCTGCCAATCGCTGGCTTCGAGGACATTTATCAGCAAGCAGGCAATCACGGAGCCAAAGAGATGGCTTAGTTCCGAGCTGGTGATGCGCAGAGATGTGCTGAGAGGCACCATCTTTCTGGGGCTGCATCGTGGCTCAAGATGACCATCGTCCAGTGCCCACCTCCAGCCTGGTGACTGAGGCTGTGCGGCGCTGCTGGGCCTCCTCACAGGGCTGGGGCAGCCAGGCCTGGAGATGACTCACTGCACATGCATGTCTGGGCGCTGAGCTTCGCTTGCACTGGCATAAGCTTGAAGCTTTAGAACGTTTTCCTTGGGAGTAAGAAGTACTAGAGAATTTATTGTCTGTAGTTCTCTCAGCATCTCACGAGCCACTATATTACTATATAAATCAGCCGGAAGCAAGGTGTAATACTGTTTATGGGGTATTTATCCCACTTAGTGGGACAGATTTGGCTGCAGAAGTGTTAGTGTATTTCGTGTTGGCGGTCCTGCCCCAGGCCCTGATGGAGGTTATATAATATGTTATATGTCCTCTTATTATTATTATTATTTTGGCTCTGACTGCTTTGAACTCCGAAGCCCCGCTGGCCCCGGAAGACTCAGATCTGGAGCTCGGCAGAAGCATCCCAGGAACTATTTGTGAGCGAATGAAGCGTGGTGAGGGGCGATCACTGTGGGGTGTGACGGACACTGATGGAAGGAGCCGTGGCCCTGGCCAGCCCCTGCGGAGGAGGGGGAAGGGGCACAGAGAATAAGCCAGTTCAGCCAGTCTCTGTACTTGACCGACACTCTTGTGAACAGAAGATGCCGAAGTAAAGGCCTTGATGGGACTTACCGTGTCTATCACACTCTGTGTCCCTGAGGGCAGTGCCGGGGTCAGAGTGTCAGGTAAAACACAGGATGCCCAAATATCGGGAAAAAAGACGAAAACTCTAATTCAAAGTGGTGCATGCAACCCAATGTTCATAGCAGCACTATTTATAATAGCCAAGACATGGAAGCATCCTAAGTGTCTAACATTCAGTTAGTTTAAGAAGATCTGGTGTGTGTGTGTGTGTGTGTGTGTGTATGTATATAAAAAAATAGAATATTACTCAGCCATAAAAAAGAATGAAATACTGTCATTTGCAGCAACATGGATGGACCTAGAGATGATCATACTAAGTGAAATAAGTCAGACAGGGAAAGACAAATATCATATGATACGACTTATAGACAGAATCTAAAAAATAGTACAAACGAACTTATTTACAAAAGAGAAACAGACTCACAGACATAGAAAACAAACTTACGGTTACCAAAGGTGAAAGGGAAGGGAGGGATAAATTAGGAGTTTGGGATGAACAGATATAAACTACTATACATAAATAAGCAATAAGGCTTTACTGTACAGCACAGGGAACTATATTCGGTATCTTGTAATAACCTCTTGTGTAAAGGAATCTGAGAAAAAAATATAACTGAATCACTTTGCTGTACACCTGAAGTTATTACAACATTGTAAATCAACCGTACTTCAATTAAAAACAAACAGAGGATGCCCAGCTAAATCTGAATTTCATATAAAGGATGAATAATTTTTTAGTATAAGTATGTACCAAATATTGCATGGGATCTATACTAACAAATTATCTGTCACTCAGCTGAGCTTTTTCCTGCACTTGTATGTGCTAAATCTGGCGCCCTCGCGAGGGCCTCAGTCACCTTTGTAGACGGCCCCCTAGCTCAGGGCTGCCTCGTGCTGCACGGGTGGACGTCAGGGGAATGGCTGACTGTAGGCGTGGACTTTGCCGGCGCGTGGGCTTGCGTCAGCTCTCGGTCTGTTCCCTGTCAGCTTCAGACCCTCCCTTCTTTGCCTGCTCTGGGCTTTGCGAATCGTTCTGCTCTGGGGCCAGAGCCGTGTGGAGCCTCGCCAGTACAGAATCGCGGAGGGACCCCGCAGAGGAGGGGCTTCTCTTGCTGTTCCAGTGTTCAGGCCCTGCAGTACACAGTGGCCAGCGCCTCCCCTGGCCCTTCTCCCAGGGTCTCTGCACTGGAGTGACCTGGCAAGGCAGGTCCCAGGAGCAGCCTCTCCTGCATCCCCCGGGGTGGCTTGGCAGAGAGCTCTGGGGCACGGCACCCCCGCGCATCCCAGAGGACAAGCCTCCAGCAACCCCGCTGGTGAGGCCCCCCATGACTTCTCCACCAGCCAGCGAGCCCCGTGCCTGCCCCGCGCTGCTGGCCACACCGTGCCACGCTGTGCCTGCCCCAGCACGGCCTGGGCTGGGGTCTCCCGTGGGTAGCCCATGTCAGCCTGGGGGCTGCTCCCTGTGTCTTGCTCTTCCTGTACCCTTCAGCGTTCTCTGTACCTGTTGCTGCCAATTAATTCTCTGTTACTCCAATGCCCTTTTCATAATTCTGTGTAAGAAACTTTCCCTTTCAAATCCCCCCGTGGTTTCTGTCTCCTGATTGGACCCTGCTGGCCAGCTGTGAAGCATCTTTAGACTTCCGTTTCCACTCTGAACCTGGGCTGCCTCTCTGTTTCAGGAGGGGACTCTGTTTTGATTGTTGGCCTGATTCTTTCTGATGGGAACAGGGCTGCCAACACCCAATGCCACCCAAAGGCCTCCTCAGGGCTCCTTAGGCCACTGTCTACCTCCTGAGAAGTGGTGTTCATGTGACAGCCTCGCTACCAGCGACCAGCCCCCTGGCTGAAGGAAAACGGGGGAGCCAGGTCTCCTGGGTTTAGGGCGGGAAGCTGGGCCAGTCTGGGGCCGGCGGTAAAGAGATGCAGAGAACGTGATGTGAGATTTTTCCCCGGGAGTGGGCTTGGGAACTTTGGGTTACCGCGATGGGAGCCCACAGGCGTACCGTGTCCCTTCCAGCCCATCAGAGGAGGCAGCTCCTGTGCAGACTCCAGTGGTTCAGGATCGTGGGGCCCACGGTAGGCCACCCCGAAATGTGCCTCGATGGCATATTGTTTTGAATTAAAGTTGCTTAAGAAATGACCAATGCAAGAGGGACACTGTGACCTTTCTGTCTCCCTGAGAGCAGGAAAGAAATCTCCCGTGTGAAGGGTGCACCCCCTGCACCTGGAGGTCGAAGGATACCCTTATCACCAGAGAGGGAATTAGGAGCCAAGAAGCCTGTATAAAAAACCCCGTGTTGGGATTCCCTGGTGGCGCAGTGGTTGAGAGCCCGCCTGCCGATGCAGGGGACGCGGTGTTCGTGCCCCGGTCCGGGAGGATCCCACGTGCCGCGGAGCGGCTGGGCCCGTGAGCCATGGCCGCTGAGCCTGCGCGTCCGGAGCCTGTGCTCCGCAACGGGAGAGGCCACAGCAGTGAGAGGCCCGCATACCGCAAACAAACAAAACAAAAAACCCCGGGCCGTCTTTCATTGGGCACCCAAACTGATTAGATTCTTCACTATTTGGGCACCAAACGCAAGTTTCTTGGTCTTTTCAATTCCTCACAAATTTACCATTTGTTTTTCTAAAAAATATAAAAGCTGCTTGCTTTGCCCACTTCTTAGGTTCCATTTCTACGAGACCTCCCTGTGCATGAATTAAAATGAGTTTCTTTCTCTCCTGCTAATCTGTCTTGTGTCAATTTTACTACCATTCCATCCATAAGAACCCAGGAGGGGTAACGGTGGAAATTTTTCCTCCCCAACAGTTTCAAGCAGGAGAAAAAACAAATCCAGATTGGTGTGACTAGACTAGGGGACAGGGGGCCTCTGAGTGACTTTCTTCTTTTGACAACCTTAAAACCTGTCACCAGCCGGCGCTGACACCCTGCAGCTCTCTAGCAGGAGACTCTGGGGCCAGCGGATTAAGGGCAGCCACTGCTCAGGTCCCTGTCAGCCAGAAGATCTTGGAAGGAGGCCTGGTTTGGTCAGTGGAGGAGTGGGGGCTCCAGGGCCTCTCGGGCTATCCTCAGGGATGGTCCTCAACCCCTCTGGGCTCTCCTGCCCTTTCTCTGGGGAGGTCCCTGCCTCTCACTGTGGCTGGGAGGGGGCCCCGAGACCCAGGTTCTGGGCTTATTCCAGTAAGGTGGAGTTGGGGGAATAGCAGGGCCCCTGGAGGCCCTGGGAGAGCCCCTCTTGCCCTTCAGCTTCAGTCGCTATCTCCGTGCTGGGGCCTCTGAATCTGTATTTTTGGGGCAGCCTCTCCTTGGAGCTGCCCGGTGCGTCGGCCTTTGAGTTGACCCCTCCAGGGTCTGGATTAACGGGAGCATTTCGAGCCCACGCTTGTTGCAAAAACTCCCCAGAAGGTTTGTTTGCTGATTTTACCAGGGATGTCCTACTCAGGTTACAGGCCGCAATCTGGTGACACAGAATTTTCTTTTAGAGACTCAGACACCCAACTCAGTTCCTCAGTGGGGGGGTGGGGGGGGGGTGGCTGGAGAAGTCACGTGATTCTCACCCCAGCATGGACAGATGACGCCCCTTTCATGACGGCTCCACCCACGTGGATTCCGTCAGGCCCAACCGAGGACGCCCGGGCAGCCCCACCAGATGGCCGCAGTGGGGCTGGGACAGTAAACGGAAGGCCTTGGGTCATTTGAGATGAGGAAACGAAATCCTCAGACCTCTTTTTTCCTTAGGAGGGTTTTATCTCTACAAAGACTTTCGTCCACCTAAGCACGTTCTGTAAGCCGTCTACAGGGGCTGCTTCTTGGTCCCCAGCCACAGACCCTCTGCTCATCTATGCCCCCCCCCAGAACAGCCCCACTGGACGTGCCCTGAAGCCACCCCCTTTCCTTCCCACACACCTGAGGCATTTGGCTACAAAACCATGCGTGTGAAATCAGGCAAACCATCCTTACATTTCTTTGTGTGGTAGAGGGGGTGGAGTGTCACACCTTGGCTTGGGCAAGAGGGTTAAGACCAGGGTGAAAGTGAGTACTTGTGGATTATGGGCGAGTTTAACCTTTCTCGGGTCATGGAGCCCTTTCCCATGCCGAATAAAGGCTCAGGTTCGAAGCATGAAACTTTGTACATTTCTGGGGGTTCACGAGCATCCTGAGGTCTGTGGATCTGGGTTAAGAAACATCAGCCTGGGTCCATGTCTTTTAACGCGTGGTCAGGGACTCCTCATGTCCGAATGGCCTGGGCACTCGCTAAGCACACAGCTTCCCGGGCCTCACCCCACAGGATCAGAAGTGGGGAAGAGGAATTTGCAGGTTAAGCACCAGGCCCCCTGACGGCATCTGAGGCTGGTTCTGTGCCCTGGCTCTGCAAGACTGTGTGCGGACTCTGTCACTTAGACCTGTGGCTCCGTGACTCCTCATCTCAAGCCATGGCGTCTCGTGTCCCCTCTCCGCGAGTGAGGCACGTCCAGGAGAATCGCTTTATGCGGTAGAACGTGGTGGAAGGGATGTGGTGTGGTTCCCAGCCTGGCAAGTCCGCTGGAGGACTTCACACTTACACTCTAGGGGCTGCCAGCGTGGGGGCCACCCTCCTTGGGAGCCCGGAGCCCAGGGCAGCCATGCCCACTTGCACCAATGGCAGATGCGCAAGGGTGCCCAGCTGCCAGTGGACCAGCTTCAGTGGTCGATCCCCAGAATCATGAGCTAATAAAAGCACTGTTGGTTTGGGGTGGTTTGTTACACAGCGTTGATTGTGGCAGAAGGTAGCTGATACAGACTCTTGGCCACATGTGGCCTTTCAAAGGGAATTAAACCCTAGTTCCATCGTGGTCATGATAGGTCTGCCCAGGGACTGGTGTCCGCTTGACCCGACCACTGACACCCATCTCTGTGACTGTTGAGGAGACCATAACACAGTGTGTGTTGGCCGTGATGGCAGACGCATCAGGAGCTGATGCAGCAGAGGTGGACCGGGCGCTGGCGTCCACAGCTGCCAGGGGGGTGGGGTTTGAACACATCAGCCAAACGTTCTCTCCCCTGGGTGGGGATGACCTCCTGGCTGACCCGTCAGGCTGCTTTGTGCCTTTGCAGCTTCTGCTGGGCAGTCATTTCCATCCCAAAGCCGTGTGCCTGATCTTTCTCATTTTACGTTTCATGGAGAAGAAAACACTGCCTGCACGTGCTGGTAGCACCCGTATCCTACTGCATTACAAGCCATATAGGCCTGACGGAGGAGAGTTTATCTTTCTGCGTGGAAGGATGGATGTGCTCTCATGACACAGGAGAAAGCCCCCAAATCAAAATCACCAACGAACCAGCAAGCAAAACCACGTACAAACACACCAGGCGGGGTAGGAAGTGGACAGGGGGCTTTGGTAACGGTGAAAGCAGCTCCGCGGGGCTAGGACTGCAGGAGCTTCCAGTCTTTCTATTGTTCATTTCTTCATCAGAGTCGCACCTTTTCCTGTCCCCTCTAGGACCACACATTCATTGCTGGAGGCACTGGGGACACCAGGGCATAAGAGAGCAAGTCCTGTCCTCGGGGTTAAAAAACAAAGTTCACCCGAGTAGATTTGAAGGGCAAATTGGCTTTATTCAACTACTCCTGGTCGAGCAATAGCCCATCTAGTAAACAGAAGGGCCCGAGGGGGTTGTAGGAAATGGAGGGTTTTGACACACAGAGGAAGGGCAGGGCAAGAGGGCATTAGCAGGAGAAAAGAAAGGATTTTCTCTGCCCCCCCACCTTCTCTGGGGGAGGGGACGGCAGGGTCTGTACCCGGAGGACTGCCTCACTCTTGCTGACCCGGAAATTTCAGATTACCTGTTTAATGGTCACATTCCTGGGAGGGGTTGCAACTGCAATTAAGTCTTCCTTCCTTTCTCTGCGGGGGGCGGGCATTGGGGGTGTGCAAATGGCTCCACCTGGGGCCTGTTGCTGCTTTTAAAAAAAATGTCAGGGAGCCCTCATTCAGGGGAAGACAGGCGAGAAAAAGCACGAGCTAGGGCTTCCCTGGTGGCGCAGTGGTTGAGAGTCCGCCTGCCAATTCAGGGGACACGGGTTCGAGCCCTAGTCTGGGAAGATCCCACATGCCGCGGAGCAACTAGGCCCGTGAGCCACAATTACTGAGCCTGCGCGTCTGGAGCCTGTGCTCCGCAACAAGAGAGGCCGTGACGGTGAGAGGCCCGCGCACCGCGATGAAGAGCGGCCCCCGCTCGCCGCAACTAGAGAAAGCCCTCGCGCAGCAACAAAGACCCAACCCAGCCAAAATAAATAAATTAATTAATAAACGCCTACCCCCAACATCTTACAAAAAAAAGAAAAAAGAGAAAAAGCACGAGCTAACTTCAGGCCACTCTAAGAGCTGTGAAGGGAGTTAAGAGTGAGTGAGCATTTGGAGGCCCGGAGCCGGGAGGAGGACCCGGCAGTTGAGCGGGTCAGGGTGGCCTCTGAGGTCCTGACGTTTGAGCTGAGACCTGACAGGTGTGGAGAGTAGGGAACTAGCATGGGGGGGGGGGACCGGGGGGGGAGACCGTGACCGAAGAGACCTGGGGAGGGAGGGAGGGAGCTTGGTGAAGGGGGTGCTCAGCGGACAATCAGTGTCCCTGGACCTGAGGAGGGAGCGGACGAGGCTGGCTGAGTTTGGAGAGGTGCTCTGGCCAGGCCGGGTGGCCGGAACCCCAAGATTGGATGTGTCGCTGTGAAATCGATAGGTGTCACCGGGGAGGGTGAAGGAGGAGAACTGAGACCCGATCCATGTTTTTAAAAAGCCTCAAGGGTGGAGTACATCATTCAAACTTCCCAGTGGCACCTATTGATTTTAGAATGACATCTAGTCTCACACAAACTTGTACCTGAATGTTCACAGCAGCGTTCTTCACAGTAGCCGTAGGTGAAGTGCACAGACAAACTTTGCCTGCTGCAAATGAAAACTATTGCCTGCCATATCAGTAAACAAAGGATGTAGCAGCCAGAAGTCGGGGTGGAGGCAGGTGCCTGCCATCAAGCCCTCAGCCGCTGCAGCTCACCGCCCATCCCCACAGCAATGCACCCCGCGGAGACTCAGGATGAGAAAGCACAGGACGGACGCCAGCCCCAGAGAGCAAAGGAGTGATTTCAATGAGCCCAGACTCCTGCGGCTTCCCGTACAGAGAAAAGCACTGAGATCATTAACTTGAGATGTCTGGTTTTTGTGATTTGCAGTAATCTTTTCATGTTCAAATACATGGCTTTTGTTCCAGCAATAACTCCTGCACATCCTGGTTCATCCCCTACCTCTTTGGAGCAGTTCCCCAGAGCTGAGAGGCTGCCTTCCCAGACTGTAGTGCCCGGTAAAGTCCCTGAATAAGACGGAATTCTCAACCCTTAGGTTGTGCGTTTTTTGTTGTTGCTGTTTTGTTCTGTTTTTAGTTGACAGTGAGAACAACCCAATGTCCATCAGCGGATGACAGAGAAACACAATGAGGTCTGTCCACACGGTGGAATAGTATGCAGCCATGAAAAGGAAGGGAATTCTGATACGTGCCACCACGTGGATGAATATTGAAAACACGGCTTCAAGTAAAATAAGCCAGCCAGACAAAAGGACCACATATTGTAAGATTCCATTTATGTGAAAGGTCCAGAGTAGGCAAATCGGTAGAGACAGGAAGTAGATTAGGGGTTCCCTAGGGCTGGGGTGGGGGAGGGGAGAATAGGGAGTGACTGCTAATGGGCATGGGGTCTCTTTTTGGGGGTAAAGCAAATGTTCTGGAATTTGCCAGTGGTGATAGATGTGCAGTTCTGTGAATACTGTAAGCATCACTTAATTGTACACTGTAGAAGCGTGAACTTTGTGATACGTGAATTATATCTTAGTAAAGCTGTTTCTTTAAAAAGTAGAGCTTGGAGTGTTGCGGGTAGGGCAGCGGGGAGACTGGTTAGGGCCCTGATCCCAGGAGGGTGACCAGGTTTGGCCCCGGGTGGGGGCAGGGAGGGGGGGGTGAAGCAGACGGGGTCAGGAAGCATGTCGGGGGTGGGGTGCTGGGCCCAGCTAATGGGTTGGACGCGGAGGGCGAGGGTGTGAAAGGAAGAGGTTTTTGGCCTGCGTGTCTCACCCAGGCAGGCGGGTGGGCACCTGTACAAGGAATCAGGACGGACAGCGTCCTGGGGCCTCGTGTCTGCACAGCCCCCAGCCTCAGACCAGACTGAATCCTGGCTCCGCTGTGGAAGGAGTCCAGTTCTCAGGTGAGTTTCCCCACGTGTAAGATGGGGAGGACGTTTCCTCCTCTGAGGCTGTGGTTAGGCTGAGCACAGGCCTGGTGAGAGCGTGGGGGGCGGGGCATTTACAGCTGGGAGGCTCGGAATACTTGCTTCCTTCCCCTGGGCCTTGGTTTGTTGGTCTGTCTAATGGGGCTGGAGTTTTTTTTTTTTTTTTTTTTTTTTTTAAAGGTAAGATTTTATTTTATTATTATTTATTTATTTTGCGGTACGCTGGCGTCTCACTGTTGTGGCCTCTCCCGTTGCGGAGCGCAGGCTCAGCGGCCACGGCTCACAGGCCCAGCCGCTCCGCGGCACGTGGGATCTTCCCGGACCGGGGCACGAACCCGCGTCCCCTGCATCGGCAGGCGGACTCTCAACCACTGTGCCACCAGGGAAGCCCCGGGGCTGGAGTTTTGAGGTTTCCTCTCAAAGCCCCCTTCAGTGCTTTTGGGACATGGAACATAGCTGCCCTCCCTGGTCCGAGGAAAGCCACGAAATCTCAGCCCCCAGTCATGTTTAAGGAGGTAGAGTGCGGCCCCCTGGAGGCCCTGAAGCAAAGCAGGGCCTCTGGGGGTGGGGTGGGGTGGGATGGAGAGAACTTCATTTCCACCAGCTCCTGAACGAGTGACACGGGTTTTACTCCGCGTCGCTCCAGGGGAATCAGTTAACCTGTTCTCAGCAAAAGAAGCACGTTTGTGTTTTCTTTTATGAGCATGTGTAATAGGCCAGACCGTGTAGTTGGACCCTTAAGAGGGCTTTAGGGTGTTGTACATCTGGAATCTTCTAATATTGTATATCAACTATACCTCAATAAAAAAAATTCTTTTAAGGGAAAAAACAGAAAAAAAGAAGTCTTCAGGTCTGCACCTGGGCCTCTGGGACACCAGTATTTCTGGCAGAGTAAAGACGGTCAACACATACACACCGCACCACACACACCCACCACTCCCCCGTCACACACACAACCTCCCCCCGCCCCCATGGCTTTCTGTGGGGTGCCCTCTATCTTCATGCTTTGCCTTTGTACTTTAGTTAACGACTTTATGTGTGGGTGCTGTTGTCATGGTAGAAAATTCAGAAGCGAGACCCCCTGCATCCGCCTCACCGAGGGCAGCCTCATCACCCGCTCCAGTGGGTCCCAGAGACACAGCCTATGCAGTGGCTGCACGTGTGCTTCCTTGACGTAAATGTTAGCGCACAAGACACGTTGTTCTCGACCGTATTTTCTGGGTAATAACTTGGAGATATTTCCATATCACAACGTAAAAGAATTGTCTCACTTTTTTATTGTGGTAAAATATACGTAACAGAAAATTTACCACCTTAACCAAGTTTAAGTGCACGGTTCAGAGGCCTTGTTACTGACCCAAACTTTGGTCCGCTCGCCCGGGCACAGTAAAGCCAATCTACTGACACCAGGTTGTGCTGAAGGAAAGTGTAGCGTTTATTGCAGACGCCAAGCGAGGAGTCCAGGCAGCTAGCGCTCAAAAGGCCCAAACTCCCTGATGGCTTTCGGGGAAAGGCTTTTAAAGACAATGTGAGGGAAGGGAGTCGTGGGCTGTGTGATCAGCTCGTGGACCTTCTTCTGATTGGCTGGTGGTGAGGTCATCGGGAGTCAGCGTCATCAGCCTTCTGGTTCCAACCGGTCTGGGGTCTCCGTGCTGGTGGGCAGCGTGCAGTTAACTTCCTCCACCTGGTGGGGTTTCAGGATCTACAGAACAGCTCAAAGGACGTGACTCAGAATATGATCTATAGCCCTTGAGGAGGGACTAAAGGTCCTTGACTTTGTTTAACGGCTAAACTATTATTACTTTGTCTTACTTGACTGAATTTTCTACATTTTCTCACTTCTCTGATTAAATCCATTCTTTGGAACTCAGGGGAAGGACTAGGAGGCTAAAGTTGTTCTACAGACAAGAGGCAGGCGGAGGACATGGGGGGTGGTCTGTCCCAGGAAGACCCCATAGATTCCTGCTTGGTTACAGCATTAGGCCCATTTACATTGTTGTGCAGCTAACCATCTCCAGAATTTTCCATCCTCCCCAACAGAAACTCCGTCCCCATTAAACACTGTCCCCATCCCCAACCCCTGCCCCTGGCACCCATCACTCCACTTTCTGTCTCTATGAATCTGACTCCTTCAGGGACCTCAAGTAAGTGGATCATGCAGTATTTGTCCTTCTGTGTCTGGCTTATGTCACTGAGCGTGATGTCCTCAAGGTTCACCCATGTCGTAGCAGGTGTCAGAGTGTCCTTCCTTTTTTTTTTTTTTTTTTTTTTTTTTTTGTGGTACGCGGGCCTCTCACCGCTGTGGCCTCTCCCGTTGCGGAGCACAGGCTCCTGACGCACAGGCTCAGCGGCCACGGCTCACGGGCCCAGCCGCTCCGCGGCACGTGGGATCTTCCCGGACCGGGGCACGAACCCGTGTCCCCTGCATCGGCAGGTGGATTCCCAACCACTGCGCCACCAGGGAAGCCCTGTCCTTCCTTTTTGAGGCTGAGAAACATAAACAGACCACGTTCTGTTTATCCATTCATCTGCTGATGGATGTTTGGGTTGTTTCCACCTTTGCTGTTTGTGAATATGCTGCTGTGGGCATGGGTGTGCAGATTTCCTTGGTTTTTTAGATGGTTGCAGAATATTCCTTGCGCTGGAATTTAGTGCACCTTCCCTCTACTGACGTGCCTGTAGCTACCGTCTGCTTTTGCTGTCACAAACACAGCTGCACCAAGCGACCCCGTGCACGGGCTGCTGCGAACCTGTGCCACTCTATATTGTAGGATGCACTCCTGCAGGTGAAGTTGCTGCATCAGACGGGAGGTCTGTAGTTCTGTAAACCTGTGTCTTTGAACTCTTTCCATTTGGCAGCTGTTGGAAGCTGGTTTCAGATGCACCAGATCTTACGGGTGATGGCGTGAGGGTCGTGGCGGTATTTACCAGGCAGCGGTCACGGACAGACTTTTTCATACAAACTTCAGACTTTTGCCGCAGTGGGCGCTGCACCTTTGACACCAGGAAGCGGAAACTCCCCGCTTGCTGCGGTGATGGACACAAGGGGGTGCTATTCTCTTGCTTTTAGGCAGCGAGAAGGCTCAGCCCAACTCTGCTTCTGTAGCTGTGCAGGTGATTGTTTAGGACTCGAGTGGGGAAAAAAAGCATGGTGTTTCCTAAAGAGATACTGCACAGGACTGGTTGTTCGGGTCTTGGGTAGAGAAGAAGTATTGAAGGTGGAAACTGACTTGGGGGACAGAGAGATTCCTGTGATTCCGTCCCAGCCTCAGCCCAGCGTGGGCTCTCCAGCCATCGCCTCTCCCTGGGCATCGTGCCCTAGGCCCCGTCGGAAACAGGGCCCAACTTTGCTACTAGCAATTCTTTTAAACAGATAATGGTGTATTTCTTATTTTATTTAATTTATTTTTATTTTTTTGCGGTACGCGGGCCTCTCACCGTTGTGGCCTCTCCCGTTGCGGAGCACAGGCTCTGGACGCGCAGGCTCAGCGGCCACGGCTCACGGGCCCAGCCGCTCCGCGGCACGTGGGATCCTCCCGGACCGGGGCACGAACCCGCGTCCCCTGTATCGGCAGGCGGACTCTCAACCACTGCGCCACCAGGGAAGCCCTGGTGTATTTCTTTATTGTCTAATTTATCCAGTGGCCTGGCCTTCAGTGGCAGGGCACACAGCTCACCTCCTTTTGGCTGTTGACCAGGCCCCGCCTCGCTGTGAGCAGGTGGCTTCTGGCCCTGGGTCAGAACTCCCGGTGGGATGCCTTCCGTGGGCCACAGCCTTTTGGGGGTTGCGATGGGGGCTGCAGGAGGGGCGGCACCAGGTCCTTCCCCCCGGATGTTAGTGGGGGTCAGTGGCGGGGGATTCACTGCCTGTGCAGCCTCCCCTCCTCCTCCTCCGCTGGCCAACACACGTGCAGGGGCCACCGTCGCATGCCGGGTGTCCAGGGATCCTAGGTTTCGGGGTGTCTGGAGGAGCCCAGAGGGACTGGGGGGCTGTCAGCAGGAGAGAGGCTGGTACAGAGCTGTGCTGCCTCCAGGGTGGGGTGTGGGGTAGGGAAAGGCTGGCTGGGGAGCTGCGTGGAGGCTGGCAGGGCTCCCGGGCTGTGCTCAGAGGGAGGCCTTCCTCAGTGGCCTGGCCCAGTCCTCACCGGCCAGTTCCCCCACCCGCCGTACCGCTGCCCACGTGGGTCTCAGGCCGTCAGCATCCCGTCTGGAAACCTGCCCCTCTGAAGACCCTCTCCCCCTAGCAAGAGCGGGCTTCTCTCCTCCTTCCCAGGACGAGGTCCTGACGGTCCATGTGAACCAGAGCCCCAGTCCCCGCAGCCGGGACCATCTTTCAGCAGGTTTGCACGTGGCGGCGATGCCGCGGCTCTGCCTGCCCCCGCCCGCTGCAGCGAGGTCTCTCTGTCAAGTAGGCCCGCCCGCCTGGAGGCCCTCAGTCCCCGTCACCCTGTGTTGGGCGCTGGCCCGACGGCCGTGCCGCGCGTCCCACACGCACAGCAGCCCTGCCCCAGGGGGACGCAGCCGACCCACCCTGGCTGCGGCGTCTCCCCACCCACCGTGCCACGCTGCCTGCGGCTCCCACCTCGCCCCAGCCGGAAGCCACCCGAGGTGCTGGGGCAGCCCTGGGGCCGTGCTCTGTGTGTGCTCTGCTCGCGGCCACCTGCCGCCACGATGGCGCCGGGCTCTCCGTCTAACCTGCGCCTCCCTGCAGGCGGCTCTGGGCAGGACGCGCATGCTTGCCCCTCACCGGGGAGGGCGGGTGAGGGATACCGCGTTCGGAGCACAGAGGCGCGGGACCCGCTCAGAACCGGGTCGCCGGAATGGAAGGGACCTCCCGGCGGTGGTCCAGCCCCCTGCTTTGTGGAGAGGAGGCAGAGCCCCAGAAATGGAGACGGAGCCTGCCCAGGCCAGCCAGCTGTGAGTGGGAGCCCCCGGGGTGTGGACGTGGCCATCCTGGCAGAGCTCTCCCCTCACCGTGCTGGACCCAGCTCTTAGGGCCTCAGGGAGGACGGGGTCGATGACACCCTGCAGGGGAAAGTGAAAGGGGTGTGTGTGAGGGTCCTGGGGCCGCCGTAACAAAGTACCACAGACGGGGCGGCTTAAAACAAGATGTTCACTCTCTCCCAGTCTAGAGGCCGAGGTCTGAATTCAAGGTGTGGGCAGGGCTGGTGCCTTTCGACTCCAGGGGAACACCTTCCATGCCTCACCCAACTTCTGGTGGTGGCAACAAACCCCGGAATCCCCTGGCTTGTGGCAGCATCCTCACCCCGGTCTCCGCCCCTGTCTTCACACGGCTTCTTCCCTCTGTGTGTGTCTCTGTGTGCGATTTCTCTTTTTTTTACTGGGACACCAGTCATTGGATGTAGGGTCCACTCGAGCCCAGCCTGACCTCATCTTAACTTGACGACATTGCAAAGACCGTATCTCCAAATAAGGGCCCGTTCGCAGACTCTGGAGGTTGGGATGTGAACATAGCCTCTGGGGGGACGTGACGCAACTCCATACAGGGGCTCGCGAACTGTCAGGCGTCAGGCATGAGTGAGCTGTCCGTGTAGACAGTCATTGGCTCCAAAGAGCCAGCTGCTGCACCTGGGCATGTAGAAGCGGTAACTTTGTGGACGTTTCCGGCCGCCGTTTCTCGGAGACGCATTTGTAGGCTCTCAGAAGGGTTTGGAAAAGCCCCTGGGACGTGACGCCATTCCATAGCCATCGCAATGCCTATATTCCCTTCATCTACCCCCTTTTCTTTCTCCTCCCGTCCCTCAAGTATTTCAGACTAAGTCCAGACGTCATGCCACCCTGCTCCCTCCCGCTGCAGAACATTCCCCCACGTGCAGAGCCGTGATACCATCGACAGACTGACCAAAATCAGCAATAAGTTCTCAATGACACGTGATAGCCCGTGTCCAAATCTCCCCAATTGCCTCACGACTGTCTTTTTACAGCGAGTTTACTGGAATCAGGATCTACACCTTGAATGTGGTTGTTATGGTTTTTTTTTTTTTTTTGCGGTACGCGGGCCTCTCATTGTTGTGGCCTCTCCCGTTGCGGAGCACACGCTCCGGACACGCAGGCTCAGCGGCCACGGCTCACGGGCCCAGCCGCTCCGCGGCACGTGGGATCCTCCCGGACCGGGGCACGAACCCGCGTCCCCTGCATCGGCAGGCGGACCCTCAACCGCTGCACCACCAGGGAAGCCCTTATGTTTTGTTTTGCAAGTCTTCGCCGTCGGAGCAGGAGTGTGTCTCTTGCACCGCGACACCTGGGTCCCATGGCGGCCGTGGCAAATGACCACGAACTTAGTGGCTTAAAACAGCACAACCGTGCGGCCTTACGGGAGCGGTGAGGTAGCCAAACTGGGTCTGACTGGGCTGAAATCAAGGTGTTTACAGGACTGCCTTCCTTCCAAGGCTCTCGGGGACTATCACCGCGCCTGAGGGCCACCCACATTCCTTATCTCATGGCCCCGGCCTCACTCCTACCTGTTTCCCTCGTCACACCTCCTCCCCCTTCCCCTGTGACGGCACTGGGCCCGCCCGCATCACCCAGGGTAAAATGTCCCCAGCTCAAGCCACTTAATAATGTGATGACACCTGCTTTGCCAGACAAGACAGCACAGTTTCAGGTTCTGGGGATTAAGACCCAACATCTTGGAGGAGGCGTTATTCTCCCGACCACAACGGCTAAGCAAAAACAACTGGGAAGGAGAGACAGCCACGACCTCGGTACGACTCTTTCAGCTTCTGCAGCCAAGTGGCACCTGCTGCTCGGCTGGTGAGGGAGAGGCCGGGACACGCTGGGGGCCGAGCAGGAGGGACGGTGCGCGGGTCACTGTGCGCGCGGGGCCGAGGCTCAGCCCGGGAAACGGCTCCGCCGCTGCTGCCGAATGCAGTTTGCTGATTGCAACTTCCTCTGGCCGTAGCCGTCACTGGCGGGGCTCGGGGGTGTCTTCTGGGGCTCCAGGTGAAGCTTGTTACACCTCCTGGGTGGTCTCCAGGCGTCAGCCTTCACCCTGATCAGAGCCTGTGATGCTCAGGGTTTTTTTTTTTTTTTTTTTTTTTTTTTTTTTTCGGTACGCGGGCCTCTCACTGTTGTGGCCTCTCCCGTTGCGGAGCACAGGCTCCGGACGCGCAGGCCTAGCAGCCATGGCTCACGGGCCCAGCCGCTCCGCGGCACGTGGGATCCTCCCGGACCGGGGCACGAACCCGTGTCTCCTGCATCGGCAGGCGGACTCTCAACCACTGCGCCACCAGGGAAGCCCATGGGTTTTTTAAAATGAAATATATAATAATATTTAGTCGTTTAAAAATAATTTTTAAAAATTTAAATTTAAAGACAAAAAATTTAAAAAAGATTTAGTGATTAAAAAAATTTTTTTAAGTGTATATAGGTCTGTGGCATTAAGTACATTCACCTTGTAGTGTGACGGTCACCAGCACGTGACAGTCAGTTTTGTGCGTCAGCTTGGCCAGAACTGTAGACCCCAGAGATTCGGTCATCAGTAACCCGCGTGGTGCTGGGAAGGTATTCTGTAGATGTAGGTAACATCTACCCTCAGTGGACTTTGCGGAAAAGAGGTTATTCCAGAGAATCTGGATGGGCCTCATTCGATCCGCTGAGAGGCTTCAGGAGCAAAATTGAGGTTTTTCTGGGGAAGAAAACATTCTGCCTCAAGCCTGCAGCATCAGCTCCTGCCCAGGTTTCTAGCCGACCAGCCTGCCCTGCAGACTTTGGACTTGCCACCCACCTCTCTCTCCCGTTGGTTCTGTTTCTCCATGACTGGTGGTCCATCTATCTGCATGTCTGTCTCTCCCACGGGACTGTAAACTCTCTGAGGGCAGGGGCTGTCCTTTTCATAGTTGTGTTCAATTGGTGTGGCACATAGTAGGGGCTTCATTAAAGTGTAGTTACCTTCTGACTTCACAGTGTTCACATAGAAGTAGACACATGGGAGAGAGCTGCTCCTGGCCGCACGGATGGCCCAACGGGTGACCTTGGTGATGCACACGGAATCTTACGTTTTCCCTCTCTCCTTGTTAATGTCACCCTCCCCTACCTATTCCCAGTGGTTTTATTCACTTTGGGGACAGGAGTAATCTCCAGGAACTCTTCATCTCGTAGGTCAACCTGGCCACCTAGGGCTTCTGTGCTTCCTCTGTAAGAACTGCCCTGCTCTCCAGGGCTGGGTTACAGGTCCCCTTATATGCTCCCCTTGCACCCAGGACTTAGCTCTAGTGTCAGACCCATCATATTCATTCACTCATTCAGTGACATTTGCCCAGTGCCTCCTGTTGAGTGCTGGGGATCCAGTGGTGAATGAAACAGGTGAAAATTCCTGTTCTCATGGAGAGGACCTTCTAGTCGGGAAGGAAGACAATGAAGATAAATAAGGTGCATATAAGGCACATTAGAGAATAATGCGTGTTGAGAAACAATTGAACTGGGAGGGGGAAGCCCTTCCCTTGTGTATCCGTCAGCTACTGCTGTGGTGATGCGGCGTAACAAACACCCCGAACTTACAACCACAGACATTTATTTCTTGCTCGTGAGCCTGTGGTTTGGCTGGGTTCTGCTTCAGGCCTCAGGTTGGGTTTAGGTCTGCTCCAGGTGTTTCTCTGCTGGGGTTCAGGCTGAGGGAGCAGTGGCCACTGGACATCCTCTTCTCATGGTGCAGGGTCAACCACACAAGCACATCGAAAGCCTCCAGTTGGATGTGGCCAAAGTTATGTCTACTCACCCTTCATTACCCAGAGAGAGTCACAATGCCAAGAAGCAAGCTGGAGGAGTGGGGAAGTGAGCTCTGCCTGCAGTGGACCATGACAACGTCACAGTGGAAGCTGTCCCTGACATGGTGGCTTTTGGGTAAAGACCTCCAGGAAGTGTGTAAACCAGCCATGCAGTAACTGAAGGAAGTGCTTTCTGTGCAGAGGGGGCAGGAGGTGCACAGGCCCTGATGCAGAAGCACATCTGAGTAACCAGGGGCCAGCGTGGCTGGAGCCTCAGGAATGAGGGGAGGGTGAGGCCAGACCTGAAAGGCATCGCAGGTCATGGTAAAACTTGGGCTTTTGCTCAGGTGAGATGGGAAGTCAGCGAGGTTTGGAGCACAGGAGTGGCCTCTGTGACTTTAAGAGATCACCCTGGCCGCTGGGTGAATAGCTTCTGGGGGGACAAGCATAGAAATGGGGAGCCCAGTGAGGATGTAACTGCGAAAAAGCAGGCAAGAGGTGGTAGTGTCTCAGATGGGGGGCTGTGGGCTGGTGAGTAGTAGGTGAATTCTGGACATTCTTTGCAGGGAGAAGTGACAAGATTTGTTGAAAAGTCAGGTATGGGAGGTGTATTAGTTTCCTAATCCATCCATCCATCCATCCATCATCCATCCACCCATCATCCATCCATCCATCCATCCCTCCATCCATCATCCATCCACCTACCCATCCATCCACCTATCCATCCATCCATCCATCCACTCATCTGTCCATCCACCCATCCATCCATCCATCATCCATCCACCCATCCATCCATCATCCATCCACCCATCCATCCATCATCCATCCACCCATCATCCATCCTTCCATCCATCCATCCATCATCCATCCACCTACCCATCCATCCACCCATCCATCCATCCATCATCCATCCACCCATCATCCATCCTTCCATCCATCCATCCATCATCCATCCCTCCACCCACCCATCCATCCATCCACCCACCCATCCACCCATCTATCCATCCATCCTTCCATCCATCCATCCACCCATCATCCATCCATCCATCCATCCATCCATCCATCATCCATCCACCTACCCATCCATCCACCTATCCATCCATCCATCCATCCACTCATCTGTCCATCCATCCTTCCATCCATCCATCCATCATCCATCCACCCATCATCCATCCTTCCATCCATCCATCCATCATCCATCCACCTACCCATCCATCCACCTATCCATCCATCCTTCCATCCATCCATCCATCCACCCATCCATCCATCATCCTTCCATCCATCCATCCATCATCCATCCATCCATCCATCCACCCATCCATCCATCCATCCATCCACCCATCCACCCATCTATCCATCCATCCTTCCATCCATCCATCCACCCATCCATCCATCATCCTTCCATCCATCCATCCATCATCCATCCATCCATCCATCCACCCATCCATCCATCCTATTGGTTCTGTTTCCCTGGAGAGCCCTGGCTCACACACCTGGTTTGGTCTCTTTCGTGGTCTTTAACTCCTTGACCGTTCACACCATTGGTAGATCCTGCCCTGCCCAGAGCCCCGGGCAGCCTGTGAACCCACCGCAGCTAAGGGACCATTTTGGGGGGTCACGGCCCCCCTGCTTCTCTGTTCTCAGGGCCCCCGCCTCCGCTCAGCCCATTTGAAACTCCCAGAGTCGATGTCCTCAGGAGCAACCTTCAACCAGGAGGGGCTGTGTCAGAATAAATGCCCCAGCTCTGTCCCTCAGTCGGGGGGAGATCCTGATGTGTATCCTACATGATTCCCTGGGGCCTGAGCCCCAGCCCCCCACCTTAGTGACCCTCTCATCAGGGGACACTTTACTGGCTTCCCTCCTTTCCTGTCTCACTGCCCTGCTTCACGTCTGCTTCCTGGGTCTCCCGCCATCCCTCCCCGGCTAAGGGACCAGCACCTGCACCTTCCCTCAGGGTCTGCTCTTGGGGGGCCAGGCAGAGACCCCCTCCTGTGTCACTGCTTCTCTGTGACACCGTCAACGGAGACGGAGGGGTCAGGGCCACTCTCTGGGTGCAGCGTCCAGGCTGGGAGACACTGTGCACAGCTGACCACCTCCTTCTTCTAGGCAGACACAGAGCCGCAGACGCTCCTCTCCCGTTTTGCGCACCTGGCTGCCCTGTGAAGCCAGCGGGGTAGAGTCTCTGGTTAGGGAAGTTGTGTCTGCGGCTCGGCCGCCCGGCCTCGTCCTCCCTGCCCGGATGCTGACCCCGGGACGCTGCTGCCCGCTCCCCCTCATCCCTGAGCACCAGCGCCCACGTGTGTCCCCACAGCCGCGCGCAGCCCCTTGGCCACGGCCAGGCCGATAGCCACTCACATCGCTTCTTGCCGGCCGCCCGATCCCTCCCATCCAGGTGGAGGTAACGGGAAGATTGTCCCCCGAAGAGTCTGGGCAGGTCAAGTGAAGGTTTGGGCGGCGTGGGCTCTGGCTATATCCGATTGTGATGACACAGCCCGCTCGTGGGTCCCACGGGCCTCCCGGTATCCACGTGCCTCGGCCCCTGCCCTGTGGATGGGGACTGCAGTGTCACGCGTGCTAGCACTGAGTCCCCCCCCAGGCGTGGGGACAACGCTCAGAAACGTTTGCTATTCACTCGTGCACACACGCTCTTCAAATACGAAACTTACCCAGATGGAAGGGTGGCTGAGTTCACTGTCACGGGCGGCTTTTCCGAAGGCCTCTCCCTTCATGTCAGCGTCCCCCCCACCCCCGGAATTGCTAGTTCCTCTGAACAGAGCGGATGCCAGGACTTGAGTCCTCACTACCTGCCTCTAAGCATTGTGGGGTCAGCGTGGAATCAAGGTAACATGTAAGTGGGCGTCCAGTCAAGCCAAGGGGTCTCACGGGGGCTCCTCTGGTTGGCCTGCTCCGCGCTTCGGTTGGAGTGTCATGAGCTGGGCGGTGTGCTGCGCTCCCGGGTTGGGAGGCTGCCGCCACATGCCGCCTGACTCTCCCGCCGACTCCTGCGAGACGCAGCTGAGGGGATGGGGGACGCTGATATCCCACATGAGAGACGAAGAAAGGGAAGAACCCAATACCTAAGTGACCGCGTAACGTGAAGGAGATTAATAGCAGCATAAATCCGGCAAACACAGAAGGAAGAATGTAATAATAGGGGCAGGGATGGATGCAACAGAAAACCACAGAGCCAAAAACTGATCCTTGAAAAATCAAACAAAATTGACAGACCTCTCCAGATGAACAAGGGAAAAAGGCAAGCGGACCTCAGTAAACAGCAGTAGGAATGAAAAGGGGAACGGGCCCCCCGTCGTGCTCATGGGGCCCAGAGGAGGTGCAGTCAGAGCCCAGCAGGAGCTCCTAACGCTGGTGACTCTGGACAGCTACACAGAACTGTGTGTAAGAAGAAGGGAAACCACGAGTTGCCATAACTGACTCAGGAAAAAAAAAGAAAAGAAAATCGGAAGTCCGCTGTGACCATTACAAAAATTGAATAGGTAGAAAAAAATGTCCCCAAAATAGAAAACTTCAGGCCCAGATGTTTACAGGTGACTTTGCCAACGTTTAAGGAAACTCTTCCAGAGAAAAGAAAAATAGAAAACATGACCCTGCTCCCCATTTTATGATGAATCATAACCTTTTTATCAAAAGCAGATAAGGAGAGTAAGAGAAAGATTATGGGCCAATTGCATTCGGAGCATAGATGCAAAGTCAAAAACACACTAAGCAAACTTATAAACCCACTGGCCGCCTCCTAAGAGCCCTGGGGGCGAGGCTGGGCCTGGGCCCCCAGCCCCACACAGTGGGGCTGCGGGAGCTCTGGCCCTCAGGCCGACTTCCCTGATCAGGGGCTGGGCTCTCCAGAGGCTGCCCAGAGGGGCCCCGGGAAGACAGGTCAGAAATTCAGGGAGTTAGTGCCCTTTGGAGCAGATTTGGCCCATGAGAGCGATGACGTGGGAAGCAACCGGCAGTTAAATTCTGTTCTGAGGTTCTACCAGCTGTGCTCTTCTGCAGGCTGCTGCCAGCTCCAGAGAACACCACCGTACACTGTATCCTATTCTAGTCTATTCTATGTCATGTACCATATCACACCCTCTTTGCATCCCTTCATTCCCCACTTTCCTTTTCCCCACTTTTGCTTCCCTGGGAGTGCACCTCCCGGTGAAGGATTAATACCCACGCTTTGCCCCTGCATGGTTTTCTGGGAAGCCTGGGTCAAGACAGCCCAGCTGGGTTGATTCCAGCCTTGGAAGATCGGCTCACAGTAGACAATGAAGCCATATGGTTCACCATTTAACAGATCAAAAGAGGAAAACACATGAGACCTTCTCCATCATGCAGAAAAAGCTTTGGAAAAAAAGATACCTCCCTAACAACCAAAGAAGGGAGTGGATTTGGTTTGGGTCTTGATTTAAAGAAACCAATTGTAAAATAACAGGTTTGAGATGATCAGGATGTTTGATTAGGGACCAGGTGTTAGATGATACCAAGAAACGATGACTATCGAATATGAAATGGAATTTGTGCTGATACAAGGAAATGTTCATCTTTTAAGAGAAGTTACTGAAGTATGTAGGGGTGAAATGACAGGAAGTCTGGGCTTTGCTTTAAATTAGGAGTTTGGGATTAACACACACACACGAATATACATATAAAATAATCAACAGGGACCTGCTTTATAGCACAGGGAACTCTACTCGATATTTTGTAATAACCTATATGGGAAAAGAAGCTGAAAAAGAATAGATACATGTATATGCATAACTAAGTCACTTTGCTGTACACCTGAAACTAATACGACATTGTAAATCAACTATACTCCAATATAAAATAAAAATTAAAGAAATAAAATAAAATACTTTAGGAAAGAACAAGAAGGTGAAGCAAATGGGGCCCGAACCCTCGCAGTTGTTGAATCCGGCTGATGAGTATATGGGGGTTCATTGTAGCACTTTTTCTACTTTTCAGAAGTATGATAAATTTTGTAACAAAAATAAACTCAATGAAATAGTACTTTACTCTCGTGACAAAAATTACTGAAAACGCCAAGTGTCGTGGGCAGAAGTGGGTGACCCAATGGGTCAAACACGACCTGGTGTGTTTGGAACAGAACTGTCTCAAGTCCCTAGCTTTGCTCGTTTCCCCTTCAGGCGGTGTTTGGGGGGCCTCTGCGGGCTCTGCCGATGCAGATGGCCGGCCCTCCCGTCCCTCCCTGGGGCCGCAGTGGGTGTGGGCAGGGGACCGTCTGTCCAGCCTGCAGGCCTCATGGAGGGTCAGGGGCGAGCGGAGGCTCAGCCCGCTGACCCACAACAATGCCTGTTGGCCTGCGTTGGGCAGATTTGTGGGTGAGCCCCGCTGGGCCCTGGAGTGGAAAATTGGGGTGCCGGGGCTTTGTGACTGAGCCTGCAGACTGCTGACGTCCAGGAATCCTGTAGATGAAGCAAATACCAGCCTTTGTGTGGGAAGGGCTGGCATTCAGCCGGTGTGCAGTGGGGCGCAAAACTGCTGAGAGCGGGCTTAACCCGCCGTGGAAACAATGCGAGAGGGGCCGGCGTGTCTCCGGGGCTCACCCACCGGGCCTCACTTCCTGCCGGCACAGGGCTTTGCCAGCCTCCTGCACCGAACTCCCGACAGGTCCCGATCCGTTTAGATGTTAGAGAAAGATGGTCTCAGGGACTGGGGCTGTCGCTCCCCCAAACACACACAATGCACAGACACCCCCTCCAACATGTGCACCCCGATATATAGACACACACACACAGACATACACACAAGCACACACGGCCACACAGACACACACACGTACCCCCCATACAGACACAGACACACACCACATGTGCATGCCCCCCTTACAGACATACACACAGACATAATACACATACAGTCCCACACACGCACCCCCCCATACAGACACACACACGCAGACAGACATACACATACAGGCACACGGTGCACCCCTCTATCCACACAGACACACACACACAGAGCCACGCGCTCGGGAGCTGAGGGCCCGGGCCCGCCCCCCGCTGCAGCCCCTGTGGACCTTGTCCTCCCTCTCCAGGCGGGAGCCCCAGGGCCGCCCCTGCACAGACCCTGCCCAGGTCAGACACACACCTGCGCTCTCTCTCTGCCCCCTCACCTGCAGTGCAGGCGGCCCTGGGGTCAGCTCTGCGGCCTTCCAGATGCCGTGGCGGGGCTGGTGGGGGGGGGGGAAGACCCCTGTGGGTGTCTCCAGGACAGGCTGGAGGGCTGGGACCACTGGAGCACAGCTGTCCCGGTCCCTAGGGATTTGCACAAGGCAGGGTGCCGCCCGGGGGGCCTGGCTCAGGGCTCGGTGCGAGGGCAGCGGGGGTCCCTGCACAGACACGAGGGGGGCGTCTTTGTCACAGACAAGGTGGGTGGTCAGGCTCCTAGAACCCCTCCCCTTGGGGCGTCCTCAGCCGCTGGCCCCTCCACGTCTCAGGGGCACGTTGGTGGGACTTTGTGGCTCCGGCTTCCCTCGGGCACAACTTTCAGGTCGGCTCCCAAGACCCTGATAAATAGCCCAACAGCCCAAATGGGGAAGGCGCGCCGCCTCCTCTGAGACAGCCTGTGATAACCATTTAGGGTTCAGCAGGCTTATGGGTACTCCTCCCACTTTTAGGTTTACTGGATTTATCCAAATTCTGAATGGCAATGGCTCACTTTTATGATAGCAATGTTATCTGAAGTAGAACAAACATCACAGGGTTCATCGGTCCTCTTCTAAAAACTCGGAACCCAAAGACCTTCTCGAGAAAGCATCTCCTCGCCCACAGTCTGCTTCTGGGTGTGGGAATGATAGAAAAAAGACGGCGCAGAGGGGCCTCGGGCACCCGGGTTGTCCGTGGGGCTGTGTGGTCCTCAGAGCTCAAGTCTGACCATTAAGGGCTCTGGCGCCGGAGCCGCTGCCCCAGGTTGCTTTAGCGGGTGGCCCTCCCACCGAGAGGCAAGGGAAGGGTGGCACCTCACTCTTGGGACGTGCTGGTGTGAACCCCTCGTGCATCCTCTCCTCCCGGGCGTCCCAAGGCTGCCGGTGACCAAGCGGGTTGCAGCCCGGGGCTCACGGAGGCAGAGCTGAGGTCCTGGCCAAAGGGCTCCGTGTGTGTGTCCACCCAAGACCTCTCTGAGAGCTGCAGGCAGCGGGGCGTGTACGGCGGGCCTCAGGTCTGCCCCGGGCAGCTGCGGGGCCCACGTCACTGTTGCGGATCTGCAAGACGCTCCTGGGCTGCCAGCAGAGAGCTCGGAGGGGCCCGAGGCCGGCGGTGTGCCTGGGGCATGTGACAACCAGAGCGGGACACTCTGGGACCCTCCTCCTCCACACCACACAGTTATTTCCAGTGTAATCAGGGGATAATCGTGAGTTTCCCGATTTGTTCTTTAAAACACACAATTAACAATACAATAGAATATATTTCAATCTTAAAGACATTCCTCAAAATCAGTGAACTAGTCCACTGAGAGCTGCCGTTTGCACGGAAACATCACACCTCACAACCTGTGCTCTGTTTCACAGTCTTATATTTTAAACACGCAATAAAAGTGCCAAGAAGTCACACAGCATGACAGGACTGGGGTAACTCCGGGGCTGAGTCTTCACGTGGGCTCTCGTTTGCCAACCTGGAACCCCGTGTTTAAGCCCAGAAATCAGAGGCACCCCGGGAGCCTGACCAGTTCCCCACCTTGGAAACTGGCCCCAGAACAGACGCACACAGCAGGCTGGGTGGGTCAGCCTCGGGCTGGCCGCGTCACTGTGAGTTCCCTGGGTGACCTCCACTTAGCACATGTTTAGAGAAGGAGGAGAAAGAAAACTCTGCTTGTTTTGAAGATCACACACGTGCAGGCCCTCCGTGTATTTGCGGATCCCGCGTTTGGGGACGTCTCCTGTGTTCGGCGCCCAGGCAGCCACTCCACAGAGCCACACACGAGTGGCTTAAACAACAGAGATTATTTCTCAGTCTGGACTCTGGAAGCCATGATCCAGGTGTGGGCAGGGCTGGAACCCCTGAGGCCTCTCCCCGTTGGCGTGTAGATGCGGTCTTCTCCTGTGTCCTCACACGGTGTCTCATGTGTTTGGGGACCCCTGGTGTCTCTTCCCCTTATAAGGACACCAGCCCTCCTCTATAAGGTCTTCCCCTGTGTGTGTCTGTGTCCTCATGTCCTCTTTTCATAAGGACACCATCAGATTCGACTAGGACCCACCCTAGCAGCCTGGTTTTTAGCCCGATCACCTCTTTAAAAGACCCCTCTGCAAGTAAGTTCACATTCTAAGTACTGCGGGTTGGAACCGCAACATAAGCATGTGGGGGGCACACAATTCAGTCCATAATATCTGCTCTCTGAACTCTCACCTCAAATCCATACTCGTGGCCCTTTCCACAGTCATTGACTGAGCAGAGCGGCAGAGGTGAAAAATCTGCGTGGCCGGACGTGCACGTCCCCAGCCGAGGGTGACAGGGCGACTCTGTCTGCTTGTTTCAGCTCGTGCTGCAAACCAGCGTCCTTTCCAGGGTCCCAAGCACAGTGGGAAGGGCCGTCTAGTGTCCCAAGTGCAGGAGGGCTGGGATGTGCCTCGCCGGAGAAAACGTGGGTCAGGTGAGCTTCGCTACAGGAGTGAGTTCTGGGGCTGCTGGTGCGGGTCCAGTGTCAATGAATCAACAACACGTATGAAAGTAGCCGTGTTTGTACAGAAACACACGCCAAACAAGCTCACGTATTGGTCGATGAAGAGTTGCCCACGTAGTGACTGATGGAAATGTTGTGACCCGAGGCTGGTAGGACCTGACCCTATGTTTCCCTGGGAGGAGCGGCTCAGTAGTTACCAGTTCCCTGTTCACGGCAACTTTCTAGGACGTCACTCCCTCCAGTAGGAGAACCGACTGTATTCTTACGTATAGATTGCTCAGACCTCAGACTAACAGAAGAGGAGGTGTATTTTGCACCTGCATGATCAGAACGCACTTTTGGGTGGTCTGTTATTGTTTTAAATCTCCGCACATGCAGACAGCGCACCCCTTAGCACGTGGCCATGAATCCAAGGAGGAACCCAGGCCCAGAGAAAAAGGGTCTCGTTTTCCAAGGATCCAGGGTGGGAGGGTCTGGGCTGTGGGAGGTCAGGTGTGAGGCAAGGTGAGTTCGCACAGGTGAGCTGGAAACAGCCGGTCGCCCATCACTCCGTCCCGCATCACCTCCCATCCCCGTGGCCACTTTGCCGAGCTCTGGACCGCCTGCCATAGCACGTGTGAGCCACAGCTGTGGCCGATAGGCGAGGTCAGCAAACCAGAGAGGAAGCTGGAAGGGCTCAGACACCCGACGGAGATGCAAGTTGACCTGAACGAGGAGGCGGCTCTGAGCGGTGTGAGCTCGTATTGGCCGTTACTGGTGGGCATTTCCCGAGCGAAGGGTCCCTCCAGCTGCCCCGAGGGAGAGCACCTGTCATCACAGCGCTTCCCTCCCTGCAGCAGGTGGTTAATGGCCTCCCCATCCTGATTCCAGGACCAGTGAATGTGTCACCTTACACGGCAAGGGGGGAAATAAGACTCCTTAAAGAGCAGACTGTAAGGCTGGGGGCGTGGTCCTGGATTCCCCGGGGGGGCTCAGTAATCACAGGGTCCTTACTAGAGGCAGGCAGAGGGCTCAGCCAGAGGGATGTGATGTGACGGCTGCCTCGGAAGACAGAGGAAGGGAACATGGGTCGAGGGGTGGGCAGCCTCTGGAAGATGGAAAAGGCAAGAAATGGAGTCTCCCCTGGAGCCTGCAGGAGGGACCAGCCCTGCCGACACCTCGAGGTGAGCCCAGTGGGACCCACTGGGACTTCCGAGCTCCAAACTACAAGGTGATACACTTGTGTTGTTTTCAGCCACCAAGTTTGTGGTCTTTTGTTACGGCAGCTGCGGGAAACTGATACAGCATCGTCATCTTGGGTTGGAAAGGTCCCCAAGGGCTCTGTGGCCAGCCTGGGCCCCCCCGTCTGGGACCTGCAGGGCTGGGTTTGCCACCTTGGTGCTGGCTCACTCTGAAGGCCAGCCCTGGGCTCTCGCTGGCTGCAGCCCACCGGTCGGGGGCCATGGGTGAGTGCCTGGGCATCGCTATGTGTCTGAAGGACCTCGGAGGACCCTCAGCTACCCTGGGCCGTGCATCCCGTGGGCCGAGGTTGTACCCCGCCCCTGCCTGCAGACCCAGCCTGTTTGAAGGACCGCGTGGACAGCCAGGTGCAGGGTGAGGACGCGCCAAGTGTCAGGGGGACCAAACGCAGCCATCTGGATACATCACATCTTAATGTGATGTTTAAACAAATCAAAACGGGTGCAAAAAATCCATGATGAACACAATATCAAATTGTACATAAAGACAGGATCCTTCCTGCTGACTTTGCTTTCCGTCTTCAGCTTCAGTGTGGCTCTGGCCTGCACTGACCACGTGCTTGGCCCAGTTGGACCCTCTCCTCAGCAGCCAGCTGGAGGCCGGTGCCCCTTCCGCCCCCGTCCCACGCCCAGGAGCAGGCAGCCCGTGCTGTGTGGGGTCGCCCACAGCCCTGCCCATTCCCCGGTTGACTCCCAGCCTGGGTGGGCAGCCTGCACCAAAGCCCCCTCCCCTTCCTCCGTGCTAAGTGACCTGTTTAACCTCTCTATACCCCACTTTCCCTGTCCGCGAAGTGGGGGGATTTGGGACCTACATGCCATATAGGGTGGCTGCAGGGAACCACGAGGTCACCACCAGTGTGGGCTCAGGCAGGCCTGGGGCAGGGAGAGTGCCCTCCACCCCTCAGAGTATTGATTACCTGCCCCCTAATTTGGCCCTTGTTGCCTGACACCCTAGGGAATTACCTGCCGAAATTGTAGACTTGCAGGGCAAAGGTTGGCATTTCCAGTTTCTTCTGGGCCCGTCACCACTGGCTGGATGCATGTCACAGGTGCTCAGAACGGCAGAGGGAGGTGGGCTTTGATACAGTGCACCGCTAGTTAGGGAGGAGCTGTGTGAGGGAGGCGCTGAAATTCCCACTTTTGACACCAGTTGCTTCTTAGGTGTGTGACACAAAATCCTACTTAGGTACAGGGTGAGTGCCCTTTCCGGACCCACTAAGCCCAGGGCTTGGAGGTAAATTTGCAAAGATCCTGAGTGCTTTGAAGATGCACTGACCCCGCAAACAGGGGGTGGACGCTGGTCAGAAGCTGCACGAGGACCTGGGGAGGCGCGGGGTGAATTAGACGCATCTCACCGTCTGCACTGCGCGTGAAAAAGCTGGCTCGGGTAGGGCATGGGTCCGGCACGCTCCTGTGCTGCGTGTGTGTGTGGGGGTTGAGTTAGTATAAGGCTCCCGGAGGCCAAGCTGCTGAAAAGTATGAAAGCCTTAAAACCAGGGGTGCCCCAACCGGGGCAGGTCCCCCCAGAACGCATCCTGGGCCATAGCTGGATGGGCCACAGAGACAGGAGCAAACCAGTCACCAGGCCAGTAACAGGGACAGGGCACCTGCTCTAAGGACCCTGGCTCTGTCTGTTCCCAGGCCTCGAGGTTCTCAGGGATGGTGTCCAGAGGAGACCCCGGGATGCAGGGTTTCCGTGTTTGTAAAACCAAACCTGCCTCCCCTCCGGATGCACACAGACCCCAGAGCAGGGATCCCCGGTGCTGGAATTATGGGCGCTTTTTAGTTTCTTCTCTGCCTTTTCTGTCTTTGTTGAGAGTTTTTACAAGTATGTATAATGTTTGTAATCAGGAAGAAGTAATAGAGGTAATTCCGTTTGAAAGCACAATGCAGCCTTGCCTCGCGGCGGTGGGGTCTGGGGGCCACTTGGCCAGCCTCTGTGCCTCACGCTCTTCGTCTGGGAACCAGGGGTACTAGCTCCCTCTCGTGAGGGGGCCGTGAGGTCACAGGGGACCACATATGCAGACACGGGTATGCTACCTGGCACACAGCACCCTCGCCCGGGAAAGGGGAGACGCGAGCCTTCGCCGCAGCGCCGGCTGAGTGTGGGGGGCGCAGAGCCACGCCCAGAGAAGCTCCCCGGGGACGCCGTTCCCCCGGCGCCCAGAGCTCCGGGCTGGTCAGCGCTGCAGCCCGGGGCTGGGAGAGGTGCACGCTCAGCCCAGCCCACGTTCCTGCTGACTGGGCGGCCTCCCTCCTGAGCTCACGCCTTCCAGACAAATCCTCCTAATTCCTCCATTCTGTCCCGCCGTATATAGGGAGGCCGTGCGCCCCGGCTCCTCAGTGAGCTGCCCAGAGGCCCTGCCCTGACTCCCCGCCAGCCCCGGTCCCTGCAGAGTCAGCGCCTACCATGGACGTCGCCATCCAGCACCCCTGGTTCAAACGTGCCCTGGGCCCCTTCTACCCCAGCCGGCTGTTTGACCAGTTCTTCGGCGAGGGGCTCTTCGAGTACGACCTGCTGCCCTTCCTGTCCTCCACCATCAGCCCCTACTACCGGCAGTCTCTCTTCCGCACCGTGCTGGACTCCGGCATCTCCGAGGTAAGACCCGCCGCGCCGCTTCCTCCTGCGGCTGCAAGGGGCCCGGGGCCGGGGCCGGGCGAGAAGCGGGGCTTTGCGAGGCCGGCCCCGGGGCAGACGCGGCACCCCTGCTCTGCGCGCTCCCGCCGTGCTTCGCGGAGCGGCTGGTGACCGCCGCGGGGCCGCTTTCCCGCCTCAGCCCACCTCGGCCGTCCTGGACGCACAGAGGCCGGGCAGGCTACCCCCCGGCAGGGCCTCCCGTGCCTCCAGGGAGCCCGCCTGCTGCCTTGTCCTCCTGTCACCAGCTCACGACCCGTACGCGGTTGGTGGTGTCCCTCCGTGTGCTGGGAGCCCCCGGAACAGCCCAGGGCGCGGGCGCTGGTGGACGGAGCTCTGTGCGGCCTGGGGCTGCCCTTTCCCTCCAGCAGCGAGGTCTGGCAGGAGACCTCCTGTCTGCAGCCCTCTGCGGCCACAGAGCTGCTGCGTGTGGGCTCTTCCCGAGTTTGCCCGGGAGCCCAAGGCCAGGCCCCGAGGGCAGGCAAGGAGGCCCATCGGCCTTCCCTCCCAGGGTCCAGTGTTCTGGAGGTGCCAGTGTCACCACTGCCTAAAACACAAAGGCCTGCTCGGAGCTGGTGAAACGCCACCCATCCTGGGGCCGACGGAGCCCGGAGGAGTGTCCCAAGCGAGGGCAGTGGGAGGGGAGGAGGCTGAAAGCGCTTGCTGTGCGACGAGCTGGGCAACCTGCGCGGAGCGCGGGTACATCGCGTGCGCGTCCGTGTGCAGAGACACGGCGGCACGTCGCGTGCA
Source organism: Kogia breviceps (assembly GCF_026419965.1). Classification (NCBI taxonomy): domain Eukaryota; kingdom Metazoa; phylum Chordata; class Mammalia; order Artiodactyla; family Physeteridae; genus Kogia; species Kogia breviceps. Next base: position 147,025,554 of record NC_081314.1, read on the forward strand.
CGTCCGTGTGCAGAGGCAAGGCCCCAGGCTGCTCACGGAGAGGCGGGCAGAGGCCCAGGGCCGCGACCTTATTCCAAGTCCTCGGTCCCACGGCGCAGCCAAACAGCACGTAAGCAGCCGGCCAACCAGTCTGTAACAGGCCAATCAGCTGGGCCACCCCTCGCCTACCAGGCGGCCACAGACCCCCGGGGCTCTGGCTGTCAGCCGAGGGGCCACACAGTGTCCCGAGTCCCAGGTCCCCCTGTGCCCCGGGCACGTGGAGGGAGAGGTTAGAGCCTTGACAGCAGGCTCTGTTCTGATAACTGGGGACTGAGGCCCGGCCCCCGCACGGCAGCTGCTCCGGCCAGGCCCCGGGCTGAGCGGCGGCCCCGTGGAGACCCACACGGACACTTGCTTTCAGGTCCGATCCGACCGGGACAAGTTTGTCATCTTCCTGGACGTGAAGCACTTCTCTCCCGAGGACCTGACCGTGAAGGTGCAGGAGGACTTCGTGGAAATCCACGGCAAGCACAACGAGAGGCAGGTGAGCCTGGGCCGCGCCCGCCGCCTCGGCCCGGAGGGGGGAGCCGCGCCCCGAGCGAGGCCCCCTCCCGGTGACTGGGAGGCCACCCCGGGCCCGCAGCGGGCCTGGGCAGCGGGCCGATGGCCGGCGGGGGCCCGTGGGGAACCCCGCTCAGGAGCTACTCGGCTTCCCGGGCTCTGTCCAAATCCCCTGGGTGACGGGGAGGGATTAGGAAAGACCCCAGGAGACGCCAGCACCAAGGGAGCGGGCTCCAAGCCACGTAGCTTTTCACACCGGCTTCTCTCGGGAGGACAGAACAGCTGACTCGTGTCGGAGCCCGAGGGCCCGGAGCCCGTTACCTCGAGGGGGCGGGGGCCCGGCCAGGACAGCTCGGAGACCGGGGCTCTGTCCAGTAGCGGGGAAGCTGGAGGCGGGGGGACAGAGCCCGCTGCATCAGCTGCTCTCCCCCCCTGGGCCCCTGGAGGTACCCGGATGCTACGCTGAGCCTCTGGGTCTTTCCACCTGGAGGGGGAGGGAGTTGGGCCAGGGGCTAAGCTGGGTCCAGGGCGTCAGGAGAAGGGAACGTCGAGGCATGGCTTTCTGACCCAGCTAGACGGACGGCAGGGACCTGAGCCCAAGCAGTCTGTGAGGCCAGAGGTGAAGGGATAGCTGGACCCAAGGGCAGGGCCAGGGGCAGGCCCACTCACGTGACGTTGGGGTGACATTATCGTGAAGATCCAGGGGCCCCAGGCAGGCCCAGACTCTATGCAGGGATCCAGGGCGGTCCCAGGGCCCTGGACGCGGACCAGCCCCCGCCCTGAGAGGGTATCGTGGGTCCGACCCTCGTGTGGTCCAGGAGGGCCTCCTCTGTGCGAGGCAGCCGTCACCCTCTGCCGTGGCGTCTCTGACCGCGCCCTCCCTCGGCCCCCCAGGACGACCACGGCTACATCTCCCGTGAGTTCCACCGCCGCTACCGCCTGCCTTCCAACGTGGACCAGTCCGCGCTCTCTTGCTCCCTGTCTGCGGACGGCATGCTGACCTTCTCGGGCCCCAAGGTCCCATCTGGCATGGATGCCGGCCACAGCGAGCGGGCCATCCCCGTGTCGCGGGAGGAGAAGCCCAGCTCCGCGCCCTCCTCCTAAGCTCGGCCTCGGCCTCGGCTGCCACCCGCTGCGGCCCCCGCCACCCATCCCTCCGGGGGAACCCTAGAAAGGGGGGCGTCTGTCTCCCCCACCTCCCTCTTTTCCGTTTCCTTTTCCTCTTCTCCGAGGGCATGAGGGTTTGAGAGAGCAGCCTGGAGAGCTCGGGGCCTTGGCCTGAGGTGCTGAGACCTCAGGGTGACCCGGATTCCAACACCAGCCAGTCGGTGGAAGTGACCGCCATCCCAGCTTCTTAGACGGCATCCCCAGCCTCCCGGGCTTGCGGGCCGTCTAGGCTGGCCGGGAGGTCAGAGAACACCCCTCGCTGAGCAATCTCTGGGTGACCTCTGGTCTCCAGGGCCAGCCAGGTGCGTCTCAGCCCTCGGTGGCAGGCGCCCGCACCGGGGCCGAGCCGGGTGCCGTGAGGTCCGTCTGGCGGGGGCTCCAGTGCGCCTGGGCTCTCCGCAGGCTGCACCCCTCAGACCCCCTCCCCTCCAACCCTCCTCTATGTAATGCTGCTCTTGGGGCATCTGGTCACCCATGAGAAGGCAGCCCGTGGCAGTTTAATAAAGAGCAGGTGACACAAGCAACTTGCTGTGTGCTGGCCGTGCTGTTTTTTTTGGGGGGTGGTGGTGGTTTGGAGAGCAACGGAGAAGGCTCGAGGGGACCCGTAGTGGGGATGCGAAGGACGGGGAGGGGCGGGGGAGACTGGTCCGCCTGTCCCTGTTCAGCCCCGGCTGCCTCTAAGTGACCGGGTCACCTTCTGGCCCCCAGACCCGGTGCTTCCTTGTTGTCAGCTGTGCAGGAAGGAGGGGGGTCCTGCAGGAGCCCTGAGGGATGGAGGGAGGAGGGGCGGGGGCCGGGGACTTGGGAGGGAGAGGGTCTGGGCTCCCTTCTGTAACCCTGTGTGGGAACTGGGGTGCCAGGTGGGGATTTCCTGACCGCTGGCCTCTCCCTGGGGACTTCTGCCCCAGCTCCCTTGGGGTTTTGCTCTCTGGAAATCACAAGTGTCCATCCCTGTTAGGTATCACGCCCTGGGGGCCCCCCTCACTCTGGCTCCCCCTTCCAGGAACAGGCACGGGGCCCTCGGGGGTTTCTGGTGACCAGGTCTGCGCGTCCGCCACCCAGAGGGGCGGCCTTCGTGCTGTCTGTGCAGACCCCCCCCCGCCCCCCCCGCTCTGGGAGGAGACAAGGAGGCTAGCAGCCTCCTGGGGGAGCCAGCAGGGGCTGCCAGCTGCACGGTGACCAGGCAGAGGGCAGTGGGCGGCCAGATGCGGCCTCCGGGGGCGGAAAGCGAGCGGATGCCCCGGCTGGACGGGCAGGGCTGGTGTTGCCGGGCCACGTGGAGGGCCCCCTCCTGGGGAGCGGAGGCCAGGGGCCCTGGGCACCCTGACGGGGGCCCAGCGGGATGCTCCTCGTGGTGGTGCCGAGAAACTGGACCCCAAGAGGGGAGGGCACGCGGGAGAAGTTCCCAAAGTGAGCCCTGCTTAACACGCAGGGAAACCGGTGCTGTCACGTGGACTCAAGTGGAAAGCAGGGCATTCGTGAGAAAACACACACACACACACACACACACGACGGTCCTCACCTGCCCTGGGACACACACACACACACACACACACACACACACACACTTGTGCCCTTGTAGCTTGGGGTCACTCTGGGCTTGGCCCCATCTAGGGAAGGGTCCTCACCCCGGGGGAGCTTCTCCAGACCCCTTTTACCCGCGCCCCCAGGCTCCTTCCAACAGGAAGCCCCCCTGCCGCCGCCCTGCCTTTTCCTCCACACCCTGGAGAAGGGCGTGTCCTGGGTAGGCGGCATAAATGGCCACTGCACTTGGGGGCTGGGCAGGTATTTTGGAAAATCAGAGTCTCTGAGGCCCCTGTTCCCTCCGGGTCCCCCCAGAGGGCAACTTCCATTTTGTACGGCCTGGCCTATCACTGCACCGGGTCTGGGGGGCGGAGGGGTCCTGCCGGTCTGGCCGCAGCCAGAACTGAGCTGTCACGAGAAGCCGCTGGTCTTGCGTTCACTGCGGTTCTTGCCCAGACCTGGTAACGGCCTGAGCTGTGAGCCCCAAATCCATGTGTAAGTCCTTACGCCAGTGTTGCAGAATGTGACTATTTTGAAGATGAGGGTCTCTAAAGGGGTGAATAAGTTGAAATGAGGTCATGAGGGTGGCTCCTAATCCCATAGGGCTGGTGTCCTTACAAGGAGAGGAGGTCAGGACCCAGACACACACAGAGGGACGGCCATGCGGGGACACAGGGAGGGGCGGCCGTCTCCACGCCCAGGAGGGAGGCCTCAGAGGAACCACGCGGGTGACACCTTGATCTCAGATTTCCAGCCTCCAGGACCATGAGAAAATGAACTTCTGTTGTTTAAGCCTCCCAGGCTAAGGCATTCCTCATGGCAGCTCGAGCTGACTCATACAGGCCTGAATATGCAGACTTTGGCCCTCTGGGGAGGGTGTGAGTTCACGCAGCGGGCTCAGGGAATCCGGGATGGAGCTCCTTGGGGATGTGCCGGGAGCACCGGGCCCGGCCCAGGCAGGGAGCTGAGAGGACTTTTCCTGCTGGCAGCACAGCTGGGAGACCCCACCTTGCCTGCACTCCCGAGGCAAAGCCTCTCCCCGCTGTCCTCCCAGGGCCCCCGGGCGGTCCACGCCCCTTCTCTGCTCTCCTCCCTGCCTGGGGGTTTCTCAAGCTAAGGGGCCCAAGGGCTGGCCCGCAGCTGCTCTGCACCTTCGGAGATGCCCGGGACTCGGGCGCCATCAGCTCCTGAGGCCACGGACAGAGGGTCAGGGTCGGTCCCTCCTGGGCCCAGGAGGCCCAGCCTGCATCCCGGGGGCCTTTGCCGTCTGGTGCTGCCACGTCAGCTGGCGTCCGAGCTTCCTCGTCTTAGGGTCTGTCCTGGAACCGTCTCCCCGCTCGGCCCACCCACCACGGCTGCTGTCAGCCAAGTGACACGGACTCTGTGCGGGCACCCGGCTGACCACCGTCTTCTGCAGAGCCGAGGGCGAGTCTGCCTGACGCTTGCCGGACAGGAGGCCGCACTGACGCAAGCAGGGAGCCCCGTGTGGGCTGCGGCCGCCCGGCCGCGCTCTGGGGTCTGACGGCCACCGGATCCCTGACCGTGGTGCCGCCACTGGTATCGGTCCCTCGGGCTCTGCTGCAGGAGGAACTTCTGAACCCAGAGGACTGTCTGCTCCCCCTCCCTTCAACTCCTTCCAAGCTCGTGTCCGTCTACGGATGCAAAAGGCCTGGAGCTCATCACCTGTGCAGGTGCCAGGCCCCCCCACCCCCCGCCTGCTGCTGCGCCTCTGCCTGCCGGCCCTTCCTCACCCAGGTCAGGTGACAAGGGTCTACCTCTGGTCACATCTCCCCTGGGGAGGGCTCTGCCCAGACAGTCCTGGGCCACCAGAGCCTGGCCCTGGCCACTCTAGGACACGGGTCTGTCCCCTCTACCAGAACCATGAAGGTGGGATGGGTCAGCATCCCCCAAACCTGTCGGCCTTTGGGACCCACCCAGAGTGCTGCACAAATACAGATTCCTGGGCCCTGTCCCAGACCCAGCAAATCGGACCGTGCGGGGCTGGAGTCCGGGAGTCTGTGTGTCCCATAATTCTCCAAGAGACAGCTACAACCAGGCTGATCCGGGACATGCCAGAGTAGGAGTGGTGGCCTCCATGGGGCGAGTGCGGGAGAGCAGGCTCGCTGGAGGTGGCCTCTCCCAGCCCAGGGCTCAGGTCGCATTGTAGATCTCTGGGAGGGGGAGGGGGCAGCTGACAGGACGCTTGGATGTGGCTACGTGCTTCCGGAGCAGGAACGATCCTTGTTCCCTCCTGGGGTCTCATTTTCGTCCTGGGCAGCAAGATCGGCCCCATCGTCATAACCTCCTCCTCCTCCTCCTCCTCCTCCTCCTCCTCCGCAGGAAGAGCGTTCGCTGAGCACCTACTGTGTGCCAGGCCCCGTGCCAACCGCCCTGGCAGCTGGCAGCCCTCAAGCAGCCCAGCCGCCTGTAACAGGCTCCGCTGCTAGGGGGGAAACCCAGGCTTGGAGGCTGAGTCCCTTGCCCGGCGTTCCCCATCGGTGAGGGCCTGGCCAGGACCCACCTCCTCTGCCTGACCTCAAAGGAGGGACTCGGAAGCCCTACCTGATGGGTATTATACATCCTCACCCCTAACCAGTAAGTCAGGAGGCACTGAGGAAGCCAGGCTGGTTGTTCTGCAGGCGGCTCGCTGCGTGAACACAGGCAGATTTATCAAGCCCTCTGAGTATCAGATTCCCGTCCTTACCGGTTCACGAGGGCGGTGAACTAGATTCTCCCAGGGGTGTCCAGTTCCCAGATGACCACCTGCGATTCCAAGACTCACCACCAGATGGCAGCAGAGGCCTTGCCTTGGCCGACAAGACCTCGCCGGAAGGAGGCGCGGATCTTGTCTCAGAGGTCACCTTCACGGGTCCGGCCTTGGGAAGCAGCCGCAGCACACATCCGCAGAGGGCCTCGCTCCTGTGGGCTGGGCTGGCCACGCAGAGACCCCATCCTGACCCAGGAAGCCAGTGTCCAGCAGAGGACACTGAAACAGACACAGAAAGCCCCATACGAAGCCAGTGGTATTTCCTTATAATAAGCAGTTTTTGTTTCATTTTCTCGTTTGCAAAATCATCTGAAAAAGAGGCAGTCTCCGCCTGGCAGGCCAGCACTGTGCTGGGGTCCCTGCAGCTCTGGCGGGATCTCTTCCCACTCAGAATGACGTGGTATGTCAGCCCTCCCAGGCCACCGGCCTCCCGGGCCCCCGCGGCCTCTGCTGGGAAGACTCAGAGCAGCCTTGGTCCTGCCACGTCCCAGGAGGGGACTTGGCTCTGCAGGCAGCGCCAAAGCCTGACACAGGCAGCCGGATAACAGGGTCAGAGGTCCCGCCAGCCAGATGCTGCACGTGGCCGCCTGGAGGCGGGCTGAGACCCAGAGGCTTATGCATACGTGTCAGACCTCAGTTTGAAAGGGGGCCCGAGGGATGGGACCTGAGGGACGAGGCCTGCAGCTGTTTCCAGGGGCCGGTGCCTGCCTCCAGTACCTGCCTCGGCCTTCAGGACGGGAGTGGAGGTGCGGAAAATGGATTCCCACTCAGGCCAGGGCCAGATGAGGGTGGCCTGCGGGAGGCTGCAGCCCCTACGTGGCCCACATTGGGGTCAGTTCCCTGATGCTGGGCTCGCCAGGCTGCGGGGTTACCCCACGATCCCGGGCGGAGGGTTGAATTTGCAGGGTCAGGGGAGGGGAGCCGGCCCTACACCTGTGTGTGCAGGTTGCGGTCAGGCAGACAGAACCGAATAGAGGACACGCACACGTGTGCGCACACACACACAGAGCAAGTCACATGCACACGCGCACACACACAAATACACACAGAGCAAGTCACGTGCACGCCCACACACACAGGGCAAGTCACGTGCACACGTGCACACACACAGAAATACACACAGGGCAAGTCACACGCACACGTGCTCACACACAAATACACACAGAGCAAGTCACGTGCACGCGCACACACACAGGGCAAGTCACGTGCACACGCGCACATACACACAAATACACACAGGGCAAGTCACACGCACATGTGCTCACACATACACAAATACACACAGGGCAAGTCACACGCACATGCACACACACAAATATACACAGAGCAGGTCACACGTACACACACACAAATACACACAGCAAGTCACATGCACACGCACACACACAGGCACACACACACATGCACAACACCTGCACATACATGTACACACGTGCACACAGAGGACACCCCCACCCCCACGTGCCTGCAACAGACTCTAGGCTCTAGGCTCTATTTCCTACATCTCACTGACTTCCCTCTGTGTCTGATTTATACTTGAAGACACAATCACACAAAGACATTTCCTGCTTGTTTCTCCACCTCGAGGAGAAATCTCCGTGCGCTCTGGCCAGCAACCCCTCTCACATCAAGGAGCTTTTGGGGAGACCCGACATTCTTTGTGCGGTCGAGATACCTGACGGCCTTCTGCTGCTAGAGATTAGCAAGAGAGAAGGTGGGGCTGTGTGCTCAAGGGCACCCCAAGGTCACAGCGAAGCAGCCTGACGAGTGGGGCGTCCGCTCCTTCCCTGGAGCTGTCGGCTCCTCGGCCCCGTGAGCGCGTTCCTGCATTCCCCCCACTACCACGCCCACCCCGCCTGCCAGGAGCCGGAAATCAATTAAAGCAAAAAGACCTGGCTCCGAAACGAGGCTTTCCGAAGACTTTTCAGACGGAGCCTCACTGCACGCAAGCGTGGGTTTGCAGAGTTTTGCTAAGTTGGCGGGTGGGACACCGGGCACCGGCCAAGGACACCAATCAGACCTGGGGGACCGAGGTGGGAACTTGGAGGCCCCACGCTGGCCTGGTAGCGCTTGGCTGATGACGCGAGGGAACGGTTCCTGGAGGGGCTGGGGGCCGGTTTCCTCCCGGTGACGGGTAACGCGGTGTTGGGGTTTCTTGTGCCCGTCTGGGCTCACTTGTGGGGATTCACCAGGGGCTGTTGCCGCTGCTTCTGATGGCTTCCTGTGAAAAACCGAGTTAAGCGAGGGGTCTGAGGACACCTGGCCTCCGAGGGGTGCAGGGACGTCTCCTCTTGAGCCCGGTCCTGACGCTCCGCACTGCCTGTCCTGCAGCCAGTGTAGAGCTTGTTTCCCCTGGTGGGCAGCTCATGTCCCGCAGGGCTGTGCTGGTTTCCTGGGGCTGCCGTAACAGATGACCACAAAATGGGCGGCTTCAAGCTACAGAAGTTTATTTGGAGGCCAGAAGTGTGAAATCGAGGTGTGGGCAGGTCATTGCTGCCGCAGGGGGCTCAAGGGCGGGGTCCTCCCGGCCTCTTCCAGCTCCCGGTGCGGCCAGCATCCCTGGCTTGTGGCCGCAGCCGTTCCGTCTCTGTCTCCTCCAAGGTCACGTGGCCTTCCTCCAGCGTATGTGTCTCTGCTCTCCTTTTAAGGACACCGGTCATTGGGTTTAAGGTCTACTCGGGTCACGCAGAATGGTCTCATCTCGATCCTTACCTTAATTACATCTGTAAAGACCCTTTTTCCAAAGGAGGTTGCGTTTGCGGGTTCTGGGGTATAGAACTGAGACAGCTCTTTAGGGGTCACTATTCTGCCCACGGCCAGGACGGACCGCCCCCCCCCCCCCCAAGTCACATGGCCCTCACCTGCTGGGACTCTTCTGGGTCCAGGAAGGGAGTCTCTGAGGCTTTGGCAGGACTGATACCGGCCCATTTTAAAGAAGGAGAGACTGAGGCTCAGAAACGTGGAGCCAGGGAGCAGGAGGCCTGGGGGTGGGGGGAGCCCCGGCGTGGCCCCTGGCCGGCTTAACCTGAGTTGATGTAGCTGTGAAGGGCAGAGTCTCCTAAGGTCCCTTTGTGAGGAAACGCCGCGATGCCTTGGTTTCTTGGTAAAGGAAAGTGAGGGGCCTGCGATGCACTTGGTGACCCCTCCCCAGCCCCCCGCAGGCCAGGCTGCCCTGTGGCCTCCATCTCAGCAGCCGCGCCTCTGCTTTAAGAGCTGGGTTTGGATGCGTACGTCTGAGGTGCCTCCCACCCTGGTTCCCCCAGAGCCCAGGCTGCATCCTAACACTCGGAGGCCTGGGGTTCCGTTTGGGGCATTGCTATGGCAACCCTCTGTTGCCCGGCCATGGATGACCCGACGTCCCATGTCTGTCAATGATTCACCTATTAACAGACCTGCGGGGCAGCCGATGACCTGGGCCCAGTCATTGCCGCCCACGGGGCCCCAAACATTCCTGCCCGGAACCAGGAGACCGGCGGGCGCCACTCAGGGAACATCCCCGCCCTGCCAGTGAGACCGTCCTGGACCTGGTCTGGAACCTTGCCCGGGGATTTGGCCCCCAAGGCCAGGTGCAAAGGAGGCCTTGCTGGGCCCTGGGCACCGGGAAGGGGCAGGTGAGGGAAGGAAGGCCTGGGGCCCAGGTGGCCGGGATAGGCCCAGGGGACTCCGGGTCGCCGCTAACCCCGGGGCGGGCCCTCCCAGGGGGCTTCCTGACACACCTCCACCCTTGGCCCGTCCGCCCAGAGAGGAGAACCAGGCCTTGGGTGATGGGGGCTCGAGCCCTGCCCCCCACTCCGGTGAGAACGGAGGAGAGGGCAACAGTGGCGTGTGGCTTCTGAGTGTGTCTGTGCGCGTATATGGGGCCTGACGTCAAGGGGAGACGGGGAAGGGCCCACGGGATAAACTCAGTGCCCCTCAGCACCGCTTCCTCCAGCGTCCTGAGGACGTGGGTGTTTCGGGGCTGGATATGCCGGTGCGTGGGGGCAATGTGGGTCTCCGGAAACGGGCCGAGACCTGCCGCAGGGTGGCAGAGAACATTCCGTAGCGCGCCTCACGGAGGTGGGGAAGCGCCGTCCGGGCCTTTGGCCTGGGCTGCGTCAGCCAGCCCCAGGAGCCCGCACCCCGCCTGACGGCCACGGGGACCCTATGGTGTGTTGGCCGGGCCGTGACTAGGGAGGCCCCGGAGGGCAGCAGAGGCGGCCCTGCAGTTGGGGTGAAACGGATGGGAAGTGGGCGCCCAGAGCCCCCCTTTGGGGAGCGGTTGGGGCCACCCCCCACTCTCCCCCGGCCCTGCTGGGCGGCTCTCCCTCTGCAGCAAGGCCCCCTGGCTCAGCCCGCCTCGGCACTTCCTGCCCCTGGCTGCACCGGTCGCCCCCCGTGAGCCGGGGGTTGAGTGCGTGATGGAGTCGGGGTGGGGGCGGGGGAGGGGAGCCGGGGGGCGCCCCCAGGCGGGTCCCCACGTGGCTGGTGACTTCTCTCCTGCGCGCTGAACCTGGGGGGGCTGGGGGCACCAGGTCCCAGGGCCCCGCGGCGCCGGACCTTCTCGTGAGAGGCCCCCCGGGCGTTGCGGGTCCTCTTCCCCAGGTCACCTGGATACCCAGCGGACTCCCTGAGCCCCAGGCCAGGCCCCCTCTCTGCCCAAGCTGGGCGCCTTCCAGAACTCCCTCTCCTCTGGCTAATTAACGCGACTCGGGGCTAACGGAGAAACTCAGGCCCCTGGACGCGGTGCACGGGAGGATTTCCGTTTTGGAAAACAAGGAGATGCAAATCCTCACGCAAAGCCGGCCTTCTCCGCAGCCCGTTCCCGTTCCCGGGCAGGTGGGCGGCGGGGAAGGCGAGCCTCCATCCCTTGGGTCTGGCGGGAACTTGCCTGCGCTACAGTGGGAGTGAGAGGTGGGGAGCCTCCCTACCAGGGGCTCAGCTGCCCTGCCCGCACCAGGGCGGCCCCTCCTCCTGGGGGTCCCGCGGGATGCAATGGGAGAGCCAGGCGCAGAGGTGGTGTGAGAGAGCAGCTCGGGCCCAGATGGCCTGCAGGAGCGGCTCGCCTGTCCTGAGCCCCGCCCACCACCTGCGCGCAGGAGTGCTGGCTGTGGGAGACGAGCCTGGGGCAGCCTCACGGCCACTGTGTCCCCACGACCCCGTGGCTGCTTCCCGTGCGCGTCTTGGTGTCACACCCCTTGAGCTCAGCTCGGACCAGAGGCCGCACGGGAGGGGCTCTGCCATCCCGCGAGGCCCACGGGGCAGCGAGTGCTGGGGCTGAGGCTCCACAGGGCAAGCCATGACGGGAGGGGGAGGATCTGCGCCCCCCCCCCCCACCTGGGGGCCAGCCCCGTGGACGCCCGCGTGCAGAGCCCATGTGCCCGGGGGGGTGACGGCTGCTGAGGGCTCTGCGTCCGTGGCCTCGTGGCTTCTCCCGCCTCGGTTCCCTCCTGGCTGTCGCCGCCCTGGCCTTGCACTTCTGAATTTAAGCTGCTTAATCTTCGATCCGGACTCTGCTTTCTAGAGCAGCACTTCCCCGACACGACTGGGATCACCCGAGAACGAGGTTCTGGCCCGGCAGGTGGAGGCTGCGGCCTGTTTTGTAACCAGCTCCGGGGAGGACGCCGCAGCGGACAGCACTTTAGTGAGGAGTCTCGTCTGAGCCGGGTCCGCGGCGTCAGGGCCGCAGGCGGTCCTCCCTGGTCCCGGCCCCCCGTCCCCCTGGGCCTGCTTTCTGCCCGTGCAGCTGGGCAGAGGGTGAGGGGCACCTACAGGGACAGCCTGGGGAGGGGGCCCTGGGGAAGTCTGGGGCTCACACGCAGCCTGCCAGGGGGCCCGGATGCCCTCCCCCGTCAATGATCCTCAGGTGCGGGGGGGCAGGGCACGGAGGATGCTGGGGACACTGCCGTCCTGGGCTGACCGGGCTCCTGGCTCTGTCCCCACAAGGCCAGCTCTCCAAATGCACCCACTCCTCATCCTCCAAGTCCGAGCCGGGGGACGTGTCCTGTTGCCAGCCCCGCTTGACAGACACCAGCTGGGGTTTGCAGAGGACGAGGACCTTTCTAGGTCACGTCTGGCTGCTGAGAGGCAGGGGGCGTCCTAGAACCCTGGTCTGAGCCCGCAGTCTGCCCCTGGTCACTCCTCCTTGTTTCTTGGGGCGTCGTGGGCCTGTGCTGCCCTGGGGGACCCCAGCTCATTCAGGCCGGGTCTCTTCTCCTCTGAACTTGGGCGTCTGGATGACCGTAGCCCTGGACTGGGGGAGAAACCCCCGTGGCCCCTGCCAGCGGGGGTGACAGGTGAGGTCCCGACGGCGGGCCCGGGTCCCCCGAAGCTGCCAGCTGGGAAAGCCCCAGCTAAGAAAGGGCGCGGGGCTTCACCCCGCAACGCCTCTGCCTGCTCCCCGATGCCTGAGGGACTCCCCAGAGGGAAGCTGCCGGAAGGAGTGGTTTCTGTTGGCTTCCGCGACCCGGGAGGACACGGCCACACTGCCGCCTACACATACCCCGCCCGGACACCTCGCCTGCTGTGGCTTCCCCTCCCCCCGCCAGCCCCTCCCACGAGCTCTGTACCTGGTGCGTGGGGCTGGGGGAGGGGAGCAGGGCCCCTTAGCCAGCGGCCGACACCTGGGGCTCCTTATCTGTAGCCTCTGTCACCCAGGGGACTGCAGGCGGTCAGACGCGGAGTCAGTCTGAGCCACTGGCCCTTGTGGGGGGACAGCTGGGGGCCGGGGTGCTCGCAGTGAGGACGTGAGGGGAGAGCTGGGTCCCCGACTTCGGGGCCAGCAGGTCTGGGCAAATCTTGGAGCTTTGGGCTTCTTGCCTCAGTTTCTGAATCTGTCAAGTGGGACGCTAACACTGACCTCGTGAGGCCTGCCGGACGTGGGTGGCCCAGCGTCCTCTGAGGAGGAGGAAGGCCTGCTCTCAGGCCTACAGGGTCCCCACTTCCTTCCTGTCCCAGGCGTGGGCCAGTCGCTCTCTGCACCAGCCGCCCTGCCCCTCACCGCAGGCTCCTGCCCCAGGACCTTGGCACACTCCCCCCCTCTGGCTGGAGGGCCCTTGTGCACGGCTCCCTCCCTCCCGGCTCCGAGCCCCCCTGCTGGACAGCCTTGGCTGAGCACCCCATCTAGACAGCACCTTCCCCACCCCGTCACAGCATCCCGTGCTCTGACAGCCCAGAGCCCCCCTGTAGGACCCGAGCCCCACAAGCACAGCGGTGGGTCTGTCTCATTCATTGCTCTGCTCCTCCGGGGCCTCGGGCGGAGCCTGGCACCACACAGGCGCTCCATAAATGCTGGGAACGAATGACCGAGAGAATGAATGAATGAATGAATGAATGGGGTGATGGTGAGAGGTGCAGGGGTGGTAGAATCAGAAGCTGAGTGAGTCCTGGAAGTTCCCATGGGAAGGTCAGCCCCACAAGCCTCCCTTCCCCTCAGTGTGTTCAACTTTCCCCAATTCCATGGTTCTCAGTCCCGGCTGGTCCTCAATACTTGGGGAGCTTTTAAAACGACTGATCCCGGGCCACCGCCCTGCTTCCCCATTAGGACATAATCTGGGTGGGCCTCCACGGGTACTCGTAAAAACCCTCAGGCGATTCTGCGAACGGGCGGGGTCAAGGACCCTGCTTTGGCTTTACGTCAACCCTCGACCAATTAGAGAGGTGTTTAGGTTAATCGGCAGGTCTGGCGGGTCCCATCAGCCATTCACTCTTGAGTCTGAATTAGCGGAGGAGCACGCTTCTTTTTCCGGACACCGTGCTGGGTCAGGCAGGTGAGGGAGTGGAACGTTTCCCGGGTGGGAGAGAGAAAAGAAGAAAAAAAGTCCCTGGGGGGCACGTCTGGGTCGGGGAGGGTGATGTGAGGACCTGGAGGTGAGGCGGAAACGCGGCGACGTTTGGGACCTGGAAGGGAGGGTGCTCCTGCTTTCTGGGTGTTTCTCAGGGCCGGACTTAGGATGGACCCCCCTCCCCAAGGGCAGAGCAGGTTTTCCTGCCCAGCCCGGTGAACCTGGGGGCTCCGGGCCGAGGCTGACGGCCCCATGATGACAGTCGGGTTGGTGGCGGGGCCTGGCTGGCTTCTTGTTACGCTCTGACCCCTGGGACCCCGGGAATCCGCACTTGCGGCTCTCGATCTACAGTGCCCTCCCCACCGGTGGCTTGACCTTGCCGGTGGCCTGCAGCTGCGGGTTTCCAGGCAGATCCCTGCATTGGCAGAGATTTCTGACTCTGAGGCGGCCCCGAAACTGCTGGGTGCGGCCGCGTTCTAACAAAGCCTCCAGGTGACTCTGTGCCCGCTGGTCTCGCAACTGTGACGAGAGACGGGGTTACCCTACCGCAGAAGGGGAAGATGGGGGCTGAAAGGTGGCTCACTCCCACAGCCCGTGGTCCCCTAGTGCTCAGAGACACTGCTTGTGCCCAGACCCTCCCGGTCACGCCACATCCGCTGCCCAGGTAAACCTCCCCGTGTGGCCCCGGGGAACAGATGACCCCCCCACCCCATCTCAGTGCCTCGGGAGTCTGTGGACCGCATCCCTTAGAAGCCAGTGACCCTGAGCAAGCTGCAAGGTCACTGTCAGCAGGCAGCCGAAGCTGAGGCCTACGGGAGCTTGGAAGGAGCCTGTGTAGGAGCGAACAGACACTAGATCTGCACCTCGAAAGGGGAAGAGTGACAGCCTGAAATTGAGTCTGAAGGTGACAAATCAAAGGCAGGGACTTTAATGCATTTCACCATTTTAAAGTTCAGTACAACGTCCTTTAATCAGGGCGTCCCCCAGCTTCACGTTCACGGCCCTGGCAAGTGGGCACACGACTTCTGCGTGCAGGGCCCTCTCCTGTACTGCTGGGGTGGGTCAGCCTGGGTGCAGGGGGTTCCTGAGCCCCGCTCGCTGGGGAGAGAGCAGTGTGGCTGGGGCCCCAGTGCCTGACCTGGGTGTCGGAAAGCTTGGCTGCCCGGCAAAGCCACTGAAGCGGATCCCGGCGCGGTGGGGTTGAGGATTCTGCTGTGGGGACCCAGCCTCTTCCACATGCTGCGCGGGGCTGTCCGGGTTTTGGCCGAGTTGTCCGGCCTCTCTGGGCCTCAGTCTCTTCATCTGACCAATGGGAATCCAATACAGTCGTGGGGTTTGGGGGATCAGACAGAACCGGGCAGGTCAGTGGTGATGGGTTGGCCCTGGGGGATTCCTAGGGCCAGGAAGGGAGGGGCACAGAGCTGCAGTGGGGTGTGCACACAGGGTAGGGACTTCTGGGGAGCAGGCTTGGTTCTCCTGGGCTCACCTGTGCCCTCACCTGTCACAGGGGAGGAGCTGGCAGAGCTTCCATGGCCGTTCCTGGGCTTTCTCTTGTCCCAGGACACCCGCGTCTCTGCGGTGTAGACACATGTAACCCACACCCGAGGAGGGCAGTGCTGGGGGCTGACCCCGCTCCAGCCAGTCCTGCAAACTCAGTCCCCCAGCCATGCCTGTCCTTGGCCTCCTGTGGGCCCAGCCCAGGTGAGGTCTGTTGGCCTGTAGACACAGGCACGCATGTGCCCACTACACACGTGCAAGAGTGTGGAAACCAAAGGGTGAAGTCATCCGATGCTGCCAACTGAGCCCTGGCCACCAAGATCTATGCCGATTGTCGCTGGGCTAAGTTGTCACAGACCCACATTTGGTTCAACAAAACAGAGGCTGGAAGAGTCTCAGGCCACCCACACTGCTACATTTAGTAGGGAGAGGCAGTGCCACACCTTCATGTCCACTGAGGTGCAGCCCATGGGGCCTGGGGTCCTGAGTGTGTGTGCATATGTGTGTATGCGTGTGCCCACATGCATTTTTGTACCACCTCCGTGCACACGTACGTCGTGTGTGTGTGTGTGCGTGCGTGCATGTGCACACGCCTATGAATGTGTAGACGTGTGTGCACGCGTCCCCTGGGTAGAAATGCCCTAGTTCCATGACAGTGACCAAGACCTCCTTCAGAACCCTGTGTTCAGAGTGGCTGCAGCCTGGTTTTCATGGGATCATCCATGGCTTGTGGGTCCCCTCTGAAGCCAAGCCCGTGTTTCTGAGTGTGTGGTGAGCCTGCGCGTAGGAGGCCGTGTGCTCAGCACACACACAGGGCTTGGTCAGCTAGGGGATGTGTGCCTTGGTCACCGACACAGTTCATGCTGTGAATGGCGTGTTCTGCCCAAGGCAGGATACTGGATTCATTCACTTATTCACCCATTCATTGGTTCACCAGAGATTTACTGAGCATTTACTGCATTCTGGGCTGGCCTGGTTTGGGGAGGCAGATCCTTGTCCTTGGAAAATGCTCTACTAGGAAGGGAAGGAGGTGGGGGAGGCAGGAGGCAACTACCATGGGAACCGATGCCTTAACCGGAGCTGGGGAGGAGGGAGACATGTGCCCTCCAGCATCTTTTCCTGCAGCAGTCAGGAGAGACTGCTTGTGCTGCATAACAAGCATGCCCCAAATCTCAGGGCCTCAGAGCAGCCTTGCCTCTGACACGGGGGCCGAGGGTTTAGATCTGGTTGCGGCTAACTGACCTCACAGTGTGGCATTCTGTCCATCCCTTCATTTTCAGCACCTCTTCCTGAGAAACGGACTCTGCCCCCTGGTGTGAGGTGGGCCATGAGTGACGAAGAGGGAAATGGGTCTTGTGGTCTCCTGCCCCAGTTTGGCACTGTGCAAGGCCAGCCCAGATTCAAGGGGAAGGGGGCTAGCCTGCTTCTCTTGGTGGAGGAGCTGCAGGGTCCCGCTGCAGAGAGCATGGATGCAGGAAGGCCTGGGACACTGGGGCCACAGTCTACCCACCCCAGGGCTCTTTACAACCTCCTTGTAGAGGGGTGGGGCCTTATCCCCTCCCCTCCTTCAGTTTTGCAGCTGAGCTGGGAGCCCAGCCAGGGAAGGCGCTTCTCTCTGCCCCAGGGGTATCGTGACTCAATTTTGAGCCTCTTGTCAGGGCTTTCCAGGCTCTCCCTGCCCTCCCCTCGCCCCATGCTTGTTACAACACAGGAGGATCCTGCGTCTGGGAGGTGCAGGGTGGGTTTTCCTTCTCGAGTTACCTGTGGGTGGAGGGTGCAGCTGGGTGGAGGGTGCCACTGCTGCCAGGGCTCTGGTGGGCTTGGCTCTGAAGTCTGCAGCCAAGGCCATCTCCTCTCTTCTCTGTTTGTCACCACTGGCCAAGGGCCTGTGGGTGTTCTCTCCATGGTGATCTGTCTGTGCTCGTGACTCGTGTGGACGGCCAGGTGTGGGGGAGGGAGGGCACCGCCAGACACACGGGCGGGAGTGGGGAGCACTGGTCTAGATGGAGTCTTCCTGAGCTTGACCCCAGCCCCTGCATGGGGCCTTTGGTACCTCTGGGGACCCTTGAGGTAGGCCCCAGGGGTTAGTTTTTCCAGGGGGGATGTTCTCGGGCCAAGACCTCCCCTTCTGGGCCCTGCCCTGGCTCCGGGCTGAGAGCACGTGTCGGGAGGAAAGGGGCGATGGGCCCTCCTGGTCCCTGGCCTCTGGGTAGAGCCCTGGGGGCACAGGGATGATTGCAGAGCATCTGACCTCCCCTCCCCCAAACTGGCTCAGACACCTGCACTCGCTCTCGTGTAGGAGACCCCCATGAGACGTCTGGAAGGGTGATGAGGGCGCAGCCCCTAGATGCCCAGCGGTGGGGGCCTGGGGGGCTAGAACTTGCTGCTGGGATGAGGGCAGGACCCTCGGTTTCAGGAACTGGCTGGCTCCTTTTCTTTTGAAATGGGTTGTGTGTGGGAGGACCTCAGCGTCAGAGGTGGGAGGGATCTTCCGTTCTGCAGGACACCCTGTCACCCAGACCACCCAGCCCCACCCCTGTCAGGGCAGTGTGAGCTCCCCACAGAACCATCCCCCCCCACCCGTGTCTCATCAGCTGGGCCCCCCAGGAGCGACAGGATGCCCAGGGGGCGTGGGGGGGGGCGTGGGTCTCCAGGTGTCAGGACCCCTGCCGGGAGAGCTGAGCCGGAGGGCTCTGCCCCTGAGCTTCTGTCGCCATAGCGCGGAGCGGGGGCTCCTGGGCCAGAACTCCCTGAAGCTTCCCTGACCTTTTCAGATGAAAAGAACTGACAAGGAAAAGAAAAAGGAAGCAGGGAGCTGGGGAAACCAGCTGCGAGGTAGGAGGTGAGAGTGGCTTGCTGCATCTTGGCAGCTTTGAGCTCAGCCCGGTCCCAAGGATGCTGAACAGCCCAGGAGAGAATGCAGGTTCTGAGCTGAAGCCTTTGAAAGCTGAGCATGCGTTGTTTCGGGGCACAAACTTGCTCCTAGTAGATAAAGAAGGCCCAGGGATCTAACCCACAGCACTGTGATTATAGTCAACAGTACTGTATCATGAACTTCAAAGTTGCCAAGAGACTACATCTTAATTGTTCTCACTGCAAAAAAAAAAAAAAAGATAATTACGTGAAGGGATGGAGGTGTTAGCTAATTATGGTGGCAACCATATTGCTACGTATAAACGTATCAAATCAACAGGCCAAGACACCTTAAACGTATACAATGTTATATGACGATTATACATTAATTAAAACAAAAAGCAGGGTGCATCTTGGAATGGGGTTGGGACAGGGGTGGGTGGGGTGGGTCTCTGGATAAAACGTTTCCATGGGGGCTGGCAGGTGAAGGACCAGGAGAACCTAAGGATGGCGTTTCCTTGCAGAGAAGTCTGCAGGGCCCAGGGCACTGGGACAGCACTGAGAGGGGCCGCCTTGCTACCACCCACGTTTTCCCCAGGCGCCCTGCCGGTCGACTCCTCTTTGGCTTCTAAAGGAAATATCCTGGCTTCTTTCCATCCCGCTGAGCAGGGACAGGGGTACGAGCATGCGCCTTGGGGTGCACGGGCCCGGCCTCCATCGTTGTCAGCTATGGGACTGGGGCAGGTCGTCGAAGCTCTCCAAGTCTTAGTCTCCTTTTCTGCAAAATGACACTAACAATGTCTATCTCAGGTAGTTGTTTTAAATATTAAAAGAAGATGCATTGATAAAACACTTCAGGTTTAATTTAAGGTTAAGTTCTCAATGAATTGAAACAGCATGATTATCACTATCACCATCATCATCATCATCACCACAATTATTATCATCACCATCACCACCACCATCACCTTTAATCATCACCATCGTCACCTTCATCATCAGCATCATCACCATCATCACCTTCATCATCACCATCATCACCATCATCACCATCATCAGCATCATCACCATCATCACCATCACCACCACCATCACCTTTAATCATCACCACCATCACCACCATCACCACCATCACCATCATCACCATCATCACCTTCATCATCACCATCATCATCATCATCACCATCATCACCATCATCACCATCATCACCTTCATCACCATCATCACCATCATCACCATCATCACCTTCATCATCACCATCATCACCTTCATCATCACCATCATCACCATCATCACCATCATCACCATCATCACCATCATCACCATCATCAGCATCATCAGCATCATCATCATCACCATCATCACCATCATCAGCATCATCAGCATCACCATCATCACCATCATCACCATCATCAGCATCATCACCTTCATCATCACCATCATCAGCATCATCATCACCATCATCACCATCATCACCATCACCACCACCATCACCATCACCAACATCACCATCACCTTTAATCATCACCATCATCACCATCATCACCTTCATCATCATCATCACCATCATCAGCATCATCATCATCATCATCACCATCATCATCACCATCATCACCTTCATCATCATCACCACCATCATCACTACCATCTCCATCACCACCACCACCATCATCACCGGCATGGCCATCCCTGCTGGGTCAGTGTGCCCGGATGCTTAGTACTCCTCTGGTGGTCTAGGCAAGGGTGCAAGAAACGGAGTGTGAGAGAGGCGGTGGGACCAAAGACTGACCTCTACAAAATCTGACCGCAGATTGCTCATGAGGTGTGGGCTGTGGTGGGTGGAGATGAGGAAGGAGGAGGTGGTGGTAGGATTAACATGAGAGTGGATTCTGGATTCCTTCACCCAGCAGGGATGTATGGTGGGCCTTTTGAAAGTTAAGGTGCTACATACAGCGTGCTGGGCGGGCCCATCAGACTCAGCCTCCCTGACATGGAACAGGGAGTTAGGAGCGTCCGGGGCCCTGAGCTGCCCAGGGCTGAGGCTGATGGGAAAGAGGATTAAGAGTCCTTTGTGATGCAGTTCTCAGTTCAGAGAGTGTCAGACTCAGAGCACAGTGAACTGGCTGTGTGTGTGTCTGTGTGTGTGGTGTGTATAGATATATATGTGTTTATATGTGAATGTGTATCTCGATGTGTGTATGTGTGCATCTGTGTGTGGTGTGTGTATATGAGTGTGTGTATGTATATACGTGGTGTGTATTAGGTGTATGTGTGTATATGTGTGAGTGTGTATCTGTGTGTGGGGTGTGTGTATATGTATGCGGGGTGCGTCCCGGGAGGAAAGCTGGCCCAGGGCCCTATGGGCAGAGCCGGGGCCGGGGCAGCGCTGGCAGCTTGGCAGCGTCCCAGGGGAATTCTGACCTGGAGACACAGGGACAGCCGGGCCGGGCGGGGCCCACACCTGGGGGCTGGGTGATGACGTCCGTGGGGGGCGGACACTGGGGGTGGGGGCCGCTTCGTGCTCCACGCAGGTGCCGGCATCGGCAGCTTCCCCTCCCCGCGGCCAAGCTGCCTGCACGGCCTGAGGCTGCGTTTATGCGTCAGCTCAGCCAGACTCTGGAGGTTAGGACGAGCTACGCACCTTAGGTGGGGTGTGTGTGTGTGTGTGTGTGTGTGTGTGTGTGTGTGTGTCCGCTCACGTGTGAGCGTGGCCACGAGCATGTGATTGTGCGCTGGTGCACACGTGCGTGTGAACGTGAGGGCGTGCGTGTGAGCGTGTGCACCTGTCCACGAGCACGTGACTGTGTGTGTGAGTGCGTGTGTGTCTCCGCACCTGGGAGCAGGCTACAGAATGGGAAGCGGGCACCGCTCTGGAACCCAGGCATTGGGTCTTTGCAGGGAAAGCACCACGTTTGTGGGCCCTCGGGCGGCGAATATCCAACGTGAACTAAATACCCAGCTTCCCAGGGCCGCCTGGGAAGGTTTCTGGGGGGCTGCCGACGGTGTTCCTCCCCTCCTAGGGCGCAGCCATGGGTCGGCCTCCCGTCTCGACGGAGCAGCTGGTCCCCTCCGGGCTGGTCCCCGGTCTCTGGGAGAACCGGCGCTGCCCTGCTGCGGGCCCTTTCCGCGTGCAGGTCGGTAGGGGGTGAGGCCGCCTTCCAGGGTACCTTGGTGGGAAGGTGGCTGTCTTCTCTGGCAGGTGGAGCAACAGGAGGGCGCCGGGGCGCTGGGATGGGTGGGCCACGTGGTGGACGGGCTCCGTGCACCTGGTCTCCGTGGCACTGGCTGCGGGCTGAGCAACACTCGCGGAGGTTAAATACGGAGTAGCACTGAGCGTGGTCTGTGGCTGTCCCGTCGGACAGCCTGCAGGTAGAGCAGTGGCCCCAGGGCCCCCGCGGCATCTCAGCATACGCCCTACCGTGACTTCGTGGCCGGCGGTGGCATCCAAGGACGTGGAGGGCAGAGGGTGTCCCTCGTACACTGGTAGCTGCTCAGGGGTCCCTGGGGCCCGGGGTCCACCAGTGGAGGTGACGGTGGGAACGGCCATGGCGTGCGGCTGTCTTGGGGTGGAAGGCCTTGCTGCACGATCTGTGCCAACCGCACACAGGCAGAGGCCCTTGAAGTGAATTCCTGCGCACCCCGCGGCGGGACCTGGCGGATGGCTCAGGTCGCCTGCTGGCACCGCACCTGCTCTAAATTGCGATCCGGCTAAATTAGATGGAAAAACATGCAAATACAGTTGGAGCTTTTTGGCAAATTAGCATGCAGACGGGCAGAGGTGAGGATTACTCTGGAAGGGAAGAGCTTGCCCCGTTTGACTAATTATCCAGGCGATCAAATTAAGACAGCGGGCTCTCCACGAGAGCGTTTTTAAAGGGGGAATTATTTCAGCTACATCTTCTAGTTTTCCAAGGTTGCCTAAGATGGCCAAGAAAAGATATTCCCCTGCTGGTTTCTTCCCCCATTATATGGGTAGAACTGGGAAAGCTTTTTCATCCTAAGAGTCTGGAGATTTTCCCTGGTCAGCCTTTGATCATAGGATATAGAATCCCAATATGTCTCACTGGGTGGGTTATTTTGGCTACGCTTGCTGAAGATGGAGCAGTCAGGGCCCTGAATCTGAGGTCGTCCGTGTGCAGGAAGCAATTGTCTGGCTCCGTCTGTGTGTGATGCCATGATGTCTTAAACACCGCAGTTACACGGAGATGGTGTCAGGTGTTAGCTGTCCGAGGGTGAACACACGGGGTGGGGGTCACGTCAGCAAAGAGGACCGGTGGTAACACGACACCAGGCTCTCACGTGGAGCGGGGCCATGTGTGGCTGGCATCCGACTCCTCACCTGGGTACCATAACTCAGCATCAGGTCAAGGCCAAAGGCATGTCTGGGGTGCCCAGGGGGGACAATGGACATGGCGTTGTCATTTGAGGTGGGGTAAGGAGACATCCCACATCACTCCAGCTCTCTCTGACCCCATCCTTCCTCTCGATGCCTCTAGCACTCCCACCCCTTCACTAACGGGGCCCTTTTGTTTTTAGTGCGTTTTCGTAACTCTCCATGCGAGGAAAGGACTGGGTTTTGCCTATGATTTGACTGCCCTTCTCCCGCCTGCCCTCAAGGTCACTGCACACGCAGTCCCGGGGGGCTGAGCTCGCCCTGGTTCATCCAGGGTGGGTCCCCAGGTGAGGCGTCCGCTGCTCTCTCTGAACGACTGAGAGTGTGGCAGGAAGGCATCCTGGGCATCTGCTCCTCGCGGGGGACAGAGGAGCGGGAGGGCCGGCTGGCCCGCGGGCAGGGTCTCTATGATGGCATCACTGTTTGTCCTCTTGATCTCAGAACTCAGCCAAGCTCTGTGGCTCACCCTCGTTTCTGGACAAGCCAACAAGCAGCCTTTCCCGGAGTCCCCGAGGGCATCGGGCGGCGACGTCCCCGGGGCTGGCCCGCACCTGCCACAAGCAAGGCTGCGGGGTCGGCTACGCTAACGATCTCGCTCGTGGATGCGCGGACTGAGTCCAGCATTTCCCCCCCGTGGGATGGAATCTGGAGGTGGAAGAAAATCGCATAAAGATGAATGTAGCTGATGATCAAGTATACACGGAACAATCCCCGTCACGTGCTATGTGGCCGGTCCTGCGGCAGCTAAGTCGAGGTTAAAACAACAGCAACACAGGACGCAGGTTTGCTGCGACGTGCATCCTGTGTTTAGGAGCTTGGAGTTTCAAGTTGTCCTCCAAGGTGACTGCCATGGTTGGAGACACCCACTGTGCCACCTGTAGAGCTGAAGTAGAAACGTGGGACCCTGGGACCCTGGGCGAGATTGGACCCAAAGCACCTCAGATCCTGGATGAGGAGAGATGAGAACCCCCACTCTGAAGCAGTAGGAGCCTCTTCTGTGCAGAGCAGACTCACGCTTGCATTTGGGGGTGACTGTCTGCTGCTCTCGTCGCTGGTGGTTGTACGCGTGTAACCAGGGGCCGTGTCTTACCCTTGGAAGATGTGACGCTTTCCCCAGTGGAGGAAAAGGGCTGTGTTCTAGCAGGTCTGTGTCCCCTTTACATAAAGTGTCTCTTTCCTCATTCATCACTTCCTGGGAGACCTGCTGGGCCTTTCTAAGCACCTGGGGGCGTTGAGAAGGAAACCAAAAGGAGCCGGAACAAAAGACGCGGTGGAAGCCACGCCCCCGTCCCGAGGCCTGGCGGCGCCAGCGCTGCCCCAAGGTCACCGAATCCACTTCAGCTCTGACGAGGGCCACGTGGCGCCACTTCCGGTTAAACAAACTTGACCGCGGACTCCCAGCTCCCAGCGAAGGTCTTGCTTCCCCTATCTTCCTGCTGATTATGAACTCGGGACAAAATAGAAGCAGTAAGTACTTGAGGGCACTGGAAAGTGTCATAAAGCAAGAGAAAAGCCCTTGAGGAGTAGGAGCTGTTAAAGATGGCCCCCTTCCAGGCCCCAGAGTGGACGGAGCTCAAGCCGAAGGTGGCCGTCCTGTCGGGCTGAGAGGTCCGAGGCCAGCAT
Organism: Kogia breviceps; assembly: GCF_026419965.1. Taxonomy (NCBI): domain Eukaryota; kingdom Metazoa; phylum Chordata; class Mammalia; order Artiodactyla; family Physeteridae; genus Kogia; species Kogia breviceps. The sequence goes on from NC_081314.1 coordinate 147,049,679, forward strand.
CTGGGGCTGCCAGGATATCTGGATATTTAGGGAGAAATCTCAGAAAAGCCACACGAGCAGAGGCCCCTACACCTGGCACGATCTCCCCTCAAATCCCTGGCCGGCCCCGAGGTGAGCCTGGACGAACAGGACTCCAGAAAGCCCAGGAGGAAGTGGCGGCCGGACAGTGGAGAAAGCAGAGTGTCCAGCTGCTGCTGGGAAGACCGGTTTGGGGTCACGTCCATCGGGTTAGAGGAACGTGGCCAACTCCTTGCGCTTTTCATCAGAACGCCTGACGTGGAGCGAAATCTTCCACGTGCGGAAATAAAATGATTATTAATTATACTGATTCTGGACGGCGGGAGGGAGGGACGTGCCCTCACTGCTGTGGCGGGCTCACCACCTGGTGCAGAGGGAGGTGGTGACCCTCCTGGACGCAGGAGCAGCGCGCTCAGGTCGAGAGCCTGTGCTGAGGTTCCCTCTGGGTACCCACGCCTTCCTTCTGTGAGGCCCTGTTGCATGTTCTAGATGCCTCCCCGCCTCCCCCGTCCCTGGGGCATCTGAGGGAGGGGTGTCCCTGTCTCGGGGAGGACCCGGTCATCAGCAGACCCCTGAGCTGCAGGGCGAGGTGTGCGGGGTGCCCTCGCCCTCGGAAGAGCGTGTCCAGAGGCCACCTTGCTTCCTCCGTCTCCTGCGCCATCACGTGGACCCGGCTCGCGGCAGACACCTGACCACCGGCGTGAGGCCAAAGGCTACACAGGGAAGAGGGCAGAGCTGGGGTGCCTCGGAGGAGCAGTGCCTCCTTTCTCCCCGCCGGATCCCCAGCCAGCGTGGGCCACTGGGGCTGACATTCTGTTCCTCGAAGCCGAACGCTTCCCACCTGGCGCGTGCTGTGGGAGTGAAGCAGCGATTTCGTCACTCCACGTCAGGTGCAGTTAGGTGCTTGCGACCTCGGGCCTGACCGTGGGTTTATGCCCACTGTGAGGTCCAGTCACTGTGATGAAATAATGAAATTGGATTGGCCGCGTGGCCGGTCACCGGCTTGACCTCAGAGCCCTCTGCTGAGCCCTGAAGGTGCCGCGGCAGGGCTCAGGGACGCTCGGTGTGGACGAGGGGCAGGGAAGGGGCAGGGGCCTGGCATACCCTGGCCCCAGGTGCTGGACTGGCCAGGCCTTGAATAGGCCACGGCGGGTATCACTGTCACCATCCACACTTGGAGAAGGTGCTCCCAGAGCCCAAGACGACTGGGCCAGGGCAGAGCTGGGGTTCAACTTGGAGCTTCCTAGCATTCCTTAAAAAATAAACAGGGCTTCCCTGGTGGTGCAGCGGTTAAGAATCCGCCTGCCAGTGCAGGGGACACGGGTTCGAGCCCGGGTCCGGGAAGATCCCACGTGCCGCGGAGCAACTAAGCCCGTGCGCCACAACTACTGAGCCCGTGCGCCACAACTACTGAGTCTGCGCTCTAGAGACCACGAGCCACAACTACTGAGCCCGTGCTCCACAACAAGAGAAGCCACCGCCATGAGAAGCCCACGCACCGCAACGAAGAGTAGCCCCCGCTTGCAGCAACTAGAGAAAAGCCCGCGCACAGCGACAAAGACCCAACGCAGCCAAAAAAAAAAAGAAAGAAAGAAACAGAATAGAGTGGAGTGGAAATGGCATAGTCTCGTCACCCTTTCATTTCAGGGCTGCACCCCGCTCACATGTGCTCTAGCCACGTGTCCCTCCCCCTCTTCTTCCCCTCCCCCCCTGCAGAAACGTTAGCCAGAGGGGCCCGTCCCAACCTCTCTGCTAACGGCACTAATTAGCAAAGTCGCTTGGCAGTTGGAGCCTTTCAGCGCGCAGAGCTTCCTCCTCGCCCGTCCAGGTCTGGGAGGACAGCGTAGCTCCAAGAGGGCACGTGCCGACCTCCCTTGGCAAGCCCATGACGTTCCTCCACCTTTGCCAAAAATGTAGCAAAATCCAGCTCAGCTTCTTGAGCTCTTCTGGAACTCAGAAAAGAAAAATAATGATTCCATATTTTTTCCCTAAACTTTCTGTCCTCATTTTCTTCTGATAATTTTGTCTATTTCTGCACTAAAACCCCAGAGCTTTAGCTATTCTACTTTGATAGTATCAGTATTAGTAGATTTAGTTATTCTACATCGATAAATACAAGTTCTCCCCAACACCGTTTTCTTCCAAATGTTTTTGTGATTTAAAACAATTTTACATTTTTATTGTGAAATAGTACATACAGAGGAGTGTGTACAATACATATGTGCCTTTTAAAGACTGTGGGGCCTCTTCCCAGATTAAGAAATAAGGCATTCACCAGAACCTCTGAAGCTGCCTGGGCGCCCTCTGTGGTCATATCTCATCTCTCCATCCGTCCGTCCGTCCATCCGTCCGTCCATCCGTCCACGTGTTCGGCACATCTCACGTGGCACATCTTGCCACGTGCCCGGCATTGTGCTGTGGATGGACAGCGGGTGGCTTCTGATTCGTGGCTCTGACGGAAAAGGCTGCGTGAGCCTGACTCTCCGTGTCCTGGACCCCGGGAAACGGCATTGCTGCGCCCCAGGACTGGTTCGCTCTGCTGTGCCAGGTAACGGCAGCTCCGCTTCAGTCCTGTTCGCGGTCACGGGGACGCGAGAGCTGCGGGGATCTGCATCCCCTAATCCTGCGAGGCCAGGTCTCTTTTCACAGGTTGTATCCTTTTCCGTTGGTTCTTTCTGAAGTCTCTGCTCGTGTCCTCCACGTTTTGGCCTTTTTCTTTGACTTCTAAGCATCCTCTATATTGGCTGTTCTCAACAGAGGCGGTTGTGTCCCCCAGGGGACGTTTGGTTGGGTGGTTTCTGCTGGTCGGGGTCCCCGTGGCACCCCCTGGGCTCTCAGGTTGCAGCTCTTCTCGTGAACACCCCAAGTGTGGCTGCCGGCTGAGTGGCTGGATCCAGTGACCCGTTCCCTGGGGGATCCAAGCCCAAAGTTGGCCCTGGGTCACCACTGGTCAGGGTTCCTCCTCCCGGTGTCTTCCTTGGGCTGAGTTCTTACCCTAAATGGAGGAGGGAGGGGCCAGGGTCATTGTCACGTACAGATGTCCTTCCCGCCTTCCCAGACCAGCTCAGCCTGCCCAGGCCACCTGTAATCCGTCCCTCCGTCCCTGAGGGCAGCAAGGACCTGCCCAGGTGTCACTGCTCCAACGCTGGCGCCCCTCCCCAACAAAGGGGTCTGCCCACCGTGACCTGCCGTGCCCACGCACCAGAGGAGGGCCGGCAGGATCCCGGACTGGGTGGCGCCTGTGGGTTACCTGTGGGTTACCTGTGGGTCACCTGTGGGTCACCTGTGGCTTACCTGTGGGTTACCTGTGGGTCACCTGTGGGTTACCTGTGGCTTACCTGTGGGTTACCTGTGGGTTACCTGTGGCTTACCTGTGGGTTACCTGTGGGTCACCTGTGGGTTACCTGTGGCTTACCTGTGGGTTACCTGTGGGTCACCTGTGGGTTACCTGTGGGTCACCTGTGGGTCACCTGTGGGTTACCTGTGGGTCACCTGTGGGTCACCTGTGGCTTACCTGTGGGTCACCTGTGGGTTACCTGTGGCTTACCTGTGGGTTACCTGTGGGTCACCTGTGGGTTACCTGTGGGTCACCTGTGGGTCACCTGTGGGCTACCTGTGGGTTACCTGTGGGTCACCTGTGGCTTACCTGTGGGTCACCTGTGGGTCACCTGTGGGTCACCTGTGGGCTACCTGTGGGTTATTTGTGGGTCACCTGTGGGTCACCTGTGGGTCACCTGTGGGTTACCTGTGGGTCACCTGTGGGTCACCTGTGGGTTACCTGTGGCTTACCTGTGGGTCACCTGTGGGTCACCTGTGGGTCACCTGTGGGTTGGGGACTGTATTGCCACTGTCACCTCCCGAGGAGTCTGTGAACAGCAAATTCGAAAATACAGGTATAGTTCCCGTCAACCGCAATGGCGACAGCCCCCCTCCTCGCCCCGTTACTGCCCAGGCCCATGAGGCTTTGATTCAGAGGGGCCAAGGGAGGGGGGAGGGCGGCGGTCCACACCCGCTCTTGTCGTCAGTCAGACCACGTTTGGGATGAGAGGTGGCAGTTCAGCACTCAGAGACATCCCGTCACAGACCTGTCGGTAAACGAGAGAACTTTTCTTTAAAACGTGGATTTTCTGACGTCGTTCTGCTTGATAGACAAAGGTCAGTGAGGAGTGAGGAGGAGGCTGTATGGCAGGAACATGGATGTCGAGTCCACTGCGAGTCCTGACGTGGGAGGGGAGAGGTGGCAGAAAGGAGCAGGGTTGGGAGGTGGGAGAGGAGGTGGCAGTGGGCACAGGGGACACCGCGTGCTGGCGGGAGGGGAGGCCTTCTGAGTCCCCAGGAGGAAGGGGCCCACGTGCTGGTCCAGGGCGGGGGAGGGGGAGGGCTCCGCTGCCGGGGGAGGCGACTCAGCTCCGTTTTAGGGACCATCCGGGAGCCCCTGCTTCCTGGGCCCTGTCCCGTGGGCGCGGAGCGAACTGCATTTGAGAAGTGGCAGCAGTGCCTTCAATGTTTTCTTTTACGCCTTTGAGTCATTAGCCGCAAATTTCCTCCCAACGGCAAGCAATGAGTTCTGTGTTAATGTAAAAAAGCGCTCATTTTTGTACCGTATAAAACTGTTACCCAATTCAATTTTGTGCAAATGAGTAAGAACAGAGGGCAGGGCGGCCTCTCATCCTTTGTGGATGGAGAGACTCCTGCCTCGGGCTGGCCTTCCGGGGTCTGTCTCCACCAGTCATGGCCACGGGGGCGGGGCACTGGGCCTGGGGGAGCCCCGGAGTCTGTGCTCCCAGCCGGTGTGTCTGGGAGCCCAGGCTGTGGAGCCGATGTCCCCTGCCCCTTCCTCTGCCAGGGCCACCTCTCAGCTCTGGGGATCCTGCAGGGAGAAACAGCGGTGGCGGTAAGTGGTGTGAGGAGGGCTGCAGGGCCCCCGAGAGGAGCCGTCGCCAGCTGGGTCCCTCCCCCCGCCCCCTCCCCCTTTGTCTCAGTCGCCTGGGCTTCCTTGACGAAATACCATGACTGGGCAGCTTGAACAGCAGACATCGATGGATGGGTCGCAGTTCTGGAGGCTGGAAGTCCAAGATCAAAGAGCCCATTGCTCCGGTGTCTGGCGGGGCCCCACTCCGCTCTCCGTGTTCTCACGTGGCTGAGAGACAGCGTTGGTCTCTGCCTCCTTGTGTGGGCCCGGCCCTGCCCCATCAGGGCCCCGTCCACCCTTTATCAGCTCCTCACAGACCCTGCCTTCTCACCTGGTCACCCTGGGAGGTAGGGCTTCAATGTGTGAATTTCAGCCCCCAGCACTCGCCCTGTAGCAGGGCGACTCCCAGGGCCTCACTCCAACCTCATCTGGCTGCTTTCGAGTCCGATCTCGGAACCTTGGGCTTGGCTCACCGAGGGGCGGTACCTCCTAGGCTCCCTGTGTTTGGCTCGATTTCTCACGTTTGTGTAAGCTTCCGTCCCTCTAGCAGCAACGATTCAGCCCCGAGGGGCCTCCAAAAGCACAGGGCTCCTGTGTGAGTGGTGGGGATACAGGGTGCACGGTGGAGACCCAGCACCCTGTAAATAAAGGGGGTGCTGCCTCTCGGCGCCAGGGTGACTGTAGTTACGGGAGATGCAAGCCAAGTCTCATGGCATCTTCCGATTTTTTGAAAGAAACAAGAGATCAGGATTTATTAGCTTATATTAAAAAGTGCTGCACAAATCAAACGCAACATGTCTGTGAATCAGCTCTTTGGCCACTGGGTTGAGACCTCTGCCAGCGCCTGCCTGGCTCTCTGTTTTGCCAAACCGAGCGACAATTAAATCGCATCTTGCTGGTCCACCCGTGCTCGGTTTTAGCATCCCTGCAAACGATGGTGATCATTTTGTTATGGGTTCAGTGTCCTTGGATGCAAAATAGCTCGAGCGGTGGGGGCTTATTTTAAAGATAACAGAGGAATAAAGGTGGCAGAGCCTCCGGGAGTCCAAGGTAGGAGCTGTGACGGTGTGACGTCCTTCCGCGAGGCAGAGCCCCGAGCAGCTCGAGGGACCTCTCAGGGAGGCTCCACCGTCCACGAGACTGACGCCACCTCTGCGTGTTTGCGCTGCCCCCGTGTTCTCATTTTCCTGTCTTATAGCTTCGCTTACTTGTAACTTCAGCAAGTACTAGCCTGTCCTGTCTCTGCCCTGAAGGGTCCCAGACTTAACTCAAGGCTCATCTCTCTAGTATCTTTCGAGTTTCAGCTCTCACTACTAAACGTCTTGTGTGTTTGATATGCATTAGTTCGTACTCAAGTGAAGGATATTTTTCCGCACAGGCCACCCCAGAGGCCACTGGCAAGCGTGTAGCCCAGCTGTGCTGCTCAGGAGTCCACTCTAGACCAGGCGACCGGAGGAGAAGGACCTGGGTCAAGGGTGCCAACCAGGTAGCCCTCATGGCAGGGCTTGGGGGCCGGGCACCGCTCAGCAGAAAGGGCCGTGGCAGGAGAGGCACATGCTTAACACCGTCGACTTCACAGCTCGTCCATCTTGCTGGAAAGCTGGTTTTGTGAGGATCTGCTGACTCAGAAGAAAGCTCTTTCACCCTAAAAACAGAAAGCACTGGAGTGGACGTTTGGTGACAACAGACCTAGATCATTCTACTCAGAAATGAGGCTCATCCAGGAGCTTTATCGGTCGGAAATCCCAGTGCATCCCACTTTGACTAGAGTCATGTGTTTGCGAATTCTGTATTTTGCTTTTTTTTTTTTTTTTTTTCTTTTTTTGCGATATGCGGGTCTCACTGTTGTGGCCTCTCCCGTTGCGCAGGCTCGGCGGCCGTGGCTCACGGGCCCAGCCGCTCCACGGCACGTGGGATCCTCCCGGACCGGGGCGCGAACCCACGTCCCCTGCATCGGCAGGCGGGCTCTCAACCACTGCGCCACCAGGGAAGCCCTGCTTTTGTATTTTTGAAAGTGGGAGTAAATAACTCATATAAAACACCAAGATCACAGCTTGCTGGAATCAGAAGGAACTTGGCCCTAATCCCTCTTTTGTTCTGCTCTGGACGTGCCCTGGCCTCTAGTCCTGCATGACCACACCCTTGTGGGGTTCCTCTTCCTGGCCTCAGGGACTCTCGTTCCGATCAGTCAGCCTTCCCAGGGTCTGGCGTTGGCAGGTGGTTAGTAGTGTCCGGTGCAGGCATTTTACTCGTCTCCTTGAAACTTCTCAAGTTCCGTTTCTAAGAATTCCCAAGGAAGGGAGGTGATTTAATACACCAAAAATGGTTTTCAGAATTTCTGCAGCCAGCCACAAAGGCATAACTGGTAGGAAACTTGTGCTGGTAGAAAACTTTTCTTTTTGCCAAAAGAGCTTGAAAGCTGGACAAGGTATTTGCAACAACTGGATTTGGACATCAGGACAGCAGGTGGCGCAGGGCTGCGACCCCTTCGAGGAACAGACGAAGCAAGTTTGTCCCGTCCACACAGCTGTCTTTCCGGGACCAGCGATCCTTCTGTCAGCTGGGAGGAGGAAGGTCCGAGAGAAGAAGGTCAATGTCTGCATCAGGTCCCGTTGAGCGTTGACTGAATCTGAGTCTACACACGCGTCAGGGAAGTTCCATGACGTGAGCTGGCGGTGGGATAATTCCCAGACTCAGGCGAGGCGGGGAGATGTGTGAACTCCATCAAGCCAGTTAGAGAGACAGCTCAGGGAACGCCTGGGGGCAACGGAGAGAGGACACCAATGGTTACGCAGGGGTAAATCAGCCCAGAGGAAAGTGCACTTAGATCCGCCCCAAGGAAGCATAAAACAAACCACGAAAGGAGCAATGTCATCGGAAGTCAAGGACATCTTATGTGATACAAACTTTAACCATTTCATGTTGTATTTACAGGAAATATTGTTCTAATAGGTCTTTAACAAATTCCTTGTATGATAGTTGGATGTACAGGAGGATGCAGAAGCGTATGATTCGATTTAGGGGGGGAAAATATCTATGCCAGACCTGCCGGTCCTCAGACCATGTGCGGAGCCAGCTTCCTGTGGTGTAATCTCATCTACCTTGAGTGAATAAGGTGAGAAGATATTGTAATTTTAATTCCTTCAATCCCAAATGTGTATAGTTATTAGACAGCAAGCTGGACTTTTCCCTAGGAAGACCCTTTTAAATATATATTTTATTATTTTTACATACCTTGAATCTTTGAGATCTGACCTTTCCAGAATGTTCTCAGTGGGCCAATGTTGTTTCCATCTGCCTCCCCCTTTGTTCTGGTCAGTGCCTGCCATTCCCTCCTCCTCCTGCTCATTCCAGGCCATGCTGCTGGTCAGAATACCCCGGCTATCAGAGTACCCACAAGAAGGGACATCTGGTCAGAGTCTGGCCAGTCGTAGCACTCTAAACCCCACCACAGGACCCGATGCAGAGACGGGGCCCAGAATCCTTCCCTTAATCAGCCAGCCTCAAAAAGTCACCGGTATTGATGGCTCTAATCTTCGGGCTGGTCGTGAGGGGGGCGTGAAAGAGCTAAGATTCACTGTATTTAATCAGGGTTCCCCAGAGAAATAGAATATATATAAGCATATATTTAATTTATAATAGGAATTGGCTCACAAAGTTATAAAAACTGAGAAATCCCATGATCTGCCCTCTGCAAGCTGGAGAACAAGGAAAGCCATTAGTGTAATTCAGTCTGATTCTGAAGGCCTGAGAATCAGGGACCTGATGATGTAAGTCCTGGTCTGAGTCCAAAAACCAGAGAATTAGCTCAATATTTGAGAGCAGAAGATGGTCATCCCAGCTCAGGCAGAGAGAGCAAATTCACCCTTCCTCCACCTTTTTGTTCTGTCTGGGTCTTGGTGATTTGGATAAGGCCCACCTGCCCTGGTGAGGACCATCTGCTTTATTCAGTCTACTGATTTAAGTGCTAATATCCTTGGAAACACCCACACAGCCACCCCCAGAAAGAATGCTTCGCCAGCTGTCTGGGAACCCTCTGCCCAGTCAAGCTGACACATAAAATTAACCATCACATACACTATACAAGCTTTTCACCTGATCTCCCTGTTCTTAACCATGTGCCTCTCTCCTGACCTCTTCTGCACCCAATATCCCTGGATCCAGAGAGTTACTGCTTTAAACCTTCAGATAATGAAACTCCAGATTCGTGTGGGGAAATGCCTGGCATGGGGCCTGGAGGGAGACCTCCCCACTTTCAACCAAATCCCCTGTTTTACTCTACATCACCCCCCTTGCATGATAGTGGTAACTCCAACTCCTGACCCATTCTGTGGTTCTGAGGTTCATCCTGAAGTAGTTCTTTCACAGAGTGTCTGTGAAAAACAAATGTGACTTGTCTCTGCTTTCTTTCTGAAATGACTTTGGTTCATCCTTGTTGTGAAGAATAGTTTGGCTGGGTATAAAATTCCAGATTGACAGTTATTTTTCTTCACCACTTTGGCGTTCTCACTTCTAAGTCTTTTGACGTACATGGCTCTTGACAGCTTCCTGGTGTCCCCTTTTGAGGAAATCTTTCTCTGTAGTACCTTTTAAGATTTTTGTTTGTCTGGGGCTTCCCTGGTGATGCAGTGTTTAAGAATCCACCTGCCAATGCAGGGGACATGGGTTCGAGCTCTGGTCCGGGAAGATCCCACATGCCGTGGAGCAACTAACCTCGTGCGCCACAACTACTGAGCCTGTGCTCTAGAGCCCACGAGCCACAACTGCTGAGCCCATATGCCACAATTACCGAAGCCCGCGTGCCACAACTACTGAAGCCTGTGTGCCTAGATCCTGTGCTCCGCAACAAGAGAAGCCACTGCAATGAGAGGCCTGCGTAGTCCAACGAAGAGTAGCCCCACTCGCCACAACTAGAGAAAGCCTGTGCACAGTAACCAAGACCCAACATGACCAAAAATAAACACAACCAAAAATAAATAAATAAATTTATTAAAAATAAAAAGATTGGGGCTTCCCCGGTGGCGCAGTGGTTGAGAGTCCGCCTGCCGATGCAGGGGACACGGGTTCATGTCCCGGTCTGGGAAGATCCCACGTGCCGTGGAGTGGCTGGACCCGTGAGCCATGGTCGCTGAGCCTGCGCGTCTGGAGCCTGTGCTCCGCAACGGGAGAGGCCACGACAGTGAGAGGCCCGCGTATCGCAAAAAATATATATAAATAAATAAAAATAAAAAGATTTTTGTTTGTCTGTGTTTATTTATCCTGTTTGGCACCTGATGTGCCCTGCCCATCTGTCTCACGTCTTTAATTCTGTTAAGTTCTGAGCCATTACCTCAGAATTTGCCAGAGACTCACAATGCCTAACTGCAGTTTCCTCTGTTCTCTATGCCTGGAATTTCTGAAAGGCATGTGCTAAATCTTCTCTACCTGCCTTCCTCATCCTCTAACTTGTTTTTTCATGTTTTCCATCTTTTAACATCTCTATTATTCTCTTGGTCATTTCTTCACTACTAACTTCCATTTCACTAGTTATTTCTTCTTCTGTGGAGGGTTTATCCCAACTATTGAGGATTTAAAATTTTTTATGGCCATAGTTTTTATTTCTAGTATTTTTAATTGGTTCTCCACTATATTCTCTGTTCTTGACCAATAGTCTTCTTGGCTTGTTTTCTAATCTCTGGGGATTTCGAATGTAGGGAATGTTATAATATCTGTTTTGATTGCTTTGTGATTCCATTGCTCCCATCTGTTGAATTTATTGGCTGAGTATCATGGCATTAGCTTTTCTAACGTGTTTTGAAAGTTTGGTTTGTAATTTCACCTCAAGTAGGTGTTTTCTGTTTTATTTTGCTTTCCCCCCGCTCCCCCTTGCTCAGCCAGCCCCCTGCATGGGCACTTTTCTTTTTTTAAGAATTTATTTAATTTTTATTTATTTATTGGCTGTGTTCGGTCTTCATTGCTGCACGCAGGCTTTCCCTAGTTGCAGTGAGCAAGGGCTACTCTTCGTTGCGGTGCATGGGCTTCTCATTGTGGTGGCTTCTCTTGTTGCGGAACATGGGCTCTAGGCGTGTGGGCTTCAGTAGTTGTGGCTCACGGGCTCAGTAGTTGTGGTGTGTGGGCTCTAGAGCACAGGCTCAGTAGTTGTGGCTCACGGACTCAGTAGTTGTGGCTCACAGGCTCAGTAGTTGTGGCCCACGGGCTCTAGAGCACAGGCTCAGTAGTTGTGGCTCACGGGCTCAGTAGTTGTGGCTCACGGGCTCTAGAGTGCAGGCTCAGTAGTTGTGGTGCACAGGCTTAGTTGTTCTGCAGCACGTGGGATCTTCCCGGAACAGGGCTCGAACCCATGTCCCCTGCATTGGCAGGCAGATTCTTAGGCACTGTGCCCCCATGGAAGCCCATGCATGGGCACTTTTGCAGCTGCCACCACTGGGTTCACAATTCAGAGCCAGGTGGGACTTCAGCAGATGGACGTTCCCTCCCCGAGGCTGATGTGGCTGGGACTCTGGTTCCATAGCCATCTGCCCCCTGAAGGCAGCAGCTCCCTTTTGGCCGCTGTTTACAGGCAGAGCAGCCTTACACCAGCCCGGTCCCAGGCTCTGCACACTTCTGGTGCATGCAGCAAGGCTCAGCCTCTGTCTGGGAGCAGAGACTTCAATGCCCAGGGGAAGGGGTGTCCCCTGGCTTCTTCTGCACTTCTCGAGTACAGCCTCAACTTCTGATTTCCTGTGGAGAGTTTCTTCTCCCTCTCAGACACTCCAGAATGTTTAGCTTGCTTTTGAGCTCAGCCGTGCCCTTCTATTTTTATCTATTTTTGGCCACACCTCGTGGCTTGTGGGATCTTAGCTCCCCAACCAGAGATTGAAGCTGCACCCTCGGCAGTGAAAGTGCAGAGTCTTAACCACTGGGCTGCCGTAGAATGCCCATCAGCCGTGCCCTGTTAAACTAAACAGCCCGCTGTGGCTGGGAGTTGGAGTGGGGGTGACTCTAGCATGACCCTAACAGCTGGTCCACGGAGCTGCTCTTCCTGCTCTGCCTGAGGCTGGGCCTCCCTGCTCAACCCCGCCTGAGCTGCTGTAGGGCAGGCCTCCATCACCTCACGTCCGAAGTCGCACCGGCCTCCGCGTCTGCCTGCATGTCCATTCTTCACGCCGTGGAGAGGTCACACCCCTAAACGTGGAAGGCCTGGCAGGGACCTCGGCACAAACCGTGACCCCGCCGGCTTAGCGTCTCCCTGTCTGGCGCCTCCAGCCCGTTCTCTCCGGTGTCCCGGCTTTCTCAGCTCTGGGCTCTTCCCTCCTCAGTGCCCTGAGTGAGCGCTCGGGCGGTCTGGCTCACGCCTGGGTGTTCCCGTGGCCAGCCTTGCTCCCGGCCACAAGGCAGGGTTGGCCCTGATGTGTCTCACTCCCCAAGGTCGCGCAGAGACCAGGGGCATCTTTTCCTGTCTCCGGGCACGTGGCGAAGTCTCCCTGCCTTCGCAGGTGCGGCCCGTCAGTCCCAGCATGCAGTTCATCTGCCTCCAGGGTGAGTGGGGGAGTGGGCCCTGGATCAGAGTCTTAACTCACCCCCCATGCCTGCCCCCCAGCCAAGGGGAGAAAACAGCTCCTCTCTGAAAAAGGGAAAGAGATCAGAAGAACCAGATGTATCCACGGGAAAGCCTTCTGGGTGAGAAGGCAGGACGAGTGCTCGGTGGTATCTTAAGAAGAAAATGCCTTGATACCCCCTGGAGAAAGTCAGAGCCAGAGCAGCCTCTAGCCATTTCCCAATTAATGCAAACACCCCCGCCATCAACATTTCCCAGGAGAGAGCTTTCCCTCCTTGGGACCCTAATCCACGGTTCGTGAAATACACGTGCGTTCAGGAGGAGGGCAAGCCACTGTCCACTCAGCACACTCAGGGCCTCCAAGCGACCAGAAGATCACCTTTCACCACAAAACCTGGGTATCACACCGGGGGGTGACGTTCACTGCGCTCAGGAGAACGTACAGGGGGCAGCCCTTCCCTCGCTCAGAGGAAGTCACGTTATCACCAAACGGAAGGCGTTTGATCAAACTTCATCAGTAAGTGACCGGACGGCCACGTGAGGGAGGCCACGTGTTGGCCACGGTGGGGACGCTCACTCCAGCTGCTCTGTGTCCGCGTCAAAGACGCGCGCAGGGCCGGCCGGGGCGGGTGCACGCTGGGGTCTCCAGCGCTTCGGGGAAGGCAGGATTGAATTGGAGAGCAGCTTTCCAACGTACCATAAGAATTCGGGGCGGAGGACCTGCCTGGATGGGGCCGACGATATTGGCTTTCCTGGGCTCTGAGCGGTGAGTTCAATTTTCCGTCTTTGGGAGGAGAAAGCTCCTTTCTTGAGTTCATGAAAACACAGCCAGTTTCAAAGTTCTGCTACGGATTGCGTGGGGGGGAAGCAGCATATGCTCATTTTGGTGCAGCCCGCTCCGTCCTTCTCACAAGGCCCCTCTTCTAAAGGGCTCCCTTGCTCCGGGAACTGGCAGACTTTTGTGTTGGCCCCTGACTTGACCCCCGGAGACGCTGAATCCTGATGATCACCCCCTGTGTCCTCTGCCCTCTAAGCCCGGCTCCCAGGAAAGCACAGGAGGAATCATTCCCTCCAAGGGGCGCACGCGGAGAACCCAGACGTGTTATCCAGGAACCTGGGGTTCAGCAACACCGCATCTTCACCCCACGCAGTCAGGGTGTCACTGTGAGCAGGCCGCCCGGTGCGGGGAGGCTGGTGCTGGGGGCGGACCCCGTCTGTGCCCTCCTGGGTCTGACCCCAAATCCAACCACTGCCCCCATCCCGGGCGACTGTAACTGTCCCCTGTGTGTGGTACAGATGAGCTCCCAGTGGTGACATCGGGGCCACGACTGTGTGTGCTCCTCTGCCGTGGTTCCCCAAGGCAGACGTGGATGGAGCGTGGACACCGGGTGACCGGCTTCAGCGACCTTGCTGAGGGCCCTGTGTGCTCAGCTCTGCAGCCCTGCTGCCCCGGGAGGAGTCCCCCCCAAAGGGCCCTGGGCACGTCGCCCCGCTGGCTGATGGGCTTGTCACGCGCAGGGGGTTTCATCCCCCTCTCGCAAGCAGGCTGAGCCGAGCTCCTTTTTTCCCCTTCGTGTCACGCCTCCTGCCTTCACCGTCCGCCGAGGGAGGGGGCGGCCCGGCAGGAGCTGGTCGAGCCCGTGGGTCTGTGGTGGAGAAGTTCAGGGACCCCGGGGCCGTGTGCCCCCTGCGGGGTGGGCTCGGCCGTCCAGGTGAAGCAGGCCTGCCGGTTTCCAAGGTTTAGAAAAATGACAGTTTGGGTGAATGAAGGGAAAGAAAAATAGCCGGTCATTTTAGAAAGTCTGTCGTGTTCCTCTTTTCCCACCTCTGGTGCCACTAGGTGGGGGGTCTCGCAGGCTGCCCAGCTCTGCACGTGTCCCCTCTGTGCCTGTTACGTCACCTTGAAGTGGAGAGGGCGTTCCCTGCAGCACGAGCTGCTGGGGTGACAGAACTAACCCCCAAAGGCCCGGCCCCCAGCAGGTGCTGCGCCCGCAGTGGTGACCAGCAGCGCTCTTCTCCGCACAGGCCACCCCCCCCCCAGCTCTCTCGGGCGGCTCCCCCGGGGGGCTGGGCCAGCCAGGCCCTGTTCCTCCAGAATCCGCTTCACTGCTCCTCCAGCCAACTGGCGCCCTGCTGCCGACCAAAGCGATTCTCTGGTCCCCTGAAACAAGAAAGATACCTCCCTGGACGATTAGAATTGGGGCTTCAGGCTGCTTTGGCTGACTTTGGACGATTCTGGAATTTTGTCCCTGGTACCTGTTGTCATCTCATCATTTCCCCGCAGACACGGCCAGTAAATCTGCTCAGATGAGACGGGCCCATGGGCTCAATCTGGGGGGCAGCATGGGGGGTGCTGGAGAGTCTGACCTGTCAGAGTCGTCTCCGGGGTAAATGCAGGGGCGCCCGGGTCAGTCCCCTGCAGGGTGGGTGCTGGTCCGTCTTCTCCGACCAGAGCCCCCTGGGACCCCCGACTGCGGTTCCGGCCTCCTGCCTCCACCCGGGACCCTCAGGCTTGCTTTTTGGGGGCCATCAGGACCTGCCCACAAGCACCATCCTTGGGGGCACCCCTTCCAGGCCTGCTCATTTTATCAGGGTCCCAGTCTCCAAGCTGCTCAGTTTCAGAATCCTGCGGCAGCTCGGGGGCGCCCAAGGCCACCGGGTGCCCCGAAGTCACAACCACCCACCTAGGAAGCCCCGGAGTCCTGAACCCTAGGAGGGAGAGGGGTCTGGTCCTTCCCGGTGGCTCCACGGGCAGGGTCCTCCGTGCCAGGCCCGCCCGCTATTTGCAGACGATTCCATGCGCCGCCGCCGCGAGGGCCCCCGCGTCAGGAGGGCGGTGGGGGAGGGGCGTGAACCTGACTCCTGGGCCCCCGTGGAGGCCGCTGCGCAGCGGGGAGACGCCTTTCAGCCATCTGATTCGGTTGGCTGCAGTTTTCTAAATCGATCCTTCAATTCACAAGCGAAGGAAAATCACGAGTTCCTGCCACGTGCCAGGTGGGGGACCAGCGGTAGTCTTTTCAGAGACTGCTATGAATTTCTCTGCAGCTGCTGCCCGTTCGGTGCTGGGAGGGCCCCGTTCCCAGGCAGCCGGCCTGTCATTACCTGTCCCCAGGAGCTGTACCCAGCAGAGGGCTTGAGTCTCTAGGTTCCCAGAGCTGTCCCAGGAGGGCAGGGCCACGTCTTTTGTTTTGTTTTGCTTTGCTTTTGTATATGCAGAGCCCAAAGCCCAGCACACGGTACGTACGTAATAAATGTTTGCTTCGTGTTTGCTTGATTCAATGTGCACCTCATTCCAGAAGTTTATAGTGGTCATAAATGTTTATTGAATAAATTAATATGCCACACATTAAAAAAAAACTGTGGCACTCAGGGCGCGAAGGGCGTCCTGGGGCTGGGGCCTCTGCTCCCTGAGGATCCTCACAGGACACCACGGGGGCTCGGGGTCTTGGGAAAAGCCTAAGGGCATCCACTCCCCAACATCAAGCTTCTGGGGTCAGTCAGAACGTCAAGTTTCTTTGCTTCTAGAGGAGCTTAATCATCTTTGTCATGTAACGCCATCTCATAGAGACGGAAGCTGACTGACAGTCAACGTCTGATCCATGAAACAAGAGGAGAAGGAGTTCACCACCTCTTGGTAAGTACAGTTCGCTTGGGGTTAAGTGAGCAAAAGTGAACAGCTGTCAGGCAGCCACACGCAGGGCACGGTGGCACAGGAAACAGCTTTTTGGGGGCAAGTATGGCTGAGATTTCCAGTGGGCCCAGCGTCTACCCTGTCTTTCTGGATACTCAGCCACCCAGATAACAACTACAGCTCCCAGCCCCTCTTGAAGTCAGATGAGCCAAGTGGACTGTGAAGAGAGGGATGAGGTCGTTTCTGGGATGCGCCAGTAAAGGTGAAGACTGCGTCTACCCTCCCCTTCTCCCCTTCCAGCTGCCTGGAAGCTAGAAGAGAAGGACGGAGTTGGAGCAGCCATCTTGGGCTGTGAGGTGGAAGCTGCGTTGTGAGGAGGGCAGAACAGTGAGATGGAAGGAATCTGGGTCCACATGCACGTGCGCCTGGAGGAGAAATCTCTGTTTTGCCTCCGCTGTTGTGTTTGGGGCTCTTCCTTACAGCAGCACCAGCTGTACCTTCACTTCCAAGGTGCCCAACACTCCTTGTCTGAGCCCTCCTCTTGCCATGTGATCCCTGACCTCCACCCGAAGGCAAACATTACTTGGAAAATTCTCACTTGACTTTATTTTCGAAATTTAGTTTATTAGACTCTTGGTGAGAAATGGCATTTAAAAAAAATTTTTTTTTTTTTTTTTTGGCTGTGTTGGGTCTTCATTGCTGCACGCGGGCTTTCTCTAGTTGAGGCGAGAGGGGGCTATTCTTTGTTGCGGTGCACAGGCTTCTCATTGCGGTGGCTTCTCTTGTTGGGGAGCATGGGCTCTAGGAACATGGGCTTCGGTAGTTGTGGCCCGCGGGCTCAGCAGTTGTGGCTCACAGGCTCTAGAGCGCAGCTCAGTAGTTGTGGGGCACGGGCTTAGTTGCTCCACGGCATGTGGGATCTTCCCGGACCAGGGCTCGAACCCATGTCCCCTGCGTTGGCAGGCGGATTCTTATTTTTTTTTTTTTTAACATCTTTATTGGAGTATAATTGCTTGAGAATGGTGTGTTAGTTTCTGCTTTATAATAAAGTGAATCAGTTATACATATACACATGTCCCCATGTTTCAGGCGGATTCTTAACCACTGCACAACCAGGGAAGCCCCGAGAAGTGGCATTTAAGTTTCCTAACAATCCCCTCTCAAAAAAAAAAAATTCCCTTTTTATCATTTCCCTCTCTCCTCTTTCCTCCGCTTTCTTCGTTTCTTGGCTTCTCTTTCTGAGATCTGGGGTGGGGCGATTCCCAGCTCTGTGCCCAGCTTGAGGCTGCTGGCGCTTCCCCCCGCCCCGCCCCGTCCTGTCCTCTCGCCCCACGTCAAGACCTCACCAAAGGGAAGTGCGAAGGATGTGGGTTGTATCGGAAAGTTGCTGGTCTAGGACTCCCTGGCCTGTCCAGGCAGCAGCGGGAACTCAGGCTGGGGGGGGGGGGCCTTGGACCCCAGATGTGCTGCATATGTTGAGAAAACTGGTGTGGGGCTGGAATTCAGAGAATGAACCAGAAACCCCAAGGGTCACTGCCTTGATTTATTTTGTGTACTTTTTTGTTTCTTACACGTTAGAGGTCTTAGGGCTGCTATGTTTTCTTTTACTTTTTAACATTTCCGTCCAGGCTTGCTTGAAGCAAATCCACTTTCAGTCCAGTGAGCACTCCTGACTGTAAACTCACCTCCAGCTCGGTTCCCGCCCTGCGGACATCCCTGCCCATCCCCACGGCCCCCCGAGGATGCTCCTGGCACCTGGCTCCAGGAACAAGTGAAGCAGCAGTGTGGAGGGAGAGACGCTCTTCGCCCAGGCCCAGCGCCCCGCGCTGCCCCCGGCCTAGTCGTGGGTGACGCTTCCCACCTCGCATATTTCTCCCTGTTTCATCTGCCGTACAATTTGTGGGTAACCCTCCCCAACCTCAGAGACCCTGCACTTTCCTCATCTCAGAACAAGCAGCTCAGCAAACGCCGTGAGGTCTCTGGCTGCCAATTGGAAGTCTCAGTTTACACAGATGGGAGCCCTCCCTTCCCACAGCTGGAAGTGGGCGCTGGCCTCTCCTGGCCTCTGGCCGTGGTGGGCCTGTCACCTGGGCCAGGTGCTGACCAGGAGGGAGAAAGAGGGGCCCCTCCGCAGCCCCCTCCAGGGATGGCACGTCTCGGTGCCAGGAGCTCCGTGCAGCGGGTGAGCTCCGGCTGGCTGGGCTGGCTGGGCGTGGGCTCCGTTCGGGGTCAGGTCCAGGGCCTGGCGGGGTGGCCGCCTGTTCTCTCCGAGCTTGCTTTGGGCCACGGGACCTGGGAAACTGCTCGAGGGTTTTGAAGGGCCACGTGCCCGGGGTCCCTCGCAGTCTCCTTCGGAGAGGTAGCGGTGAGGCAGGCGCCAGCTCTAATGTGTCTCAGGTCCTCAGGGCCCACCCCCGCGGAGGGGGGAAGGCTGGGCGCTGTCCAGAGCCCCCCGCAGGCCCCACAGGCCCCAGAGTTATCCTGGTCCATGTGGCCGGCCGCGAAGCAGCGGCGGATCCCTGAGACCAAACCTCGGGGAAGGGGGACCCAGGGGCTGAAAGCTCCCGCCGGCAGAGCTGCCAAGAAACGCGGGAATGAAGGCAGGAGCGGACGATTTCTGTGCTGCCCCGTCTGGGGCCCAGGAGCCCGAGCTGCTGATGGGAGCGCCCACCTTGGGCCCGCCCAGGGCTGGCGCTTCATGAGCAGAGAGCACCGGCTCCTCCCCGGAGTGCGCTCTGGAGGGCGTGCACCCCGTTCTTCTGGGAGACAGAAAGCCCCACGGTGGGGCTCACTTGGCTCCCCGGCCCCTCGGTGGAGGACCCCCCGAGCTCCTGAGCGGACCGCCGGGCCGCGGACCGGGCTTGGCCCCCTCCCGTCTGCCCGGCCCGGAGGTGGGAGTGCTGGCGGTGCGGCTGGAGGTCCACGGTCAGGATGGCTTAAGCTGGTGATGGGGGTGATGGCAAGGACAAGGCCCTGCTCGCTCCAGAGGGGCAGGAGGTGAAGGCAGGGTCTCTGCCTCAAGTCACAAAGGCCCCTTTCCTCCTGAGGCTTCCCGGCCTTAAGCACAATAGCGGGTCTGCCTCGGCCTGTCCGTCCGTCTCTCTCTTTGGTTTTCCACCGGCATCTCTTCGGTGCCTCCTGGGTGTTGGGGCTGCTGGTCGGATGGCCGCAGGGAGGGACGGAGATGCTCTCAGCCAGGCCAGGACCTCTCTTGCTCCCCGCTCACGAATGCTGTGCGCGTTTAGGGTCAGCAGCTACAGAGAAGCAGGAGCAGAGGGGGAAGCTGGCCCTGCATGAGTATTCGGTTCGGGGATCGGTCCACGTTGCAGGGCAGGAGCTCTGCGGCTGCAGACGGGCACCCGTGTGCACCCACCTCCCGTTACCCCCGGCCTGGGTGAGGACAGGGACGTGGACGCTGTGGGTTATAGCACAGCCGAGCCTTGGCCGAAGGACACACGGGGGCTGCTGACTGTTAAGGATGGTCGCGGAGGGCCGATGCCAGGTGTTTCCGGCTTCCTCAGGTCAATGAAAAGCCGAGGGCTGGAGAAGGAGCCCAGGGGAGCCCCTGAGCCCTGGAGGGAGGCGGGGCCTGGGCGATAGATTCTGGGAGGCTGGGACCAAGGGCCTCTGGAGGCTAGCAGTGCCGGGGGGACGGTCTGCCCTTCTCTGGAAGTGATGGAAAGCAGGGGGCCCTCGCGGGGCCCCGCTGCTGACCGCCCACCTCGCGGGTATGGTCTTGTCATGTCACGTGCCTGGGAAACCCCGCCTTCCCCTGGGTTCCAGCCCGTGTCCTGGGGCTCCTGGCTACTGGGCCGGCAGTGGGGCTCTGGCTCCCAGTTTCTCCTCCCTCAACAAGGGCGTCACCCCCTTGGGAACTGGGGGCGATACTGGGCCAGGGCCTGGTGGGAAGGATGGGCCCTGCAGAGATGTGGGCCGGGAGTTGGGGCCCGAAGAGAAGACGCTGGGTCAGAGGGGGACACGCTCACAGGGCCTGGGTGGGGACCTCGGGGAGAGCCCGGCAGGTGGAGCTGACAGCCGAGGGCCGGGTGAGTCGAGATGAGTCATGTCCCATTTTCTGAGAGGTGCAGTGTTGACGTGAGTCACACGCAGCCAGACCCCAGGAATAGAATCGGAGGGCCGCTCCGCTCTGCACAGGCTCCCTGCGGATCCTTCTGCGTCAAGGTCATGAACGAGCGCTACCTCCGCCCCGTGGCCGCTGCCCTCCTCGGCTTCCCTGGCCCGAGGCCAGCAGCACCCCTCCTGCAGGAGGGCACAGCGGGAGGCTGGCGGGAGGGGCGACGGTCATCCACAGGCCCGGGACCCCCTGGCTCTGACCACGCCCCCGCCCCTCCCCAAGTGCTCGAACAGCGTCAGAAAGTGCCCCCCGCGCCCAGCTCTCTGAGGGCTTGCTCTGTGCTCAGAATACGAGAAGTGCTCGGCCCACTGGTGGCCGGTCAGCATTTGTTCCAGGTTTGAAGCCGTGCGGCCCCGGTGGGCTGGAGGCTGCGTTCCAGCTCCCGTGTGCCCCCCGACAGAGCGGGTGCGCGTGTTCACATAGAGCATTTCCAGAAAGCACGGACACTGGGCGTGGGCAGCGGGGAGGAGGAAGAGGAGGGGAGAGGGCTGGGTGCTGAGGACACTCCCTGCGTGGCACGGGGGGTGGGGGGGGCGGGCGATCCTAAACCAAGGAGCCCCGGCAGGCAGGTGGCAGATGAGGGCCAGGACTCGGGACTCCCGAGGGTCGGGGCCAGGGCTGGCCTCCAGGACCCAGGCCTGCAGGTGGCTTTGAAGTCAGCCCATGGGGAAGCAGCGTGCAAAATCATTTCCTTGTCGGGAAAAGGGAAGTTGTCGGGGGGCCCAGCAGGATCACGGTGGGACGTCACTGGATGCAGAAAGGGTGCTTTTCCTCCTCGTCTCTGCGCTGGTGCTATTTGTGCAGAGATTTCCTGGAAACGCCACTGGATCTCCCTTTCAGGCGGACGGCCTTGTAATTACCCCCAAACTGGAGGCCGCTTGGCCTCCCCTGGGGGGCTCCCGGCTCAGCCAGCCAGCCGAGGCCTCCCTGGCTGCCCAGAACCCCTTCCCCGCCCTCAGCCATCACCTTCCGGCATCCAAGCGCCTGCAGCCCAGCTGGAGTTCACTGCGTTCGCTGGACACAGCGGATTTGCAATCTGTAACAGACCGATGGAGGCGTCTCTCTTTCCGTCCCATGGAAAAGGGCTGCGAAAGGGAGAAAGGGTATCTGTTTGGGGAGCTTTGCCCGTCGCTGGGTTTGGCTCTTGGAGGTAATTTGCC
Source organism: Kogia breviceps (assembly GCF_026419965.1). Classification (NCBI taxonomy): domain Eukaryota; kingdom Metazoa; phylum Chordata; class Mammalia; order Artiodactyla; family Physeteridae; genus Kogia; species Kogia breviceps. The sequence goes on from NC_081314.1 coordinate 147,071,072, forward strand.
CCAAACACCCCAAACCCAAAACAACCACGAAAAGGTTCCTCTCACAATTCGAGTTTTGAAAAAGACAGTGCGGCCTGCTCTGCCAATGAGGTGTTCAAGGCTGCATCATAGCGCGGGCCCGAGTGTGAGATCTCTGGCCTCGCTTTGTTTCGCTTTGTTTCTGGGGCTTTAGCAAATGCTGTCACCTGGGTCCCAGGAGTTCTGATTGCCTTGTCTGGGTGCAGCCTGAGCACTGAGGCTCTGAAAGCTCCCCTGCACGTCCTAACTTGGTGGTCCCAGGCCAGGCTGGCTCCGTTCTGAGTGGGGAGCGGTGTGTCCGCGGCGGGTGGCCCTTTAGCACAGAGCAGAGATGCCGACCCGTCCTGGCCGGTGTTGAGGAGAGCCTGTAGCTCGGCAGACAGTGAGCTTCTGGAGGGAGAGGCTGGACACTGCTTTCAGCGGATGCCAGCATCTGTCTTGTAAGTTTTCTGGACTTTCTGAAATACGGCTGAGCCACCTTGACTCAAAGGTATCAGAGACTGGCCCTTCTCTTCCCTATTTTGAACTACAAAAGTGGTAAAACCACCCAAAGAAGCCCAGGGAATGCATTTATTGACCGATTCTCACTTGCGTGATCGTTTGACAGAGGAGGATAAATAATGGCTGAGGTCCTGAAAGTATTGTTTGGAGCCAGGAACAAAGCCCAGCTCAGCTACCAGCTGTCCCTCCATTTATACTTTTTTTTTTTTTTTTTTGCGGTACGCGGGCCTCTCACTGTTGTGGCCTCTCCCGTTGCGGAGCACACGCTCCGGACGCGCAGGCTCAGCGGCCATGGCTCACGGGCCCAGCTGCTCCGCGGCACGTGGGATCTTCCCGGACCGGGGCACGAACCCGTGTCTCCTGCATCGGCAGGCGGACTCTCAACCACTGCGCCACCAGGGAAGCCCTGTCCCTTCATTTAGATTAGAGTGGAGGGGGGCCACCCAGGGGCTCAGGCTCCCCCTGGGAACCTGCCTGCCTCAGCCCCGAGACTGGGCACTGGGCAGCCGTTTAGACCACGGACCCTGGGGTGCCTCTCTGTGCTCTGATGCTCCCCCTCTGAGGCTGGAAGAGCTGCCCTGCCCCCAACCCCAGCAGAAAAGCCAGCAGCACCCGTACATCCTGTCCTCAAATGCGTCCTGTTCAAAAGGGGCACGTGTTCCAAGTAGCTTGGGGGCCCTGGGCTGCGACCCCCTCCATCAGTTCCCTGCTCTTTCCAGCGATCTGCCTTCCCGGAGGTAAAAGGAAGAAGCACATTTGCGATTGCACTGAATTGTCCTCAAATGCTGCTCTCCGTGGGAACACCCTCCCAGCTGGTGGCTGTTCAAGGAAAAAAGAAAAGCTACAAGAAGAGAACATTTCCCACATCCCGATTTTATTAATCAAAAGTGTTTCTTTTCTCACATTGGAATGGGTAATGCCTTCACGGGCTTCAAAATCCAGAAGGCAGTCTCCCCGATGCAAAGGCTGGCCGTAAAGCTGCAGTGTTGAAGGCCACGTGGCGCTGGCAGAGGGGCAGCCCCGCAGATCAAAGGAACCGCATGGAAGAATCCGCGCCCCCCGCCCCCCCATGGCTGATAAAGGTCAGAGTTCAACAGAGGAAGGATGGCCTTGTCAATAACGGTGCTGGAGAAATTGGGAGGGAATTCAGGGGCTGAAACAGGAACCCGACCTACGTCTCGCCCCTAATGCAAAAATGAACTCCAAATAGATTACATAGATTAAACATAAAACATAAACTATAAAACTTTTAGGAAAAATAAAAAATCTCTCAGGAGCTAAGATTAGGTGAAGTGTTCTTAGATTTGACACCAAAAACACAGTCCATGAAAAGAAAAATTGATAAACCTGATAACAGAACTGTTCCCACCCTGAGGCCTGGGGAAGTCGTTCTGGCTTAAGCATGAGCTAACTTGCATTTGACGCTGACTGGAACAGCCCGTTTGTGGCCTATCAAACATTCACTGTGCATCTGCTGGAATTATTAAAGAAGAGGGCGCACTGTCCAGAAGTAAAGCGTGTCCATGATAAAAATAAAGGTTAAGTGCCTCCCTTCCTGGGAGGCCGACGCTGGTCCTCCTTTGACGATAAGCCTCCCTCCCAGGTGTCAAGGCCGCGCTGACTCGCTGTGTACCTGCTGGTCTGGTTTTTGCACACCTTGAAGGAAGGTATGCCTGACTGGTTCGATGTTCTTTGTTCTGAGAAGGCATAAAACTGTGCTGAGAATCCTGCTTCTCCGGCGCAGTTGCTCAGAGTTACGACAGGCTCTCTTCTGGGCTACAGCCCTCAGTCTGGCTCTGATAAAACTCTTTTCTATTCCTATCGCAGACTGTTTACTGATTCACTTTGTCCAGAGACCTGACTTCATCAAAATTCAAAACTCTTCAGTGAGCGCCCCTGTGAAGAGCAGAAAAAACAAGCTACAGACTGGGAAAAAATATTTGCAAACCACATATCCTGCAAAGGACTAGTGTACAGAAAACTCTTAAACTCAACAGTAAAAACCCAACTAATCCAATTAGAACTTGGGCAAAACGCGTGAATGGGCATTTTGCCCAGGAGGATCTACAGATGGTAAAGAGTGCATGGAAGGAGGGTCCCCCTCCTCGGCGTTGGGGGATGCAGGACGGCAGTGGGGTGCCACCGCACAGCATCGGTGGCTGTGGAGCAAACGGTGGCCGCGGCAATGCTGGTGGGTGTGGGGGTCCCTCCTCGGGGTGGAAAATGCTGCAGCTGCTCCGGAAGAGTTTGGGTTATTATTTCTTTTTAAAACAAAACTAAAAGTCTGCATTTATCCCAGAGAAAAAGACTCGTGTTCACACAAGAGCACGTGCACAGCCGTTTAGAGCAACTTTCTTCATGATCTCGCCAAAACACAGAAAGAACCCAAGTGTCTTCGAACAGGTGGATCGCAGAACGAACCGTAGTGCAGCCACACCTTGGAACCTCCTCAGTGGTGACGGGAACAAACACGGCGCGCAAAACACCTCGCGTGGATCTGCAGAGAACCGTGCCGAGTGGGAAAGGCCCCGCTCAAAGCTCAGGTGTCTGATTCCATTTCTCTGGCATTCTACCGAAATGAGCAACTTACGGGGATGGAGGACAGGTTCGTGGTTGCCGGGAGTTTGGAGAAGGGGAGGGAGGGGGTGTTGCAGGGACTCTGGGGCAGCGGGAGGGATCCTTGTGGAGGGACAGAGGGCTGCACAGGACCAAAGCCACACACACACACACACACACACACACACACATACACACAAGCGCATGCGCAACGAGTGATGAAGGCCTTTACTGGCAGTGGATCAATGTCCATTCCTTGCCTTGATCCAGAAGCCTCGTGTTTGCATTCAGGGTAATACACACGATATCCATAGACAGGCAGCCCTTCCTGACTGCAGCGCTGTGGCCGACAACCCCCAAAGGGAGCCCCCCGCCTGGGCGTGGGGTGCCAGCGGCCGCACGAGGTACGTCCTGCCCAAGCCCGCTTTATGTTCGTCTGGCTTTATCCTGGGGGACCCCAGAGGCTTCGTTTATGGCTTCAGCTAGAAAGATAGGCGTCAACGCTCCGCTAAACAGAAATGCCATTCACAGGGAAGTGTTTGCCATCGATGAATGAGAGAAAACGGTTCTGTAACTCACGTAAAAATAGACACGTTTAAATGTGTTTCAGGAGAATCTCTATTTAAGCTCCTTATGAAGTGGCTGGGCTTCTGTCCACTGGGCTCTCAGGGTCGTTCAGCTGTTTCATTCCGGTCAGAGGACGGCAGTGGGTGGCATGAATTAGCGAGCAGGCTGCCGGGTAACTCTCTCCTGGTGGAAGGAGATCAATTTTCACAATCCAGTGGCTCCGTCAGCCTCGCTGTCTGTGCTGATAATTGCTTTTTGCTCTCTGGGGCATCTGCCTACCCAGCTGGAACCTGCCGTGCACCATCCATCCATCCGGGGGTGCAGGGCAGGGAGGTGGAGGGTGTACGGGATGACAGGTGGGTGGGGAGCCGGTGGGATGGGTCTGGGGGCTCCAGCCTCCCATCCACCACCTCGCTTGGGTGACTTTTGAGCTCCCTGCCCCCTCCCCGCACTGTCTGGTGACTCCTCCCCATCTGGCTCACTGTTGCACATCCGGGCGCTGTCTGACCCTTGCAGCTGGGACCACCGGGTCCTTGTACCGCTCAGCGAGGCGGTCGCTAGTAAGCGTGTTACCCAGGGTTGCGCGGAGCCGGGATTTGAGCCCTGGCAGTCTGGTGCAGAGGCTGGCCCTGGCCCTGGTGGGCGAGCACCCCTCACCCAGGGAAGGCAGTGGGCCTGGCAGGAGGCACCTGCAACCTGGACGCGGGAGCCCTGGGTTCCAGGCTGGCGCTGACCGTCGGCCACAGGACCGAGAAGCCAAACTCCCTGCCCCGCCTCCTCTCCTCCACGGAGCTGTGTGCGGCTGCCTCTACGGCGTTTCATTTTAATGGACCGTGACAGGTGCTGGGGATCCGATGGGCCTGGCCGCCTGAAGCTTTGTGCTGGAGGCAGGGGCTGAAACGCTGCTTCAGGCAGCAAGCCCGACAGACAAAGGCCCCGCTCTCCCCAGGCTCACCAACAAGGGCCGGCAAATGTGTGAGACCAGATGCGCCGGGCGAGAAAGAAGGCAAAGCACAGGGCAGGTGGTGCGCAGAGGCTGGGGTGACTGTTTAAGTCAGGCCTCCCTGACCACGTAACAGGCGGACACACACCCGGGGGAAGTGAGGAGGCAGCCACCTGGGCGAAGAGCCTTCCAGGTTGAGGGAACGGCACGTGCAAAGGTCCTGGGGCAGTGGTGTGCTTGGGTGCTCAGGGGGCAGGCCAGCGAGGCTGGAGAGGACAGAAGTTTCTGATAGTGATTGCCTCACTGTTTCCAAAACGTTTATACCAGTGTCTACCCCCAACAACACAAAGCAGGTCAGTGGTTGCCTGGGGCAGGAGTTGGGAGGATGTAGGTTACAAAGGGACAAACACAAGGAAACTTTGGGGGTGAATCTTGATTGTGGTGGTGATTTTATGGGTGTAGACGTTCATCAAACACCCTGCTTAATACAGTTTAAGGGGTGCAGTTTATTGCACACAAATTACACTTCAACAACAACAACAAAAGTTAAAAATAAATAAAGAAAAGAAAACAGTTCTGAAAGGTCTCTGGGCAGCAGCTGTGGAGGCCAGACCTAGGCCTGGTTCCTGCCTCAGCCTCTCACGCTGATGTCTGCCCTGCAGGGACATGTCTACGGAGCGGGGGACCCAGACCGTCCCAGGGCACCACACGTCCAGCACAGGAGGCAGGCCGCCCCTCACCCGCATTTACAGGTGGAGGTGGGGAAGGGCACGGGTGTGTGGGGGGAGCCCAGGCGAGGGGCCGCCTCCGGGGGGCTTGTCGTCTGGGGCTGCCGGTCCCGGAGGGAGGGTTTGCAGAACCTGGGGTCTAGACCCGCTGGAGATCACTGCTGTGGCCAGAGAGACCCCCTCTTCCCTTGACGCTCCCCGCAAAGGCACGGAAATGTAGAAAAAAAGCACCGATTCTAGGGGTCCCTGGGACTGCGCCCCCCAGAGCCCCCCACTCCCAGATGGAAGCCGAGGTGCTCACCCCGACGCCTGCCAGTGACAGCGGGCCGGACCCGAGTGGCCTCACTCCTGCTCAGAGACCGTGAGCCCCGAGAGGCTTCCCCCGGCCACTCGAGCCCAGGGCGCCCGCGATGACCCTCCAGCCACCCGCTGCCTCCCCGGGGACCGAAGACCACCAGGCGGCAGCCTTGGCCACCAGACTTGTGTCACTTGTTCCCGGGTCTCGGCCCCACAGCTTTGGGCACGTCCGGTCCCCTCCCCTGGCCTTCCAGTGACCCCTCCCCGTCCCCGCTGCACTGCCCTGCTCTGAGGACACCAGCTCTTGCCCTGCAGCCCAGGGGGCTCCTCCGACACCACCCTCTCCTAACCTGGCTTCCTCTTCCCACGTACCCCGTCGTGGCAGCCCCACGTCCGGCACCCGCAGGACAACCCCTGGGCCCCCAACCTTCGTGTCCTCGGCCCCTGGAGACCTCAGACCTCTGCGCGGCTCGCCCCTCTCGCGACCTGTCCGCCCGCTCCCGTGCCCACCCGACCCTCCCGCTGTCCCCCGTCCTCTGTCCCCCGGCCTGCCGTCCAGTCCCCCTGGGCCGCCGGCGCCTCTAAGTTGGATGCGGGGCGCCGCCTCCTGCCCCAGCCTTGGCAGGCGCTACCCTCTCCTCCTGCCCTGCCCCGACCTGTCCGCGCTCGGCTCGTCCTGAGGCCCGCAGACCCAGCCGGGGCAGCGAATGGACTTCGGGGACCTCGGCACCTGCACGAGCCGCGGGCGGGTTTTCTGAGGGGCAGATGGGCACAGGCTGTCCGCGGGAAATATCCGGGGATTCGGCAAACGGGGGAGCGGCGGGAGGGGGAGCCGGCGAGCCTCGGCGGGGCAGCACCGGGCAGGGCTCAGAAAAGGTCTGCGAGGCTCTGGGCAGCAAGAACAGCACAGCGGGGCCTCAGGCCGTGCACCTGTCCCCGAGTGAGGCGGGGCACGTGATAGCGCCGGGGTCCGGGGGCGCCACCCGCTTCCCCCGGTGGGTGGGAACCAGCGTCGTGAGCGCCGGCTGTGGGCGGACCCCGCGGGCGTGGCTGCACGTGGGACCTGTCAGCCCTCTCCCTGACCTCACCCCACCGCGGACAGTGTCCACGCCACAGAGCAGGAGACGGGGCTCGGCTGGGCCCAGCACCCCGAGGTAGGTCACTGCCGCCGACCCACCCACCCACCCACCCCGGGGGTCTCCGGGGACACAGTCGCGTCACCTGTCAGCCATCATCACCCTAACGCGGACCAGGGGCCATCAGAACTCAGGAGAGGCAGGAGGACGTGGGTTCCAACCCGGAGGCCACGTGGGGAAGGGCGATGGGGCAGGTGAGCGCTTACCAGGGGCTTGGAGGAGCGAGGGCCAGGGGTTGGTGTCACCCGGGGGAGTACCAGGGGGCACCCCCACCCCCCGCCATGCGCCGCTGGGTTTAGCAGCTGTGGGAGGAGACTGGTGATTAGTGATTTTTCTCTAAAAGCAAAGAGCTCTTCCATTATTCCGGTGACTCACTTTTTGCCTTTTCACTACACCTATGTAGCATCTGATCCCTCTTGCTATTTGCTTTAAAAAAACTTTTATTTGGAAAGAATTTTAGATTCACGTACCAGTTGCAAGTTCCTATATATCCTCCCCCCAGCTTCTCCTAATGTTAGACTATGATTTTTTTTTTTTTTTAGTTACGAAAGTAATCCATGTTGCTTGGAGAAAGCAGGAAAAATATAGAAACCCAAACAGATTGTTTCAAAAAGTTAGTTAATATCAGCACTAAGAGGTAAATCCTGTTACTGTTTAGAATCTTCCTTTTCAATCTTTTTTCATTTCTTTTTTTTAAAAAACATTTTCCTTTGAAATAATGATAGATTTGCAGGAAGTTGCAAGGAGAGGAGAGGGAGCCGTCAGGGACCCTCCCCCAGTTTCCCCCGAAATGGTTACATCTGACATTAGTGAAATATCAAGACCAGGAAAGTGACCGTGCAAGTGTGCCCGGCTCTAGGGCATCTGATCACGTGGGGACCAGTAAGCGCCACCACCGTCCGGAGACACAGGGGCTCCATCGCCTCAAAGTCTCTCCCGTGATCCCCCTTCACAGTCATGCTCTCTGGGGCGCTCGCTACTCCCGGTCACCCCTCATCTGTCTCCATCCCCATATTCTGTCATTTCCAGAACATCCCGTAAGTGGAGTCAGGCTTGGTCCTTTCAGGGAACGGTGTCCGTCGTTTCCCTTTTTGCTACGTAGTTTCCAGGTGTCGCGGTTTATTCATCCGCTCACCTGCTGAAGGACCTCTGGGTCGTTCCCTGTTTGGGGGGACGACAAACAAAGCTGTCATGAACATTCGCGTATGCGTTTGGCTGTGGACGCAAGTTTTCATTTCCCTGGGATAAATGCCGCACGTGTTTTAAAGAGCTGCCCAAACCTTCTCCTTCACGGCTGCAATATCATTCTGCATCCTGACCGCAGCACGCGAGCGTCCACTCTTTAATGCCCAGGCATGACCGTTGTTCTCCTTGGGACCGAATGGTACATACAGCGTGACAACGGCCTGATATCCCCTGATGTGATCTTATCTGCATTCTCTCACACGTTTCAGTTTTCTGCAACTCCTTTAAGTTGCTGAAGAGTATCCCAGCAGGCGGATCAACAGTTTACTTACGTGACCAGGCACACCTAGCTGGTCGTTACGTAGGTATATGGGTTCATCTGATAGCTCCGCTGCGTGTCAGCTGCATGAGACACATGTCATGTGTGGTGACGTGTGACAGGCCCAGTGCTAGGGGCCGTGACAAAAAAACCAATCCGCAGTAGAACGCGTTTATCACAAACCGACGGGTGCGGTGAGCGAGCTGTGAGAGGCCCTGCACACTGGGTCCTGCCAGGTATTAGATTCAGGGAAGGTGCCCGCCTGAGTGATGTCTGGGCTGAGGTCTCGAGAAAACGGACAAGTTCAATAAGCCAGGGCGGTCGGAGGGCAGGCTGCGGCTGCCCCATCTCGGTCAAGCTGATTTCTGACCGTGGACTTATTGAAGGCACACTGAGCTGCCTTCCCCCGGGCAGGGACACAGCTGTTCACCACTGCACAGAGAATATAGAAGCCCACATAGCACATCTGTGCACACGAGAGGTCTTTGCACACAGCTCTGGTATTTTGCTTAGATTCAATCCTTGTGAGTGAAGTGGCTGGTGGCTAGATGCCGCTTGCATTTGCAAGGTCTAGGTCACCAGGTCCACCCTAGTGACCGTTCATTTACATCCCAGACTCCAGACTTGCGAGGACCCTCTCTGGGCCACAGTAGTACCACGGGCGTCTCAGCAGATGCAGGGAGCCACCCAGCCCCTGGCCTTCTGAGCTGGACCCCAATCCTGAGGCCGGTGTGCAGATGGGGGTAGGCTCAGCTCTCAAGAGCAGCACCGGATCCAATCCTGCTACCAAAGGAAGCAGCCCATGCCTGAGGCCGATGCCCGGGGTTTGTTTGCAGGCTGGGGTGGGGAGGGAGGGGCAAGGATGAGAGGGCTTTCCATCTTGGGGTGGGCGGACGGGGCTGGGGACTCGACTCCTGGGCCTGGAGGAAGAGGCAGAAGTACCTGGGACTCGCCTTTGACTTCTCCGTCCCGCCCCCATCCGGAACTTCCCTCTAAGCCCTCAGCTTTGCTGGGGGAGGTGGGGGAGGAGCTCTCGCCGGAAGTGGTGATGGAGAAGGACGAGACCGTACAGATCCCAGACCACCAGCTGCTGGGACACTGCACTGAAGAGTCGTGCTCTCCAAAGGACCCCGGGGAGGAGACACCTCACCTAGCAGAGGCCCGGGTACCTGGACGCTGAGAGGCAGGTACGTGGTCAGGACTGTCTGCGAGGTTCCCTCAACACTCTGACCTCGGACTTTGCAAGTGGGCACCGGACAGTGAGAAGGGTCCTTCTGCATGGACACAGCTGGACGAGAGTGGGGTAGCTGGTCATCAAGATGCCCCAACAATCCCTCCCTTCCCGGCACACGCGCCGCCCCCACATCAAGAGATGGAGCTCATTCCCCGGTCCTTGAATTCCCCCAGCCCCTGGGACGGGCTCTGACCGAAAGGATGCGGCAGAAATGACGTCCTGAGACTGCCAAGCCCAGGCCTTTCTACTTCCTGCTTCTTCGAGCCCGGCTGCCATACTGGGAGGCCGTCCAAGCAGCCACGAGGAGAGGCCACACAGAGGAGAACCAGGGCCCCTAGCCAACAGCCCCGCTGACCTCGCGGCCACCAGCCACCCCCGACCTGCAGCCACGCGAGTGAGGCCATTTTGTACCTTCCAAACACCCCTGAGCCCCAGCGGCTCCAGAGAGAGCAGACTCCAAATTGACACACGGAACTGTGAAGGACAAGAAATGGCCGGTGTTTATTCTAAGTCACCGAGCAATAGCTAAATGGAACAGAAACCGACATGGCAAGGCTCGTACGAAATGTAACCAGTGTAGGATTTCCGGTTTTGCTCATTAGGCCTCTGTATACTGGGCAATTAGCCCAGGTTCCAGAAATAATTCAAGCAGAGTCAAGATTTGGGCACGGACAGGCTAACCCCCCTTGCTTTTAAACCAGTGGTTCTTTCGTTGCGTCTGAGCCATGCTCATAGAAATCACATCTGGAAAGGGTCCAGTGGTCCTGGGCCCGATCCCTGGAGGGCGGCCAGTTTCTCAGACCTGTGTTTGGCTCAGAGCACGATGCTTCCCGGGCTCCCCTGGGAAGGACCCCTCAACCCTCAGGCAGGTCGAGGGTGGGCACCTGGTGTTGACCCGAGTCGTGGAGGTTCGGGACGTGCTCTCTTTCCTGGGGAACACCCACTTAACCCCCTACAGCACCCCCCCCCCCCCGGCAATGGGCGGGAGCGGGCCTTCCTTGCTGGCCCTGGCCTGGGGGAGGGCGGTCTCCTCTCTGGGGGGTCCTGTTCCCTTTGCAGTTTCCAGGAGTCATACGAGCCTCACAGTAGGACGGACGCCAGGCTGGAGCCCTGGCATTCACACAAAAAGACTTTCATCTCTCGATTCTGGGCACCAAACTGTCTGAGGGGCTCCACTTCCTGCAGGAGGTGCTTGCTGATTGTGGACCTGCCTGTCTGCTAAAGACCCTCTCAAAGCCGGGTTCCCTTCCCCGGCACCCGCCCACCCCTCAGCCGTGTGACCAGGCGAACATCCCTTTGATCCGTGAAGGCGAGAAAGGAGGCGGGGCAGGCCTCGCAGGGGGGCGGATCCCACACGCGGGTGCAAACGAGAGAACCATCTGGCATCTGTCTGCTTGCCTCCCCCATGATGGATTCTTCTGGCTTAACCCTCTTCCCACGCGTCCTCTCGGAGCTAGACGCCGGCTCCCCTTCCGCCCGGTGCTCCTGGCGCTCGAGCCTCTCCCGAGGGGGCCGGACGGGCTGCCTCCTGCCCACCTTGGCTTCTGCGCCGAGGCCGTAATGGGACTGGGTGGTGACGGCAGCCCCTCTCCCGGCAGCGGCCTGGGTGTGGGTCGCACTCCTGTGTGCGCATCAGCCCCGGACTCCCAGCCACGCCACGGCCACGGCCACCTGAAGCCAATGCCGCTGCTCTTCCCACTTCACTGGACGGTCTATAAGGCAAACGGGCCACGGCCACGGCCACGTGACGGGAAGGTGGCTGAGGAGCTGCCCGAGGCCGGCGCCTGGCCCCACGGCTGCACTGCTCCCGGCTCCCAGCCTGGAAAGTTCCAGGCGGGCTGGGGCCGGGGTGAAGGTGCAGGCGGGGTGCCGCGGGCGGTTTGCTGATGCTGATGACGCTTGTCCCGCAGACGCCAAGGCCGACCTTCCCCGCCGCCTGCCGCCTGGTGCCTGTGGTCCCAAGGCCCAGCGGTCCCCTGGGGGCGGGGGGGGGGCCCGGGCCTGGCTAGGTGTGAGCCGCTGGCCTCCTCTCCCTGCGGTGGGGCCTCAGGACACCCCCTCGGGGCAGCGTGGGTGTCCAGCGGGTGCAGAGCCCCCAGCAGCATCCATCCAGCCAGTGTTCGCCTGGGCTGCCGAGACCGCCCGGCCTCTGCCGGGGGTGGCGGCACAAGTTCTCCTGCGACAAAGACCGGGCAGCTTCGCCGTGTTCACTGCATCACCTCTGATCCTCCCCGGGAGGGCTCCATTCTTGGACGTGGACAGAAGGAGGGGGAGGCTGAGGCCCCGGAGGCGTGTCAATGTGGTCGCGGAGTCCCGCGGGGCCCTCGATCGGACTTGCTTTATGAGGCCCAGAGGCCCTAGTGTCGGAGGTAAGTTTGGGGACCCTGCTATCCTCAGCCTCTCTTGGAGCTGCGGGTCTTGGGGTCCCAGGCCTGTGAGGAGGGGAGGGAACGGAGGCACGGGTGCCGCAGCCACATACCTGTGCCCCTCCTGCCTGCCTGCACCCCAGGTCACACGTCAAAGGGTCTCCCCACCTGTGACCCCACCTGGACACAGCCAGGCCGGGCAGGCAGTGGCCCCTCAGGAAGTCAGGAATCGTGACTGCCCAGATGGTCTGTCTAACATCCGGATGCGAGGTGCTGGTGAACGAAGCCGTGCGGGGAGCATTTTCTGGAGGAAACCACGTTCCAGGCTGCACGAGAGTTCAGGGCGGACTTTGCCCCTTGTCAGGGGCAGCTGCAGTGCAGCCAGGTGCAGGGGGCAGCTCTGGGCACTGGGCTGCCTTGGCCCCTGTCTCCTGCAGCCTCCAGCCTGGGCAGAATCTTTCAGCTGCAGCCAGACCATCCCAGGGGATTCCAGCAAGGCCTCACGTCCCAGCGACAGCGACCCATATGGCCAGAGGGAAAGTGAGCTGAGCAGAGGCCTTCCCTCCTGCGTTCCTGCTTCCAGGGAAGCCCTGATTACAAAGAGAGCTGGAGGGCGGCTGCTCTGGGAATTAAACCAAGGTGTTAGTTGTCCAGGACCCTGGCTCATTGAGAGTGAAGTGACCAAGCTTGGAGTGTTTCCCCCTGGTGTGAGGGCAGGCGCAGAGGCAGCTCTCTTGTTCAGCTGAGGAATCGGATGGTGACAACTGCTGTGTGGGAGCCGTGAGGACCAGTGTGACATGGGATGTGCTCTGGGCTGGCTCTTTAGGGCACTCAGGTCCACATTCTCCCTTACCTGGTGCTGAGGACCAGCTGGGCGTGTCTCACAGGTGCCCTTCCCTGGAGTGGGTGGGCTGGGTCCTGACATAGCTGGGTCCTCTGACACAGACAGCACTTACGATTTAGAGGGGAGATTCTGGTGATGGATATGCTGGTTGATCAAGCCAAAAACAATGTAAAATGTTTATAGAAACTCTTCTTCCTCAATTCTCTTCCCAGCCCTCTCTCTTAAAATCTTTCTATTAGACTATTTTTTTTTGAGCAGTTTTAGGTTCATAACACAATGGAGCAGAACTATAGAGATTTTCCCATACACCCCCTGTGCCTACACACGCAAAGCTCCTCCACCCTCAACATCCCCACCAGAGTGGGGTGCGTTTGTCACAAGTGATAAACCTGCACCGCTGCCTCACTGTCACCCCAAAGTCCATAGTTTATATTAGGGTCACTCTTGGTGTTGCACATTTTGGAGTTTGGGCAGACGTGTGATGATGTGTATCACACGGAGTAGTTTCACGGCCCTAAAAACCCTCTGTACTCTGCCTGTTCAGCCTTCCCCCTCTCTCTTCGTAACAAATATTTTAGTAGATTCCAGACCTCACGTGCACAGGCTGGATTTTTCACAATCTGTGGCTCACGGCACACTCTCTGCATTGGTCCCTGCCGGATGCCCTTCTCCTTTAAGACTATGGTAAAAATATAATGAACACTCCGCACCGCCAGCCAACCCGAGAACTGGAACAGCCAGTACCTCGACTGCTTCCTCCTCTATCCGAGGTAAACACGATTCTGCACTTGGTGTTCATTTTGTTTTCATTTCTGGGACTTGATTTTTCCTATTCAACATTACATTCCTGAGCTCTGTTTATATTCTGTGAGCAGCTGTAGACAGTGAATGTCACCGTGGTAGAATTTTTCACTGTGTGATTACATCATACATTATCCGTTCTCTTCTCTTGTTGTCGGGCCTTTGGGCTGCTCGGGCATTCGCTCTGACGAACAGGCCTCCTGTCCACACCCGCGGGGGACCCACCTGGGAGGAGAGCTGAGAATGGAATCTGGATCATGGGAATGCAAAATTTTAACTTGGCAAAAGGCAATGCCTAACTGTTTTGCAAAGTGGTTGCATCCATTTATGCTCCACCAGCAAAGGGTAAGAGTTCTGGTGATGCATGTCCTCTCTGACATTTGGAATTATCAACACATTTTTGGGGGTCAATCAAATGCGTGCAAAATTCCATCTCATTATGAAACATGTCCCTTGATGAGAGAAAGCACGGTGGGCCTCTCTCTCCACGTCTGTCGGCCCCTCTGCTCTCCTGGAAGCTCCTTCTCCTGTCTTTTGCCAGTTTTGCTGTTGGGTTGTTTGCTTTTGCTTCCTGACCCCTAGGAATTCTTTGTAAATTCGGACACTTGTCTTTGGTTGGTTTTGGGTGCAGTGAGCATTATCTTCCAGTTTGCAGCTTGTCCCTTCACAAGGTAAAATATACCTTTCATTAAGGTATATTTTATTGCGTAAAGCCCTTAATTTTAATGAGGTCAAACGTATCAATCTTTTCTTTTATATGGTTAAGGTTTGTGAGTGTGTTGTTCCGGATGTTTTTCCCTATCCCGAGGTCACGGAGATACTCACGTATATTTTCTTCTAAAGTTTTAAACTTTTGCTCTTGACATTTTGTTTCTTAATCCATTTGGAGGTACTTTGTGAGTGTAAAGAAAGGATCTAATTCTTTGTCCTGGGGTTTTCCCGCTGCTTTATTGTGTGTCTTTCTCCAAGGACCCATCACACCCCTTCTTACTTATCCAAGCCCATCTATGGGTGGCTGTCCTTCTGGGTTCTCTATCCTGTTCAGCTGTCCAGTTTGTCACTTCCTGGGCTGACAGCACACTTCATCCCCACCCCTTTATCTTTGGCTGCACCAAGCGGCACGCGGGATCTTAGTTCCGTGACCAGGGATCGAACCCGTGCCCCTTGCAGTGGAAGCGCGGAGTCCTAACCGCTGGACCGCAGGGAAGTCGCCACACTTCACCCTTGATTGTAGCTTTACAAATCGCCATTCAACTGGTGGGGCGGCCCCACTGCCTTCTTTTTCTTCTTCAGGAGGGTTTGGATGGTTCTTTAAAAAAAATTGAGCTGTAGCCTTACACAGAGCCAAGTGCACAGGCCCCAAGGGTACATTTCGCTTACTCGCTGTGTGTGCGCTCGGTCCCGTCACCAGGACTGCCTCACCAGCCTCCGGAAGCGGTGGACGAAGCCCCTTCGCGGTGTGCGGGCTCTGCGGGTCAGGAGCCGGCTGGGCGTGCGGGGACAGCCCGCCCCTGCTCCACGGTGCCTGTGAGGAGCCGGGGCTGCGATGCACCGAAGGCTTGGAGGCGCTACGCTGCAGCAGCCGTCCTCACGTCTCCTGGCTGATGCTGGCTGGGCCTCCGCTGGGCTGTGGCCGGAGCCCCTCCACGTGGCCTCTGCACGTGGTCTCTCCTCGGCGTGGTTTGGGCTTCGTCACAGCGTGCCGGCTGGGTTCCCCGAGGGCGTGTCCAGGCGGAAGTGCGCACAGAGTCTTTCCGTGGTCCTCTCTCTATCGATCGAGGGATCATAAAAGTCTGCTCACATTCAAAGAGAGGGATTATCCACCTCGCACCCCAACAGGAGCCTCAAGTCCAGGTTGTGAAAACCTCGTGGGAAGGGGGTGATGGACGCAGCCGTCTTTGTGCAATACAACCGGCCACATCTGCGGAACCACCCCCCCAGATCAAGGTGTGAAGTGGTTCCGGTGCCCTGGTGGCTCCCTGGGCCCCTTCCAGTCCATGCCAAGCCCTGAAGGTAATTACTGCCCTGATCTCTAGGACACAGACTAGTTCTGCCTCATCACGAATATTACCCGAATACCTAAATGGAAGCCTGTGGTGTGTGCTTTGGGGTCTGGCCTCTTGTGCTCCATATCGTATCCTGAGAGACTGGCCTGTGTTGAACGGTCAGCAGCTTGCTTTGCGCCGCTGAGCGGTCCCCTCTGTTGTAGGACACGCACTTTGTCCCTCCCACTCGGGACAGACAATGGCAGGTTTCCGTTTAGATCATGATGAACTTTCTCGTGCAACTTTTTGGTGTGCGTAGCCTGTCGTCTCTGTTGGGTGTATGACAGGAGGGGCCACCCTGGATCATAGGATGTTTGCATGTTTAGCTTCAATAGACACCAGCAAACAATTTTCCAAAGCGATTGTAGATTTCACTCATCAGCAGGAGCGCCATCTCTGCACAGCCTGTAAGTTTTAGCCATTCAGGTCAGGGAGGGTGCCTGGTGACATCTCACTCTGGCCTGTCCCTGGTGCTGAGCCCCTTTGCACGTGTATTGGCCACTTGGGTAACTTTTCTAAAAGTGCTTTTTCAAGTCTTTCACTCATTTATTTAAAACTGGGTTGTCAGACCTAAGTGTCCATCAACAGGTGAATGGATAAAGAAGATGTGGTCTATGTCTACAATGGAATATTACTCAGCCATGAAAAAGAGTGAAATTTTGTCATTTGCGGCGACATGGGAGGGATTTGGAGGGTATTATGCTCAGTGAAATAAGTCAGACAGAGAAAGACAAATACTGCGTTATCACTTACATGTGGAATTTAAAAAATACAGCCGACTAGTGAATACAACAAAACAGAAACAGACTCACAGATAGAGAAAACAAACTAGTGGTTACCAGTGGGGAGAGGGAAGCGGGGAGGTGGAGATGAAATAGGGGTGGAGATGAAAAGGTACAAACTATTTGGTATAAAATAAGCTACAAGGATATACTGTACAACATGGGGGATATAGCCAATATTTTATAATAACTATATATGGAGTATAACCTTTAAAAATTGTGAATCGCTATGTTGTACACCTAAAACTTACATAGCATTGTACACCAACTATACCTCAATAAAAAATTGAGTTGTCAGGCTTTATTCTTACTTGTGGGAGCTTGTGGTCTGGATACACTCTTCCGTTGGATATGACCTGGAGTGGGGAGGACTCGGGATTTGGGGCGTGCCCTCTAAAGACCACCCTCGCTTCTGACACCAGGTCAGGGTCCCCAGGACCACCTGCACTTCTGACTGGCTGGCTGCAGATTCAGGGTCCCCACAGGCTCTCTCAGGTTCCATAATTACCTAGAACAGCGCCCAGGACCAAGGGAAGTGTTATACTTAAGGTTACAGCAAGAAGATATCGTAGTAAAGGGCTACACGTCAGAGTCAACCAAAGGGAGCCTCGCATCAGGCCAGGTCTGGGAGGGTCCCG
Organism: Kogia breviceps; assembly: GCF_026419965.1. Classification (NCBI taxonomy): domain Eukaryota; kingdom Metazoa; phylum Chordata; class Mammalia; order Artiodactyla; family Physeteridae; genus Kogia; species Kogia breviceps. Next base: position 147,088,032 of record NC_081314.1, read on the forward strand.
CAAGGAAAGGTCCCCCTGTCCTCAGGGATGGCTGTCCCTCCTGGCACATCCACGTGTGACCTTACTCTGGGCTGGCCAATCGCGGAGGCTCACTGAGCTTCAGGGCGTCCCCCCGTTTGCGTCGGGGTGAGATTGGTCCAATCATCGTCCACGTGCTTGAGCCCATCTCCAGCCCCCTTTCCTCCCCAGGCGTCGAGCTGATAACGCCCGGCTCAAAGCCCCAGCTCTAATCCCAGGTTCGAATCCCACAGTGGGTGTTTCCGGTGTGACCAGCCTCATCCAGATCACTGCATTAGCACCAACTATCAGATGTGGCCAGCGTCCAGCTCTGCAGGACGCCTGGACCCAGCTATTGGCACCTTCTCAGCCTCCCTGCCCCCCCCCAGAGGCTTGGGTGTCCTCCCCCAAACCCCATCCTAAGAGCAGAAAACACTGGCAGCCATGGGTGGGGGCCCTGCTGGTAGGGATGCCCGCCCGGGTCCTGGCAGCGTCCTTTCTGGGGTCATCTGCATCGGTGAGCGGAGCTGCCTGCGTGAGTCGTCGAGTGGACCCTTCAGGATTCGGGAGTGGGGGTGGGGATTTAAAGGGGGTGATGGTGGAACCAGCCCCATATTCACCCTAGAACGCTCCTCCCCCTCGCCCCGCTCTTGGCTCCTCCACTCCCGTCCCTGCCAAGCACACCGCGAAGAGGCCCTGCTGACGGGCGTCCCCCGACCCAGCCGTCGGTGGCCCCAGCTACCCTGCTGCTCCCGCCCTGGGATCTGCGAGGCAGCCGCCCCGGCTTCACTCCAACCTGACCCCGCTGCCTTCCCCGGGGGGGGGGGCCTCTCACAGCCCATCTGCCTGGACATCTGGCCCCAGGCCACGGCTCCCGGGAGGGAGAGAACCCCAGGCCCCTCGGGGTGGGGTTGGGAGGGATGGCTGACCCCTGGACCTGGGCTCAGGGCCCCAGCAGAGGTATGGGCGGGGGCTGCCTTCGTCCGCGGGCACTGACCTGGGTTGTCCAGGCGGCAGACCGTCCTCGTCGGGCTCTAGATCCTGCGTCTGAGAGGACAGGGCTCATGGCGCCAGGGCCACCCGGGGGGAGCTGGCGCAGCTGCCCCCACCTGCCTGCTCACTGAGCCGGCCTCCTCTCTGGGGTAGACGACGCGCAGCGGTCAGAGGCGGCGGAGGGGACTGGCCGGGCGGGGCCACAGGGGCCCAAGCGCCCCTCCCTGTGGCTGGGCGGGCCTGGCTGCTCCTTAGGAACCTGGGCTCAGCTGGCCACCAGGGGGTGGAAATCCTCCCGGTGGGAGTTTTGAGCAAACTGGCGATTCTTTTTGGAAAAGCACAAGAAGGGCTTGTTGGCAGAGAGGGATAGGAGAGCTTTCGTCCAATGGCCAGCTCTGGTCATGTGCCGTGGGCACCGGGGGCTGTGCTCAGAGCGGGGGGCTCTGAGGCCTCGGCCTCAAAGGGAGCGGAGCCCGGCTGCCGCCTGCAGCTGTCCTCGGGTCAGCCGGCCAGCGGGCCGTGTGGGCCGCCATGTGGCCTCATCTCTGGGGAGAAACGTGACAGGCACCGCCCCCCCATCACCCGCACGCACCCCGGCGCACACCGATGCACACGTTCACACCCCTCACGTACAGACGCCGGCACGTAAACGCCGTGCGCGCCACCACGCGCCTCCCCACGTTACGTTGCGGACCCGCGCCCGCCCGGCTGGGGCCAGAGCCGGCAGCGCCGGTAAAGCAGACACAGGGGCGCGGCTCTCGGAAGCGACCCGTGGGGAGGCGGCTTCTTCCGTTGGGAGTGTTTGCCTTTCGTTCCGACCGGAGACTCATGCGGGAGGGGGCGCTAAGCGCTCCCAGCCGGAGGGCGACCGAGTGGATCCGGCTTGTCATCAGCCTCACCGAGGCCTCCCGTGCCCTCAGAGCCTCGGGGAGCAGGGGTGGGTCTCCTCCCGCCCCGGTTAGGGTGGGACACGTGGAGCATCCCAGGCTCCCGCGGCTCCCAGGCTCTGGGGCTTCGCGGGCAGGCCGCCCCGGCTGGGGATAAAAGCCACTGCAGCCTCAGCTCGTGCCCAGGTGCTGGGCCTCCTCACCGGGACAGTGGGCTCCCCGCCCAGGCTCAGCCTCAGGAAGCCCGTCAGCCGCAGCCAGAGGCTGGCAATCGGACGCTCGAGCGGCTGCCCCAGCAGCATCGGCGTGTCCACCCTGGAAGCCCCTGGCCCAGCAAAGGATCCAGGGGCCTCTCTTCTTCTTCCTCCCGCCTGACTGCCCGGACCCACTTAACTTCTGTTTACTGTTATTTTTCAAAGTACTCCTTTCCAACAATTGCACCGCACTGGAAGGAGTTTTATTTAAACTCTTGAACTATATTCACTTTTGGCCCCCGTTCAGGTGGGTGGTGAACCCGGAGCTCTGGCTGTAGCACAGCCACCTCCGGACACGCGGGACGCTGACCGCTCAGCGGGGGCGGCCGGGAGGCCGAGAGGAAAGGCTCGGCGCCGCCGCCCTGAAGCCCACCGTGTCTGAGGCCGTGGGCACGTGGAGGCGGGCTGCTCAGACCAACCGGTACGGAGCCGACAGCCTAGAAAACGTCCTTTAAGACCACGAGATAGGGCTTCCCTGGTGGCGCAGTGGTTGAGAGTCCGCCTGCCGATGCAGGAGACACGGGTTCGTGCCCTGGTCCGGGAAGATCCCACATGCCGCGGAGCAACTAAGCCCGTGAGCCATGGCCGCTAGGCCTGCGCGTCCGGAGCCTGTGCTCCGCAACGGGAGAGGCCACAACAGTGAGAGGCCCGCATACCACAAAAAAAAAAAAAAAAAAAAAAAAAAAAGACCACGAGATAGAAGGTTCTGGTTGTTTCACATGAAAGGAATTTGGAGGCAGGCATGTGTAGCCTGGCGCAGGGTTCGGTGATATGGGGGCCCGATTGTCGCACGTCGCCGTACCCCCCACCCTAGGTCACCACGAAATGGCTCTGGGGCTCCATCCAGTAAAGGTCTGGGCACACGCGGTGGGCCCTTAAGGTGGCTGGATCTGGCCGCCATGGCGCTCTCCTCACCTGGCGGTCCTCTTTCCTTCGCGGGTTCCATGGGCCCTGGCCCCCCACCCGCACCGCCGGCCTCTTTATTCAGGACGTGTGGTCACGTGTGGAACCAGGGACTGGCCCTGCCCTCTGCATCTGTCGGATTATCACCCCAGCCTCCTGGGGCCTCTCAGGTCCGCCTGAGGCATGAGTGGACGCGCAGCGTCCTGGTGAGAATTCAGGGCCTGGGAAGGATGCTTCCCCTCCCCCCAGCCCATCACTGCCCTACCCCCTGCTCCAGGCAGCTGGTGGCTGCAGGGCGGAAGTGTTTGGTGCAAGGATGAGAAATAAATCGTATGTAAAGCCCAGAGAGAGGCACTCATTGACCACCCAATACCGCCTGTGGCTTTGCGTGAATTCTTTACTTCCGTTCATGACATCTTGGCAGCCTGGCGTACCCGTCCCCTTCTGCAGGTACAGAAACTGAGGCCCTGAGCGCCCGTGGTCACGGCTGGTGAGGAAGGGAAAGGGCCGGGAGAGCTCAACGCCTGTCCGGGCGTAGGCGACCGAGGGTGACACAGAGGGCGCACGGCCCCTGAAGGAGGCACCCAGGTCCGGGTCCCCTTCTGGCCCCGCCGCCCGAGCATCCCCACGTACCCGGGGCCCCACGTGTGCTCCTGCAGAGCCGCTTCAGCACGGGAAGCCCCCGCATGCTCTACATTCCAGTTCAGAGGCCCGTCCCCAAGGCCAGCAGGGCCGGCAGCGTGCGGCCCACGGGAAGCCGGTTCCCGTCATCGCCCGGCCGCCGGCGCATTCCACAGGCCCCTGGGGATGCCGCCCCCAGTCTCCCGGGAGGGCTGCCTTCGCACAAGGGCTCCACGGCCTCCTCTTGTACGTGACTGCCCGCGTGTGCACACGCCTCGCCGTGTGTGGGGGCGTGTGCCCGGGGCGCAGGAGCAGCGCTGCTTGGACTTGTCATCTGAAACGAGTCAGCAGGCAGAGACGTCAAAGCCAGAGGCAGCGCCCGCCTGTTTGGGGTCGGACGATGCTGCTGCTTTTAGGCTGACAACCTGTAAGTGACAGGAGCTGCTGTGCCCCCGCCAGTCGTGGACGAGCCGGGCACAGAGCAGAGGTGGCTGACGTCTGCGGCACCTCCCTCCCCGCAGCCTGGCGGCGCAGCCTTGGGGCCCCTGGCGGAGGGGGCGGGTGGAGGAGCTACTCCCCAGGAGAGCCTGTCACCCCGCTGGGCCGTCCGCTTCTCAGCTGCCGAGAGAGTTTCAGACCCGACGACTGCTGACGTCGCGGAGTTTCAGGACTTGAGGCAAATTCATGCGACAGGGCGAGTTGGCCTGCCTGCGGTTTCCTCCCCGAGGGGACTCGTTCGTTGCTGCGGAAATGACCAAGCAGGAGCCATGGAATGCGCGGGGGCTGCACCTGTAACACGGGCGGCCCCCAACCTGGCACAGCCTGCGGGGAGCAAACGGGCCGAGGGCTGGGGTCCGTCAGCAGCTTCTAGCCCACTCGGGGGACGTGCCTGGGACGGTGACACTAGGGAATGGGCTCACAGGCCCTGTCGTTCAGCCATCGTCACGATAATGCTGCATGGCTGTGTCCACCGGGGTCTGATCCAGGGACAGGCTCTCCCTGGGAGGTGCCCTGGGAGCCGGCCGCATGGGAGCAGAGTTCCCATTCTCGGCCAGCCCGGCCTCCACGCCGCCTCACGGCGCTTTTGTACCAGCGGGAAGGATCTTCCGCCAGGTGCCTGTCCGGGGAGCTCCCCTCACCCGGTTCCGGTCTGGACTCAAAGCAATGGATGAGCTGAGTCATTTGCGTGATGGATTTGGGAATCTGACCGCACCCAAGCTTCCCTTCAGCCGGCAGCCTCTGGACCCCTTCCCGTGCCGGCCCAGCCGGCACGTGGCCCCAGAGCTGGGGAGGGCAGCACGCCCTCGGCCGTTCCCGCGGGTCGGTGGACACGAATGCCCCTTGATGTCATCGCTTCCCCCTTTCACGCCACCTGCCAGGCCCCACTCACCCCTGCAGACGCAGTGGGCCCGCCCTGTGCGGTTGGAGTGTGCTCTCTGCCCCGGCGCACCTGCTGGAGCGGCTCTGCCGGCCCCACCGGGGGCACCAGGCTCTCTGGGCCCCTCCCCTGGCAGCTGGGAGCCTCTCTTTGGTGCCCCTGGGTAGATGCATGGAGCCCGCCCAGGGCCCTCCCGCCCTTCACCTGCCGGCCCTGGGGCCCCTGAGAACGCACTGTCTCCAGAGTGATGACAGAAGCTGCCCAGTTTCTGTGTCTCGGACCAGGCGCCCGAGAGCCAGAAGAGCTGGATATGCATGTGCCTGTGTGTCTCTGCCTTTACTCACCCTAAAGTTCGATCCCCGCTACTGTGTTTAATCCAGCTTTGGCCGTTTCCTGCAGCAGTATTTTGATCATGGTTTCGGGCTGTCGACTCCAATTTTGGGGTCGTTGACTGTAATTTTCACATCTGCCGTTTCCTGAGCCGCTCTGGGTGTTCCACGGGCTGGTCAGTTTGGGAAACGCTGGGATGGACCGAGTTTGTGGAGCTCAAGCTCTTGATGATTTTGCCAACCGTCCATCACCCCTGACTCTCACACAGCCCGGAACAAGTGAGAATTCCACTTCGAGAATTCTGAGACTCTCCTGGTGGTTTCTTTCGATACTATTGTTGGGGGAGGGGCGTCCCAGACACCAGGCTGGGAGCCCTGGGGGCTGCTGGAGGGACCCCTGGGGGAACGCAGAGCGGCCTGCCTGGGTGTCCCTGCACCCTCGGGCATTAGACACCCGGGCAGGCCCAACACATACTTCACATCAGAATGTCTATCCTTCCCTTGACTCGTGGGGGTGAGTCTGAGCGCGGTCAATGTCCAACAGGAAATACATTTTTTTTTTTTTTGGTCGCGCCCCGTGGCATGCGGGGTTTTCGTTCCCTGACCGGGATAGAACCCGAGCCCCCCTGCACTGGAAGCGCGGAGTCTTAAGCACTAGACCGCCAGGGAAGTCCCAGGAAATCCGTTTTGAATAACATTGCAAAGGGATGTGTCAGCCATAAGGCGAGAGTTGTATCCCCGGGCAGTGGTTATTGAACAGGGACCTGCAGACTCAGCCTTTGGTCGGAAAGCTGCTCATGCATCGGGGCTCAGTTTCCTACTCTGTAAACGGGGGTTCTGGCACTTCCGACCTCAGAGGGCGTTGAGAGCGTCACACGGGCCGATATGTGCAGAGCTTTGGCGCAGAAGCTGTTGCCTCCGTGAGGCTTTGACGTCCGAGTAGGCTGATCACTTAGCTCCCCTGGCCCGGGGCTCGCAGAGAAGCCACAGGCTGTGTCGATGCATCCGCTGCTGAGAGGGGCAGGGGTCCCTCTCCCGGGCGCGGTGAGGGGAAGGCTCGTCCGTGGGCCCGCCCCGAGTATGTGTGAGCCCTGCTCCCGCCCTGGGAGCCCCTGCCACCGCCCAGCAGGACCAGGAGGAGGGGAGGACGGCACTCTGGCCCCTGTGCCTGCCCTGCTCACAGGTCTCGCCCTGTCCCCATCACACGCTGCCGCTAAAAGGTCGAAGGAAAACCACAGCAGGAAAAGAGGACCAGCCCGGCCCCGGGAGAGACCTGTCCAAACCTCGGTTGGAAGTCGCATGCGGGGGCTGCTCTCCTTTCAGCAAATTAATTCAAGAAGCCTCTGAAAAAGCGGTTAACGACACCCCTAATCGCACTGCATTCCCGCTGGGGGTGCTCTCTGAAGAACTGGGAACGATAAGCAATGAAAAACTAAAGGGCGACTTGTAACCAAGGTCACTGGTATAAGCTCCAGCAGAGAGGCCAGGTTGTGAGGCGTGTTCCCGGATGCTGAGTGACCACCATCTATTCGGGCTCCTGGGAGGAAAAGCAGGTCAGAAGTCGTGAAAGTCTGAATCACGGAGAGTTGAAAACAAAGCAGGCTGGAGTGCTTCCAGCGTGCGGACAGCCACGCCGGGACGAGGGCTTTATCCGCAGCAGCATCCGGGGAACCACAGCGGCCTTCGTAACTGGCTTATTGCTGTAATCGAGCATCTGTCTGCAGGGAGCTAGAGAACACATTCTCAGAGGTGTTTGCATCTCATCATTTGTCTGGTGGCCGGGGTCCCCCAGGCCGCCCTGGTTTGGCGGCGGTGGGAACGGCAGGCGTCACGGGTGTGGGGGCCTTGGAGCCTCACCTGGTGCTCCTGGGGCTCCTCCTGATGCCGCTTGGCCGCTGCCCGGCGCGTGTCCTCTTGTGCAGGCCTCTTCCGTGAGGAGTCCTCTCCCGGCCGTCCAGGTGGCCCCGTGGTCACAGACACTGACCACGACTCGCCACACCCTGGCCGAGGGTGCTTCCCGGGGCTGTGGCCCCCCAGGGTCCCTCTGGCCCCACCCCTGCTGGTGGGTGCACTTCCCGGGAGCACAGCTGTGGGTGTTCGCAGGAGCCCGAACACTGGGCCGAAGCTGTCGGCTCCCCACCCTTTGCAGGCCTGGAGGGGCCCATGGGGTGACCGAGACCGTGTCCTGTGCTGAGATGCAGTGTCACCAGCTCTGAGACGGGGCTGGGCTAGCAGGGGGAGGCTTCGCGGCCACTGCCTGCCACCTGGATGGGCTCCCTGGGACCAGCAATATCTAAACCGAGGGTGAGTCACTCATTCATTTGTCTGTCTGTTCAAAGAATTTGCATGGAGGCCAACCGTGTGCCCTGCCCTGGGGTCTCGACAGCCCCGACCTCAGGGGTTAGATCCCAGAGACGGAGACGCACAAATGTCAAATCACGAATGGGTATTTGAGCTGCATGAGCTGCTCTTAAATTTTGGAGATTAATCCTTTGTCGGTTGCTTCATTTGCAAATATTTTCTCCCATTCTGAGGCTTGTCTTTTCGTCTTGTTTTATGTTTTCCTTTGCCGTGCAAAAGCTATACGGAATCTTAAAAAAAAAAAAAAAAAAAAAAAAAAAAACTGTTCTGAAGAACCTAGGGGCAGGACAGGAATAAAGACGCAGACGCAGACGTAGAGAACGGACTTGAGGACACGGGGAGGGGGGAGGGTAAGCTGGGATGAAGTGAGAGAGCGGCGTGGACATATATACACAATACCAAACGTAGGGTGGATAGCTAGTGGGAAGCAGCCGCATAGCACAGGGAGATCAGCTCGGTGCTTTGTGACCACCTAGAGGGGTGGGATAGGGAGGTTGGGAGGGAGGGAGACGCAAGAGGGAGGGGATATGGGGACATATGTATATGTATAGCTGATTCACTTTGTTATAAAGCAGGAACTAACACACCATTGTAAAGCAGTTATGCTCCAGTAAAGATGTTAAAAGGAGGGGAGGGTGAGTGCGGGGTGCAGACCTCGAGAGGAGGGTGGGAGGGCAGCACTTCGGCTGGGTGACCAGGAAGGCCCCGCGAGGGGTGGCGTCCGCAAGACGGAATGAGGAGGTGCTCTGGGGCCCCCTCGGGGCAGAGGGCAGGGCGGGTGCCCAGCTGGGCAAGACTGGGTCAGCGGGGCTGCAGGGCTGAGCGAGGGGGAGAGGCTGGGGCTGGGCGGTGGGGAGGGGCAGATCCCACGCGGCCTGTGTGTGCAGAGGGGACCCCGACCTCCTCTGCAGCGGGAGTGGGCGTCCCGGCACGTGGGAGGGGAGGGGCCTGCCTGCCCCCCTGCCCCGGAAGGGGGTCCCCGGGGGCTGTCCTTGGGGGACTCCGACGCTTCCTCTACGCAGGGCCCTTGCACGCCCCAGCCGGGAGACGACTGTCCCCAGGCAAGAGAGAGAAGAGAGTGTGCCTTCCCCGCCTTTCCCCCCACTGCCTGTGCGGTGATCTCCTCCCCCATCCCTGCAGTGGTGACGCAGGCAGGCAGGGGCCCGCGGTGGCCCGGGCTCCACGCATCCTCGGTCCCGGCTGCCGTCCAGCGCTCGGGACTCCTCCCGGCACGGCCCGTCCTCTCCCTCCCGGGGAGTCCTGTCCCCTTTCCGTGCCGTGGCGGGAGCGGGGAGACTCTTACGGAGCACAGTCCCCGCCTCCCTTCGTAAGACGAGAATCCAACGTCCATTTCAGCACGAATCCCAGCAGCACCGGAGCTCACTCGGCGGTGACCGGCTGGCTGTGGCCCGCTCCGTGGCCGCGCAGGGCTGCCGCGTGGCTCTGCCGCTGTGCGGGTCCTTCCTGAGAACCGGTGCCTCCGGTGTTTCCTCTGACCTCCTTGAGACGCACGAGTTGTACTCTGGGTCCCAAGTGACCGTGTGGACGTCTGTGACCTCAGCTGGGATCTCAGAGCTGAGGCTGCAGCAAAGGGAGAAGCTCATCACAGACGCGGGGTGGGGGGGCAGGGCGGGTGATGCTTCCCCAACACTATGTCCCTCTGGGGGCGGGAGGTGGGAAGGTGGCCCTCCCACATGTCCGTAAGCTCGCCGCCACCTCTGACGCCCTGCTGGACCTCCACACGGTCTGCTCAGTCACTCCCTGCCCCCTGGACGCCCCGGGGCCCCTGGTCGGGGTGAGAGAACAGAAGTTCCAGGGGCAGGTCAGCATCCGGGAGCAGAGAGGAGGGCGGTCCAGCCGGGGCAGTGACCCTCAAAGAATCTCCGTGGTGAGCTTTCCCGGCAGAGGCGGGAGGCGGAGGGCATTTGGGACAGAGCTGCTCCGGGTCCAGGCCCGGCCCTCCCAGGCCCGGCCTCCATCGGAGCCCGTTGTCATGGGATCTGCGGCCTTTGCCCGCCTCGTGCAGGTCTGAGCTCCAAGAGCGGCTGGGGGGGGGGTGTCAGGTCTGTGCCCCAGGAGGGCAGGGGCTCAGTAAGGGACGAGTGGCTGACGGATGGTGGAGGACTTGACCCCTCGGGAAGCGTGGGAGGGTCTGTGGAGGAGGGGAGGGAGAACAGCAGTCCTGGTTCTTCCTGCGGCCTCCTCCAGGGCCACCCAGGGTCAGGGCTGGATGTGAATGACGGCCCGTTAGCGTCCTGTGGCTGCAGAAACAAATGACAACAGATGGGGTTTTGCTCAAAACAACAGAAACGTTTTCTATCACAGTTTTAGAGGCCGGAAGTCCAAAATCAAGGCGTCGGAGGGCCGTGCTCCCTCCTCAATGTCTAAGGGACAGTCTGTCCCACGTCCCTCAGCGTCGGGTATTGCTGGAGTCCCCGTCTTCCCGGCTTGTGGACACATCGCTCCAAGCACAGCCTCGGCCACGGCAGGCCTGTCTTCTCCTGTGTGTCTGTCTCTTCTCTTCCTCCGAGAACCCACCTGACCCCAGTCTGACCTCATCTGAACTAATTACACCTGCAAAGACCCATTTCCACAGAAGGTCACAGTCACGGTACAGAGGTTAGGACGTGGACAGCCAGGGCACAGAGTTAGGACGTGGATCTATCTTTTGGGGGGTACACAGCGCAACCCACAGCAGATCGCAAAGCGATCCCCCCCCTTTAAAGAGCCGGTGTGGGTGGGAAACGCGGAAGGTGGGCTGCGGGGATGTGGCCTGTGGCTCAGTCCTTGCTGCTGGTCACGAGACGTGGACAGCGCCCGCCCTTTTCACCAGCACCCTGGCGATATCGACACAGGTGTTCTGGCCCCATGCTGCATGGCTAATCCTAGGGTCCCAGGGGCTGCCCATTTCTGTGCCTTTGTGAGGACAAGGGCAGTGTCTGTGTCACGTGGGCACTGAGGAGTGTCCACTGCACGGGCTTCCCAAGGCTCCACAGGCCTGAGAGGAACAGGCCAAGCCAAGGCACCGCCCAGGGTGGCCTTGGCAAGGAGGATGCTGGCGCTCAAGCCTGTCCAGCCGGCGGGGGCCACAAGGAGCGTCCAGGGAAACCACCAGAAGACAGTGGCGCAGACCTGGCCTCAGGCAGATGGGACTTCGGAGGCCGTGCAGCGTGGCCTGGCTGACAGGGTTAGGACCTTTCTTGCAGCAGAGGAAGAGGAGGCGCGTGGAGAGCAGGGGAACACGGGGCAGGCACAGCCCGGGCGCGTACGGCCATCCCTGCACCGACTGATGGACAAGCACGGCCCGCACGAGCGCGGACAGGGTCAGCTCCGTGTGCCCTGGGGGCTCTCCTGCCTGTGCGCTGCCGGTTCACCGCGGGACCCCATCCCGGCCCCCTGCAGGGAGGCTGGCGGCAGGTCCCTGCCGGCCGCCGGCCACGTGTCCCGCACACGCTCTCGTCAGTTCACGCGGAGCGGGACGGCCCGGTGGACGCCAGGGAAGGGTGCGAGCCCACTCCCCGGGGGGCTCCGCATTGTCTGACGCCGGGGGTGGGGCTCTGAGGGTGCCTCCCTCCTTCCTCCCAGCTCCCCCTGAAGGCAGGCGTGGCGGGGCGCCCAAAAGTGGCTGCCGCCTCTCCATCGCCAACAGCTTGGTCTACCAGAAGGATCTCTGAGCCCCAGGAGGCCGGGGCCTGGGCGCGCCCCACCGCAGACACAGGCTCCAGCACCGCCAAGTAGGGTCATCTCCCTGCAAACGCTCCCTTGGGAAACTAGGGCGGGCGTGAGAGGCTCCCAGGTGGGTCACATGCAAAGTGCTTCCTCATCTTTAATGCGGGCACAGAGATGCCCGATTCCCAGCGCGGCTAGAACTTCAGCGGACGCATATGGAGCGGCGGGTGAGATGCTGGTGCAAGGGAGGCGCCTCCTAGACGCGTGTGGTCATCACCGATAAAACTCTGCGGCCACCGGGCTGCAGGACCACGTGCCGCATCCCAGCTGACCCGGCATCGAGGTTGCGCAGGAAACCGACTCCCAGCCAGGAGGGGACCGGCTGTTTGCGGAGCCCGGGAGGGTGGACCCCATCCCCTGCCCGGCGCCCTGATGTTCTCCTGAGCTGGCTCCCAGACCTCGCTGTCACACCCTCCAGAACTCTCCTGAGCCGGGACCGGGCGGGGCAGAAACCGAACGGGCTGTGCCGGGAATGCATGTGGCCCTGCCCGAGAAAAGGGAAGGGTATCCAGCCGCAGTCCAGCCACGGCCCGGAGCTGGCGGCCCCCGCGCGCTGACACAGCTGGCACGGGAAGTCCCCCTGCCTCAGAGTCAGCCCTTTCTGTCTTATTTCTGGAGGAAGGTAGGGAGGGGTGTGGTGTCCGATTAATGAGACCCAGCTTCTAACAGGCCCACGGGACAGCTGCTCCGTCCGCCAGCCCTTTGCACCTCTCTTGCCCATCCAGCCACAGCAAACTGGGGGGCACCCATGGCGAGCCCGTTTCCCAGCCCCATATATGAGGCCCAGAGTTGGACCAGCCAGACTGCAGAAGGGCAACCCCAGCTGCTCCCCCAGGGCCCACGTGGGCACAGGGGCAGAAGCTTCCCCGCTACACGGATGTGCTGGAATCCAAGGCCTCGGGCAGCTGGGGCAGGGCTGGCGGAAGAGAGGCGAGGACAGCAGGGGAGGGGGACGTCCCCGAAGGAGAAGCATTTCTCCGTCTGCTCCCCGGCCCCCAGGACAGATGGAGCCTCCTTCAGAGGAAGCAGCGGGCTGTGGCCCTGGGAGGATCGTTGCTCATTGCAGGAAGGGGAGGCCCCTGGTGTTTCCGGGGCAGGAGGGACCGGGAGGCGGAGTCCCCTCCGCCTGACTGATGGGGGAGCCCTGCCCTTGGGCCCAGAAACCCAGAGGCTCCTGCCCAGGTGTGAGTTTCACAGTGGCCGCCCGGCAGCTGTGGGGAGAGGCCCTCATGGGAACCCTCCTTTGAACAGAGCCGCCTCCGCTGGATGTCGAACTTGACCTTACAGGGGTCGCCTGTTGGCGTGGGGACTGGGGTCCGCCTGCTGCGGGCTGGTGAGTGAAGGCTAATAAGGCGGACGGGGCGCAGCAGTAATTAACACGGGTCCAGGGGCTGCCAATTGTCGCCCCACGTGTCAGTATGTGTATATTGACCTGAGGGAGGACAGGCAGCCGTGAAACAGTTAAGTGCCTTTAGAACGTGCCTTCAAGTCTCTGGCACACAGCTGGGAGCTCTCGTCCCTCCCCCGCCACTTCACCTTAGCCCCCCGTGACGGCGTGATGGAGACGCACGTCCTCACGCTCGCTGGCTTCAGGAGACGAGAGGAACGCGCTGCAGATTTCAAAACGCCCCCGCAGCTTCATAGCCACCTCTGATGTATTGTTTGCAATGTCTAAACAACATTTTCAAGAGGTGCTTTGGAATTCAGCCCAGTGAAATAGGAAGCTCTCCCTGGTGTGCTCACCCGAAGCACCTACAGACCCTCTTACCTTCCCGATGTAAGAAACGTCTACAAAAGAAATACCCATCTTGGGTTTTTCGCACCTCACACGCCAGAATCTCTTCCACAGCGTGCGAGCACTGAGTGATCTTACAGGCGCCATCAATGTTTAGTCTGCCCTGGCTTTCCTCTCCCCATGCCTGAGCTGGGGAAGAGCTGTTTCAGGGACTCTGTTTATGAAACGAAGAGCGCAGTCAAGTGAGCAGGACTGGGACACGGAGGCATTGCTTCTTCGAGGGTCTGAGTTCTTCGGACAGCTGGGCGTGGGGCTCATCTGCACGGTGACCGTCCACCTCGCTTCCTGAGTGTGGGGAGGTGACGCGTGCGTAAAATTGAGTAGGACCTTGTGTGCTGCACGTGGAGGCTCTGTGCTGATTTCTTTCTGATCCAGCCCCACCCTTTGGGAATGAGACCGGTCTGTTGCTGCAGGTGGGAGCTCAGGCCTCCGTGGGGCTGCCCAACGGCTCCTGGGCCCTTCTGGGGACTGTCTGGGGACCCGCCAGCCTGGAAGGACATTCTCCAGGGTGGCCACACCTCTTCTTGTTGAGGAGCCTCACCCTGAGCAGAAAGCACCCCGTTTCTCAGGGTTTCTTGGGGCAGAGTAACCCCAGAGCGCATGCATTTATGAGACAAGGCCAGAGGTGAAGATTCGGATAAGATGGTGGTGGTGGAAAGGTCCAGAAAGAGGTCAGCTTAGCGTCCCGCCAGTGGAAGAAAGATCTGCCAGGAACACGACGGGCCACACAGAACCAGGTGCGGGAAGCCGGGAGGCTCCTTGGAAGCCTCTCTGGTTGGGCTCCAGTGGAGGGTGTGTGCGGGGAGTGGGGTGGCCGGCGAGGATGCAGTCCGCGCCTCAGACACCGCGTGTCCAGGTGTCCCCGTCACAGACACGGCGTCGCCCTGGCAGCAGATCCCGACAGCCCCGGCTCTTAGCTTGCCGACTCTTCTTGCCTCTTAATTAAAAATTTGTTTCAGGGCTTCCCTGGGGGCGCAGTGGTTGAGAGTCCGCCTGCCGATGCGGGGGACGCGGGTTCGTGTCCCGGTCCGGGAGGATCCCACGTGCCGCGGAGCGGCTGGGCCCGTGAGCCGTGGCCGCTGCGCCTGAGCGTCCGGAGCCTGCGCTCCGCAACGGGAGAGGCCACGGCAGTGAGAGGCCCGCGTACTGCAAAAAAAAAAAAAAAATTGTTTCTAACAACAACTTTTCTGTTTCCTTTTTAAAAAGTTAGAGGGCTGTTTGTTTAATTGTAGTAAAATATACAACATAAAATGTATCATCTTAACAAGTTTTAAGCGCACAGCTCAGTGACATCAAGTTCATTCACGTTGCTGTGCAGCCATCGCCACCGGCCGTCTCCAGAACTTTCCATCTTCCCACACTGAAACTCTGTCCCCATGAAGCACTCACTCCCCATGCCCTCCCCCAGCCCCCGGCCCCCACCGTCCTGCTGTCTGTCCCTATGAATCTGGCTCCTCCAGGGACCTCATGTCAGTGGAATCACACAGTGTTTGTCCTTCTGTGTCTGGCTTACGTCACCAAGTGTTATGTCCTCAAGGTTCACTCACGTCGTAGCAGGTATCAGTCTCCTCCCTTTTCCAGGTTGAGTAATATTCCATTGTTTGGATGGACCACAATGTGTCACATTCATTCATCTGCTTCTACCCTTTGGCTATTGTGAATAATGCTGCTATGAACACACATGTACAAATATGGGTTTGAGTTCCTGCTTTCAATTCTTTTGGGTCTATACCGGTAAATGGAATTGCTGGATAATATGGTAGTTCTATGCTTAATATTTTGAGGAACTGTCATGCTTAATTTTTTTGAAGGTTTGGTGTTTCTTTGGAAGTTTCCCTAATACTTTTTTTCTTTTTTTTTTTTTTTTTTTTTTTGCGGTACGCGGGCCTCTCACTGCTGTGGCCTCTCCCGTTGCGGAGCACAAGCTCCGGACGCGCAGGCGCAGCGGCCACGGCTCACGGGCCCAGCCGCTCCGCGGCACGTGGGATCTTCCCGGACCGGGGCATGAACCCGCGTCCCCTGCATCGGCAGGCGGGCTCTCAGCCACTGCGCCACCAGGGAAGCCCCTTCCCTAATACTTTTATAATAATGTCTCACAACTAATATGACAAAAATTCCTGTTCTCTATTTTCTCATTGTGGGGGGATAAATTATACGATTTGAAGACGCTGTAAATGCACACACTAACCCAGATCTAAGACCAGGCCCTGGTCCCTGGCAGAGCTTCAGGGTTTGTGTTGGCTTATGGAGGAGGGTGAGCTCCCATGACGTGCCAACGGTGGTGTGCCAACAGGGGGTCCTCTCAGGAGGGGGTGCATTCTTTCACGGACGATTCAGAGTTGACAGCAGGTGGTAATAATCGTTGGTTTTACTATTGTTTTAAAATTCCGTATAGAAAATGCATCCCCTTATTACCTGCCAGATGAAAAAAGCAAGGTGCAGAACAGGGATTGGGGGACACACGGAACACCGCAGGCGCAGCAGCTCTGGAGGCGGTTGGGGTGTTGGTGTCCTGGGGCCACCATAACAGAGTGTCACAAACTGGGTGATTAAAGAGACATTTATTCTCTCATGGTTCTGGATGGCGGAAGTCCAAAAACCAAGGGGTCAGCAGGGCCACAACCCCTCTGGGCTCTAGGGGAGGATACTTGTTCGCCTCTTGCAGCCCCTGGTGGCGCCAGACACCCTTGGCTCATGGCCGCCTCCCTCCAACCTCTGCCTCCGTCTCCACGTGGCCTCCGTCCGCCCTGTGTGCCTTTCCCCTTATCTGCTCTTCTAAGGACACTTTATAGGATTTAGGGCCCACCCTAATTCAGGATGACCTCATCCAGACATCTGCAAAGACCCTTTTTCCGATGAGGTCACATTTATAAGCTCTGAGTGGACCTATCTTTTGAGGGTCAGCATTCCACCCACTACGGTTGGAAACCGAGGAAGGATAAAGGCATTCTCTTTGGGATTTCATGTCGTGTCTTAGAATTACCTATGATCAATATCGGTAGCTAAAGATGTCTCTGGTGTTGAGGAGGTCTGTGTGGAATCCTACAGGCCGTCGTGGCTCTTCCTGATGGAGGAGAGGCAGGCGGCATCACTGAGGCTCAGGACAGGCCAAGAGCCCCGAGGGCAGCTGGCCCATCGAGGCTGCCTTCTCTGCTGGGGCACTGCTCTCATAACACAGTGTGGGAGGCCACCGCTTTTCAAGTATACGTATTTTAGTTAAATCTCTTGTTTTTAACAATACGAATATTCATTAATTCAAACACTTTTCCATTTCATATTAACTTACTCATCTCTTGTTTTAGCTGAGCTACAGCTCCAAACACACACCCGTCGCCTGGACGATGCCCCACCCCACATCACTGGAGAAATTGTCTCCCGCCAGACCGGTCCCTGGTGCCAAAAAGGTTGGGGGCCGCTGCCCTAAAGGGAGTCCCTGGAGCAGGCCTGCCGTGGGCCGTGACCCCCACCCCCGGGCTGTCCGGGAGAGGCCGCACAGGTAGGGGTCCGGGAACCTGAGGTTGTGGTTCGCAGCTCCCCCCAAGGCCATGGAGGCTTTCCTCGGCCTCTCCCGACCCTGGCCCGGCAAAGGGGCAGCGGGCCGGGGCGGGGTCGGGGGCGGCAACCAGAGGAAGCAGCGTCTCCCCGGGCAGACAGGGGTGGGCCCTGGCTCAGCGCGGGCGGGCGGCTCTGCTCCCAGCTGCAGCCGCGTCACCTGGTAACGGCCAACACGGGAACCCCTGACTTTGCCGCCTGGAAAGCTGGGAGCTGCTGATGGAGGGCGGCCTCCTTCCTCACCCTCACCTTCTCCAGGGGAATCTGGGCACCAGGCCCTCGAGCACGGCGACTCCCCGTGGCAACTGGCTGCTGGCGGGACTGTGGGAGGTCGGGGGGTGGGAGGTCGGGGTGGGCTTGGGGGCCCTGCCTTGCCTCCCTGGGGTGATCTCACCTCCGCTGCTGACGCCCGGAGGCTCCCCCTGCAGGAGCTCCCCTGAGAGCTTGTTGCAGGGACACGATGCAGGGGGCAGGGAGATTTCTGAGGTACCTGGTTGGTCGCAAAGTGGAGGGACAGGCCCCAGGAGCTCAAGGTAAGGGGGTGGGGATGAAGGCATTGCACAGGGCACAGCGAGGGTGGCAGGGAGTGGCTTCCGGACGTGACAGGCCGGGGGGAGGGGCGGGCGGTGGCCTCAGCCTGGGACAAGAAGGCCGTGTGACCCCGGGGGCAGGAGAATACATACTCCACCAGAGGGCTGGACCTCAGGCAGGGCTCCTGGGCGGTGGTCCCCAGGGTGACCCCGAGTGGCTGTCAGAGGCCCCCTGGGCTGGCGGCCAGGAGGAGGAGGATGGGGCCAGGGAGAGAGGGAGAGGCTTGACAGCGGCCTTGGTGAGAAGAGTCCCCTTGCACAACTGCAGGGGGCACTGTTGGCGCAGGTCACGAGGCTGCCGCGGGGAAGCTGGGGGGACAGGGCTGGACGGCCCTGGGGAGGGGGCAGGGAGAAAGCTTTCCCTCATCAGGGGACCCTTCCCTCATGCTCGAGGTCTGCTCACACTGGCTGGGGTCGGGGGGCAGTCAGGAATCCAAGGCTGCCGTGGCCGTCAACTTGGGGTTCTTATCCCCTCCACTCCTCTGCCCCCTGGGGTCCCAAACAGTGGGAAGGGTGAGAAGAGCCCTGGAAAGGAAACGCTGCCGATGCCCGTCTTCCAAGCATCGGGGGAAGAGAGCCAGCGGGGGCACAGGACCCCAGACGGTGGGAGAGCACACAGGTAGGAGGGGTCCGGGACATCAGGGGTGCCATCAGGAGCCCCTCCCAGGCAAAGCAGAGCTCAGGACTTGAGACCAGCGGATTCTCCGACAGCTTTGCAGAACTCGGAGTCGGGGTGGGGGGGCAGTCGGGGTGGAGCTGGGGTGCCGAGGAAAAGCCCAGGAGGATATAGTTCAGTCCGCGAAGCCAGCACAGGTGACTGGCTGAGCCCAGTCAGCCAGGCGGGGAGGCAGGGCCCAGGTGTGCGGCCCCAGGTGACACCAGGCCCGCCAGGCCGAGGGGCTTCAGAGCCGCGCGAAGAAGCCTGGGAGCCTCCCGGGGCTGCCACGTGCTGGCCGGAGACTTCCCAGGGTCTTGAAGGCCTTCTCCAAGGGCATCTGTGTGCTGTTTGCAATTACTCACGGGGGTGGGCCAATAAGAGGCCCCCCAACAGGTCCGTCCATGTCAAATCTCTGGACTCCTTACCTGTGACCTTATTTGGGAAAATGGTCTTTGCAGATGTAATTAAGTTAAGAATCTCAATGTGAGACCATCCTGGATTATCCAGGTGGGCCCTAAATCCAGTGACAAGTGTTCTTATAAGAGACACACAGGGAGAGACAGAGAAAAGAGACGAAGCTCATTCAAGGACGGAGGCAGAGACTGGAGGGAGGCGGCTGCAAGCAAGGGATGCCAGGAGCCCCAGAAGCTGGAAGAGGCAGGGAGGACCCGCCCCCAGAGCCTCCAGAGGGAGCACGGCTCTGCCACCTTGATTTCACCTTGATTTCAGACTTCTGGCCTCTAGGACTGTGAGAAAATAACTTTCTGTTGTTTTCAGCCACCATGTGTGTGATAACTTATTGGGGCAACCTCAGGCAACGTTGCCTATTTGGGGAAGGTGAGAGCAGGAAAATGTGTATTAGCTTGTGGGGTGAGAATTTTCAGGCAAATAATTGGGTTTTCTTTCATTGGAAAACCAAAGCAAAAGCCATACTCCTGTTCAGGTTTTAGATGTATGTTCTGTCTCAGAATATATTGCAAATCAAAGGTAACTTGTTGTGGGGGGTGTGACCTGGCCCACACAGAGCAACGTCCGGTTCTGTAACTGCTCCGTCATAAGCAGGCTCCCATCAGGACCAGCAAGGCTGCTTGGGCATCCCAGCCGGCAGGGATGGAACGAAGGAGGACATCTCAGTGTGCTCAGGCTGCTGTAACAAAATGCCACAGACCAGGGGCTTAAACAACTGACATTTGTTTCTCACGGTTCTGGAGGCTGGAAGTTCCTGATCAGAGTGCCTGCAGGGTAGGGCTCTGGTGAGGGCTCTCTTCCTGGCTTGCAGATGGCCGTCTTCTCACTGTGCCCTCACATGGCAGAGAGAGGGCTCTGGTGTCTCCTCCTCTTCTTATAGAGACACTAAATCCCATCATGGGGGCTCCACCCTCATGACTTCATCCAAACCTAATCATCTCTCAAAGGCCCCACCTCCAAATATGTTGAGGGGGTAGGGCTTCAACGTATACATTTTGTGGGGGACACAATTCAGTTCATAGTGGAGGGCATGGCCCTTCCCATTAAGGATGTTTTCTGGAAGTTGCATACAACATGTTTGTCTAAAATTTGTTGGCCAAAATTTAGGCACATGGCCACACCTAGCTGCAAAAGAGAATGGGGAATATGCCCAACTAAATTGGGGGGCTGATTTTACAATGTGCTCAAATAAGAGCTGGGATTCAGACTTCTTCCCATGTTGCTCCTTCACCCTGACCATGCCACCTCGTGGTCCAAAATGGCTGCCTCCGTGGCAGCCACCTCCTCTGCATTCCAACCAAGAGGACGTTCCTCACTTAGTCATAATGTAGTGTGGGGAATGTAGTCTTTTATCTGAATGCAGTGTATCGAGCTAAAAGTTGGGGTTCTAATTACAAAGGGAGAGGGAAGGAAAGGATGTTGGGGGTAGCTTGCAGTCTTTTCTTCATCCACCTTCTTGGTTCCCTGAAGGATTTTATCTAGAGCTTGATGTATAATAGTGCCCTCCTGTTCCTACATAACCTGTTCAGAATCCATCTCTGCTAAGTCTACACCACAAGCTTCCCAACTGCATGAGTCACAACTTTTCTTCTATTCCCTGCAGATGTGGACTGCCAGCTAGTTAGCAGTAGGAATCACTGGCCTAGCATTTGTTTGCTGAGCTGAAGTTGAGTTGCACCCGCTGTGGAATTGGGAAGCAGTGGCTGGCAGTTGCCAACTGACCTTGAGGTAACCTACCACGCTGTTCTAACGCCTTTTCCTTCCCCAAGTCTCCTCCAATTTCACAGTGTTATGAGCCTGGCTCCCCTCTGTAAGGTTGCAGAACTCTTTCGAATAAATCCCACATGGAAGGAACGTTTTGCCCAGCAGCAAGATTCACTCCCTGGCATTCTTGAGACATTTAACAGCCAAGGACTGTCCAGAGCTGGGAGAAGGCCATAAAGGGCAGACACAGAACCCCAGGAGGTGACAAGAAATGGGGAGCAGGGAGGGACACAGCCCCCAGCCATTCCTCGGCAGCCAGGGGTTTCCAGATAGCCCAGCCTGCTCTATGGGCTCCCCCCCCCAACCCCCTTACCCCGTTTCTGCACACCAGAGCTGGAGGTGAGGGGGGCAGTTCTTTATCCGCTCTGGGCCTGGTGATGTGAGCCAATCCTGCAATGATGGAATAGTGGGTGGTGAGGCGGTCCTCGCCCTCCACGGCCTGCAAACGTCACCGATGCAGATAACACACAGACATCCTTAGCGGGCACGTCGTGTTTAGCTGTAAATGCTGAAGGCTGCAGGGCCCATCCTTGCAAGGAGCCCGGCGCATCTTTATCGCCCTCAGCAGCACCTGAATCCTGCGGGAAGGCCCCGCGGTTATAATAAGCCCTTTCTTGATGGGCCTTGGGAGGAATTAGAAATATAATGTTTCAGGCACTTACGGAATATCAAGTAATTAGAGCTCATGCACATAAAAGGGGCACACCATGAGATTTGTGGCTCGTTTCTTAAAATAACCAATTTATATATTAAAACAATAAAAGATGTCAGGGGAGTGCTAGCCCTGTGATGTTTTCAGTGTCTGCTCTATGCAACTCCAGAGAGCTCCACCTCCAGAGGAAACCAAGGAGACCATGCCCCCTAGCTCACCGTCGGAGTGTGCAGGGCTGTGCTTGGCCAGATGAAGGATGTAGGATGACACCGTGTCTTCCCGAGGTCGGGAGAAGAGGCTCAGTCATTAGCGCTCTCCCTGGCCACATGCCCACTTGAATCAGCCCAGCGTAAAACAGGGAAAAAAATACGCCCATCCTACCAGGTCCTAATGTAGAAATGGAAGCAGCAGGAAGGACTTGATGTTAAATTTCCAGCTCGTAAAACTAGATGCAAGTTTATGCTTGCGTGTGGCAGTTGGGGGGAGGAGAGAGGGCCTGGGAGCGGGGTTGGTGGGAGGGGGGAAGTAGCTACAGCACAGCAGGCTCATTCTAGGCAGGACAGGACTCAGCTCTCCCTCCACAGGTGGCCCTGTGGCTTCCCGCACCTTCCCCCAGGCGAGGGGTTGAATTATGTCCCCCAAAGATGCTGCGGTGCTAACCCGCAGTACCTGTGGACGTGACCTTAAGTGGAAGTAGGGTCTCTGCAGATGATCTACGTGAGCTGAGGTCACCAGGGAGGGGCCCAATCCAGTATGACTGGAGTCCATATAAAAAAGGGGACGTTTGGACACACAGACACAGAGCGGAGATGCTGTGAAGACACAGAAGATGGCCGTGTGCAAGGGGCCACGGAGCCTTCCAGAAGCCGGGAGAGGCCTGGAACCTTCACAGCCTTCGGAAGGCACCAGCCCTGCCCACACTTTGATCCTGGCGTCCAGACTCCAGACTGTGAGACAATAACACCTTTCTGTGGTTTGGGCTGCGTGGGCTGTGTGTGGGGTTTGTCACAGCGACCCCGGGACCCTCCCCGAGCCTGGCAGTGTTACCAGGTCCATCCTCTGGATCCGGCCGCCTGGGCCCAGGAGAGCCCACCCTGGGGTCCTGCTGGTGCCCGGGGCTCCCGGCCATCGCTGTGGGTTATGGGCAGCCGCTCAGCCCCGGGGACCGGAGGACGATTCAGTGTTCCCATTGCCTCCACGACCTCCGCTAGGTCACTCCTCCCACGGCCCCCGGAAACCTCAGACGGAGACTTTGTCCCCAGCATTTCTGACTTTGGAGACCCCCCCGTGGAGGCTGGGGAGGCTGGGGTGCTCTGGAGCTCCCAGCGCCCCAGTCTCAGCCGAGGGCCCCAGCCGGGGCCATCCTGGCCTTGTATTCTGAGTGCACTTATCTGGGGGAGTGAGGTGGGGGGAGCATGGAGGGGCCGCTGGCTCCAGAGCGTCCCTAGCTGTCTCTCCTCGGAGGCCCAGGGCCGTGTCTGCAAATACCCCAGGGCCCTTAGAGAGTTCCAGAGGCTGCCGAGCTTGCCCAGCCAGCTTCAGCGCTCTGAGACCGTCCTTCCCGATGATCCCCTTTCCGGAGGACAGAGGCCATCAGCCCTCCATGTCCCCAAGAGCCATCGCAGCGGCCCCTCCCTTGGAATTGGCTCGTGGGGCCCGGGTCCGAGCTCCAGAGGCCCCCTCTCTCCCACGGGACCAGGCGGATGCTGGCTGGGGCCCGGGCCCTCCTTTCCCACCCCCTGCTCTGACTACGTTCCGGTCTCTGCCTGGGGCCCTCCCAGCCGTGCAGGCCTGCCTGGGGCCCTCCCAGCCGTGCCCCGCTTCTCCGGTCGGTGGGAGCAGCACAGGTGTGCCGGCAAGTGTAAGGACCTGGGCCGGTGGATGGAGCTGGCTGGGCCGAGAGGGGCCGGTGGGCTGGCCTGCACCTGCGCCTTCGCCTCCAGGCCCCGGTCCCCGCACAGGAGCCCAGGGCAGGGTTCTCACACTTCGGGACGACCCAGTGCCTGGCCTTCGTCCTCCGAGGGGCCGGCCCTGGAGACCAGCCAGAAGCCGCCGCTTTCAGTGTGTCCACAGCTCCCCACAGGCGGAGGGCCTGTGGCAGTGTCCCCTGGGTGTGGTCGCCTGGCTGGAGATGTTTCAGGGCACTGGGCGGGGGGCTTTCTGCAGGCTGTGCGCAGGCCGGCCCGGCTCTGAGGCTGGACCTTCCCGCCCCACGCAGGACGAGGGGTCGCTGGGCCGCTACGATGACCGGTGGCCCCAGGGGTCCAGCCTGGGGACCCGATGGCAGCGTGAAAGTCATCTACGCGACCGTGGACAGCGTGACTGAGATAGGACAGCCCAGGGTGAGGACACGTATCACGGAGCCTGGACGCCAGCTGCTGTGCTGAGAGCTGCGGGCCCCCAAGGGCCAAGGGGGTGGGGAAGGGATAGGGTGTCGCCTCGGACAGCGGGCTGTGCCACGGACCTGCCAGGTGCGAGCATCCTGTAGCAGTCTGGAGTGCTCGAGCGGACCCTGGAGGTCACGGGTGGGTGGGAAGGAGAAGGGGGGGTGTCGGCGTCAGCTCCGTGCGTCCTCTGACTGCCTGGGCCGCCTGATGGCTCCTTCCCGCCACAGGCAGGGCCCCTACTTTCTCTCCGTCACAGAGAGCTGAGGGAGCCCCTCCGGATGAAGCCCCCGGGTCAGGCCCACTGGCGACCTTTCCTCCCTCGTCTCTGACTCCAGGGCTCAGCCAGCTCCCCTTCCTCCTCCTCAGGGGCTCCCCCAGGCGAGAATGGTGACAATGGTGGTGTGAACTGACCTACGCTGGTTTTGTCAGGACACGTCTAGCGACAGTGACAGTGGCCCCGGAGGGTGCAGCGACTGAGGCTTAGTGACCTCCGCAACCCCCCCCGTCTGACTAGAGATGCTTTGGGAAGGAGCCTGTGTTGGAGAGCAGACGAGAAATAAGACCGACCTGCTCCGTGGCCGCAGCCATCCCTCCAGCGATCTGTCGCGCGAGCGCCAGCCGCCAGGACACCCCGACACCCCCTCCCCCTTCCCTGTCGGGTTATGTGTTCTTGGCCATCACCCCGCCCACCTCCCCGGGGTGACTCTGGCTCTGGACAAGTGGCAGCCTTGACATTGAAGATGCTTTAAAGTAAGTCACAGCCCATTCAGAGCAGCCGGAAGATTCCAGAAATGCCCCCTGAGCCCGGCAGTCGTCACCTCTGGCCTGTTTAGGAGCAGAGCTCGTGGGTCCCCTCCCCCACTCTGTCTGTCTGTCCACGGCCCCGGTGAAGGCCCCTCTGCAGGGGTGGAGACCCAAGGCTCAAGGACGTGGACAAGCCGGCGGGAACTAAGTGCGCTCGGGATCAAAGCGTCTGTGAACTTAAGGAAGGAGAAAGCAGCGTCCATTCCCCCGGCCAGGCTCCCCCTTTCAGGCCAGACAGAGGAGCGGCGGGGACCATGGCGGCTCAGCGCGGGCGGCGCCGGCGGGCAGATGTCGTCGGGGAGAAGATTCCCAGGCGAGGCCACTAGCAAGGGGGCACCTGCTGGGTGTGGGCGGGTGGGAGGGGGAGCCAGGGAGGAAGGGGCACAGGCGGACCCCTGGGCCTTGGCCCTCAGAGCCAGGGGAGCCGGGATGGGGTTGGCGCTGGGGAAAGACCCGCTTCCACTGCGGAAGGCTGTCTCTGCTGTGCCGACAGCGGGTGGACCAGCAGGAAGCAAGGGTGGCACGGCCGGCCTGGCAGGAGTCGACCTCAACGGCCTGGGGTGGGTGACGGCCCCCCAGAGCAGGGCAGGGGCAGACGTGAGGATGACCAGATGCCCCGTGGGGGAGAACGTGGGGCCTCCTGCCGGTGGGGAGGGAGGGGAGGCGAGGAGGCAGACGGCCCTCGGGGTTTGGGCGGACTTACCAAAGGGACGGTGCTGGCAGGGACCAAGTCGAGCGGGTTCAGAGCCAACAGGACGCGCTGGGGTGACCGTGTCCACGAAGTGTCGGCTGGGGGTGCTGAGCAGGCGTGTGGAATGGGGTCTGGCTGGATGGCAAGCGTCCCGGTTCACGGTTGGGGAGGGTGACAGCCCATCACCCAGGGCTCAGGGCAAGGTGCCCGCAGGCAGCAGGGGTGCCAGGGCCAGGGCACCAAGGAGGGACCAGGCCCGGTCTGGGTGGCCAGGACAACTGTCCCACGGGCCGTCTGGAGACACGGTCACGGGGCTGACCCCGTCTGGGGAGGGTCCCAGGCCTGTTGCTCAAACCCTCTAACGTTCCTAGATTTCGGGGGAGCCTTGGCGCCTGAATTCACACTCCCGTACTTTCATCAGTTGCATCCGCGGTATCCACCCGCTGCAGAGTCGGGACCCACCGGCCTCGCTAGTTTAGGGACCAGAGGGGGCCTGGGGGGGAGGGTCATTGCAAAGTGCTTGTGCACGGGGCCCCGGGCCCCAGAAGGACTCTTCCCGGGGATCAGGTTTCTGGCCTCTGAGATGGGCCATGGCACGCTTCCCAGGGAGGACTGAGGTGAGTGTTCAGTGGCCAACATGTGGGGAGCCCCGGGCATTCCCCCGGGACATGGGGACAATGGGAACGTTCCATGGGCCGGGCTGAGGGCTGGTGTGTGTCAGCCCACTGGCCCTCGCAGCTGGGCTTGAGGCACTGCTAACCTCCCCCTCTTCACAGATGAGGAAACTGAGGCACAGAGATTACCAGCCAGGAAGTGGCTGCAGTGGGTCCAGCCGAAGGTGGCTGCATCAGGGCCGACACCCACGCCCCCCAGAGCCCTGCGTGCGCCAGGCACCCTCAGGCAATATTTGTGGCTGGTGGCCTGCTCTTGCCTGAGTCTTCAGGTATTCTTCACATTTTTACATTTCTGAAGTCGGGAAGCTTCGCAGACAGACACGCAGTCCTCCCCAAAGTCTGTCTTTCACAGCGATAGCGCGTGTCACAGTGATGGTGTCTTGGAACCAAGGGAGTAGAAGATTATTTGTAGGTCTAGTTCCCCCAAACTTACCGTTGGAACTCAATGCTTAGGGAGCTTATATGTTGCTCAAAGTCACCCAGCAAGCAGGGAGAGCTGGGGGCAGACCCCCACCACTGCTTTTCCCAGACCCACAGCTAGGGCCAGGCCAGCACATGTCCTGGGTGATGAGGGGGCTGGAGATGAGTCAGCACTGGAATCTATGAAGTTCAGCCTCACAGACTTGATTTGTGTTCACACGAGGTCTTGGGTAAGGGATGCTCCCGAGAAGGAGGGCCGAGCCCTGGTGGGTTGGTGGGGTGAACACAAGGGTTTCCTCATTCACAACGCTCCTCCATTGATACATTTTGGCCAGTGAGACCTAAGAAGAGTCTACTAGGAGGTCCTGGCAAGCTGTGGTTTCCCTGATACAGACCTTCTTCCACCTCCCACCTATAAACCCTCCCCTAACTCTGTCACCAGAAAGCAGATGGGGTAGCTGGTGCCATAGCAGCCATCTTGCATTAGTGAGGTAAAGGTCAAGAATATGGCAGAGACTTCAGCAGTGGTTCATTGAGCTGTGAACCACAGACAACAGTTGTCGTCTCTGGTTTCTCACAATGTGATTTTTTAAAAAAAGAACCTTATTTGTTTAGTTATTCCAGGTTCCTCCCTACCACTAACGTGCAGCAAAGCACATTCCTTTCTGATACCCATGGAAACCAGACAGGAGGTGGCTCTATTCCACTGACACCGCTTGAGTAAATTCAGAACCAGTCTTATCTTCATGACTCTCATGGATCAAAAATACAAACAAGGGGAATTCCCTCGTGGCGCAGTGGTTAAGATTCCACCTGCCAACGCAGGGGACACGGGTTTGATCCTTGGTCTGGGAAGATCCCACATGCCGTGGAGCAACTAAGCCCGTGAGCCACAACTACTGAGTCCGTGTGCTGCAACTACCGAAGCCTGCGCGCCTAGAGCCCGTGCTCCGCGACAAGAGAAGCCACGGCAACGAGAAGCCCGTGCACCACAACGAAGAGTAGCCCCCGCTCGCCGCAACTGGAGAAAGCCCGCGCGCAGCAGTAAAGACCCGACACAGCCATAAATAAATAAAAATAAAAAATAAATAAAATACAGACAAGGTTTCCAAGACAGGGGCAGACTGGCAGGGTCTCAAAGTCGCAGGCATAGCGATTATTCTTGCCTGACCTAGCCTGTAGCTGACCCCTTTCCCTAACAAGCCCTCCAGACACTGGCGACGGCGCCGGGTGGGGAGGACCGCATGAGCTGGGGGTGAGGAGGGTACACGGGCTCACACGCAGCAGCTCCTGACCTTGACTGCACGCGTGCTCAGTGCTGCAGGCAGAGCCCTGGTCCCAGGCCAGAACCCAGGGCATAGGTTACGCCATGCCGAGTGCCAGAGGGTTCTTGGGGAACATCTGGCCCTGCGTCCCCCTTTTCTCCAGAAAACAAGGCCTGGAGATGGGTCCAGTGTTGTCCAAAGACAAAAAGCCGGTCAGTGGAAGGGCTGGCCTGGAGCCTGGATCTCCTTCTGCCTAAGCCAGGGACTTTTTCCAACCACCTTATCGACCCGTCAGAGGACCGGCAGACTCTGGTCTGAGACTGGCCGGGCCTAAAATGCTCGGGGGGACGTTAGTCCGGGCCATCGGAGAAGCAGACGCCAAGGTGGGATGTGTTAGGGGAAACATCCGTGTGACAGGAAGTGAGGGGGTGCCGGGGAAAGCTGGGAGGGCCTGAGATGGCAGAGCAGGTCTGACCCCAGTGCAGGGAAGAGGAAAGGGAGGGCCCCAGGGCGGCCTCGAGCTGTGCTTGGCCAGCTTGGGGGTGCTGGGTCTCCTAGGAGTGGGCCCGCCTCGGCATCCCCGCACGTGTCCCACGGACCCTGGACGGCAGCCCCCGGGGAGCGTGGCCTCAGCACAGGGTCTCAGCGTGGCCATGGGGGCTTGTGGCCCATTAGCCCCCTGGAGGTGGAGGCTTAAACCACAGCCCCGGGCAGTGCCTCTAAATCCACGTTCCTGGCCCTACCTCTGGGTTCTGTGGTTCGGAGGCCTGGGGTGACACACGTAAAGGACAGACACTGCTGTGTGTTTTCTGTATCCAAGCCCCCAGTCATCTCGCTGCTTTACTGGGCCCAGGCGTGCTGAGCCACGGCCCCGAGGTGCACAGCCAGGCCTGCGGGCCCTCTGTCACGCGCCATTCTGCTCTCACTGTTGTTTTCCGTATGCCGCGTTCCCTGCCCCCCCCCGCCTTGCGTCACTGCCCGGCTCCATGGCCTTCTGGGTTTCCAGTCCCTGCTCTGGGCTGTTGGCCACGTGGCGGCAGGGACCGTGGCTGGTTCCCTGCTGAGTCTCCAGAACCCCGGACAGCGCCTGGTTCCCTGACTGATGAATGAATGAATGAATGAATGAGTGAGGCCATGAGGGAGAGGGGAGGGGCGAAGTGTGGGAAGGGTCCTTGGAGCCTTCTACCAAGTGGAGGGGACCCTGGGGACAATGCAGGTCACCTGCTTTCTCCTCGGAACGTGACCTCTTATCTGCCATGACTCAGTGCCGTCTGCCCCCGCCCATCAGACCCTAAACGTCCAGTCCCCGCTGCAGCCGGCTAACGAGGACAGGAGGCCCGTGGGCTCTGCTGAGAAGCGAGTGGCCGGCATTGCCGAGTTCAGGCTCGCCTGCCCAGGGCTGCAGGCAAGTGCCTCCAGACCGCTTTCTAACGGTCGGCTCCGCTGGCCTGGCTTTGCTGTCGCGGCCACAGCCGGCTTGGCTGTTGAGGAGACCCATGTTGGTCATTCAGACACAGCACCTCGGCTGTGGGGCTGGACAGCTTCCCGCCGCCCTGGGGGACCAGCCTGAGGCGGACGCTGCCCCCCTTTCCCGAGGGCAGGGGGTGCTGGGAGCACGGGGGCGTCACCTTGCTGCCTTTTCAGTGGCTTCTCTCGGTATTTTCTGAGCTGCAAATACAAACCAACTACGCAAGAGGGAGGAGATATGGGGGTGTATGTACACATATAGCTGATTCCCTTTGTTATACAGCAGCAACTTACACAACGTTGTAAAGCAATTACACTCCAGTAAAGATGTTAAAAAAAAAAAAAAAGAATACAAACCAACTTTACCACCACAGCCCTGGTGGTCCTGAGTCCCCAAGGCTCAAGAGGAGCTCCTGGCGCGGTTGTGTTTAGAGCACAGCCGGAGCTGAGTGGGAGGGAAGGAGGGCTGGGGGATGGGCCCCCTGCTATCTGTCTGAGGGGTGCCCTGCTCCCTTCCTGGCCTCGCCATCATTCCAGCAGTTTCAAGCACGTGCCCACGTGGCCAGAGGCCAGGCCCACCCTCTGCACCCACTGGCTTTGCACTGGGCCAGCGACCCTGGAACGCTGGCCCCTGGGGTGGGCAGTGGGTCTGTCCACAGGAGTCAGGTGGGAATTGCTAACACAGAGTTGGGGGCCCAGGCCTGAGACCCTGCGGGGGCTGGAGGGCTACATTTCCAGGTAGTTTTCTGTATCTCCTGGGGGGATGGACATGCAGCAGGACTGGGAAGCAGCAGACCAGGCCGTTCATCCATCCACATTCTTCTTCAGGGCAGCAGCTTCAGGCCGGGGTGCCGGATGCAGCTTGCCCGCTATCGATGAGTTCGCGGTCTAGAGCAGAGGCAGACTTTGCCCCTGGGGTCACGGCACCTGCTGGACTTCCTTTTCCCAGAGCTGTTCTGAGCTCCTGAGCTCTCTAAACCACCCCACGAAGCTGGGGCCACCATAATCCAGAGGCACAGAGAAGTTAGGCAACTTCCCCAAGGTCACATAGGAGCCGGACTCAAAAGCCGGCGCCCTGGACCCCGAGGACATGCCCTGACCACTGTGCCACCCTGCCCACCGGGAGAAGCCCTGTGCAGAGTGCTCAAGAGTGTGAGACGGAAGGCACTGACTGGTGCTGCTTTAGATGAGCTAGTCAGGGAGGACTGCTCGGAGGGGGTGGCACTCAAGAAGGAGGAGGCCAGAGGGAAGAGCCCTCTAGCCACAGGCCATGAATGACCCCTAAGCTCCTCTCCAGCGAGAGAGTTCCAGGTGGCCTGTAGCTCAACAGGGGGCCGAGTCCATGCGAGGCTCCAGCTTGTCTGTGCTGGAGGAGCCAGGAGGCGGGTCCATCCCTCGGGGCTCTCCAGCCGGGCCCTCCAGCGGGCTCAGGTGGAGAACGTCCGGAGGAGGGAGGGGCTCCCCTGGCTCATCTGGGCAGTGGGCAGGCAGTCTTGAGGTTTATTAGAACTTTTTACCCCATGGGCTTGAAACCCAGGAGGAGGGGCAGGAGGGAAGCATGCGGAAGGGGAGCCAAAGGGGGAAAAGGTGAGAAGGAGTGGGGGGCGGAGTTGGAGGGGGCAGCGGCCCCCCCGGGACTGGACTTCCAGCCGTGCCTGAGCGGCCAGCTTACCAGCCCAGAGCCCTCACCTTCCTGTCCAGCCGGCTTCCCGTTTGGGGCTGCCTCCCTTTTCCCCGGGACCGGGATTGTTGATGTCAGCTTTCTCTCCTTGAACCTGCCAGGACACTGCCAGGTGTGGGCCGGGGGCTCCCAGGCACGGCCATGTGGTCCCAGGCCCGTGGCTCACCCCGGGTTCAGGGCACAGGTTCCCAGCACCGCCAGTTCTGGGCCCGCCCCTGCCTGCACACAGGCTGACGTCAGCCCGGCCTTCCGGACAGGAAACCTGGAGCCGGCATCCGGAGAGTCTGTCCACGACCCGGCCGCTGCTGGCACCGGGGACGCTGCAGCTCTGAACAAGAAGGGCTAAAATGCTCCTATTGCCCAGTGAAATTCTCGGGGTGGGTCATGGAGCAGCCCCTCCCCCCTCCCCTGAAGGGCAGCAAACATTCTGGCCTGGCCGAGGGGACCAGCCCCAACAAGGGCAGAGCTAGCACTGTGACCTGGGGTGACCACGGCCTCAGGGAGCAAAGTTGGGTCAGCGTGTCAGGCCAAGCAGGGCGGGGAGCTACCCCTCCCATCCCCCAACTTAGGGTCAGGCTCTGATCCGGTCTCCAGGGAACCTTCTGGAACCTGACCCTTCGGGTCATGGCCTGTTTCTGACACTGTCATCCCGTGGTCTCTGTGCTCCTTTGGCTCCTGGTTCCGTTGCTTGTGGGAACTCACCGGGCTTTGAGTGGACAGATCTGAGTTCAGATCCTGCCCCCTCCTGGTCCCATCCCCAGCCTAGGCCCCCACCTCCCTGTCGGTGAAACGGGCTGCTGAGGGTCAGGGAGACCGCAGGCATGAATGCTCTCTCTAGGGAGGTTCGTATGCACAGACACCAAGGCAAGGGAGCAGGTACTTAACCAGCAAGGTGAGTTTCGGGGGGGCGGTGCGTTGCAAGCCC
Organism: Kogia breviceps; assembly: GCF_026419965.1. Lineage (NCBI taxonomy): Eukaryota > Metazoa > Chordata > Mammalia > Artiodactyla > Physeteridae > Kogia > Kogia breviceps. Next base: position 147,119,277 of record NC_081314.1, read on the forward strand.
TGGATCCTCCAGCTCCTGGGAGCCGCGCCCCTGCAACCAGGCCCGGTGGGCACTCCGGGCCCCGTCTGACCTTGGTGCTAAGCAGACCCCCATCGCCCGGGAGCTTGTGAAGGCAGATTCCTGCACTCTGCCCAGACAGATGCTGTCAGAAGGTGGGCTGGGGCCCGGGAAGCTGCATCCTTAACAAGGCCCGGAATTTGCAGTTCTTCTGGGCTCTGTGTTCTAGTCTGGGACCCTGGCTCCACCATCACCAGCTACATCGCTTCAATGTTTTTGCACTTCAGTTTCCTCGTCTGCAAAGTGTCAATAATACACACAGTCTGCACCTAAAGCCCTAGGTGTGGTGCTGGGAGTACAACAGGCATCAAACAGGTGACACCTGCTGCCATAAGGTAAACACGGGAAACCCCACAGCTCGAGAGTAAGAGTCACCTTCAATTCTACCATCCATCACTCGTGCATTCCGAAAAGTTTTAGTTTATTCTCTCCCATCTCTTCAATATAATACAGTATAATTAAAAACCGGGACCATACTGTATTGCTGCTGTCCTTTGAAACCGTCCTTTAGGAAATTTGGATTGTTTTCCATTTTTCACTATCATCGATTTGTAACAGTTGTCATTAATATTGTTAGAAAAGAATCTGCGCGTTTGCAAGGTCCTTTCCTAAGGCTAAATTTCCAAGTGAAACGCACAGAGGCCTTCATGCCCCCTTATGGCTTTCAAACTCTGACCTGTCCCTCCCCTCTCACAGGCCCCAAGGCCAAGAGGGACCCAGGGATCCCAGGCTGTGTCACTGTAGAGTGCAGCGCGGAGCCTGGAAGGGTCTTTGGAGTGACCTCCCGCACACACCGGCTTGCCAGGTCGCCCAGCTGCCTGCGGACAGCGCTGTCCTTAATGGGCGCGCAGCTGCCGCCGGACGTGGGTGGCCCTGGGTACATTCCTCTGCTCTCTGGCCATGAGACTTGGGATTGTGTAAAAGGGGGGCGTTTGTGGCACACAGAGAACTCTAAGGACCCCCCAAAGCCCTGGCCCTGGTTTCTTTGTAAACCGTCCCACTTGGTTGTCTGTAAACCGAGGGAGGCGCCTGGGGCCCAGACTTCCTTGTGCTTTTCACCAACCTACCCAGGACCACCAAGAGCTGTGTGAGACAGGGCCCTTCCTTCCCGGAGTCTTAAGTCCTTTCTATCGTGAAAATGTTCAGACACACAGAACTAGGCATCATATCCCTCCATCTCCATCAACAAACAAATAGTTATTGACCTTTTGCCCCGTTTGCTTTATTGCTTGTGTGCACGTGAAATGTGTTAAAGGAAATCACATGCTTCATGGCATTGCACCTCTCCACTTTAGACAAATCTTCGACAGACACAGACGACTTCTCTTAGGGTGTCTATGCTACCACCACAGCTGACCAGGGGCAGCTCCAAGCCGTCCAAGGCCAGTCCACATTTAAATTTCCCACGGTCCCCCAGATTCTATTTCACAGCTGGTTTGTTTGGATAATGATACAAAGTCCCCACCCTGCATTTGCTTTTATGTCTCTTACCTTTCTTCTAATCTGTAAACAGTCCCTCCCTTTTTTTCTTTCATGCCAAGGCTTTACTCAAGAAACCAGGTCAAAAGGCCCTCATTCAGGATGTCTCTGCTTGTGATGATGATGAAGTGTCCTCCGTCTCCCTGTCCCTGTGTGTAAATGAGAACTTAGATCTAAAGGTTCCATTAGACTCGGGCTCACCACTTCTGGCAGGAGAACGTCACAGATGTTGCATGGCTCCGAAGGCATTTTGCTGTTTGGCCGCGAGGATGCTATAGGACTAACCAGTGATGCTTGCAGTGGCAGCCTGGTCCCTCCACCATACAGCTGCAAGCTCCCCCTTCGACCAGCAAGGGCCTGTGGGCACCATGAATATCCAGGTTCCTGGTGGCCTTTACCTAATAGCTTTAGAGTCTGCTGGTGGGGGTTGCTTGGGTCGTTGTTGTGTAAGAACTTGCAAAGTACTGATTTTCCATATTCCAGCATTCATTCGAGATTTATTAGCTGGAATTCTTTTGTAAAGAAGAGCTTTTTCAGGACTTTTCTGGTGGTCCAGTGGTTAAGACTCTGCGCTTCCACCGCAGGGAGCACGGGTTCGATCCCTGCTCGGGGACTAAGATCCCGCATGCCGTGTGGCACAGCCAAAAAAAAAAAAAAGAAAAAAAAAAGAGCTTTTCACTGTATCAACTAGGGCTATTTGGTTACCCCCAAATATAGGTTGTATAAGAAAGATAAGATAAATACTTAATTATTTCCCTTTTCCCCTTTAATTATTAATTTTCAGAGTAAGGAGTTGGTACAACAATTACTTCCAATGGTAACAAGTGTGATTTAAACATTTTTTTTTAACTTTCTTTTTTAGGGTCATTAGAAACAAATGGATTTTTATATCTGAAAGGTGTTTCAGTCAAGTGTAATCATTGCTCTCTTTGATGACTTGGCTGGTGTTGGCCAGTGAAAGGCCTTTGTGTCCTTTTAGTATGACCTCAGTAGTCTGTGATGCCTTCCTTCACTTTCAGCACAGGATGGTCTCAGGTCACCTTGAATATTGCCTGCCTCTGATGTGAAATCAACCTTTTGGCCATGAGCTTTTCAAGACTGGGGCAAGGAATTTAGAGACCAGAATCTAGGTACTCTCAGTGCTTGTTGCAACTGGGTAAGCATACATTTCCATCCTTTTCAGAGGCAAGAGCTAGGAAATTCACATTTTGTTTTTAAAGCATGAGGTTACAGATGTAAAATGTGACATCAAAAACATAAAACATGTAGAGAGAATAGTAATAATATTGAGCTCTAGAATGGGACCAGAGTTAAGTTGTTATCAACTTCAAATAGACTGTTATAGGTATAAGTTGTTATATGTAAACCTTATGGTAACCACAAAGCAAAAACCTATAGTAAACCCACAAAAGAGACAGAGAAAGGAATATAAGCATACCACTAAAGAAAGTCATCAAACCACAAAGGAAGAGAGCAAGGGAAGAAAGAAACAGAGAGAAAATACAAAAATGGGCAGAAAACAATTTTTAAAATAGTAATAAGCACATACCTATCATTAATTACTTTAAATGTAAAAAGATTAAATTCTCCAATCAAAAGACATAGAGTGGCTGAATGCATAAAAAAAAAAAAAAGTAAGACCCATCTATATGCTGCCAACAAGAGATCCACTTCAGATATAAGGACACATATAGACTGAAAGTGAAGGAATGGAAAAAAGTATTCCATGCAAATGAAAACCAAAAGAAAGCTGGGGTAGCTATACTTATATCAGACAAATAGACTTTAAAACAAAGACTGTAACAAGAGATGAAAAGTGCGTTACATAATGAGAGAGGGGTCAATACAACAAGAAGGTATAACATAGTAGCAGCTAAATACATAAAGCAAAAATTATTAGACCTAAAGGGAGAAATTGACAGCAGTACAATAATTGTAAGGGTCTTAAATACCCCACTTGAAAAAAAATACCCCACTTGTATCAATGGATAGATCATCCAGACAGAAAATCAATAGGGAAACATTGGCATTAAATGACTTCTTAGAGCAGATGGACTTAACAGACATTTATAGAACATTTCATCCAAAGCAACAGAATATATATTCTTCTCAAGTGTATGTGGAATGTTTTCCAAGACAGATCATCCACTAGGCCACAAAACAAGTCTTAATAAATTTAAAAGCTTTGAAATTACATCAAGCATCTTTTCTGACTACTATGAAACTGCAAATTAATTACATGAAGAAAACTGGAAAATTCACAAATATGCAGAGATTAAACAGGATGCTACTAAACAACCAATGAGTCAGAGAATTAATGAAAAGAGTTATCAAAAAATACCTTGAGACAAATGAAAATGGAAATGCTACATACTAAAACTTATGGGAAGCAGCAAAAGCAGTTCTAAGAGGGAAGTTCATAGCAATAAATCCCTTCCCCAAGAAACAATAAAAGTCTCAAACAACCTAACTTTACACCACAAGGAACTAGAAAAAAAAAAAGAACAAAGCCTAAAGTTAGTATAAGGAAGGAAATAACAAAGTTCAGAGCAGAAATAAATGAAACAGAGTCTAAAAGGACAATAGAAAAGATCAATGAAACTAAGAGCTGGTTCTTTGAAAAGATGGACAAAATTGACAAACCTTTAGCTAGACTCACCAAAAAAAATGAAACGAAGGAGGAAATGTTGCAATTGATACCACAGAAGTACAAGGGACTATAAGAGACTACTATGAATGATTATATGTCAATAAATTGGACAACCTGGAAGAAATGGATAACTTCCTAGAAACATACAAACTGCCAAGGCTGAATCATGAAGAAATAGAAAATCTGAACAGACCAATTACTAGTAAGGACATGGAATCAGTACTCAAAAACCTCCCAACAAACAAAAGTCTAGGACCAGATGTTTTCACTGGTGTATTATACCAAACATTCAAAGAAAAATTAATACCATTCTTCTCAAATCTTCCAAAAAATAGAAGAGGAGGGAACTCTTCCAAACTCATTTTACAAGGCCAATATTACCCTGATACCAAAACCAGACAAGAGTGCCACGAGAAAAAAACTTACGAACCAATATTGCTGATGAACACAGATGCAAAAATCCGCGGCAAACTATTAGCAAACTGAATTAAACAATTCATTAAAAGGATCACACATCATGATCAAGAGAGTTATCCCAGGATGCAAGCCTGGTTCAACAACTGCAAATCAGTCAGTGTAATACACCACATTAACAAAATGAAGGATGAAAATCCTATGATCACCTCAATAGAGGCAGAAAAAGCATTTGACAAAATTCAACATTCGTTTATGAAAACAACTCTCAACAAAGTGGGTATAGAGGAGACATACCTCAACATAATAAAGGCCACATATGACAAGCTCACAGCTAAAATCATACTTGATGGCAAAAAGCTGAAACCTTTTCCTCTCACGTCAGGAACAAACCAAGGATGCTCACTCTTGCCACTTAGATTCAACCTAATATTGGATATCCTAACTAGAGCAATGGGGCAAGAAAAAAAATAAAAGGCATCCAAATTGGAAAGGAAGAAGTAAAACGTTCACAGTTTGTAGAGAACATGATTTTATATGTAGAAAACTCTAAAGCCTCCATCAAAAAACTGTTAGAACTCATTAAATGAATTCAGTAAAGTTGCAGGATACAAAATCAATACACAAAAATCTGTTGCATTTCTATATACTAATAATGAACTGTCAGAAAAAGAAATTTAAAAAATAATCCCATTTATAATTATATCAAAAATAATAAAATATCTAGGAATAAATTTAGTCAAGGAGGTGAAAGATCTATATATTGAAAACTACAAGACATTAATAAAAGAAATTGAAGAAGACACAAATAAATGGAGAGATATTCATGCTCATAGATTGAAAGAATTAACATTGTTAAAATGTTCATACTACCAGAAGCAATATACAGATTCAGTGTAATCCCTATCAAAATTCCAATGGCATTTTTTCACAGAAATAGAACGAACAATCCTAAAATTTGTATGGAATCATAAAAGACCTTGAATAGCCAAAGCAATCTTGAGAAAGACAAACAAAGCTGGATGTATCATGTTACTTGATTTCAAACTATATTACAAAGCTGCAGTAATCAAAACAGTATGGTGCTGGCACAAAAATAGACACATAGATCAATGCGACAGATTAGACAGCCCAGAAATAAAACTCACTAACTATAGTCAATTAATTTATGACAAAGGAGCCAAGAATATAACATGGGGAAAAGACAGTCTCTTCAGTAAATGGTACTGGGAAAAACTAGACAGCCACAAGCAAAAGAATGAAACTGGACCACTATCTCACAGCATACACAAAAATTAACTCAAAATGTATTAAAAACTTGAATGTAAGACCGGAACCTATAAGACTCCTACAAGAAAAAATAAGTGGTAAGCTTCTTGACATAGGTCTTGGTGATGACTTTTTAAAAATCTGACACAATAAGCAAAAGCAACAAAAGCAAAAATAAAGTGGGATGACATCAAACTAAAAGCTTCTCCACAACAAAGGAAACCATCAACAAAATGAAAAGGCAGCCTACTGAATGGGAGGAAATATTTGCAGATCATATGTCTGATAAGAGGCTAATACCCCAAATATAAAACAACATACAACTCAATAGCCAAAAACATCTGATTAACAAATGGGCAGAAGATCTGAATAGATGTTTTTCCAGAGAAGACATACAGATGGCCAACAGGTCTGAAAAGATGCTCAACATCACCAATCTTTAGGAAAAAGTAATCAAAACAATATAAGACATCATCTTACACCCGTCAGAATGGCTATTATCAAAAAGGCAAGACGCAAGTGTTGGTGATGATGTGGAGAAAAGGAACCCTCTTGCACTGTTGGTGAGGATGTAAACTGGGGCAGCTGCTATGGAGAACAGTATGGAGGGCCCTCAAAAAATTAAAAACAAAACTACCATATAATCCGGCAATTGCACTTCTGGGTGTATTTATGTGAAGAAAACAAAAACACTAACTCAGAACGACACCTGCGTCCCCATGTTCACTGTGGCGTTGTTTACAGCAGCCACGATATGGAAGCAACCCAAGTGTCCATTGATGGGTGAAGGATAAAGAACATGTGGTACATATATAGCAGATACTATTCAACCATAACAAAGAAGGAAATCCTGCCATTTGCCATAACATGGATGGACCTCGAGGACATCCTGCTGAGTGACATAAGCCAGACAGAAAGACAGATATGCTATGCTCTCTCTTATATATGGAATCTGAAAAACAAAAACAAAAAACCAAGCTCATAGATACAGAGAAGAGATTGGTGGTTGCCAGAGGTATGGGGAGGGTGGGTGGGAGAAGTGGGTGAACTACTTTTGGTTTTAGTTTAAATAAATTGAAAAAAAAAATAAACCGTGAGATTACATTCACATTTCCAATTCAAATTTAAGACTCAAGTGTTATACTTAACCTAGATGGTTGTTTATTTGTATATTTTTCTCTTACACTAATAATTTTGCTTCCTCGAAGCAGCCAGGTAATCATTTATTGGCTTTATCCTAGAAATACAAAAATACTTTCAAATAACAATGCCAGATTTAATACCAGCAATAAGACTTACCGAATGATACTTAGGATTTCTTTGTTGCTCTCTTTGTCCTTAAAATAGATCCCACTGAAAACAAACAATCAAAATACTATACTCTGAAGTCCTTCAAAATAAATCTTTAGTTATGTTACAAACTTTATATCATTTTACATCTTTTGTTGATTTCTTTTATAAGGATACTTTCCTTTTCAATTCAAGTTTAGTTTGTGAGTATGGGAAACATTTGTATAGTTCTGAAGTCAAACCCTGTGAGATAATAGAAGATATACATTGGTCTCTGCCCCCCAGTTCCTGGCACAGGGCTCCTGGAAACCCGTGCCACTTCCTGGGTGACAGGAATATCTTTTGTCCAGTGAGGAGGCTCTGGGTGGGCTCCTGGGTGGGAGCTGGTCCCCACAAACAACAAGCCGTGATTAGAAGTTGGGAACTTTGAGCTCCCGACCCCAACTTCTCCAGAAAATTGAGAGGCGCTGGAAATGGAGTTAGTGATTGGTCTTGCCTATGTGAGGGAGCCTCCATAAAATCCCCACGGGGTGGGATTCAGAGAACTTGCAGGTTGGAACACACATCACATCCTGGGAGGGTGAGGCACCGCAACTCCAAGGGGACAGAGGCTCCTGTACTAGGGATCCTCCTCGACTTCACCCCGTGTGTCTCTCTGTCTGGCTGTTCATCCGTATCCTTTATCCTATCCCTTATTGCATAATAAACCGGCAAATGAATTCTGCGAGCCTCTCTAGCAAATTCATTGGACCCAGGAGAGGGTTGTGGGGACCTCCAATGTGTAGCCACGTCGGACAGAAGTTGTGGGTCACCTGGGGACCCACTCCTTGCCGTTGGCATCTGAAGTGTGTGTGGGGGGCGCAGTCTCGTGGGACTGAGCCCTTAGCCCGTGGGATCTGATGCCATCTCCAGGTGGGTAGTGTCAGGACGGAGTTCAGTGCTAGGACACCAGCTGGTGCCATAGGAGTGCTCCGTGTGGGGAAAAACCCACATGTGGCGTCCGAAGTGTCAGAGGTGATGTGTTCTGTGTTAGTAGTAAGAGCAACACACAGGCGAAGGATTGAGTCGTTGTTTTAAACACAAACTCTATAGCAAAGTGTATCCAGAGAAGTTTAACTGCCATCCTTGACTGCTCACCGCTCGGGCACCATTTTTATGAGTTTCTGATTTATCCTTCCAGTGCTTTTATCTTTTGCAAATAAAAATAAACATGCACATATTCGTGTATTTTACCCTTTATTACGCAGGAGACGGCACACTAACACTGTACCCTGCTTTATCCACTTCACAACGTATCTGGAAATTCCTCCTTGTCAATCCCTGGAGAAGTGGGACGTATCTGGACCATATCCAGCAGGATGGAAGCGCGGTCTGCAGTACTTTCTGCAGGCGGTGGGCGGCATGGAAGGCGTGGCGTGATTAACGTGGAGCTCCTAGCAAAATCAATGTTTGTTGGAATGCTGGAAAGAATGTCAGGTGAGAACGTGAACACAGCTCTGGTCCAGGCTCCGACACTAACTCACTTGATGAATCTCACAGTTTATTGTTTTTGTTTTTTTTGCGTGTGTGGTATGCGGGCCTCTCACTGTTGTGGCCTCTCCCGTTGCGGAGCACAGGCTCCGGTCGCGCAGGCTCAGTGGCCACGGCTCACGGGCCCAGCCGCTCCGCGGCACGTGGGATCCTCCCGGACCGGGGCACGAACCCGTGTCCCCTGCATCGGCAGGCGGACTCCCAATCACTGCGCCACCAGGGAAGCCCAATCTCACAGTTTAGATCAGATTCCTCATCCCTTATGTGGGGTTGTGGGATGGGGTAGTGGGTTGAATAGGTTTCCCCGAAATTTCACGTCCACCCGGAACATCACAACCTGGCCTTATTTGGGAATAGGATCTCCGCAGGTATCATCAACTTAGGATGAGGTCACGGTGGGTTCTGGCCCCAAGTCCAGTGACTGGTGCGCTTACAAGAAGAAGACACAGCGACACAGGGAGAAAGCCAGGCGGTGACAGAGGGAGAGGTGGGTGATGCGGCCACAGGCCAAGGGATGACAAGGATTACTGGTAACCGCCGGAAGCTGGAAGAAACAGGGAGGGACCCCCCCCCTCCCAGAGCCTTCAGAAGGACCACGGCCCTGCTCACCCTTTGATCTCAGACTTCTGGCCTCCAGAACTGTGAGAGAAGGCAATTCTGGGCTTTAAACTGTCCGGTTTGTGGCCCTTTGTTGCAGCAGCCCCAGGACACTGTTAGAGACCGACTCACCTCCGAGGCCACTCTCTGCTCTGGACCCAGAGGACTATCCCAAGCGAAGCGACGCCCGAACCCCAGAGACAGGCACCCAGGGCTCCAGGCGCCGACGGAGACGCCCCAGTTGCGATCACCTCCCACGACGCTCGTAATCGCTTGAGCAAGGACGGCGACTGTAAACAGACATTCAAAGCGTCTCCGTTACACATGTGTCTCCGGGCAAAATTGTATTTCCATAAACACTGCAGAAACGACTCAGAGAATTTAGTCACGGGGCCACAGCCTGGAGACCAGAGAGCGGGCAGCAGCGTCCTCGGGTCCCGCCAGGCTCAAGCCCGTCCTGCGAGCCCCCGGCCCCTCCCAGACTCCGCGTACATGCCTGGTCTGGTGGGGCGTTTCCTCCCGGGGCCTTGACACCCCGGCTTCGGCACATTCAAGGCCGGACTCCCACCAGCATCTCCATGGCAATGTGGCCCCGGAGCCTTTGTCACACGCCGGCTCCGCCGACCCGCTGTCTTCTGTCAGCCCGCCCCAGGCCTGCGGTCGTGTGTGCTGTCTCCTGTCCACGTGGGGCCGTCTGTCCGTGGGAGTCAGCGAATTACGGTGGGCAACAGCCGCCCATCTAATCCGTGTCGACGGAGGAGCCGCAGAGAGGGGGGAGGAGAGCTCGTTTCTCCGCACACGGGACCGCCCGCCCCACGTGCACGGAGATCCGCGTGAGGTCGCGGGGGAGGCGGGCTGCGCGCGTGAGTCAGAAGGCACTGCAGAGACGGCTGGTCCCTTCTCCTGGCCTCCCTGGGGCGCAGGCGTCCGGCAGCTCCATCCCTGTCAGCTGGGCCCACGGTCCGCCTCCCCCAACCGGCACGGCAGGCAGGCCCTGGGGGGCACCTGAGCCATTTGCCCACACACATGGGGTCTCTGCTCACGTGCGGTCCCTCCGGATGTCCCCAGAGGCACACGGCCGGGGCCCGCAAACCTGCCGAGGCCCCCTGCAGGACTCACGGCCTTGCCCACCCAAGGGGCTCACAGGCTGCTTCAGGCGGTCTCCGCTTCGGTGGGAATTCTTGGGACTAGGCGCCCATGGCTTGAAACAATTATTTTCACGCCGCTCTTAGTGTCAGTGCTGAATTGTTGGGTAGCTGTCCTTTCTAGTTCTTTGCGAAGATTCTTTAAAAAACGGCTCAGCTGGGCTAGGGGGAGGAGGGGGCTGAGGGGACCCAGAGCCGCCTGCTCTCCCTCCAGGCTGCTCAGGCCCCGGGGCCCCCGCTTTGCCGAAGACCTTCCCTCCCAGAGGCCTGTCCCGCTCAGAGCCCAAGCCCGTCCAGCGCGCTGCTCTGTCGGCGGTTTGTTCACCAGGGCGGCGCTTCCTGCCTCTGCATCTCTCTGCTTTGTAAGTCAGGCCACGCTGCCTTTTCCAGGTTTTAGAGAGTGCCCTGAGGGTTCCGGAAAGTTCCGGAGCCTCAACGTCTCGCATGTGGCCTGGCTCAAGGTGACAGCTGACGGGACAGAACCCATTGCCATATTATTATCTAAATTTCCCCCTTGGGTCTCTCGTTTGTCCTCACTTTCAGACTCCCCTTTGTCGCGGCCACGAAGCCAGATCTTTCTTTTCAGGGCATTTTTGCAATCTGCCCTCCCGAGGTCTGGGCTTAGGTCCGCTTTTGCCACACTGCCTCCCGCAAGCTGTTGGGTGACGGAAGGCCGGAAGGAGTGCCTCTCAGACGCTATCCTGCATCGTGGCCAAGGCAGGACACCCGCCCCCGCCTGGCTCCTGTGTGGGCAGACGGGTAGGAGCCACAGCCCAGGCGCTGTCCTTGCACACGTCCCTGGGCTCAGGCTTCAAATGGAATGTGTGTTTGCCTCCGCTGGGGGGAAGGGTGGTGAGATGGGCGGTGGCTCAGTTCTCTACGACCGAAGCCCCATTTCTGTCTGTGTAGCTCAGCGCTGTTGGCAGGACATTTCTCAGCGGCACACACTGTGGGCCCCCCACCCCGGGGCTCTGCGGGGCTGACCCCCAGGGAGGCGTGGAACGTGTGTATTGGAGGGAGAGCCCACGGGGGCTCGGTCTGAGCCGGCTCCACGGCACAGCATTCTGTCTGCAGAGCTTACGATGGGGGAGGGGCGGCAGCGGAGGAAAGAAAGAGAACAAGGCTGCTGTCCACACAGTTGCCGCAGCGCCTAGTGCCCAGCGGGAGGCTTCCAGTGGGTGGAAGCCCAGCCTCTGAGGGCACTTTAGAGAGCGGTCAGGGACAAGGTGGGTCCACATATGTACCTGCCCAAACTTGAGACCCCCTTCCCACTCTTAAGGTCCAGGAAGGCTTTATCTTACTAGTACCCTCCTGTTGGTTTTCTACCCTATAGAAGTCTAGAGAACCCCATTTCAATTGCACTGCTCAGGATTCTTTTTGATTGCAGATGACAGAACCCCAACCCAAGCTCATTTCAGAAAAGAAGGGAGTTTGCTGGTTGACTTAACGAGAAAGTGTAGGGTGCAGTGGCCTTCAGGCACAGCTGGATCCAGGAGCTCGAAAGATATCACTGGGCATCATCTTATTCAGTCTGATTTTACCTGTGTTGGCTTCACTCTCAGGTAAAGATGGCCCAGGACTACTAGTCTCAGGGACCCTTTGGAACTCTCAACTTGGAAGATCAGGGTCATACTGTCTTCTCCATTCTAGCAACATCCTGGGCAGGACTTTGATTTTTTGCACTCGACTCACATGCTTGTCGCTGTGCTGATTTCTGTGGGTGGGGAAAAGCTGATCTCTCATTGGCTGGCCTTGGATCATGTGACCTCAGCTAGCTCATATGATGGTCCTGGAGATGGTGGGGCTGTAAAACCAACAAGAAAAGCTGCTACGCTCACTAGGAGTGGGCAGGAGTTTTCCCTAAAGGAAAGCAAAGAGGGGTTGGTTACCAGATGAAGAGGAAATTGTGTCTGGGAAGGTGGAGTCCACCAGCACCTGACAGTCCTGAGGGTGATTCCCGACATCGCCCCAGGAGAACGTTCTTGCTTTCCGGGCCCCTTATACCTCACGCCGGGGAGGTCCCACAGGCACCCAGGTCTGGGAACACAGTAGGTGCTCAGTACACGTCCGGGAAGTACACAGTGGGCACCGCAGCCACGCGCATCAGGGACTCTTCCTGTCTTGTACCATGCGGGTCTGTGTGTGTGGGAGACAGACAGACGGACAGAGGGAGAGAGGGGTGTGCACAAGGGCCATTCCCACCCCTGCTGCTGGGATAGGGGGCCCTTTGGGGGTCTGGCCCCGGTGACCCTCCCAGGTATGCAAGTTGCCTAAAGCCGGCTTCTTCCTCCTCTGCTCCCATCAGCTCCAGGTCAAGATCTACGCGCGTTTGACGCTAATGGAAAGCTTCCCTGTGACTTGTGCAGTGGCCTGAGAGAGCCGCATGTGACAGTGAAGGGGCCAGGCTGGGCTGCCTCTCCACTCCATGGGGAGGGCTGGGAGGGCCACGCTCGGGGCCGCCACGCCCATAAGGCCAGCCTCTGGGCTCCAGGGCCAGGACCCCGGCTCTCTGCTCTCAGAAGAGTGCCGAAGCCTGCCCTCTCAGTGGCCAGCTTAAAGGGGGGCAGCCCTCGGCTGGCCCGGGCTTGGCTGTGTGGGAACTATTCCAGAATTTCAGGCATTTGGAAATAAAGCAGCTGCGGCGCCAGGCCGCCCGAGAGCCCCCTCCCCTATCCAGCCTGTCAGGTCAGCTGCCCACGAAACCTGGTGCCCAGGAGACCCGCAGGAAGCTGCAGAGAGATCTGAGCAAGAGAAAAACTTTCTTAACCAGCACTTCAAATGGATACCCTCGTCAAGCCCCCAAGGCCACGACTTTCTTCTCCTTTGCAATCTGCCCGTGTTTCTGGGTTTCTAGGGGCCTGGCTGGGCTGGAAATAGAGGTGCATTCCGCGCGTTCATTTACTTTGCAAATATTTGCTGAGCACCTCCTGGGGGCCAGGAGTGCGCGGGGGTGGGGGGGGGCTTGGCACCCTCCTCCTCTTCCTCGCCAGTGAGCAAAACAGAGAAACGCGAGACTTCATGGAACTTGTGCCGAGTGCAGGAAGACAGAAGAGGAGCAAAGAGAGAATACAGAAGTAAATTAGGAGGTGAGGATGTGCTAAGTGGTACATGAAAGCAGGGCAGGCAGTCCTCCTTTAGAGCTCAGGGAACTCTATCCAATCTCCTGGGATAAACCAGAATGGAAAAGAATATGAAAAAAGAAGGTATATATGTGCATAATGGAGCCACCTTGCTGTACAGGAGAGATTGGCACCACATATTGTAAATCAACTACACTTCAATTAAAAAAAAAAAAAAAAAGCAGGGCAGGCAGAATGCGGACAGCCCAGAGTGGGTGGCCTCCCTTTTACGTTCGCTGGTGGGCGAGGCAGCCCCGGCACTGGAAGCCGCGTGGCAACACCTCCCACGTGTGTTTTTAGGCTTCCTTGGCTGGCACGCGGAGGACAGAGGGCCGTAAGGGTGGCAGGGACACCAGGGGGAGCCTACCTCGTGATCCAGGGGTGATCCAGCCAGTGAAGTGGGCAGATCCCAGATGGGCTCCGAAGGTAGAGCCAGTGGGGTTTCTGGAGAACTTGGATTTGATCTGAACAACTGGAAGAATGCGGGTGGCAGGCAGGGAGGGCCATCCCTCGCTCAGTCTACGGGACGGCCAAGTGGGGGAAGCAGGTCTACCAGATAGCCAAGTGGGGGAAGCAGGTCTACCAGATAGCCAAGTCGGGGAAGCAGGTCTACCAGATAGCCAAGTGGGGGAAGCAGGTCTACCAGATAACCAAGTGGGGGAAGCAGGTCTACCAGATAGCCAAGTGGGGGAAGCAGGTCTACCAGATAGCCAAGTGGGGGAAGCAGGTCTCCAGTCTGGAGTCCGGGACAGAGGGCTGAGCTCGGGGGAGGCATCCAAGAGTCATAGTGACCATTCACTGCTGTGAAGACATCTTTAATTCCAAGACCCATGCAGTGCAAACATTTATTGGACACCCTGCTGGGACCCCTAGAGAACTAGGGGTTCTCATGGTGTAGGGTCAGGACCCGGGCTGTTCTCAGTCCTCCTGAGGGTGAGAACCAGCCTGCAGGCGGGTCACCTGACCTTCTACAGGCTGGGCTCTGCCCCTCAAAGCCCCTCTGAGAGCCCTGACGGCCACACGGGACAGGGTCTGCTCCTGTGCCCGAGGTCCTGTAATGCAGCGAGAAGTGACCAAGTGAGAGCCCACTTTCCCACCACGTTCCATGGGGGCTGCACCTAGACCTCAGGGTGGCAAAAGGAAGCTGCAGTGTGCGTGCGTGTGTGTGTGAGTGCTGTGTGAGCGTGGGTGTGCACGTGACACGTCTCGTGTGAGTATCTGTGTGAGTGCTGCAGGTGCGCATGCACGGATGTGTGTGTGTGTGTGTGTGTGAGTGTGTTTGTACTTAAGCCTGGTTTAAAGAGTGACCAAGGGAACTCATGCAGAAAGAAGCCAGGGTCAGAGGGCTGTGTCACTAGACTTGGGAGGAGCAGGTCCTGGGGTGGGGGCTTGGCTGGCACGTTCCTCCCTGCGACTCACATTCCCACACGCCCCTGCGGTGGGAGAAGCTCTGCCCAGGATGGAGGAGGCTGGAGGAGGGGGACCTGAGAGGTGGAGGGCGGGGAGAGGAAGTCAGCCCCGTCTGGGCAGTGGGTGGTCATCTGGGCAGGAGGGACCCGGCGGGGAGGGTGCGCCCACACCCCCAGCAGCTACTTCCTGTGAGTGCCCTGTTTGGACCTTGGCATATAAGTAACTCATGTACGAGGGGGTCAGCGGGCACTGGAGCCTCCACAGGAAGTGTGGCCTGTGCTCAGTGGTGCGGGAGGGCAAGGATGCGTTCATGGTCAGGATGAATGGTGGCTGGGGTGGGCTCATGGCTGACAGGACTGTCCTGGCCAGAGGTAATTTCCTGTGGCCAGGTGGGTCCTCTCCATACACTGGCAGCCAGCCTGAACAGGGGTGGGGAGGATGGGGGATGATTCGTGCAGTGTTTCCAAAGGAAAATTGGAGTTTAGGATGCTGACCTGAAAGCAGATAGTGAAATGCCATGAAATGGTTCCAGACTCTCTAGAAAAGGGTTTACCTTGTTTCCAGCACTGGGGACATCGTCAGCAACACCACCACCGTCACCATCACCATCATCACCACCACCGTCACCGTTATCACCACCACCACCACCACCACTATCATCATCACCACCACCATCACCATTATCAGCACCACCATCATCACCATCGCCATCACCATCACCATCATCACCACCACTGTCACCGTTATCACCACCACCATCACCATCACCATCACCATCATCACCACCACCGTCACCGTTATCACCATCACCGTCACCGTTATCACCACCACCGTCACCGTTATCACCACCACCATCACCGTCACCATCACCATCATCACCACCACCATCACCATTATCACCACCACCACCATCACCATCATCACCACCACCGTCACCGTTATCACCACCACCATCACCATCATCACCACCACCATCACCATTATCACCACCACCATCATCACCATCATCACCACCACCGTCACCGTTATCACCACCACCATCACTGTCAACATCACCATCATCACCACCACCATCACCATTATCACCACCACCATCATCACCATCATCACCACCACCGTCACCGTTATCACCACCACCACCACCGTCACCATCACCATCATCACCACCACCGTCACAGTTATCACCACCACCATCACCATTATCACCACCACCATCACCGTCACCATCACCATCATCACCACCACCGTCACCGTTATCACCATCACCATCACCGTTATCACCATCACCATCACCGTTATCACCACCATCACCACCACCATCACCATCATCACCACCACCATCAATCACCATTATCAGCACCACCATCATCACCATCAAACCACCATGACCACCATCATCACAGTCTGGTCACTACTACTTGGGGGGTAATGACAGGGTATTCCTGTTTACCCCACGTACCTCCATCCCTCTCTCTCCTGCCTCCACTGTGCTCCAGGAAGCTGCCCAGCAGGCGGTGACTTGGCTCGCCCGGCCCCGTCACCCTCGGGCTTCCCGCTTGGGCCTAGCCCGTCGGAGGCAGGGCAGGACTGGCATGGAGGACGCAGCTGGGGGAGGCCCTGCTCTGCTGCATCCCACAGTGAGCGTCTCTCCAGGAGCACAGGTCTTGCTGGGTGGTCCTTCCCAGGGCTCCTGCCCTCACCCTGGTGACAGCTTTCCTTCCTGTGCCCCTTCCGCCTGGGGTGGTCATAGTCTCTACTCGCACAGGTGCCTTGATGCCTCGGCAGCCCTTGTTGTCTCCCTCAACCCTGCCAACACCTCTGAAACGTTCTTTTCACGAACAGACCTCTCCCACCGCCCCCCACGAGTGGGCCGTCTGTTTCCTGCTCGATATTCGGAAAGATGCCGGTCACGTGGTGCGCCAGGCGTGCCACACTTACCCCGGAGAACGCCAGCAGCATCTGTACAAGGCCCCCCTCCCTGCGCCCGGGGATCCAGGCTGAGCTCGGGGACGCGGCTGGCCTGTGGGTCCTGCTCCAGAAGCTGGCGTGGCAGCCAGCACTAGGGAGCCTGTTGGGGTCAGACAGGCCTGGGTGTAGTGGGGATTGGCCCGTCACTGAAGGAGGCGATCCAGAGTGGCCCTGGAACTTGCCCTGGTTGCTCCCGGGGTGCCGGGAGATTCTGCTGGGTGGGGGGTGGCCTCGGGCCTTGGGGAGAGAGGAAAGACAGACCCTCTCCACGGGGAATACAGCACCCTCTCCAAACAGCGCCGGGTGGGGAAGCACAAATTCTGGGGTAAAACCCGTCTCCCCGACCCCTCTTGCCTTCCCTCTTTTCCTGCCTCCTCCCTGTCCCCTACCCCCGTCCGCTTCCAGGTCTGTGTTTACAAAAGCAACCCCTTGGTTTTCCCCTCCCTCTCCCACCCCTGGTCCTGTCTTCCCTGTCCTGAAGCCGCCCTCAGACCTCGGGGCACCTCACTGCTGTCAGCAGGTCGTGACCCCACGCAGGGGCCCAGAGCCAGGTCCTCAGCCCTTCCATCCCCTGGACTCCGGATCCAGCCCACCCCGAGGGGACACGCCATTTCCACGTGTGGACAGGTTTCTGGGGCCGGCTCCTTCCCAAAGGGTCCCCCACTCCTGGGTCTTGGGGACACCCAACCCATCAAAGTGGGATCAGTGGCTCCTAGAGGGAGCACAGTCCCAGGGCAGGATGCAAATTGGTCCCCCTGGAATGAAATGGAAGTTTCTGGAGCAGAGGCCACCCAGGTGGGGAGAGGGGCTGGCCAGGGGTCGAGACTTTGCTTACCTTCCCCTGGGATCCTGGCCTCTCCCATGGGTCCTTTCTCCTTGCCTTCCAGATCCAACCCTTGGTGTGACTGCGGGTGCTGTCCCTTACCTTCCCCTCCTGTCTCTTTTCTTCCTTGGTGACAATAGTGGCAATAAACACTACACGCCCCAGCTCTGCTGGTCAGCAGACGCATAAGTGCCGTTTGAGGGGGCAGGGCTGGGTGGTGGGGCTCGCCCTTTCCTCGAGGAAGCCACGAACAGCACCCCAGAGATCCGGGAGGGTCCCAAGTACCCACGACAAAGCCGCCGTTTCTTTGGAATCTCGGGTTTTGACTTAAAATTCATTCTCGTGTTGCGTTCTCCTCCTCGCCAGTGGGCGCTTTGCACCGAAAGCTCCCGGGCGGTCCTGCTCTCCCTGCCCCAGAGCCTTCGGGTCTGCGCCTCGGCCCCGTCAGGTGCTGCTGACAGTTCACAGCACCGACTGTCTGACCAGATGACGGCGTAGTCGCCCAGCCAGCAGGCAGGGAGCCAGATCCAGAGCCTGGGCTTGGCCTGCGAAGCTCAGGGTGGGGACCCAGCCGCTGGAACAAAGGCCTGTTTACCGGGGCGGGAGGATGCCCGCTGCAGGCTTGCCAGGCTCCGTGGGCTCCACCCAGAGACTCACAATGGGCAGCCTGTGAACCGGCCACCCGATCCTCCCGGGCCGCCGGGCCTGGCGCCGCGGATGAGGCGAGCAGAGAAGAGAAGTCGTGGTGAGGAGCGTCTCTGTCCTTGGCGGGACGAGATGCACGTGCATGAGGTCAACCGAGCCCGTGCGGGCAGGGCGCCAGGGCCAAGTGTGGGAGGCGGCATAGTGGTCCCCAGAGCTGTGTCCACATCCTAATCCCGGAAGCTGTGAGTATGTTACCTTCCACAGCACGGGGGAACTCAGGTTCCTAATGTCCTACCCCCGAAGCGGGAGGATGGCCCTAGATTCTCTGGGCGGGCCTGGGGGACTCGCAGGGGTCCCCTAAATGGGGAAGGGGAGAATCAGTGTCAGAGAGAGGCAGCGTGAGAAATACTTGGTGCCCATCGCTGGCTGTGAGTAGAGGAGGGGCCACAAGCCCAAGAGAGCAGGCCCCCCCAGAAGCCGGAAAGACCTGGAAAGGGATTCTCCCCCGGAGCCTCCAGAGGGAAGCAGGCCTGCCCATGCCCTGCCTTCAGCCCGGTGAGACCCGTGGAGGACGTCTGACCCCAGAGACCGTAAGAGAATAAATCTGTATCAGAAGCCACGAGTTTGTGGTCACTTGTCGCGGCGACAGGACTCTCGCTCTGAGTGGTGAGCAGCGTGGAAATCTCGATTCTGTCCTCCGTGGCGTGGGACCAGGAGGTACAGCCTGGGAACCCCTGCCTGAAACCTGAGGACCACAACAGCCTGTGTTAAGGGCTGGGACAGTTGAGGGAGATGACACGCCCAGGGCCCTCAGCGTAGCAGCCACACAGAACAGGAGGCGGCCCAGCGTCACGGCCAGCTCCTCCCTCCCCAGGACATGTGCCCAGAACGCTGGCCGGTCCGCTCTCGGGGGGTTAGGTCTCCTTGCTAGGGCCAAAGGGGAGGGCAGCGGGCAGCCGGCTTCGGGCGCGCGGGAAGAGGGGCCGACAGACTGGGGGGCCTGGAAAAGGGGGCCGCGTCCCTTCCCAGATGACCAGAGGCGTGGGCGTCAGCTCAGACAGGGGCTTCCTGCTCTTGCAGCCCCAACGGGTTACAGGTGAAGGAAGAGGTTGATCCTTCCTGGCCCGGGGCTGCAGCTGGGGCCCGGGCTGGACGGACACCACCCCGCCCCCCGCCCCGCCCCCTGCCAGCCGGGAGCCCCGGGAGCACCTTCCAGAGATGAGCATCTTGTGCCAGGCCAGGGTGTGGGAGACTTTGGGAAGCAGGAGCAGGGCACTGGGCGGCGCTCACCGCGGACGGCTAGAGCGACACAGGGCCAAGCGGCCTGGCAGGGAGGGTCAGGGTCATTCCGCAGGCCCGGCCTCTCCAACCCTCCCCCAAGTGCAAAGGGCAGGGCGGCCACTGGGCGAAGGCCTGGCCGCCGGATGCCGTGACCGCCGTGCGCACGGCCCCCGGCTCCCGGGCGGGACGGGTCCCGAGGCGATGAGGCTGGAGTGGGATGTCGGGGTCCCCGACCAGCAAGTGAGGCAGGAGGAGGTGGGGCGCTGTCCCTGTGAGCTGCCGGGCTGTGGGGGTCCCGCCAGGCCCCAGGACCCCCGACGCACAGGGGCCCTGACTGTCCTGCCGGGCGGGCCTGCTAGTCGCTCCCTGGGGTGTGGGGGGGGGGACTTGAATCATGGGGGTCTGACACCCAGATGCGCTGAACTGGAGCCCTGAGCTCTGCGCACCCACCCGACCTACACACGGGCCCCTTTGCTCCTTTCTCTCAGGGGAACCCACCCCCCCGAGCTGGGGCTTCATCTGGAGCTGGCCCTGGAGAGGGGGTCCTCGTGGGGACAGAACTGGAACATTCCTGAGATGCGGCCTGCGATTCAGGCTTGAGGCTGAAACAGAACAGCTAAGGGCGGGTGTGCCCAGGGTCTTAACCCGCGAGGAGCCCCGGCCAGAGCTGGAGGACGGGAGGGGCTGCCGAGAAAGCCCGCCTTGACGTCCCCTGGCCGGGGGCTCATTGCTCAGAGAAGGCGCCTTGGAAACCACTCAGGCCCGTGGCCCCGCGTGTCCCGATCCACGGGCAGAGGTGCTTCTGTCCCACGGAAGCCCCGGGCTGGGCGGCACAGAGTGTGCCCGGGGTGACCCAGGGGCTGCCAGGCCTTTGCCGCGTGCAAAGCCAGTGCCCCAGACCGCGGCCCCCGCTCACCAGCCGTCGGAAATGTGAGGTGAGCGCCCAGGATCCAGGCTCTGTGGGTGAGAGGAGGGGCCACCACCCCCAGGCGGGTCCACTCCGAGCCCGCCGCCCGTCTCTGGCCAGCGCTCTACGTCCCCCCGCCCCAAGGGGTGCCCGGGGGCTCCTGTGGCCAAGGCACCCTTCCTAGGCGCCCAGAGGCCTGAGGTGAGCACGTGTCCACACTTGCCCTTACGCTGAGCCCCAGGGACAACGCTACCTCCGCTGGCAACGGCACCAAGGCAGCCCCTGCCCCACCCTGACGAAGGGGAGGGAGAGAAAGAGGAGGCCCCGGGCATCCTGGCCTCTCTCGGGTGGTGGGTGTCCCAGCCTGGGCTCCCCCCTGCCCAGCCAGGTGGGCTCGCGGTTCCCAGGGTGTGGGCCCCAACCCCAAGGCCCGCCACACCCACTGCGTGGTAGGGGGCTGGGAGTTTAGCACGCGTGCAGCTCTTTGCGGCCAGACGCCCTTCCCATCCCTCTCAGCCTGGTCTCCCCGCCCTCCCAGGAGGCCTCCGTCATGAGTCACGCCCACACTGGGGTCGGGCAGCAGCGGCTGGTGGGCTCAGACTTCGGAGGCCGCGCCCTTCAGCTGGCGGCCTGGAGCAGGGGAGGGGTGGAGGGCGTCTGCCCCGCCCAGCCCAGCCCGCAGCAGTCCAGCTCGAAGCAGAGTCCGGCCGCTGCCTGCGCTCCGAGGCCTCGCTCAGCCAGTTCTGCAGGCCTGGGCGGGTCATGGTGACAGCATTTCACCGGCCGAGGATTCTTTGGCATCAGGTCCTGTGGCTCTGTCCTGAGTGGCTCAGGGGTCAGGGGCCACGCTCAGGAACGGCCAGCCCCAGCCCCTGCTGGCCAGGAAGAGCCGGGACCGCCGCTGGCCCTTAGCAAAAAGCTGGACTGTCCGGAGGTGAACCCACCCAGGGATCACAGGGCCAGCGAGGGGGTAGCAGGCCTGGGGGGCTGGGGAGCCGGCAGGCAGAGAGGGGAGGTCTCCAGGGGTCTGAGCCACTCGATGGGGCCAGGACAGAACCCCACAGCCACGCCGAGCCCCCGGGGGTTGCGGGAGCAGAGTAGCCCCTGCTCGCATCCTGGCCCGGCCCCCACCCATCTTGGCCTGTGCCTGCCTGCATCCTCTGGCCTCAGTTTCTTGATCTGAGACACAAGGTTGGACCAATTAGATGAGCTCATAGTTAAGACAGGGGACAGTTCTGCCAGCCTGGCGTGGGCACTGAACGGCGGCTCTGAAAGGGATGTCTGCCCAGACCCGAGAACGTGGCCTTTCGTGGAATGTGGCCCTTGCAGATGTGATCGCGGTAAGGGCAGAGATGAGGGCGTCACGGAGCAGGGCGACCCCGCGTCCAGGGACGGAAAGGAGACACAGACACGCAGGGAGGGGCCGCGGGAGGACGGAGGCAGAGATGGGGTGATGCGTGTACAGGCCGGGGAGCAGCGGGGCGCGCTGGCCCCGCCGGCAGGAGCTGGGCGGGCCTGGCTCCGACCCTCCCTCGCGTCCTCAGCAGGAGGAGCTGCCCCCCGCGCCTTGACTTCGGATTTCCAGCCTCCAGAGCTGTGAGAGAAGGGATTTCTGTGGTCTAACCCGCCCGCTTTGCGGCGACTTGTTACGCGGCCCCAGGAAACGGCTACAGCCGGACCCTCAGGGCGAGGGCCACTCCAGCGAGTCACCTCAGAGCCGTCAGGAGGGGAAGGCGGGGAGGGAAGGGCCTCTGACAATGACGTGGTCACAGGCGCAAGGCGGGGAGGGGGCAGGCCGCGGCGGAGGTGTTGGCTGGCCCGGAGCGCCTCTCTGCAGCCCCGCTGAGCCCCCTCCCGCCTGTCCTCACAGGGCACAGCGCCCGCTTCCTGGCGTGACCGGCCCAAACCGGACCCCCAGTGGGCAGCCCCCGACGGGGGTGTCAGTGGTGGAGCCAGAGCAGCCCGGCCCCTGAGCCAGGGAAGCACGGGCGGTGAGACCCCAGGTCGTTGGGCCCCGAGCCGAGTCTGAGCGTTCCGACGGGGTAGGGGGTCCCCTCACGGCCGGGCCTGGATGGCCACTTGGCAGAGGTGGGGGTGGGGTGGGACCCCCAAGAACCCCTCCATCTGGATCCTTGGATTCTCCGAGGAGAGGGGAGCGTCGCCAGCCCTCCTGTGAACCAGGGCAAGGTGGGCCCCAGTGAAGGGCGAGCGTCAGGCGCCGCGTGCGCTCTGCGGTGGCGCAGCACGCGGGCTCTGACCTCCGGGCACGGCAGTGCCGCTGGGAGACACCAGCCACCCCCGGGCTGAGGGCACGGCGTGGCTGGGAGCAAGTGGTGGCATCGAGGGGGCCCCAGCAGGCCGGCTGCTTGGAGGAGAGCCACTCCGAGCAGGTAGACTGAGGCCCCGCGGACACACAGGTTTGTCGCCAGGCGCAGAGGCAGAGGGAGGTGGGATCCGGGCCGTCGAGGGTGGTCCCTGCCTGGGGTTGGGAGACCCTGTTGTCAGGGGCGCCCTGGAGGGTGCCGGGCTGGTGACAGGAGGACACCTCACTCGTTTCAGCTCAGAGCAGGCTGAGGGGAGTTGGGGGGACCCCCGCAAGGGCCCTTGCAAGGATCAGGTGTCGAGTCTCCAAGGTGACAGGGGCTCGCTCCCGTCCCAGAGAGGGAGGGGTCAGAGACAAAGGGAGGGCTGAGAGGGCCACACACGGGAGGTGCGGGTCATACCTCTGACCCCGCTGCGTTCTCTGCTCCCAGCAAAGTGCTGGCTGACACCCGGCCTCCGGGTCTCTTAAAGCGATCGTTTCTCCGCCACATTGTGGCAGCTGTGTTTTCATTAGGGTCCTCGGGGGATGCTTCCGTCTCGGTGAAATTGCAGGTTTGCCGCAGTGCTCAGGCCTCTGCCAAGTCTCTCAGTCAGCTGGAGTCCTCGGTGGCTGCGGGATGGCAAGCCACTTCCCCTGGGAGCGCTCCCGAAACCACTGGGGGCAGAGAATCCGGCTCCACTCCCTCCTCTCGGGGCCTGACCCCGGCATGGATGCTTTTGCATCATGGGAACTGCTTTCAGCAGCCCTGTTGCCTGAGCCATCCAGCACGCGTGGGGGGCCCAGACTGTGGGCTCGGCAGGCGGCGCTTGGTGGACATGCAGCCCGTCTCTCCCGGGACCTTCTGGGCTTGCAGGGGAGCCGTGATGTCACCACGGTTCCACGCGGCTGCCAGGCGCCCAGCGTGAAGGCCCCTCCTGGCCAGCTCGGCACTGACGCAAATCAAAAGCTTCTAGCTGTCTGAGCAGCTGCCACCTGGTCCTCCGCCGGCAGCCCTGTGGTCCACGGCGGGGGGGGCAAGCAGCGGCGGGCTCCAGCGGGGGACCTGGCATTTGAGATAATCAGCTGCTCTTTAAAGGGCAGCCAGCGTGGCACGGGGGGCTCCTTGGAGGTTAAGGAGAGCCAGCCACTCTCACAGCCCCTGGTGAGGTCCGCCACCCTGCCTCTCCATCCAGCGGGGCCTGGGGTCCTGGTCACGGCACTAGGGGCATGGGAGGATGTTAGGCCAGGGGGACCCACCCCGGGGGCAGATGGGGGCGGGGGACAGGGTGGCCCCTGCGTGGCCCCAGGCAGGGTGCGGTAGAGCTCCATCTTCCCCTGGGTCTCCTTTCACCGTGGGTGTGAATAGCAGCCTTCCAGAGCTGCTACCGCGAGGTCTCCCTGGGCCTCCGAGGGGCTGGTGCAGTCTCACCTTTCGGCAGACCCTCACCAGAGCGACCCGCAGACGACACACATCTGGGGCTCCTCGGAGGGAGGTAGGGAGCCGGGTGTGGCGATCAGGTGGACCCAGGGCAACCTAGAGCCAGAGGTGGCCACCTCAGCCTGCCTGCCGGAGCGTCCTGTCCTTCCTTAAACACGCACGCACAGGCTCACACACGCACACACACGTGCACACATGCGGCACGTGTGCGCACAAACGCACAGGAGTGCAAGCCCCCGTGAACACACGCACGTGCCCCACACCCTCACACACTGTACACGCACACGTGCACGCACAAGTATACACACATGCAACACGTGCACACGCACAAGTATACACACATGCAACACGTGCACACGCACAAGTATACACACATGCAACACGCGCACGCACAAGTATACACACATGCAACACGTGCACACGCACAAGTATACACACATGCAACACGTGCACGCACAAGTATACACACATGCAACACGCGCGTGCGCACGCGGGTTCAGCTGCTTTCCACTCGCAGATCAGAGCTTGCTGTCACCGACAGGGCACTTTCCAGGATTTTGGCCAATTCCTGCTCAACACGAGCACCCCCACCGCGGTGCAGGCAGGACCCTGACCCTCTGGCCTCGGCCTCAGTGGACGCAGGAGGACAGGCTGTCCAGGGGCTGAGGTGGCTGCCTGCGGGGGGGACCATGAGGAAGCCACTTGGGGTCCAGGGGCGGGTCCAGGCAGGTGGGACAAGACAGGCGCCGAGGACGAGGGCGCCGGGCCCTACCTCAAGGGCACCTGTGTCTCCACAGGCAGCCGGGGTGACCAGAAGCCAGCTCCTGTCCCCTCCACCTCAGCACCCGCAAACGGCTACGTGGCCCGGCGGACGCGGCCGGGTCGTGTGCAGAGAAGGGCCCACCCGGGGGCCACCCCGGGTGAGGTGGGCGGCCGCTGCTGACCCCTCCCTGTGGGCAGCACGCGAAGGGTCGGGCCCCCTCCCCGCGGAGCGCCTGCTGTGGCGGGCTTGGCCTGCGAGCCTCTGCCTGGAGACCCGAAGCGTCTGGCGCTCGGTTCCATCCGTGTGGGCAGCGGGCCCGCCAGGGGGCCGGCGCCCCTCTTCTCGTCGGGGGGCTCTGTCCCGTCCTCGTTCCAAGGCGGAGGTGCTGCCGCTGCCCTGTGGGGACTCTCAGGACCCCCGGCCTGCGGCCGCTGCACAGCCTCCAGCCCTGACCCTGAGTCGGGGCCACGGGACTCCGGGTCGCCACGAGGTCAAGGGCTGGCGAGTCCTCTGTTCTCTTGTTGCTGTGTCTGTTCTCCTTCCTCACCCCCACCAGAGCCCTGCTACACTGTGCTGGATGTTTCCACCCGCAATCCCAGGCAGCTCTGGGCCCTTTTGCATTGCGGCTGGATGAGGTGCAGCAGGGGTTAGGAAGGAAAATGGCCATGGCAAGAAGCAGACAGACAGACAGACAGACAGAGGAAAGGCTGGCTCTTGCAGGAGACCCCAGGCTGCTGGCGGGGCTCCTCAGAGGGTGGCTTGGGGGCCCCTGAACTGGACCTCCTGCTCTGGGGTCGGGAGGCCTGCAGGCTTCTGGGCAGCCCTACGTCCTCAGCCACCAGAGCAGAGCCTCGCGGGGCCAGACCCACCCGGAGGGGGGGCACCTGGGGCTCCTCAGGAAGAGCTGATCCCCTCCCCCGGCCTCCCTTCTGGCTCCCTCTTTCTGCTCGCGGGCGGAGGCTGGTCTTTGTTTTGTTTTGTTCTGACAGCCTAAACAATTGGCACAGAGGCTGCATCAGCTGATGGGTAGTCGGCGATGGTCATGCCGTCCACGTGGCCGGGCGGGCGGCCGTCACGTGCAGGCGGGGAGGGGACGGGGTGGGCGAGCCCAGCAGTGGCGCCCCAGGCTCAGCAAAGGCGCCCCAGAGGTAGAAGCACCCCCCTCCCCTCCCCTCCCCTCCCCACACCAGCGGGAAAAGGGGCAGGAGGGTCGAGTCCCCCCTACTCCCCAAGGCAAACAGAGACCTGGCCGCCAGCCCCGCGCCCCCGACAGAGGGCCCTTTCTTCTGTGCTCCAGCTGAGCAAGGCCGACTGCGGCCAGCACTGTCTGCTCTCCTGCCCACTCCCTCTCGAGCCGCGGAGGCAGAGTGCCCCAAAGCCGGCGTTCGCACACATTCCATCCTGCCCTTTGGTTTGTAAGACGTAAATATTTGTTCTTCCATTAAAAAAAAATAATCAGAAGTTATCCTTTAAGTGGAGTGTACACACTGGTGTCCTTCGAAAAGCAAATGCTGCTCTGTCTGAAGGTGGAAGGGGAGAGCCGGGCCGGACAGCTCTGGGGGCGTAGGCCTGCCCTCTCTGTGCTGCACCCACCTGCCTGACTGCTCTGGAAGCTCAGGCAGCACGCGGGTGAGACTGCATATGGGGGATGAGGCAGCCCTGGCATCTCTCAGCCCAGCCCACGCCTGGCGCTGGGCGGGATGCAGGTGGGCTCCTGTCCGGGGGTGAGCCTTTCCGGCCCCAAGTCTTCACAGGGCCCGGCTGGAGAGCAGCTGGCAGTGAGAGAGAGAGTGGGAAGCTGTGCTCCGGGCAGAAGGTCTGCATCTGAGCCTCGGCTCTGCCTTGTCCTTGGCACACGAAGTGGGCCGCCTGCTCACGCTTGCCGGGCTCCCGTCCCTCTTCGTGTAAAACGACGGGGTCCCGGCTGCTTCGTACCGCCGCTGCCCGCCCCGGTGAGTGAAGCTGGAGCTGGCGGTCCGGGCCGTGCTACGGGGAACCCGCGGTGGGCGCTTTGCAGGTAGCACTTAGAGCGGCCTCGCGGCAGCCGAGCCCCTTACACCTCTGGCATCGGCGAGCACGGCAAATCCGGGCTGTCCGAGAGCCGGTCACGCGTGCGCCCCTAGCTCTGGTCGTCGGAGCCCCTCCCACCTCTCAGCCCTGGGGCCAAATCAAGGACTAGAGAAAGTATACGAAGTGCCAGCATGCAAGAGGCCCTTCCTAACAGATTTGCAGGAATACCCAGGAAAACAAACGAACAGTGACTTAAACGCCCTGGCCACGCTCTCTCCGGTCCCCAGCAGGCCCTGTCCCTGGACACCAGGCTCTCCCGGGGGCCAGACTCCCGTGGGCACGGCAGGCTGCTCAACCTCCGGGACACTTGCCCAAGGACGCCGCATCTACGGGCTCCGGGAAGTCCTGAGGGCGGCTCCCCCGACCTGCATGGCTACGGCTGCCCTGGCTTCCTCACTGCCTCCTTTAAATACTTATGGAGAAGCCCGTGGCCTCTTTGCATCTGGGTGTGCACACGTCCGAGGCCTGGCCCTGGCCCTCTTCCGCAGGGGCTCCTGCAGGACGTGCCCCCTGACGGGCCCCCGCCGAGGAAGCCCCGCGGGCGGGGTGGCAGTGCAGAGGGAAAGGGGCCAAGACCCCCGTGATCTCATTCGGGCCCCTGGCATTGCCCTCTGACCCAGGCTCCGGGCTTGAATTATAAGAACCCCGTGAGGTAACGTATGTGGGCAGCTGCTGCCTGGTGGAGGCTCAGGCAGGAGGAGCTTCCTCTTCGTCCTGACCACGTGCTCCTGCGCTCCCTGGACGTGCCCAGAGCTTCCTGGGTCTGGGTAGGGGAAGGGTTTATTTCTTTTCTGGCAGCAGGAGCCAAAGATTAGGCAACAGCCCACCTGAGTGAGGGTGCGGGGGGGGGGGAAGGTGGTCCCACAGGAAATACCAAGCGGCAACTGGAGCACTTCCTGAGTGTGATCACATGCCCGTGAGTGGGTGGGCCGTCCTTACCTTTGTCCTCCTAGAAAGCATGCCTCCACCTGGAGGCCCTCCAGGCTGGGCTCTCCCTCTTATAGGAAGCAGCTCTGTCCCGAGCCTATCTGGCTGCTCTTACTATCCTTCTCACTCCTCCTGGGTCTCCAGCCTCCAGGGGACGCTTCTCAAGGGCCTGAGGACATTCTGCCAGCCTGTCAGCCTGGAGGATGCTTCTCTACTTGTCCCGAAGACGGGGCAGCTTCCCGCCAGCTGCCCTCTGCATTCCACATTCTGGAAGGCTCCCAAGAGCAGACGTCCAGTGAAAGGCGAGCCTGCCTCTGCAGTCACCCGGGTTTCCAGCCGGCGCCCCCCTCCCCTGACGCGCAGTCACCCATCCCTGCCTTGGAGCCGCGGCGGCTGGGAGACGGCAGGGGGTGGGCTGCCAGGGCCCGCGGTGAGCAGCCACCGCCCCGGGGCCCTTGGGAGGCTGCCTGTCAAACAGCACAGGACACATGGCCCCCGAATCCAAAGTCCCAAGGCAGAGGGTTCCGCAGGTGGGCCACGTGTGGCCGCCGTCCGCCTCCCGTAAAGACCAGCCGTTGGACGTTGGGGACACTTGGCTCTGTCCTCAACGCTGTGACATCTGGACTCTGCTGCCCTTTGGGCCAAGACAGAAAACGGGTGGAATGTTCCCGAGACGAAGCCCCTCATCCCACTGTGCAGTGGCTCCCAGACCACATCGAGGGGGTCAGAAAGCTGTCCCTCTCCTGGTCATAATACCCCTCACGGGCTGGAGACAGAGTGTGCCCTCGATTTGTCTTAGGCGGGAAGTGGAGCCCACAGGACTCTCGGAGGCCTTACAGCGGACAAGCAGAGGCAGCAGGACAAGGGCCCTGGCTGGTCTGAGCCCAGATGTCCTAGCGGCTGCTGAAGGCCACGCCCAGATCCCCCACCCCCTCCACGTGGCTTGTATCTGCCTTAGACATCTCCCACCGGAGAACCGGCGGCAGCGCCCAGCCCAGGCTTTCTGGCTGGGACCACAGGCCTGCCCCTCCCTCTAGGACCCACCCGAGGAGGCACGGACGGCCCCCCACCAACAGAAAACATGACCCAGTACCCGAGACTTCTCCCCGTTGTCCCCAAAG
This sequence comes from Kogia breviceps, assembly GCF_026419965.1. Classification (NCBI taxonomy): domain Eukaryota; kingdom Metazoa; phylum Chordata; class Mammalia; order Artiodactyla; family Physeteridae; genus Kogia; species Kogia breviceps. Next base: position 147,148,482 of record NC_081314.1, read on the forward strand.
CACGAGGGACTGGTCAGACTTCTGCCCCGACCAAGCGGCTCCCGTTCCCGTAGCCCAGCACTCTCAGGGTGGGATGGGGCCGCTCTCTCTCCTTCAAGGGCGCAGGAGAAGCTCAGCTCTTCTCGGATTCCTCCTAGGGCGCCTGGTGGAGTCCACACGTGTTTTGCGGCTGACTCGGAGAGGGAAGGCCGTGGCGGGAAGCACACACAGTGGCAGGTGCCTTCCCAGTCCTCAGGCCCCGGCCCCGGCTCCGACCCCGACCCCGCGAGGCTGGACGCCCGCTAGGCTGGTGACCGTCGTGGCCACAGGCAGGGAGGGGACATCAGGGCCAGAGAAGCCCAGGTCGGGCGGGAGGAGGCCTCGAGGTCAGCAGGGCCACGGGGCCCCTCCGCTGGAGGCGGGAGGAGGGACCGGATGCAGCGTCTGCTTTTAAAAGTCATGTATTGATTTTCTTGCGTTTTAGAAAAAGGCAGGGCATCAAAACCGTGGTTGCAGGGATATTATCCCTATGGCCAAGACTGAGTCAGTAGTGATGTTAGCCTTGAGCTGCCTGAAGGAAAACTAGGAAATGAGAACACAGCTTGGGCCTGCTGACACCTTGCTGTGGACCATGAATGACGGAAGAGAGGGCAGCATGGCACGGGCCCGGGCTCTGCAGACTGTTTCTGGAAAGGGCCAGGGAGTAAACGGTTTAGGTTCTGTGGCCACTCGGTCGCTGTTGCAAGTACCCGGCTCTGCCCTTGTCCTGCGAAAGCCGCCGTGGACGGCAGGCGAGTGAGCGGTCGTGACCTTGCGCCAATAAAACTTTATTTGTGGGCCCTGAAATGTGAATTTTGTATCACTTCCACATGTTGTAAAATCATCACTTCTCCTTTTCCTCCCCCTCCCCTTCCCTCCCCCACTTCCCTCCTCCTCCCCCCACCCCCTCCTCCTCCTTCCAGCCATTTCAGTGTGTTAAAACCATTCTCAGCCAGAGGGCTGGATACAGGCAGGCCAGCTTGGAGCCAGAGCTGGCGGCCCCGAGCCCGTCTGGTGCGCTCAGTTGTGGGTGAAGTGACAGACCCAGCCGTGGGCAGGGGCTTGCTAAGCACACAGGGCGCAGGAGCAGAGCCTGGCCTGGGGCGGCCCCAGCTTTCCCCCACTCCCTGCTTCCGCCTCCTGGGGCTCCTGGGGTGCCACAGCCCCTGACCTCAGCAGCGCCCTGCTCCTTCGGGGAGCGGCCCCGGAGGCTGTGGATCTCAGAGCCCAGCCTGCGGTGAGCCCGGAGACCTGAATGACGCCCCCGCCCCTACTGCCCCAACCCCACGCCCACCTCCTGGCTAATGCGACTGGCCCAGGAGCGGATGCCAGAGCAGCACGGTCGGGCCTCCGTGGAGGCGGAGAGGAAGGGGCTCTAAGCTGGACCACCACGTGCAGGCCTTGGAGTGCTGCAGCCACCACCCCTGTCCCCAGACTCCTGAGAAGTCCCCTCTGCAAGGAGAGAGGCCCCACCTGGAGAGAAGCGGGGCGGGAGAGAGCAGAGAGGTAGAGAGACGTCCAGGCCCCGGAGGCCCCGAGGCCCACCCTGCCCAGGACTCCCCATAAACTGCTTTTGCTTTAAGTTATTTTGAGTTGGGAGTCTGTTTTTTGTTTTCTGAAGTTCCATATCTTGAGCTCGCCCTTGACACTTCCTGAAGGAGAACCACACAGAGGGTGCTGGGCCCAGAGTTCATGGTAAGGCAGCTGCGCGGCAGGGCCAGGAGTCAGGGGGGGGCTGCAGGGAGGAATGTGAGCCGACGAGGGGCCTCACACTCCGAAGAGATGATGACACCCCGGGAAACCCCTCCCCGCACCCTCAGTGGCCCCTCCTTAGAGCTGCCCCAGGAGACCCTGGAACACGGCCTCTCAGGCATGTCGCCCTCGCCAGGAGCCCCTTCCCGGGAGATCCAGCTGCCCCCGATCCCTCCAGGGGGTGCCGACACCACAGCCCAAGCTGTTGCTGCACCAGGAGGAGCCCTGGGAGCTGGCAGCTGCGCCGGAATATTCCAAAGGCCCAGGAGGCTGTCGGACTGTGACGTGTGATAAAATCCTCAAATGTTCCAGGACAGGAAACGGGTTTAACCTTAGCGTTTCCCTGCCGATGGCTCCCGACCGTCTCACGGCACAGACTGGCTGGGGTCCTGCGAGAGGCCATGCATTGATCCGACAAGGGCCTGAAACACATTTTGGCACGCGGCAGTTGGCAGAGACATGAATAAAAGATCCATTTGACATTAAAGCGTCCCTTCTCGAAGGCAGCGCTTTATTTGCCTCTGAAGGGGACGAGGGCCTGAGGGGGAAGCTGCCCAGAGGGAGGAGGTCAGCGGCCAGGTGTGGACACCGCAGCCGCCTCTGAGCCTGTGACAGCAGCTGAGGGGCCGAGGGCCCCTCCCCCCGCGGGAGCTGAGGCTTGGCCCCGCCCACCAGCACACCTGGGTCCCGGGGCTCCTGTGGGAAGGGCATATGCTGAGCTGGGACCTGGCCGGACCGTCGTGTCCGGGGGCACCGGGGGGCCTTGATGAGGGTGGACTTGTGTGCAAAGGGAGGAGGGGTGAGAGGGGCCTCCCTGCCCCCTCTGGGGAAACCAAGGCAGGAGGGGAGCCCGGGCGCTACCTGCGCAGAGGATAAATCCCAGAGGACGTCCACCTGCAGGCTGGAGAAGCAGAGGGTTGCTGGGGATTGTCCGGCGCAGACCCCGAAGCCCCGCTTCTTCCCACAGCCCCGCCTGACTCGCACAATGTTCTGAAGAGGCCTCGGTGGGGAGAAAGCCACGGGCCTGGGGAGCGAGGGCCCAGCCTGCCTGGAGCCCCCCGAGACGCCTCCGAACCAAGGGGGTCCTTTAGACCCTTGCTCCTTTCAATGCTATGTCAAAATTGTCCAGTGTGGCAGTTTTTAGTACAGATATAAGAATACGTGTGCAGACCCTGCGTAAGAGCATGAATCAAATTGATTAGCAGAAGTGTATTTTTCCATTATTGCCTTCTTTTAAAAACTGTCCTAATCTTTTTTAAAAATTTATTTATTTTATTTGTTTATTTTTGGCTGTGTTGGAACTTCGCTGCTGCGCGCAGGTTTTCTCTAGTTGCGGCGAGCGGGGGCTACTCTTTGTTGCGGTGCGCGGGCTTCTCATCGCGGTGGCTTCTCCTCATTGCAGACCGTGGGCTCTAGGTGCGCGGGGCTCAGTAGCTGTGGCTTGCGGGCTCTAGAGCGCAGGCTCAGTAGTTGTGGCGCACGGGCTTAGTTGCTCCGCGGCACGGGGGATCCTCCCGGACCGGGGCTCGAACCCGTGTCCCCTGCATCGGCAGGTGGATTCTCAACCACTGTGCCACCTGGGAAGCTCTGCCATAATTTCTAAACGGCGTCCCACATATAATGACTGTGGTTTAAAACTCCTGAAGAAATGTTCAAGAAAGGTTTGAGTCCTCCAGCAACTTAACTGACCTCTTGAAGGCCACGGCTGAATTGAAGTTAAGTTCTGGAAACAGGAGGTACCTGGGTAACCTCAGGATATAATCCCAGAGGGACTCTCTTCACCCCAGACTTACTTCTCCTCCCTTCCCCTCCCCCTCCTCCCTTCCCCTCCCCCTCCTTCCCTCCCCTCCCCCTCCTCCCTTCCTTTCCCTCTCCTCTCCTCTCTCTCACCAGCTTCCCCTCCCACTTCCTGCCACACACTCGCCATCCACTCCCTTTTCCAAACGGAGCCAGCAGCATCAGGCCCCTCTTGCCTCCACACCATTACAGGTGGTCCCTCAGGTGAGCCCTCTGACCTCCCCGCAGCGCTCAGGCCAACCCTACGCGCCAGGCTATGGATCCCACCGGGATCCATATGGACTTGGGTCCATAACCACGGACGCAGCTGCTCTGGAGTGACATCTGATAAAGGAGCTTGGACTCGGATGCCGGCTTTCCTGCCTGTGGCCCCCACCCCCGGCCCACCCCTTGGCCAAGGGAGGTCAGCTGTCCTGGACAGACTCTCCTGCCCGAGGCTCAGGAAAGGAAGTCTGGGGGCGCCTGGCCCCTGGGGGCGTCGAGCCTGGCGTCCGCTGTGCTAGTTCTGCCGGGCCAGCGATGGCACATACAGGATAGCTGATAATTAGCCACCAGCACAATCCAGCTGGGGGCTCCTTGCCCCCATTTTACGGCTGGCGCCTGCTCTGCACAGTCCTTACACCTCCCTCCCTCCTGGGGCCTGTGAGACGGCTGCAGAGCGAACCCCAGTCCCAGGATTCACCAGGACCACTGAGCAGGTGAAGGGTGGGGGTCAAGGGGGGTGGAGGGGACGCTCAGGGCTGATGCTCAGAGGGGCCCATCATGGGGGCAGCTGCACACATGGTTTAAACCCTTTTATCCTCACTATAAGAATAATACATATTCATTCATAGAGAATTTGAAAATGAAGAAAACTATTTAAAAAAAAAAAAAGAAGAAGGAAAAAAAGCACCAGCAATCCACCACACAAAGAGACACTATCAACATTTTTGGAATGTTTCCGCCCAGCCTTGCCTGTTTCTATGCATTTTAAAAACAGAGTTAAATATTTTATGTGGGTGTTAGAGCTGTGTTTTCTTAGAGTTTGGATTTGTCTAGTCAGCATCCTTTTGTCACAGAGCCAATGGTTTTAACTACATGTTCTTATTCTCTGTATGCTTGAAAATACAGGGAAGCTCCCCCCTCTCTGACCGGGGCGCCAGCACTTAGTGACTCAAAGGCCCCTATAGAGCTCCCTCACCTGCAAACCAACCAATCCCAGTCTACAGCCCCACACCTCCTTATCTGGCCTCCCACAGAGCCCATGCTGCCCCTGCCCCAAACCACTCCGGGGCCGGGTACCAGGCAACCAGAGACCCCTCTGTAGCTCAGAGCTTGCCAGGGTTATTTATACGGGCCAGTCCTGAACTGTGTCCCCTGCCCTGCCTTGCGCTTCCTGCAGAAAACCCGATCAAAGCTCTGGCCTCGGCCCTCCCCTTGTTCCTGCTCCTGCCTCCTGGCCCAAACCCAGTGCTTCCCCATGGGGCCCCGCATGGCGTCTGTGCCCCCTCCTTCGGGAAGTGTAGGTAATTAAAAAAAAAAATCTTCTTTCAATAGCATTGGCCTCTCCTTGTTGTAACTCACTCATACTGTTGTAAAATAAATCCCAGGTATGATTTTCATACTGTGTGTGTGTGTGTGTGTGTGTGTGTGTGTGTGTGTGTGTGTGTGTGAGTGTCTCACTTTTGTCACCTAAGATGGTAACATGGATATTTTCCAATGTCATTAATGCTCTTTTTAGATGTAATTGTAATGAGTGTATAATATCCTCTCCTACGGATATACCAAAATCCCTCCCTCTTTTGCTATATCTGGTTTGCTTCTATTATCATTTTTTTTATTACCCTGAGATGAACATTTTTGTGAATCAATACTTTCCCATGTTTTGGGATCTTTCCTTATGTTAGAGAGTCAGAAATAGAAGCCCTGGGTCAAAGGGACATTTTCAGGTGAGGTATTCACGTTGCATCCTCCAAAGTCTGTCTGCTCTAATCGTGGCCAGCACTGAGGATTGTCAATTATGTGAAATTTTACCAATTTGACAGGGAAAATGTCGTGTTGTGGTTTGAATTTCTTTGGCTGCTGGTAAGGTTAGACTGTCCTCCCTGTATTTTGTGGTCATTGACATTTGCTTCCTTGAGAATTCCCTAGTCCTGTTCTTGGCCTATCTTTCAAATTGAGGTCATTGAGACTTTTTTTTTTTTTTTTACTTTGCATATTAAAGGGATTCTCATGGGTTGAATTGTGTCTCCCTCTGATTCATATGTTGAAACCCAAACCCCCAGTAACACAGAATGTGACCTTATTAGGGAATAGGGTCCCTGCAGGTATAATTAGTTAAGATGAGGTCATATTGGAGCAGGTCAGCCCCTAATCCAAAATGACTGACGTCCTTATAAAAAGGGGAAATTTGGACACAGACACGGGCATAGGGAGATGCTGTGTGAAGATGAGGGCAGGTCAGGTGATGTGTCTACAAGCCAAGGAATCCCAAGATTATGTGAAACCTCCCAGAATCTAGGGGAGAGCCCAAGATAGATTTTCCCTCAGAGCCCTAGGAGGAACCAACCCTGCCCACACCTTGATTTTGGACTTCCAGCCTCCAGAGCCAAGATAATACATTTCTTTTCTTTTTTCAAAAAAATTAATTTATTTAATTTATTATTTTTGGCTGCGTTATGTCTTCGTTGCTGCACGCGGGCTTTCTCTAGTTGCGGCGAGCGGGGGCTACTCTTCGTTGCGGTGCGCGGGCTCATTGTGGTGGCTTCTCTTGCTGTGGAGCACGGGCTCTGGGCACATGGGCTTCAGTAATTACAGCATGCGGGCTCAGTAGTTGTGGCACACGGGCTTAGTTGCTCCGCGGCATGTGGGCTCTTCCCGGACCAGGGCTCGAACTCATATCCCTGGCATCGGCAGGTGGATTCTTCACCACTGCGCCGCCAGGGAAGCCCTGATAATACATTTCTATTGTTAAGGCTTTCTGCTTGTGTACAGCAGCCCCAGCAAATGAACACACAGATTAAACCCACATCTGCAATACTTACCGATGAGGTCTCCAGTTTTCCCATGTGGAGGATGAAAGGCACCTCTGGTCACCTCTCCCCAGGGACCCTGGTGAGGTTCCTAGGGGCTGGCTCTGCACGTCTCATGTCACCAAGGATGCCGAGCTGCCTGCACCCCTTTCCTCCTGGAGAGGAGCTGCAGGCTGTCCTGGAAGGAGCAGAGATGACATGATATAAATAGCTCTCTGACCCAAGCCCTCCTCCCGTGGCTCCTGCTGCATTTGTCACCCTGGTGACTGGAGGGGAGCCGCCTGGTGGGGGGCCTCCAGCGCCAGCATTTGATGGTTCCCAGCGTTCTCAGAAATGAATCTCCTGTAAAAGCTGCATAAGCCCAGTCCTAGCAAAGCATCAAAGACTGAACCGCTTTTGCCCACCAGGTTGGGCAAATTCACGGGATCCTGAATGAGGGTCCCTAAACAAGGAGTGGCCAAGCCAGCACAGGTGGTTGGGGACAAGGATGGTGTGGACACAGAGAATGGCGGGATGTGGATGCAGACGTCCCGGCCAGCACAGACCCAGGCCACCTCGGGGTCTCCGTCCTGCTGGTCAGAGCCAATAGGGCCAGCCACACGCGTGCCAGGCTCGCCTGCGCAGCAAAAGGTTGTGGTTTCCACCCCACGCACCCACGGCACTGCTTGCCCGCCTCTCCGCTCTCCTCCTGTCCGCATCCGTCCTGCTGCCGGGGGCCAGGGGCTGCACGCTCGCTGCCCAAGTGCGCGCGCCGCCAGCTGCTTAGGCCGCTCTGCCCCCTGGGAGGCCAGCAAGGATGTCGGGTGGGGTTGGGGCTGGGATCAGCTCTCGTTCCTTCAAGGTGGCATCCGTGGCCACAGGGATCAGGGCAGGCGTCCCCATCCTGCTCACGGTGGCACATCGTCTGCACAGGTTCAGCAGGGCCGAGGGCAGCTCCTGGCTTGGGAGAGACCCTCCGGCCTTCCCCTCCTCCAAGCCCTTCCTGCCGCCTCCTGCTTTCCCAGCGTCCAGGGAGCTGGGCCCCCTGTTGGAACACCTGCTCCAGCTGGTTTCCTGGCGGGACCCCGCCTGCCCTCAGAGCGTCACCAACCACCAAGCAAAGGTGCATCTCCAGGCCAGGCAGGGTCAGCGCCTGGGCCCTGCAGTCCCGCCGCAGCCTGTGCGAACACGAGCGCCAGCGCCCCGCGCCCGCACCGCCAGCCCCGGCCCTCGCCCTGCGGGTCCACGCGCCCACATACCGCGGCTCGTGCAGAGGGCTGAGTGGTAGCGTCACTTTCAGCGGCAAACTCCTGCCCTCAAGCTACGTATCCACGCTCTGCGGTGGAGAAGGAGGACTGTCGCCTGAAGAAGCCAAAGTCCAGGGCCACACATCGCGCACCACCATCTCTGAACAGAGGAGGCGAGACAGCCCGTGTGCCGCTTAACGTGGGGATACCCTCCTCCAAGCCTGTACTCCTGGCTCCGGGAGGGGAAGCCGGAGGAGGGAAGACCTAGCTGCGTACGGACGCTGTTGTGCTTTTAGAACGTCCGAGTCTGTGCCGCGACACAGAGGACGTGTGAGATTGTGCTGTTTGCTCAAAGAATTAAATTCGAGCAAAACGATTATTTTAGAACAGGTCCCGGCGTGCAAGCCAGGCAGGGGTGGGTAGGCAGACCCCTGGGAGTACACACGGGCCCAGGCGACACAGGGCGGCAGGACGACCCCCAGGCCACGGCAGACCCTGGCAGACCAGAGGGGCTGGGCCCCCAGCAGCCCAAGACCCAGGCCCACGGCCTTGGGGGCTCTGGTGAGGGAGGCTCTCCCCAGCCCGAGGGCGCGGGGAGCTTGTCTGGGGGCTGGCGAGCGCGCCCGCTGATTTGGCCACGATGAGTAGGTGTGGCCCGGCGTGGACGTGCCCGACGACAGGCCTCGGGGCTGCCCTGCGGAGCCAGGCCCTGGGACTCACCTCAACGCCACACGCTGGCAGCGAGGGCTGCCGGGGGTCGGAGCTGTCTGCGCTGCTGCTCCCCGAGGGTTTATGCCGCCCAACACCCGCCAGCCGGGGGAGCCCAGCGGAGGCCCCCCGGTGCAGCGTGAGGGAAACAGGCCCGTCCCAGCCCCGGCGGGACAGGCCACTCAGCAGCCGGGAAGCTGGCCTGGCCACGCCTCTGATCGCCACAGGAGGTGGCCAGCAGGGAGGACGGAGCTGCTGGAGCTGGAGCAGATGTTGGCACCGGAGGAGATGAAGGGCGGGCTGGCTTCTGTGCCCTGCTGGAGGGGAGGCCCGTGATCGTAGACTGACCACCGTGTGTTCAGGACGCATGACTTTGAACTCCGAGCTTCCACCACAGGGGGCGTGGGTTCCATCCCCGGTCAGGGAACTAAGATCCCGCATGCAGTGCGGTGTGGCCAACAAAGTAAAAAGGTACAAGACGTATGACTTTTAATATGTTTATTCCAAGTGTATGTGCATCTGGACAGTGGATTAGGTGCTGGAATTTGGTTTTAATGTTTATTTATTGAAACCTTTGGTTGAACCTTGTGATGGCTCGGCTCGAAAGCCCCTCCAGAAAGCTGTCTCTGTAGGTCTTGACTTGTGTGTTCTCTGCTCAGAGGCCTGTCTTCTTCCTCCCATCAGCTCAGTGCCGCTGTCCTCATGGCCAGCACCGTGGGCAGAAGGCCCTTCTTCCCCATTCCCTCTGACACTTGGATGCATGACCTCCTCCACCAGGGACAGAGAGACCCCACAGTGGATTCTGGGTCCAAGGGACCCGACCTCCTGCACTGACCCTCCCTGGTCCCCGGGCACACCCTGCAAAGGGCCAGCCAGGGTTGATGCCACTTCTGGGAGGTAATCACTGCCTTAGAGTCTAGAACTCTCTGGCTATAGCTCAGCAGCGCTTGCCTCTAAGAAGCCAAACTCAGACTCTGCACTTTAAACACAGTGAAAAAACATAGCAAATCTTGAATACCAAGTTTCATCTTTTAGCAGTTTCACCGGCTACATATGTCTTTCCTGGCCCAAATAATAAAGTGACAGACACTGGGGTTCTTCACACAGATTAGAGTCTGTCCCCCAAATAAATGAGTTGCAACATTAACTAGTCACTGTTAATTAAGCACACACACATTTACTCATTTTAAAAATAACCCACTTAAAAAGAAATTAGGTCATGTCAGGAGGTCCCAATGCTTATCCCCCGCAAAAAACAACAAAAAACAATGAATAAACAGCTGATGAAAATAGCTCTGGGAGAACTCCACAGTACAATAAAGAAGTTGCAGAAAGACACACAAAAACCGAGGATGGCCGTGTAGACAGTCACAGCAAACATTTTACCTGCATCGTCCTGTCCCCTGGTCTGGCACACCTGGGTGCCGACAGGGACCCCATGGCATGACCTCCCCCTGTAGGGGAAGGACATCAGGATACCCGGGAAGCCCTCAACACCATTGCAGACACCTGCAGCTTTCACTGCCCAGGACCAACACCCTCCAAGTCTTCACTATGCTCAACCAGCTGACACAAGTGCCTGGAGCCTACGCTGCTACCACCCACCCACCCACAACCCAAACCCAGAGAGGAAAGGAGCTGCTGCTCGGTCACCACAGAAAAGGAACCACCACTGCACCCTGTCACCTCTGGGCTGGAGTCGTCACATCCCCCATGAAGGTGCACACCCTGGAGCCCTGCTCCATGGTTGCTTTCCTGCGCCCATGCCTCAGGCTCACCCACATGCTGGACCAACACCAAGAGAGATCCCTTGGCCACAGCTTTCCCGCATGAGGATAAGAGGACCAGGAGGATCTCAGAAGCCTTCACCACTAAGGACACCACAGACCTTGCTGCCACCATGGACTCCTGCAGCCATGGTGGACACTAACCTCAACTGGTGCAGCTCCACAGAGGCGACGCTGCTGTGCCCTCCGTGAAGCTGGAATCACTGCTGTGCATGCTCATCTCCCAGAGTAGAATCTGTCACACCCACGCAGCTGGTGCCCTCACACCCACCTGTAGGTGATGGTCTTTCCGCACTGAAGCCGGTCTGTAAAGTCTCGAAGAGGTGACTTTCCCTCAAATGCACAGACATTAACTCAAGTCTACAAGAAACATGAGAAACCAAGGAAACGTGACACCACCAAAGGAACACAATACATTTCTGGTAACTGACCCCAAAGAAATGGAGACCTACAAACTGCCTGACAAAGAATTTAAAATAATTGTTTTAAGGAAGCTCAGCAAGTTACCAAAGAACTCAGACAACTCAATGAAATCAAGAAAATAATACATGAACAAAACAAGAAGTGCAACAAAGAGATAGAAATCATGAAAAAGTACCAAAGAGAAATTCTGGAGAGCAAGGATACAATGACTGGAATAAAAAGTGTGGTAGAGAGCTTCAACAGCAGACTCAACCAGGCAGAAAAAGGAATCTGCAAACTTGAGGATAGGCCATTTGAAATTACCCAGTAAGGAGAAAAAAGAATGGAAAAGAACAAAGAAAGCTTACAGGATTTATGGGACACAAAAGAGAACTAATACATGCATATGGGAGTCCCAGAAGGAGAAGAGAGGGAGAAAGGGGCAAAAAGATTATTTAAAGAAATAATGGCTGAAAACATCCCCAATCTTGGGGGGAAAGTGGACATCCAGATATATGAAGATCAAATGTCCCCAAACAGGATCAACCCAAAGGAGACCACACCAAGACATTATAATCAAATGGTCAAAAGTCAAGATTAAAGAGAGAATTTTGATAGCAGCAAGAGAACACTGCTTATCACATATATGGGAATCCTTATATGACTATCAATAGATTTCTCAGCAGAAACCTTGCAGACCAGGAGAGAGTGGAATGACGTTTTCAAAGTATTGAAAGAAGAAAAATGCTAACCAAGAATACAAGAAAAATGCTAACCAAGAAAAATTATCCTTTAAAAATGAAGGAGAGGGGCTTCCCTGGTGGTGCAGTGGTTGAGAGTCCGCCTGCCGATGCAGGGGACACGGGTTCGTGCCCCAGTCTGGGAAGATCCCATGTGCCGTGGAGCGGCTGGGCCCCTGAGCCGTGGCCGCTGAGCCTGCACGTCCGGAGCCTGTGCTCCACAACGGGAGAGGCCACAACGGTGAGAGGCCCGCGTACCACAAAAAAAAAAAAAAAAAAAAAAAGAAGGAGAGAGAAAATTTCCCCCCAAAAGAACTGAGGTAGTTCATTACTGCTAGACTTGCATTACAAGAAATGCTTAAGAGAGTTCTTCAAATTGAGATGAAAACACACTAAACAGCACATGAAAGCATAGGGAAGCACAAATCTCACAGGTAAAGGTAAATATATATACATGGTAAATATATACATATATATATATATATATATATATATCAATGTAACCCTGTAAAGGTAGTACATTAATTACTTTTACCCTAATATCAAAATCAGAACATAAAAATTTGTTAATGGATACAGAATATTTAAAAAAAGCAGACTCTGTCATAAGACACAAAATGTGTGTTGGGGAGAGCAAAATGATAGTCTTTTTGTATATGCAGTGGAAGTTAAGTTGTTATCAACTTAAAATAGAAGGCAATAACTACAAGATATTTATGCAAGCTTCAAGCCAACCACAAAGATCTTTTGTGTATCTTTTGTGGATACACAAAAGATAAAGAAAGGAAAAAAAGGCAAATCAGTAGAAAAAACATCATAAAGCAAAGGAAGATAGCAAGAGAGGAAGAAATGGACAAAACAACTGGAAGGCAAACAGAAAACAATGAACAACATGGCAATACAAAGTTTCCACTTATCAATAATTACCTTCGATATAAACAGATTAAACTCACCAATCAAAAGCATATAGTGGCTGAATGGATTAAAAACAAAACAAGATTCAACAATATCCTGTCTATAAGAGATGCACTTTAGAATTAAAGGCACACATAGGCTGAAAGTGAAGGGATAGGAAAATATATTTTATGTAAATGGTAACTGAAAGAAAGCAGGGGTGGCTATACTTACATCAGACAAAATAGGCTTTAAGTCTAAAACTGTCTCTAGAGACAAAGAAGATTATTATATAACAATAAAAGAGTAAACTCAAGAGGAAGATATAACAATTAAAAAAAATATATGCGCCCAACATCAGAGTAGCTAAATATATAAAGCAAATATAGGCAGATCTGAAGGCAGAAATAGACAGCAATACAATAATAGTATGGGACACCAACACCACACTTACAATAATGCCTAGTGCATCCAGACAGAAAATCAATAAAGGGAGAGCTGACTGGAACCACACTGGGTACCAAATGGACCTGACACATACAGAATTTTTTACTCGACAGCAGAAGCCTACAGATTCTCCTCAAGTGCACATGGAGCATTCTCCAGGATAGATCACATGTTAGGTCACAAAACAAGTCTTAATAAATATAAGAAGACCCAAATCTTCCCAAGTGTCTTTTCCGACTGCAATGGATGAAACTAGATATCGGTAACAGCAAGAAAGCAGGAAAATTCATGCATATGTGGAAATGAAACAACACCCTCTTGAACACACTCTTGAACAACCATTGGGTCAAAGAGAAAATCAAAAGGAAATTCTAGAAGTATCTTAAGGCAAACAAAAATGAAAACAACATACTAAAATATATGGGAAACAGCAAAAGAAGTAATAAGAGGGAAGTTTATAAACACATACATTTAAAAAAGAAGAAAGCTCTCAAATAAACAACCTAACTTTACACCTCAATAGACTCGAAAACAAAGAACAAACCAACCCAATATTAACAGAAAGAAAGAAATAATATATTAGAGAAGAAATAAATCAAATAGAGGATAAAAATAGAAAAAAAATCAATAAACCTAAGAGTTGGATTTTTGAAGAGATAAAAATGACAAACTCTTAGCTAGACTAACTAAGAAAGAGAGAGGGGGCTCATATACTTAAAATCTGAAATGAAAGAGGAAACATTACAATGGATGCCTCAGAAATAAAATGGATCATAAGAGACTATTATGAACAATTATACACCAACAAACTGAATAACTCAGGGAAATAGATATATTCCTAGAAATGTACAACCTACAAAAGCTGAGTCAGGAAGAAATGGAAAGCCTGAACAGAGTAATAACAAACAAAGAGGTTGAATCAGCAATCAAAAATCTCCCAACGAAGAAAAACCCAGGACCCAATGGCTTAACAGGTGATTCTACAAACATTCAAAAAAGAATTAATACCAATACTTCTTAAGCTCTTCTAAAAATAGAAGAGGGAACACTTTCAAATTCATTTTATTAGGCCAGCATCACCCTGACACAAAAACCAGGAAAAGACACTATAAGAAGAGAAAACTGCAGGCCAGTACACCTCATGATCAAGTGGGGTTCATCCCAGGTGTGCAAGGATGGTTCAACATATGCAAATCAATGTGATACTACCTAGTAAAAAAATGAAAGAAAAAAGCCACGCGATCATCTCAATAGATGCAGAAAAACCATTTGACAAAGTTCAACATTCATTCATGATTAAAACACTCAACAATATAGGTATAGAGGACCATACCTTAATAAATAAAGTCCTTATATGAAAAGCCCACAACTAACATCATTATCAATGGGCAAAACTGAAATCTTTTCCTCTAAGATCTGGCACAAAGCAAAGATGCTCACTCTTGCCATCTGTTTTCAACATAATACTCGAAGTCCTAGCTAGAGCAATTAGACAAGAAAAAGGTATAACACATCCATATCAGAAAGAAAGAAGTAAAATTATCTTTATTTGCAAATGACAAGATCATATATGTGGAAAACCCCAGAGACACAACAAAAAAAAAGTATTGGAATTAATTTTTAAAATTCAGTAAATTTGCAGGATACAAATTCAACATACAAAAACCAATTGCATTCCTATACATAATGAACAATCCAAAAAGGAAATTTAGAAAATAATCCTATTCACAATAGCACCAAAAAGAATAAAATACTTAGGAATAAATTTAACCAAAAGGTGAAAGATTTGTACATTGAAAATTACAAAATATTGATGAAGGAAATTTAAGAGGACACAGTTAAATGGAAAGACATGTTGTGTTTGTGGCTTAGAAGAATTAAAATTGGTAAAATGTCCATACTACCCAAAGTGATCTATAAATTCAATGCAATGGCTATCAAAATCCCAATGGCATTCTTTATAGAAATAGAAAAAGCAATCCTAAAAGTCACATGGAGCCACGAAAGACCCTGTATAGTCAAAACAATCTTAAGCAGGAAGAACAAAGCTGGAAGCATCACATTTTCTGATTTCAAATTTTATTACAAAGCAGCTATAGTAATCAAAACAGCATGGTACTGGCATAGAAACAGACAATGTACAGCAACAGAACAGAATAGAGAGCCCAGAAATAAATCCATGCACATATGATCAATTGATCTTCAACAGGGGTGCCAAGAACACAAAATGGGGAAAGGACAGTCTCTTCAATAAATACTGTTGTGAAAACTGGATATCCACATGCAGAAGAATAAAACTGGACCCTTATCTCACATCATAGACAAAAATCAACTCAAAATGGATTAAATACTTAAACATAGGACTAGAAACTGTAAAACTACTAGAAGGAAACAGGGAAAAAGCTTCTTGACACTGGTCTGAGCAATAATTTTTTTAAAAATATGAGACCAAAAGTATAGGCAACAAAAACAAAAATAGAAAAATGGGATTACATCAAACTGAAAAGTTTCTGTATAGCAAAAGAAACAGAGTAAAAAGGCAATCTAAAGAATGAGAAAGAATATTTGCAAACTATATATCTGGTAAGGGGTTAATATCCAAAATATATAAGGAACCCATACAACTCAATAGCAAATAAAAAAAACCTGATCTAAAAATGAACAAAGAAGGATTTCTCTGGTGGCTCAGTGGTTAAGAATCTGTGCTCCCAATGCAGAGAGCCTGGGTTCGATCCCGGTCAGGAAATTAGATCCCACATGCATGTTGCAACTAAGAATTTACATGCCGCAACTAAGGAGCCAGCACAACCAAATAAATAAATAAATGCCTTAATAGGCATTTCTCCAAAGAAGACGGACATATGGCCAACAGTTACATGAATAGATGCTCAACGTCACTAATCATCAGGGAAGAGCAAATCGAAACCACAGTGAGATATCAGTTCACACTCATTAGAATGGCTGTTATCAGGACAAAAGCTAACAAAGGTCGGTGAAGAGGTAGAGAAAAAAGAACCGTTGTACACGGTTGGTGGGAAATTGTTATATAGTCATTACGGAAAACAGCACGGAGTTTCCTCAAAAAATTAAAAATAGAACTATTTTATGATCCAGCAATCCCACTTCTGGGTATATATATTGAAAGGAAATGAAGTCAGATCTCAAAGAGAGATCCTTACCCTCATGTTCATTGAAGCACTATTCACAATAGCCAAGATATGGAAGCAACCTAAATGTCCACTGAAGGAAGAATGGATAAAGAAACTGTGATATATATTTATTTAATAAATATATATGATTATATATATTTATAAATATTTATTATTTATAATAATATTTTATTTATATTTTGGTTTTTTATCTATTTTATATTTCATTTATTATTATTTATAATAGTTATTTATTTATAAATATATATTATTATATTTAATTATATGTATATAATTAAATTTCTCCCTTAAAAAAAAGGCAGATACTGTGTATGATCTCACTTATATTAGAATCTAAAATAGCAGAACTCATAGAAGCAGAGAATAAAGTAGAGGTTGCCAGGGGCTGGGGGGAGGGGGAAATGGAGAGCTGTTGGTCAATGGGTCCAATGTTGGGTTATAAAAGATGAAACAGTTCTGGAGCTCTAATGTATAGCAATGTAACTATAGACAACAATACTTCCTTATATACCTGAAATTTGCTAAGAGGGTAGATCTTAAGTGTTCACACCACACACAAGAAAGAATGAAAGAAGAAAGGAAGGAAGGAAGGAAGGAAGGAAGGAAGGAAGGAAGGAAGGAAGGAAGGAAAGAAAGAAAGAAAGAAAGAAAGAAAGAAAGAAAGAAAGAAAGAAAGAAAGAAAGAAAGAAAGAAAGAAAGAAAGAAAGAAAGAAAGAGAGAGAGAGAAAGAGAAAGAAAGGAAGGAAGGAAGGAAGGAAGGAAGGAAAGAAAGAAAGAAAGAAAGAAAGAAAGAGAGAGAGAGAAAGAAAGAGAAAGAAAGGAAGGAAGGAAGGAAGGAAGGAAGGAAAGAAAGAAAGAAAGAAAGAAAGAAAGAAAGAAAGAAAGAGAGAGAGAAAGAAAGAAAGAGAAAGGAAGGAAGGAAGGAAGGAAGAGGGAAGAAGGAAGGAAGCAAGCCAGCCTACCTGAGGTGGTGGATATGTTAATTAGCTTGATTATGGTGTTTATTTCATCATGTATATGAGATTATTAAATTGTACACTTTAAGCGAATAAATTGTCAAGTATTTCTTTTAAAAAAGAAACTAGCAATGGCTCGGTCTTATACCCAAAGTTGGATCCCCACTTAACTCCCTGCTGCCTGTGAGACGGAGGACCCCTGTAAAGAAGCAGACATCAAAACCTGCCAGCACATGAGTCCACAAGCCATCACATTTGGGTAGCCTCGGGGCGTGGGTCTATACAAGAGGGAGCTGGGGTCATCATAGCTCTTTAACACTTGGAGACATTGTTTCCAGCCAGTCCTTCCGCCTGAGCAGCGGCCCCACGTGTGCGCAGAGGGATGGAAAGTCCTGTCCTGAGCCCGAGTGGCCTCCTAGCTCAGCCCGCGTATTGAGCACGGATGTCTTGCGTCCCAGGCACGGAGGTTTTCCAAAAACAGATGCATCTGTCTGCATGGCCTCCAGTGGCAAGCTTTCTGATCTCTGCTTCCCAGATGGAAAAAGCAGAGAGGTTAATTAAATCTTTTGTTGTCCCACGTGGAGTTGGCTTCGGGGCTGGGAGTAACCTTGAGACTGGCTCTCTTCGACCTTGGCTGAGCCTAGAAACAGCTGTAGGTTCCCACCCCTGTGGGCAGCTCCCAGACAGCCCAGGGAAGAAACCGGGGTCATATCTGCAGAGATTTGTTTTCATTCTTATAATTTATAATTACTTTGTTCCTCTGAGTTTCCAGGAATAAGAAACTGTGCCTATCAAACAAGTTAAACAGCAAATTATTTATGTTTATATTGTTATGTGAGAAAATCTTACACTTGCAATTAACAAATGGACACATTGGGGCAGCTTCTGAGCAAAGCTGCATTTTAAAATACTCAAAAGAATGAGTAACGTCGGGCCCTGGGACTCAGGTCCCTCTCCCTGACTTGCAGACTGTCCTGTCCCCCAGGAGTGCCAGCAGCTTGCAGCCAGGGTCCCCATGAGGCCACCTCTGAGCAGACCTCACACCAAGGGATGTCCCCTCCCTTTTTTGAGAAGCAAGAGCTGGGGGGGTGGGGTCCTGCCTCAGAAGCAAAGCCTGAGGCGGGGGTTCTTTTGAAGGTGATTTATTGGGGGAACTGATCCCGAGCTTTATGAGGTGAATTAAGTTCCCCCAAATTCATATGTTGAAGGGCCAAGCCCCAGTCCCTCAGAATGTGATTGTATTTGCAGTCTTTGCAGAGATGATTCTGTTCGAATGAAACCAGCCGGGTGGCCCTAATCCAATCTGACTGGTGTCCTTATAGGAAGAGGAGATTAGGACACACAGAGGGGTACCCAGGGGCATGGGAGCACAGAGAAAAAAACATGTAAGGACACAGCGGCAGATCATCTGCAAGCCAAGGAGAGAGGCCTCAGAGCAACCCACCCTGCCCACACCCTGATCTCAGACGTCTGGCCTCTAGATTGTGAGAATATATACCTTGTTTAAGCTGCCCCTTCAGTGGTGTTTTGCAGTGGCAGCTCTAGCCGACTAATACACAGAGGGAAGGGAGGGCAGGAGGGTGACAGGATCAGGAAGATGGCTAAACTAGGGACATTGGCCGAGACAGCTGCAACCTGGTCCCGCCGGGCTCTGAGGGTGAGCTGCCCTCGGGGGCACCCTGTCCCACGGCGTCTCCAAGTGTGAGCTGCCCTCGGGGGGACCCTGTCCCATGGCGTCTCCAAGTGTGAGCTGCCCTCGGGGGGACCCTGTCCCATGGCGTCTCCAAGTGTGAGCTGCCCTCGGGGGGACCCTGTCCCATGGCGTCTCCAAGTGTGAGCTGCCCTCGGGGGGACCCTGTCCCATGGCGTCTCCAAGTGTGAGCTGCCCTCGGGGGGACCCTGTCCCATGGCGTCTCCAAGTGTGAGCTGCCCTCGGGGGGACCCTGTCCCACGGCGTCTCCAAGTGTGAGCTGCCCTCGGGGGCACCCTGTCCCACGGCGTCTCCAAGAGTGAGCTGCCCTCGGGGGGACCCTGTCCCACGGCGTCTCCAAGTGTGAGCTGCCCTCGGGGGCACCCTGTCCCATGGCGTCTCCAAGTGTGAGCTGCCCTCGGGGGGACCCTGTCCCATGGCGTCTCCAAGTGTGAGCTGCCCTCGGGGGCACCCTGTCCCACGGCGTCTCCAAGTGTGAGCTGCCCTCGGGGGGACCCTGTCCCACGGCGTCTCCAAGTGTGAGGTGCCCTCGGGGGGACCCTGTCCCACGGCGTCTCCAAGTGTGAGGTGCCCTCGGGGGGACCCTGTCCCACGGCGTCTCCAAGTGTGAGCTGCCCTCGGGGGGACCCTGTCCCACGGCGTCTCCAAGTGTGAGCTGCCCTCGGGGGGACCCTGTCCCATGGCGTCTCCAAGTGTGAGCTGCCCTCGGGGGCACCCTGTCCCATGGCGTCTCCAAGTGTGAGCTGCCCTCGGGGGCACCCTGTCCCACGGCGTCTCCAAGTGTGAGCTGCCCTCGGGGGGACCCTGTCCCATGGCGTCTCCAAGTGTGAGCTGCACTCAGGGGGCACCCTGTCCCATGGCGTCTCCAAGTGTGAGCTGCCCTCGGGGGGACCCTGTCCCACGGCGTCTCCAAGTGTGAGCTGCCCTCGGGGGGACCCTGTCCCATGGCGTCTCCAAGTGTGAGCTGCCCTCGGGGGGACCCTGTCCCACGGCGTCTCCAAGTGTGAGCTGCCCTCGGGGGCACCCTGTCCCATGGCGTCTCCAAGTGTGAGCTGCCCTCGGGGGGACCCTGTCCCATGGCGTCTCCAAGTGTGAGCTGCCCTCGGGGGGACCCTGTCCCATGGGGTTTCCAAGTGTGAGCTGCCCTCGGGGGGACCCTGTCCCATGGCGTCTCCAAGTGTGAGCTGCCCTCGGGGGGACCCTGTCCCATGGCGTCTCCAAGTGTGAGCTGCCCTCGGGGGGACCCTGTCCCATGGCGTCTCCAAGTGTGAGCTGCCCTCGGGGGGACCCTGTTCCATGGGGTCTCCAAGTGTGAGGTGCCCTCGGGGGGGACCCCCTTCCAGAGTCCCGGCAGCTGTGAGCCCCTAGCAGCGCATAGCTGGGGGGGGGTGCCACCACCCAGCAAAGGGGATCGAGAGGGAGACCGACGGCACCCACTGCTTCACCCAGGGCAGCTCTGCTGGCAGCTCAGCCCGGCTCTCGGGAGCTGACGGATCACTGCTCCAAGCGGGATATTGGCGTCTGGATGTCAGAGCCACAGAGGTGGAAGCCACATGGCCGTGCACACAGGGACTTTGTGGGGAGCGGAGACCAAACCCTGGCTGGTGGCGGGGTCTCTGCTGCCCCACGTCCTCTGGACTCTCCTTCCAGTATCTGTCCGTCTCAAGGAGGAAAATAAACCTCTGCTTGCTGGTGTTTGCAAAAGCCTTAGGCTCTTCTCCTGAGGAGATAAAGCCTATGGCAGGCTTCCTTAGCTGTCTCTGCCTCAGTCTTCTCATCCATGGAACTGAAGGGCGTTTCCCGATCCTGTGCTGCCTGCCCAGTAGCCGTAACGATTATTTTTCTTTTAATTTTTAAAAAATAAATAAATTTATTTATTTATTCATTTTTGGCTGCATTGGATCATTGTTGCTGTGTGCGGGCTTTCTCTAGTCGCGGTGAGCGGGGGCTACTCTTCATTGTGGTGCACGCGGGTTTCTCATTGCGGTGTCTTCTCTTCTTGAGGAGCACAGGCTCTAGGCATGCGGGCTTCAGTAGCTGTGGCATGCGGGCTCTAGAGCGCAGCCTCAGTAGCTGTGGCACGTGGGCTCAGTAGTTGCGGCTCACGGGCTCTAGAGCGCAGCCTCAGTGGCTGTGGCACGCGGGCTCAGTAGTTGCGGCTCACGGGCTCTAGAGCGCAGCCTCAGTGGCTGTGGCACGCGGGCTCAGTAGTTGCGGCTCACGGGCTCTAGAGCGCAGCCTCAGTGGCTGTGGCACGCGGGCTCAGTAGTTGCGGCTCACGGGCTCTAGAGCGCAGCCTCAGTGGCTGCGGTGCGTGGGCTCAGTAGTCGTGGCGCATCCTCTTGCCCCCTCACCGCAGAGCAGAGGAGGCCTTGATCTCATTCCCCACCCCCGACCCCAGCCTGTCCACGACCCCTTTGCCTTTCTTGGAGGGGCCGGCCCTGCCCCCTGGGACCCCGCAGTGGGTGAGGGACACAGAGGGCTCTGGGTGAGATGTCCCCCGCCCTGTGAGTACTGCCACTGCTTAATCGAGATGCAGGGCGGGATCTGAATCACGGCTCATAGGGGTCTGCTCTGGTGTCTGGGGGGACTGCCCTCCTTGCGTCTTTTCTCACGACCCCCTCCCTCCCTCTCACGTCGCATTTCACGACGTGGCCTCTCTCCCGTCACACGCGGCGTCACCCTCAGTCTTCCGCGCGGCCCCAGCTGCTCAGCGGGCCTCCACCGCCACACGGGCCGCCTGCGGAGGCTGAGGCCAGCCCACCCCCGGCTTCCAGGGCAGGAAATGCCCCACGGGGGAGCAGGCGCTGCTGACTCGGCCCTCGTGGCCACCCGTCTGCGTCTCCCGGTGGGTCACCACCCGCCCCCGACTCTCCGCAGCCCAGACGACTCCTTCATTCCCTGAACTGGACGTGTTCCCAAAGCGCTGTCTCAGTGTGAAAAAAACGAATCACACAGTGAATGCGCTCGGGGAAGCAGCTGTCGGTGCTTCTGGAAAATTAAGCGTTCTTCTCTGGGAAAAAATAAGAGTCCTTTGGAAAGTGAATAATCTCTTCCTTACGTCCTTAATAGGAAGACGGGTTTTGTGTGTTAGGTCTCTTGAGGGGAGACACCCCCTTGGGATGGTTCAGGATGGAATGTGAGCAGGCGGGCGGCCCTAGAGTTTCCTGTCCTGCTGGGGCCCTGAGGGCCAAGAGGACCTCGGGCCAGAGCTGCGGGACCAGAGGCAGCAGGCGGTCCCAGCCCGGACCGAGCGGTCTCCGAGGCCGCCCTGAGCGCAAAGGACGGTGTGGACCTTCCCTAGGGGTCTGGCTTTGCCACCGTTTCCTAGAGTCACCTCCTGGGTTCCAGGCCTCTTGGTCCCCAGTCCTGGGGGGCCTCCGCTCTCCTGACCATAGTCATGTGATCTGGTTTCTGAGGCCACCAGCTCAGCAAGAGAGAGGCACGGGGGTTTCCCCCAAGAGCGCCTTTGCTTCCGGTGCTGCTGGACCAGCGACACACATGGCCTCGAAGTGACCGAGCGGACCTCCTTCCCACCTGCTCTGGCTGAATATTTCCCATCAGGCGGC
Organism: Kogia breviceps; assembly: GCF_026419965.1. Lineage (NCBI taxonomy): Eukaryota > Metazoa > Chordata > Mammalia > Artiodactyla > Physeteridae > Kogia > Kogia breviceps. The sequence continues at coordinate 147,170,671 of NC_081314.1, forward strand.
AACGGTGCAAAATGCGTGTCCCCCGAGGCAGGCGGGGGCAGCACGGGCCGCGCGCTCAGTGGTTCCCCGTGATACGTCAGGTCCGGAAAAACTGTCCTCTCCTCCTGGGACCTCAGAGGGATCTGGGCTCCTCCAGTGGCCATGCCCAAGAAAGTGCCCCCAAGGGCAGGCTGCTGGCCTCCACTGTGTCCCGAGGGCAGTACAGGGGTGGGGGGCGGGTGCCGGTTACAGGCGAGCCGGCGAAGGCACAGCCGCAGGAGCCCGTGGCCCCCTTCCGCTCCACCATCCCTCCCGCATCTGGGTCACCGGGGGCTGTGACTCAGGCCACGTCAGCTTCCCCAGCCTGAGGCGCCACCCCTGCGACCCGCTGGGAAGGGGAGCCCCGGAAAGCAAGCAGCCGCTCCGCAGGCGGGTCACGCAGCTGGCAGAGGGGCTCAGCGCGCTCAGAAGACCTGGGCGCTCAGGTCAGGGATGAGCCCACCGCAGCTTGGCGCTCAGGTCAAGGATGAGCCCACCGCAGCTCGGGGGGCAGGACGCTCCTTGGGGGCGTGGCTGGGGACCCCTCACTGGGCTTCTTCCTCCAGCTCAACGCCTGGTCCCAGGGAAGGCGGGGGGCCCAGCCCCGTACCGCAGGGAGACGACCGTCCCTCAGGGGGCCTGTCTTCCCCACGCTTTGCCTTCCCTCTTCTCTTGTGCAGGAGAGAGGGCGGCCTGCACAGGAAGATGAGGGGGGCCTGGCTTTGGCTCCATCCCTGCGGGGCACTGGACTTCCCGGGCCCGTGGGGGGCAGGCGTGGGCGCCCGGAGGCTTTGGCCGGTGAAATGATCACAATGTCCCCACCCGCGGGGAAGCCACAGGGGCCACCGCCGGCGCCAGAAGGCTCTGGCCCCTGGGCTACGAGGAGACGGCCCCAGGGCAGGATGCCTTCATCCTGGTCCCGGAACGAAGGGTCACAGCTGATCTACCGCCGACAGGCCAGTCGGGCAGGAAATAAAGCTTCCGTCACAGAGCGCGGTGCGTTCGCGGGCTCGGGCTGTGCACAGAGCCTGCCCTCAGCCCCGCAGGGGCTCCTGCCTCCCGGATGGGACGGTCCACCCTGGCACCCACGTGACGGCAGTGTCGCTGGGATTGTGGCCCCGAGAGGCGCCCCCCCACCCCGAAAGCTGGACACACCTCAGGGCCATGTGCTGTGATGGGTCCTGCCCCCGGAGGCCCTGCCAGCACCCGAGGCCCAGTCTGAGGAAACGCCCTGGAAGATCCGTCGGGGGGCTGCGGGGGAGCCTGGTGGAGTCCTCCCTGCCCCGTGAGTAAGTCGCGCCACGGAGGATTCCCAGGTCTGGCGTCAGTCCCCCCACCAGCCCAGCCCCAGTTCCGAAGGCCAAGTAACAGCCGAGGGGAGGGGGAGGCCGGGGGAGAGGGCACCGAGCAGATAGTGTCTCGAGGAGGACACCGAGGGTCAGGGTGGCCCCTGGTCTGAGCTGGTTGGGGGTGGACGACCTGCTATGCCGGTGGGTCTCCATGGCAACTGGCCAAGACGCCACTGATGAAGAGTGAGGACCCCAAGGCTGTCCGGATCCTCCCAGGGAAGAGGCCCTTGGCTCATGGCACGCGGCCGGAACCCCGCTCGGGGACTCTGGGACTGGGCACCGCCCTTGTTCAGGGCAGACTGGTTGCGTTTCCCTGTGCGTGAAAGGCTGTGCTGGGGGCAGCGGGGGCCGTCCACAGCCCCCACGCCTCTGCCCGGGTCTCCAGCAGATGAGCCGCAAGCCGAGGCCCTGCCCACCACCCAGGACACCCTCCTCAGATTTTTGTTTCTGTTTCTCCTGTTCTTGGCTGCTTTCATTGTCTCAAGTCGACTGCCTCATTTATAAAGTCTAAACTAGGGAGACAGGGAAAACTCAGTGATCGACAGGGGTTGGGGGGCAGGAGGGATAAATGGGGGGAGCACAGAGGATTTCCAGGGCAGAGGAGCTACTCTGTATGACCCTTCAGTGGTGGAGGCGGGTCCAAACGCGCTGAATGCACGACACCAGGAGCGAACCCCGATGTACGCTCAGGACTTTGGGTGAGACTGACATGTCCGCGTAGGTCCATCGTTGTGACAAAGGCACCGCTCTGGTGGGGATGAGGACAGCGGGGCGGCTGTGGGTATGCGGGGGCAGCGGAAATGGGAAACCTCTGTGCTCTCCGACCAGTTTTTCTGGAACCTACAACTGCTCTAAAAATTAAAGTCTATTAAAAAAAAAAAAAAGCATACGCCTGGAAGTTCTTCATCTTTCCCCCAAATTCAAATGTATGTTCGTTAGCAAAATACTGTGTGTTTATTTTAATTTTTCAATCTTTGCAAACATCCCTCTAGTGACTGTACGATTTGTTCTCCTTCTGTTCAAGACAGCAAAGGGCATCTCAGGGGCGGGTGTCCCTCTGCCCCTCATGACCTCCAGGGAGAGAGAGGTCCGGGGAGAGCACAGGAGGGGTCCCCCCAAGCCTGGAAGAAGTTCCCCAAGCCTCCACTTGGTTCAGCTTCCTGGAGTCTCCCCAGCACCCTCTTCTCTCACTCCACTTTCCATCCTTCCAGAAGCTTCCCTGACTCTGCCCCACCACCCAGGGCCTGGCAGAGGCAGGTCTAGGTTTTCTGGGCCTCATGCTTACACATTTTAAGGCACGACTTTAAGAAAAAGAATACAAAATTATATCCACGTGATGTAGGCGCAAAAGTGACTATTTAGAATGAGAAAAAAAATCACAGCAAAGGACACATTTTAAATGCCTCACTGAGGACAAAATCCAAAAATATGACAAACTTTCATCAGTTAATCGACAGATCTGTATAATTCCCTTTTTTTCTACATTTTCAACCTGTGCTGTGATTGTCTTTTCGTGTGACAAGGACATTATAATATTTCCTATAAAGAGAGTGAAAAGGTAATTCAGGCTTTCCTATCACATGGTTGATCAGAATTTTTTTCTAACTAATAGAAAAGTTTATTTCCTGTTGATCTCAAGCATGTTTTTAGCATCATCAAATTTAGGAAAACCTCTGCCGAGGTGTCCTGTCGTGTCTTTATATGAGCTGTCAGATTTGGAGGAACATTCCATAGACAAGCTCTGGCTGTGTTCCCAAGCCCTGTCTCTCCTGTGCCTTGCGCAGACTTCTGGGACCCAGAACTGCCAGACGTGCTGGGGTCCAGATCCGACCTCTGACCCTGCAGCCTGTGTGTCACGGCCACTGGGGCTGGGACACCAGGGGTAGAATGCTGACAACTGAGGTGCACCCTGCTGACCATCAGTACAGACATCCCACTACACCCCAGCAAGGCGTGGCCCCAACTCTGCCCCCATACACCTGGGCCTCCCGCAAGGCTCCAGAGAGGACACGCCTGGGGTGGGGAGGGGTCCAGGTGGAGGAATGAGGTCATAACCGATTGTCCTGCAGCAATCTCACTCCTGCAAACTTTATGCCAACCCGGGAGGGCCCAGGGCCCACATTTCCCCTGTCCGAGGCCCTGCCTGTGCCTCACTCGGGGAGCATCGCCCGGAAACAGCACCTGCAGCTAAGGGAGGGCTCCCCGGATGTGTGGACAGGCCAGCGGGAAACTGCCACCAGAGGGCAAAGGCTTCGGTCTCTTCAGCTCCAGCGGATTTTGCTCCCAGCTCTTCAAGAAAAGCCCAGCCCGGGTCTGCAGGTGGCGCATAGTAGGTGTGTCTGGATCTGGCGACCACGGTCCGTGGGCAGTGGATGGGTCCCCTCCCCGGCTTCCCTTGAATGAGGGTGACAGCCGCCCAGGCAGAGCGTGAGAGGCACCCCCTGGAGAGAGACGCCCCCCACCGCACAGCAGGCTGAGCAGGGAGAGATGCGAGCGGGCGTTGAGTGGGGCTGTGCCAGGGGCTCTGTCACACGCAGCGCGGGGACAGCCTCTGGGCCGGGAAAGGGGGGGACAAGGCGGGGTCCCTGAGTGCAGGAAGGGAAGAGCAGCCGAGGGCGGCCAGTGCTCTGCCCGCATCCTCCTGAAGGCTCATGGCTGATGGGATTGAGGGGCAGGGAGGCCAGCCCAGGCGTCAGCAGCGAGGTGACCGGGCGTCTGGGTGGAGAGAGCCCTGGGCTTCCATCCCCGTGACTTTGCCAGGGGGGCGGGGAGGGCTCGGAGGGGCCAGGAAGCGCTTCTGCTTCTAGAACAACAGTGGAGGGGGGAGGGGCCTTCATCAGTCACAGCAGGCGAGGCCACGCTGAGGTAACAAGCAGCCCCGAGGTCTCCGAAGCTTAAGGCCTCCCGATTTCTGTCTCACTCCTGGGACACACCCATCACGGTGGACACTCCCGGAACACGGGGTCACCACTGCAGGGAGACAAGGGAGACTTGGAGGTGGGGTGCAGGGCCCCTAAAGGCCACCCCCCACCCCAGGAAGTCTCGTGTCACCCGGCTCGGCTCCACAGGCCGGACAGGTCACATGGCCAGGCGGAAGGGGACCCGCTCCTGCCCAGCGTGGACAGGGAGCCCGGATCAGCTGGGGGCTGCTTCAGGAGGGCGGCTGGGAGGGGGCGATCTGAGTCTGTCTGGGGTGCGGGGGGGACTGAGGCACTGAGCGGACCAACCCCGTGGAGGCTGGGCGGAGCTGCGGACCCGCCGGTCTGGGGGTGATGGTCTCGCCCAAGAAGGGGAACGGGTCCCAGAGGGGCTCGCTCCCGGCCCCGACAGAGACGGCCCCAGCCACGCAGAGGGGCAGCGCCATCCAGAAAAAAGAGCAGAAAGTGCCCCCGGGGCCGGGCTTGCCCTGTGTCCCCCCTTTACTGGGTGTCCAACAGGGAGCGAGATAATCCCAGTGATCTCTTTATTGGGGTTTAAGGCCAGTTTTAAAATAGCTGTTTACCCTACGAGCTGGAAAACAACTGCTTTTCCTCTCGTTGCAGCCACTTCACACACCTACCTCATGGCCACCTGAGGCCTGGGGACCAGGGCTCCAGGCCACCCCTCCCTGCCCCAGCCCAGCTCCCTAAGCTCCGCTCCTGGTCTCCCCACCTCCCAGGACCTCCCCCCTCACTCACACACCGTCTCCTGCCCGACACGCCTCTCCCCTTCCTCCCCTGACAAGTACTGCATGTTCCTCCAGACACATCACCGATGTCACTTCCTCCAGGAAGTCTGCTAAGACTGCCGCACCAGACTCAGCTCTGTTATCTTCCAAAAGAGGTGCTGGCAGGCCTCACAGCGCCACCACAGCTCCCCCTGTACCCCATAGGCCTCCACAGCCTAAGGCCAGGCCCGTCCCACCCACCCTGAATCCCCAGACCTGGTCCACATCCTCAAGTAAGTGGTCGCCATGAGGTGACCTGGCGGGGCTCCACGAAGGGACAAGACCTGTGACAACCGATGAGGCCGATGTAGAGGTCTGGGGCCCCCTTTGGACACCAAACCCCCAGCAGAGAGCCTGGCCTCTGGCCGCCACGCGCGCTCAGACAGTTAGTTTCCTTGGGCGCCCCCCAGGGCCATGTCTGCCCTGGTCAGGGCACCCCCCCCCCACACACACACACACACAGGCTGGGCCTCGGGGTGGGCGGGGCAGGAGGTGGGGAGCACTGAGGCAGCCTAGGAGGGAGCTGTTTCTATGGTGACGACAGCCCCTCCTGCTCTGGGGGTCTTGCCAGGCTGGGGGGCCAGGGCAGGGCGTGCGTGAACGCAAAAGCTCTCTTTTCCAGAAAACGCACCCAAATGTTCAAGGCTGACCCTCTGGGCGATCGGATCTCGCGTTGTATTCATTTTCTCCGTTTTGGCGAATCTGAGACTGTCAGATTTTCTCAGCCACCTTTGTCTGGGGGAAGGTATCTGTAAGGATCTTCCCTCGGTCGCCTCAGGCCCTGTGGGCTCGCCCCTCACCCAGCCCGGTCCCGCCTCAGCCCCTGTCCCAGGACGGCAGGGCCCTTCTTCCAGACAGAGCCTTCACCCTTGGGGAGGGGCCGAGGAGGCGGCAGCCAGGGACCAGGGCGCTGTCCCCTTTTTCGATGAGCCCCCGAAAATCTCCACCTCCTGGAAGCCCAGCTTTTTCATTTGTAAAGTGTGAGCTGATCTTCCCCCGCCCTGTCCCAGGCTTGCTATGAGGATTAAATCCTGATGTTCTGGGACCCGACGGTGCTGTCTGGTGTAAGGACCCCGGCAGCAGCAATGATGAGGGCTTCACAAGCTCCAAGAAGCACAGTGGCAGGAGGCCCACTGGAGTGGACAGGCTGGCACGAGGGGACAACACCTGCTGTGTGCGGGGTCCAGGGGAGTTGAGCGCCACCAGCCTCCTCCTTCTTCCTTGTTAGCTGATTTCCAGTGCAAACAATGGGAGGGGACCCAGCCTGAGCCTTATGCACGACAGGTCTAGGCCGGCCATGGTAACCCCACTTCCCTTTGGCAGTAACTGGAGGAGGGGTGGGCCCAGAACTCAGTTCTGGCTGAGTCATAAGGGAAAGTCATCAGGGGGTGTCAGTGTCTGGGAATGGTCTCTTTCTCTGATAAAAGGTGCTGCTCACGGAGAAACTCTTCTTTCTTTTCTGTTGTGTGACGATGTGATACTTGGAGCTGTGGCAGCCATTTTGTAATCAGTAGGGAAAACCAGAAGAATTGCTGAGAAATGGCTCCAATGCTGAGCTGCTGGGGTAACCAGCCCTGGAACCTCTCACCCCAGGCTGAGAGGTCAACTGAACCATGCTGACTCAAATATTCTGTTGTTCGTAGCCACAGGCCTTCTAAGCGACACTGTGTGTTAGAAGGTACTTGGAAAGCACTGTGATGGAGCTCTGAGAGGAATACAGCCAGAGGTCAGGGCAGGCAGTGAGCTGTGGCTATGGTATCGCCTCCTCGGTGGGCGTGAGAGTGAATCCCACACGACCTGACTTCTCTGGTCCTCTCCATCCCCCGAGCCGTGTGCTGGGTGAATTTCCAGACTGCCTTCATCAAGTGCCTCTCCAACTGTATCCCAGGCTGGTGCTTATCCCACGGATTGAGGGTTTGGTGTCCATGGTGGCATCCATGATGGCTTGACGGCTTACACTTAGCAGACCATGCTGGGTGTTTTCCTTGTGTCAACCCCCTTCTCCCCACCCCATGGAGGAGGAGATGTGAGCTGCAGGGAGGGGGCGAGAAAGCTCAGGCCACATTGCAGGGAAGTGCCGTCCATCTGCCACCTGACGCCCAGGGACCAGAGCCTGTTTCTAGAGACCCTCTGAAAGATGCTTTCTTCCGTTCTCCTGGTCTCCATTCAGACCTGTCCACCCTTGTTCCACGGCTCCTGTCTGTTTCAGAGGGGCCTTTTCCCTTCCCTTTGCCTCTCTGGGGACCTGAATCATGAGTATAGACACAGCCAGTCAGATTGGCCTGCTCGATCCATTTCCTTGAGAGCAAGTACTCCATCAGGCTGGTTTTCCTCCAGTGCTTTGAAAACACTGTGTGTGTGTATGTGTGTGGCAGGGGGGCGGGGGGTGGGGGAAGAAGAAGGGAGTTATCTTTTTTCTTTCCCTCCTCATGTATTAGGTTTCCGTGGCTGCAATAACAAAGTACATCATCATTTGTCACCATCATCCCAGAGTTGAGGTGATAAGTGCCTGGATTCAGGTTGTAGCAGCAAAATTGGGCAAAAAGGGACAAATGTGAGAGACAGTATGACAGAATAATGTATAGACTTAGAGAGGAAATAAATGCTGAGGAGGAAAAAGAAAAGGGGAGTTGGAGATGGCCATGTGGTACCCAGATTAGGTGACTGGGGAAAAGAGAGAAGATTCAGGGGTGGCATCCACAGAAGCTGGAGGCCTGGGAAAGTGGGGCGGGGCAGACCGGGGACGTGGGATGTGAACGTGGGCAGGAGAGGCTGGAGCCACAAGGGTGACCGAGGGACTGTGGATGGGGAAGAGCAGAGGGTCAGGAATGGAGACTCTGTGCTCAAGATTTGGCCGAGGATTTGAGTCAGAGAAAGATTCAGAGGAAGAGAAAAGCAGGAAACGGGAAACCTGAAGAGGAGACCTGGAGTTTTGTTCTTTTGTTGTTTTGGGGTCGATGTTGATTTGTTGTTGTTTTTAGGATAAAGAAGGCCTTCACCTGAGTCAACCAAAGTGATCAGCCCCTCATTTTTCTAACAGAGGAAAGAGGGGGCCCCCTCTGGGGGAAAGTAATCTTTACTCCAGTGTCTGCGGTTCTTTTAAATACAATGTGCAGAAGACAATCAAAAATTATGTGACATGAAAAGAAGCAGAAAAATGTGACCCTCCAGCAAGAGGAGAAATTTGGAGATAGAAACGGAGTCGTACACAGCTCAGATGTGAGAGTTATTGAACAAGGACTTTAAAATAGCTCTTAATATTAAATTATTATTGTTAAAGAACTTGGAGGAATATATAAAATAAATTAAGAGATGGAGAATTTCAACAGAGAAGTGGAAACTGAAAGAGAACCACTGGGCATCCTACAACTGAGAGCTCAGGGTATGAACTGAGGGATTTGTTGCATGGGCTACACAGCAGACTGCACACAGCAGAAGAAAGGAGAGTAAGACAAAGAAAAGCCCAGACCGGGGCTTAAGCAAGAAAGATGAATGAACACAGGGCCATCACATCATCTATGTGTTTGATTTATGTGAATTTAAACAATACATTTTGGGCAAACACAGGTCAATAGAAGTTATCTGAAGTAAGACAGAGAAATGAGAGAAAAAAGAACAGACTTTTAGAGACATGTGACATAATAACAAATAGTCTATCATACAGACATGTAATTGAAGTCCCAGAAGGAGAAGAGAGTGAGGATGGGACATAATAAATATTTGAACAGAATTTTTCAAAATTGGTAAAAGATATCACCCCACAGACTTAAGAAGCCTAGATAATCCCAAGGAGGATAAAGACAAAGAAAACCACACCCAGACACATCCTAGTGAAGCTGATGAAAACGAAAGATACAGAGGAAACCCTGGAAGCAGCTAGAGAAAAATGACACATCGCCTCAGAGGAATCACAATCCGGGACGAGGGAACCCAGGGACAATCAATGCAGCATCAAAGTACTGATGGAGGGAGCTTCTAACCTAGGATTCCACACCCAGTGACAACACCCTTCCAAAATGAACACAAAACAAAGATATTTTCAGACCAGCAAAACTGAAAGGATTTATCACCAGTAGACCTACACGACAAAAACAGGACCAAAGGAAGTTCTTCAGGCTGAAGGAAAGTGTTCCCAGATGTGAACACAGATCTTCAGAAAAGAAGAGAGGGCACCAGAAAAGTCCAGAAAGTAGGAGGAAAGGATGAAACAGGAGGTGGGACAAATGGAAAAACAATGGCAGACGAAGACTTGAACCCAACTATAACGAGTCATTACATTACATGTAAATGGACTAAACATTCCACTGAAAAGACAGAGCTCATCAGACTGGATGAGAAAATCATGACTCCACCATAAGCTGTTACCAAGCGACACAGTTTAAGTATCAGGACATGAATAGATGGAAATTTTTTAAAAAGGGAGAGATAATCCATGCAAACTCCAACCGTAAGGAAGCTGATAACACAAGACAAAGTGGACATGCCTCCTCCTCCTCTCCCAGGCCTGCCGGGGGCCTTCTGGTGCTGGGCTCTGCTCTCTCCAAGTGGACAGGCTCACTGGGGAAACTGCAGGCTGGCAGCCGGCTCTTCAGGACGAACGGCGGCCTGATGCCCCGACAGCTGGCCCCTGGCCACACGTGCAGGTTGCCTTCCATCCGGGTGAGAGGTGTTCTCTGGACAACCCTGAGGCGGGTCAGCCTCGCAGAAAAGCTGGGATGTGTGTTGGGGGGGCGGGGGCGGTGGTTCCCTGGGGACCCCACAGGCTCAGCCCGCTGCCTTGGGCACCAGGGTGCTTGCTTGTTGCTGTGTCCTCGTGGAGACCACCCGCCTGCCTGCGTGCCTCTTTTCCGTCTGCCACCTGGGCCGTCCCAGGACTCAGGGTTGGGGAGAACACGCGGGTGTGATGGGGAGAAAGTGGCGCCTGTGCTCTGCACTCCTGGGATCAGATCCGTTCGTGGACCTGCTTCCAAACGCAGTGTTCGTATTGACACTCAGGACGTGACTCAGGGGGACACGGGCGCCAGACAACAGGGCGGAGGCGTGTTCTTCATCTCCGACAGCCAGGGAGGGAGCTTCAAAAGCAGACCGGGCTGTCCTGATTCTAGAGGAGTCCAGGCCCTTGGCAGGGCCAGGTGAGATGAGGCGCCACTGTGGCCGTGCTGGGGTCCCTGACCCTCTTCGGGGAGGACTCACCCCAGCCCTGAGGCTCCTCAGAAGCTCCCAGCCATGACTGCCCAGGGCAGCGGCCAGCAGGGGACAAGCAGGCTTGTCGTGGCTGCTCTGTGTCCCTCTGGGCTGCCCTCCTGTCCTCTGGGTCAGGCCCCTGAAGTATACTGTTTACAGGTGCTGACACAGGGCTCCAGTGGGGAACAAACCCTCGGGGGTTCAGTCTCTGTGGGAGACGGCCCTGTGCAGATGACCAAGGGGACCCAGGCTCTCGTTACTCCCGGTCTTGCTCTCAGAGCCCCCCTCAGCCCTGTGTGCCCCATCACCCAAGGATGGAAACCAGAGCCCGGGACAGGCCTTAGGGGGCGTGCTAAAAACACTAATCAAGACGGGTACTCTTCCAGGGCAACACTTTTTACAAATTATTTATTTTATTTTTATTATTATTTTTTTTTGTGGTACGCGGGCCTCTCACTGCTGTGGCCTCTCCCGTTGCAGAGCACAGGCTCCGGACGCGCAGGCTCAGCGGCCATGGCTCACGGGTCCAGCCGCTCCGCGGCATGTGGGATCTTCCCAGACCGGGGCACGAACCCGCGTCCCCTGCATTGGCAGGCGGACTCTTAACCACTGCGCCACCAGGGAAGCCCGACACTTTTTTTAAAAACTGAAGCATAGGTGATTTATAATGTTGTGTTAATTTCTGCTGCATGGCAAAGTGATTCAGTTATACATACATATATATGTACACATTCTTTTTTAATATATATTCTTTCCCATTACGGTTTATCATAAGATATTGTGCTCTACAGGAGGACCTTGTTGTTTATCATCCTATATATACCAGTTTGCATCTGCTGACCCCAAACTCCCACTCCATCCCTCCCCCAACCCCCTCCCCCTTGGCAACCACAAGTCTGTTCTCTATGCCTGTGAGTCTGTTTCTGTTTCGTAGATAGGTTCACTTGTGTCATATTTTAGATTCCACATATAAGTAATATCATATGGTATTTGTCTTTCTCCTTCTGACTTACTTCACTTAGTATGATCATCTCTAGTTGCATCCATGTTGCTGCAAATGGCATTATTTCGTTCTTTTTTATGGCTGAGTAATATTCCAATGCATATATGTACCACATCTTCTTTATCCATTCTTCTGTCGATGGACATTTAGGTTTTTTCTATGTCTTGGCTATTGTGAGTGGTGCTGGTATGAACATTGGTGTGCATGTATCTTTTTGAATTATAGTTTTGTCTGGGTGTATGCCCAGGAGTGAGATTTCTGGATCACATGGTAACTTTATTTTTAGTTTTCTGAGGAACCTCCCTACAGTTTTCCATAGTGGCAACACCAACTTACATTCCCCCCAACAGTGTAGGAGGGTTTAGGACAACACTTTTAAAAATCAAAAGGTTCATGATGAACAAAACATTCAAACTTTTAAACAAAGGCACAGGCTCCAGCCCTGGCCCAGGTCGCCGGGCCCCCCGGCTCGTGCTGCTCCGGATTCCACGGGGACCAGCGCAGGTGTGCGAGCTGGCAGCTCAGGGCGCTCTGAGACGCGGACGGGGAATCCCTGCCAGGAAGAGACTTGGCTTCCTGGGCTTCCTGCGGAGGGAAAACACTATTCCAGGGATGCAGCGAGGAAATCCCTGCTCCCGGGGAATTTCCCAGAGTGTGGACGCGTGAGTCCAACCTCCACACAATGGGAACGCGGCCAGGGCGTCCCTGGAGCCCTCAGACCTCTCTCTCCAGGAGCCCCTGGACCCCCGAGACCATGTTTCCCACACACAGAGGAGAGGCTGAGTGGGTGACCACTGAACTGAGTAGGGTTTGCTAACACACCGCCCTGCGAGGAATTCTTTACGGAGGTTGACCACTAGTTATGAGAACATAAAAGACGTTGGCATCTGAATGCATTTTATTAAAAGTTCTTACCAGTCGCAGATGCTACTGAGGATAAATCTGAGGGAAAAGGGAAAGTTGCTTCCAGATTTCTCCAACTGGGAAAGGCCTGGCAAGTCCTTTCTGATGGCCGTTGGCTGTGTCTTTATGGGGCTGCGCGTGGGCTCCAGGTGTGGGTCTGACAGGAAACAGATGTTACCATCAAATTGGGACACTTGAGGAGCGTTTAATAAAGGGACAATTTGTAAAAGTGTACGCAAGCCTTAGGAAGCAAGGCCGGGATGGGCAGCGTCCACCCCTAGAGCTGGGGGAGGGGAGGGGCGGGGCTGACCTCGTGGGCCTTTGCTGGCCACGGGTTCTGATTTGGGGGCCCGCGATACGATAACAGCGAGAAGGGCCTCAGGGGCAGGGAGAGCCTGCCTGCCCCCCCTTCCACCAGTCAGTCCAGCTGCCAAGTTCAGTGCTTCAGCCTGGGGCACCAGAGGAGGAAGAGCCGAGACCTGGAGGCCGAGAGGCTCCCCACGATTTCCCCAGAGCCCACACGCTCCCCTTGCTCCGGCCACACAGCCCCTACGGGCAGGAGTGGCCAGTCACTAAAGATTGTACCCACCCATACGCCAGCAGGCATTGTGCGAGGGGCCGGGGGTACAGAGACACCTAAAATGCACCACCCTCCCTCCAGGGACGCATCCATCCTGCTGGGGGTGTGGACACAGCCCGTTCTCCTGCCCTCTACCAGGCACAGATCTCTCTTTGCCATGGGGCTGACCCCACTGAAGAGAAAGACAGACACATACCCCACCCTCTAGCCACAGTGGTTGGTTCTGGGACGCTCACGTGACCCAAGTCGCATCATAAGAGCCCCCTCTGGGACTTATCTGCAGAGTGTGACAGGAGAAAAATCAGCCTGTTCCCACCGGGGCTGCTAGTTCAGTAGGAGGCGAATGTGGAATTGCCAAAGGCCACCTCCACTCCGTGGGGAGAGAGGTGCCACCCAGGGTGAAGTCAACCTAAACTAAGCAAAACCAAGACACGAAGAGAGAGGCAGGGCCTTGAAGCCACATCATCTGGGCTCCTGGGTGCAGCCGAGCCTAAAGCGGCGCCCAGGTGATAGAGTTCATGTAAAGCTGATACATTTCCTTTTTACTTACATTCATCTGAACTGGGACTCTGCACCAAGATAGTTCTACCTACAACACAGAGACCAGGAACACCAGGTTAACATACTAGGCACTCAGGTAGGCATGTGCACAGGTACCATGGAAAGAAGGGAAAGGGCAGGGCTGGATCTTGAAGGACCCAGGCAGCTACCCAGGCAAAGGCCTGCAGAGCGTCCCAGCGAGGGAGCTGCATGAAATCAGAGCTGCACATGATTCAAGATGCCCGTGAAGGGCCAGGTACGGGCAGGGAATGGCTGGTGTGGAGGCCGGGTGCCGCAAAGAAGAGAGGTGGGCAGTCTGTGGGCGGCACCTCCTCCTTCCATCCTGCATCCGAGATACTCACAGCAACCAAACAAAACTTGCAAAGAAGCTGTTGGCCTGCATTGTCTTCCGGCAGCATGGCTGAAGTCCTGGACCACAGCATCTCTTCCTAACCCCCCCTATTCCTCCTGTTCAACCCTGCCCAGCAGAAATGACACTTCCTCACCCCCCCACCCCCAATTTAACCACAGATGGATCTCTCCTCCCCTCTCCTTCCACCTCTCTGTCTCCCCTCCACCACCTTGAATCAGGGGGCCCATTCAAGGTCTTTGGGCAGCACCCTCAGCCTCCAGGCCGGGAACCCTCGACTGCAGGCCCCTGTGGGCTTCACACGCGTGACCCACACAGGTTCGCAGGCCCCTCACCTGGTGCAGCACTGCTGTTGCTGCCTTGATTGTCTTGGTCGTTTTGGACAACGGCGGCCTCGTTTTCCCTCCCTACTGGGCCTCACAAGTAAAGTCGCTGGCTGACTCCCCCCGCCCCCGACCCTCCATCCCGGAAGCGCCACCTTGCATCTCAAGCCAGACCTCGCCTAGGGAGCCCGAGCGTACGGAATGTGGGCTCCAGGCCTGAACCACCGCCCTGCCCCGGGTCCAGGGGCTGGTTCACACCCAGGGACGCCCAGGGGCAGGGGAAGGCCTTGCCTCAGAGCCCCGGGCAGGCTGAGAGGGGCTCCCGGCGCCCAGAGCCAGGCCAGGAGCTTGTCACGGCCCCCGGTTCGGGGTGCACGTGGCGACAGAGTGGGCCTTGCCTGGACAAGCCGACTGGACGTTCTTGACCCAAGGTCACGGGCAGAGTGCCGTCAGAGTGAGGAAGGAAGCTTCTCAAGGGCTCTAGTGCTGCATGAGTCACGCCGAAAGCACTTGTCGCGGGCGCCTTCCTCCCAACCCCAATCCATCCCCACCTGGGTTAGACCTCAGGCGAGAAGGCCGGGAGGGAGCTCCTGCAGGAACTGTTCTGGAGGCTTCCAGACCTCCTGAGTGGGCTGGGTTGGGGCCTTCGCTGAGCTGGGGCCAAGGGGAAGAGGGGCACCTCCACCACCGCAGCCCCAGAGGGCTGAGACCACTCTTCCAGGTCCCAAGACGGGGACCCAGGGAGGGGCCTCCCAGCAGGCGGGGCCTCAGGGACCAAGGGGCCACCGCCTCTGACTTCCAGAAGGATCTTGTCCGAGGGAATTCAGTGCCAAGGCTGCTGGGTCTCTGCATTTGGCTCTGAGTCTACTCCCCAAAATAAGCACAGAGAGTGTCACATAAGTTTCAAAGTCGAGGATGAAATGCCCCCGAAGGGGACCCATGTTTACGCAATACTTAGAGTAACGTGTGTGCAGAAAATCAGGCGAGCTCTCACCCGGCAAGTGACTCAGCTCTGCGCCGAGGCCAAGGCTGGCTCCACAGGACAGGGAGGCGTGCGCGGGTGGCCGAAACCCCAGCTGCCGGGTCGAGGGGGAGATTCTCAGAGCCCCACACTGGACGGAGCTGGCCCTCCGCGCGCCAGGTGCCCCGCTCGCCGCCAGCGCCAGCCCAGGCCCTCCCACGAGGGCCTTCTTCGAGGCAGGTCTTTATAATAATATTTGACAAACCAACTAAGGCTCCAGGGAACCCAGTTTGCAGTAAACTTCCACTTCCTTCTGCCTGGTGCACAGGGTTCCAGTGGACCAGGAAAGGGAAAACCCGCTTTGTGTTTTCTGGAGCAAAGGTGGTGCCGGCCTCAGCGGTCACGTGTGACCCAGACCTTCGCCTGGCTCGGCCTCCAGCCCCTCCAACACACTTCTCACTCTTGGGACCATGCTGCATTTTCCCCGTGACAGCAGAGGTCTCAGACTCAGGCACACACACCTGCGAGCGCACGAGGACACACGCCCACGCACACGTGCACACGCACAGGCAGGCAGCTTTCTGTACACAGAGCCTTCCTTCGTCTCGGGCAAGCACAGCCCTGCCTGGCTGGTGGCTGGCACGGGTGACGTCAGCAGCCCGGGGTCTCACGGGCTGTCCTGACCATGGGGCGGGGTGGGGGAGGGAGCAGGCGCCCCTGCTGAGGGGCGTGGCCCAGCAGCACAGGGTCCCTGAGGCGCTGAGGATTCTGGGCAGCCCCACGCCAGCCCACGGGGCCAGAGGCGCAGGGCCTGCTGCCCATGGCCTCCCCGGGCCCTTTTCCCAGGGGGTCTGCTCCCTCATCCGGCTCTGCAGGGTGGGCGCTGCTGCCCCAGGTCACCTGTCCCTGCGGTCACCCCTCCCCTGAGGTCTCCTGTCTCCAAGGTCACCTCTCCCCGTGGTCACCTCTCCCCTGTGGGGACTTCTCCCCCAGAGGCCACCTCTCCTCCTGCGGTCATGCTGACCAACACGAGACGCCCTTCTGCTGCCGGGACCTCGCCCAGCCAGCCCGCATGGTCAACTGCACGGTCCCCGGGCTCTCGGGCTCCTGACCTGGAGTCACACCGGCCAGCACCCGCTGATGAGCTGGCCTCTGTCTGAGTCACTGAGCCTCCCAAACCTCAGCTTCCTCCTCGGCAGCGCGGGGTCCAAACACTTGCTTTAGAGCCTGTTTTGGTGACCAAGTCAGAGCAAGTAGGAGCCCGGTTTCTGTGCCCGCGTGCGCCCAGGCCCGTGCACGTGAGAGCCACGCCGTGCAAACGCACACCTAACAGAGCGGCCCGCTCGGGTTAGAGCCCACAGAGCCTCTGCCACCACTTCCTGTGGGCCGGCCTTCTCAGAAAAGGCGGCTGGGCGTGGGCCTCCCACTCAAGGCGAAGCGGGGGGATTCGGGGGGCAGGAGAAGTGGTGAGCCCCTGGGGCCCACGCACAGCGCGGGGCCCCCTCTTCCGCTTTCTGCGGCCGAACCCTGGGACCAGCTTCCTCATCTGGGCGCCGGAGACACGAGCGGCCGTGAGGGTGAGTGGCCGCGAGTGCCAGCCGGCCCAGCAGCCCTGCACGGGGTCCTGCGCCCTGCTCGCCGCGGGGCTGCAGAGCCCGCCGACCATCCCCGGCGCTGGGCTTGTCACCTACGGGCGGGGGCGCCGGCGCCATCCCCCGAGGATCCCGGCTGTGGTGGCCCTGCTTCGGCCCCTCCTCCGGCCTCAGTTTCCCGCCAGCTCCCCACAGCCCCTTCTGGGGGCCTCTCCCGCTGTCCCCTGGCCTGTGGACACGGGTCCACGCCCCTGCCACCTCTGGAGAGGTGTCTCCAGCCATCCTGAGCTCGGGGAAGGTTCTCCTTATGGAGGGATCACTGCGTCCCCGAGAGCAGACGGGGCCCCTGAGGCGCCAGGGCCACGGTGCTGCGGCAGTCACGCTTCCGCCACCTCTGCCCGAGTCCCACCCCGTGTGAACTGTGGCAGCAGGGGTGGGGTGTAAGCCTGCCCCCCCCCCCCCGGGCAGCATCGCTACCCCGCAGGCCTTCACTCGCTGCTCTGGAGGGGCCCTACCCCAAAGGGGAGCCTGGAAACCGAGGGCAGCAGAGGCGGGTGATTAGAGGGTGCTGCCCCGACAGTTGCCACGCGTATCCGGGGTTCTGCCTGCAAGTGGGCAGGGGGCCCAGTACTCCTCCCTGGGGGCCCCTGAGGTTCCAGAACCGAGACCAGCCCAGCGCCCACTGCCCGCCTCGCCACCTGGCGACTTTCTGTCCTGCACAGGCTCGGCAGCCTGGGGCTGCCCGCTTCCCTCTGTGCTTTCATTTCCCTTTTTCCCACCGGCCCCTGGCCCAGGACCGGTCCTCACCCAGGACAGCAGCCGAGCCAGGCTTGGGGGCCGGGGCTCAGAGGGGGCAGCAGGGGGTTTGGGGACTCGGTGTCCTTCTTAAATTCACGGAGGGGGGAGGCACCAGCTGCCCCAGAGGGGACAGGACTCAGGGCCGTCGTCGAGGTGCACAAGTCTGGCTGTAGTGAGCAGCCCTGGAGCAAGTCCCTCGGCCTCCCCGCCAGGAGGCCGCCCTGCCCTTGCCATCCCCAGGCCACCGCAACGTGTCAGCTGGGGTCCCCACCGGCCCGCCCCCAGCCCGAGCAGCCCGAGACGAGCGCCCCCAGCAACCCGGGCCCCCGTGCCGAGAGGCGGGGTGAGGCCCTGCGGCCAGGACAGGCGGGCCGCGGGCCGGGGGAGCCCCTCCGCAGCCCCCTGTTCACGAGCCCCAGCGCAGCCCTGCTCTGGCCGCTGGCCGCAGCGCTGGCCCATTCCGTAGCTGCGGCGGAGCAGACCCCGTGCCAGGCCCTTCCATCTCCTGGGCCGGCCGGCACTCCCCACCCTACCCCGTGGCCCTCGCCCAGCCGAGCCCGCCCTGGGTCTGCCCTGCTGGCAGCTCCCTCGGGCCCCGAGCCCTGGGCCCTGCAAGCAAGCCCGCCCCGAGTTCCCCCACAGTCGGGGGGGCCATTTTCCTGATAAAACCGGGCCTCACAGGCAGCCTGCTCTGTTCACCCAGCAGCAACTCAGGAAGGGGGCAGGGTCGTTTGGTCTAGGAGGAAGGGGCGCCCTGTGTCCCCTGCTCGGACCCACGGCCCGGGCACACTTGACCCCCTCCCCCAGGAGAGCACGTGGCAGCGCCGGGCTGGCATCTCACCCCCCCTCCCCGAGATGCAGCCTGAGAGAAGCCACCGCTCCCGGGAGGAGGGCAGGAGGTCGGCAGGGAAGGGGCAGCTGGGTTCTGTCCCCTCTGCTTTCCCGCCCGCCTTTCCCGCCCCAGTAGGACAGCTTGTCCATCTGCAGGTGTCCCCGCTCATATGACACAGCGTGTGTGTCAAGCAGAAACACCAGTGTGGGGTAGGAGGAGGGGTCGCTTCCTTGGGAAGATGCCTCTCCACCACATGCCTCTCGGCCCCCGCGGCTCTGGGCAGGGGGGCCGTGGTGGGCAGCGCGCCCCCGACCTCCGGCCGGCCCCCGAACCTCCCTGCACCTCTGCGGCAGGGCCGGCCGCGAGCCGCGGGCTCTTTAAATTCCCTGCGGCCGACGGCACGCGGTACCCGTGAGAGGTGATAATGGCCGCCTGACTCAGACAGGCGAAGACTATGGGGCCGTCATGCCTGTTTCAGGAAAATTAATTCTACCCCATACGGAGAGGAGACTCACCCATTACACGTCTGCAACGCACCGGCCCGGAATCCGCCGCACAGCCTGCCTGCAGCTCTGGGCGCAGGACAGGGTGGACAGAGCCGCCGGGGCCACAGGCGTGGGGCGGGGGTTCCCGCGTGGTGGCCAGCAGGGCTCCAGACCCTTCCAGCTGGGCCCTTACCCCGCCGCCCAGCTACCACGGGTGTGGAGAGCTTCAACCGTCGCCCAGAGAGTCCCCCTTGGACTCCGAGTCTTGGGGCCGCTCACTGCTGGGGGGCCATGGGTGCGACAGGCTCGAGAACCTGGCTGGCCCCGTGTGCCCGGGGCGTCTCCTCACCCCCGAGGCTGAGGGTGAGCCATGCACGGGGGCGGCGGCCCCTGTGCCCGTTTGGACGGCCCCCCATCCCCCTCTTTTCCCCACTTGTTCTTCAGGTCTTCTGATCGTGCAGTGAGAGGAGATGGACAGCAGGACCCTCCGAGGACCAGGCTGGGAGCCAGGCTCAGCTGGCCCCGGGCTCAACCACCAGCCCCACGCCTAAGGTCCCGCCTTCCCCACCCACAGGAGGTGATAGTGGGCAGTGCCTGCAGAGGTCAGGGAGAAGCTCCACGGCGATAGACAGCAGCAGCTCACATCACCCGGGGTCCCTGTGCCACATCATCCGTGCCTGCCCTCCCTGCTCCTCAGGCAGCCAGGGCGCAGGGAAGAAGGGGCCGGAGGGCTGCAGCCCAGCTTAGCCGGGGAGTCGGCGCCTCCGCCCACTGCAGAACTGCGTGAGCAGCTCAAGTCCAACAGGTGGAACCGTGCTTGGAGCTCGTGGAAAGATAGACCCGCTGCTCCCAGCTAAGTCTTTATCGCCGCATCCAGCCGTGAAGCCTCGTGTTCGTAAGTGGTGGCCAATCATTTGTCACTATCGTTGCTGCTACCGTAAGAAGAAATCTTACGAGAACACTGCTGTACAAAACATTATAAAAGTGGTGGTGCGGCTGTGTGTCCACAGTCCGACCAACGGGAGGCAGACCAAGGGAACGTGCGCCACACGCCTCCCCACATGGAGACAGATGGTGTGATTAAAATGCAGTCGTGGGGCTTCCCTACCGGCGCGGTGGTTCAGAATCCACCTGCCAGTGCAGGGGACACGGGTTTGAGCCCTGGTCCGGGAAGATCCCACATGCCATGGAGCAACTAAGCCCGTGCACCACAACTACTGAGCCTGCGCTCTAGAGCCTGCGAGCCACAACTACTGAAACCTGCGTGCCTAGAGCCCATGCTCCGCAACAAGAGAAGCCGCTGCAATGAGAAGCCCGTGTACTGTAACAAAGAGTAGGCCTCGCTCGCTGCAACTAGAGAAAGTCCACGTGTAGCAACGAGACCCAACGTAGCCAAAAATAAATAAATTAATTAAATAAATTAAAAAATATATATATGTATATCAAAAATGCAGTCAATGCAGAAGACATCTGAAGAGGTCGTGACAAGGAGCAAAGAAGAGAGGGGACAGACTGGAGTGAACAGTGGGTGGCAGGCAGACACACCCGAGTCACTAGTTACAGTAAATATTAAATGAGCCAAACACAATGATTAAAAAGCAGAGATGCTCGGGCTAGATAAAAATCCAGGACCCAACTACATGCTGTCTACAGGAAACCCACTTTAAAAGTGGGCTAAAGGGCTTCCCTGGTGGCGCAGTGGTTGAGAGTCCACCTGCCGATGCAGGGGACACGGGTTCGTGCCCTGGTCCGGGAAGATCCCACGTGCCGCGGAGCGGCTGGGCCCGTGAGCCGTGGCCACTGAGCCTGTGCGTCTGGAGCCTGTGCTCTGCAACGGGAGAGGCCACAACAGTGAGAGGCCCGTGTACCGCAAAAAAAAAAAAAAAAAAAAAAAAAAGTGGGCTAAAGTGTAAAAATGGTAGAAGATGTACCATGCAACCACAAACCCAAGAAAGCTAGAATCTCCATATGGAAGTAGACATCAGAACAAGGAAGATTAACAAGATAATGAGGGACAGCTCATAACGATAAAAGGGTCAATTCATCAAGACACAACAGTCCTGAAAATGCAGGTACCAGGTAAGAGAGAGCTTCAGAACACATTATTATAAAACTGAAAGAACAGAAGGAAGAGACAAATCCACACTATAATCCACGTGATCTCAGCACTCCTCTCTTAGTGTGAATAGAAAAGAAGACAGAAAATCAGTAGAATGGAGGAGAATTCAACAGCAGCATTGCCCACCTTGACCCAACTGATGTTTATAATACACTCCACCCAACAAGAGCAGGACTCATGCCCTTCTCAAGAGCACCTGGAGCATTCACCAAGATAAACCACACTCTGGGCCACAAAACAAGTCTCGATGAAATGGAAGGCACTGCTGCAGAGCCTACAGACAATAGAAGGATGCTAACTTAATGCAACTTAAAGGAAGAGAAATAAAGCCAACAACTCATTTGAAATGGACAAAGCCTTGAAAGAGGTAAACTCCCAAAGCTCACTCAAAGATGAAATAGAAAACCTGACTAGTTCTAAACCTATAAGTGAAATTGAACTTGTAATCTAAAACTTTCCCACAAAGCAATTCCAGCCCCAAATGCCTTCACCGATGAATTCCAGTAAACATTTAAGGAAGAAATAATGCCAATTCTACACAAATAAACAGATTTGATACAATTTATAAACTTGACAAGCTGATTCTAAAATTCATACAGAAATGCAAAGGACCTAGAAAAGCAAACGTAATTTAGAGAAAGAAGAACAAAATTAGAAGACTTACATTACCTAATTTTATCAAGACTCAAGCTGTAATAATAAAAATAATCAAGGCAGCATGATATTGCCATCAGATATACATGTAGATCAATGGAACAGAGTCCAGAAGTAGGTCCTTAAATTTATGACAAATGTGACCAATCAATTCAATGGGGCAAAGGAGAGTCTTTTCAATAAATGGCGCTGGAAAAATTGGATATCCATAGAGAAGAAATACACTTTGACTGCCATCCCAAAACATAGGCAAAAATCATCTCAAAGTGGATTGTAGATGTGGACAGAAAAGTTGAAAGTATAAAACGTCTAAGAGGGAGCAAGCACATCTTCTTAACTTTCAGGTGGACAGAGCTTTCTTAGGACACAAAAAGCACTGACCATAAAAGATAAAATGATCAGTCGGACTTCATAAAAATTAAAACCTTCAACTCCACTCTTCAAATGGAAGGCAAGCCACAGATGGGAGAAATATTCTCTGTGTGAGTGTGTGTGTACATACATATACATATATGCATATGTGTAGATACACATATATATGTGTATTTGTGTGTATATGTACATAGACACATATACATCTATACACACATGTGACAAAAACTTATATGCAGAATATATAAACAACTCCCAAAACTTAATGAGAAGAATTCAAACAACCCATTTAAAAATTGGCAGACTGAAATAAGAACAGCCGATAAGCACATAAAAAGTTGTTAAATATCACCAGTCATCAGGAAAATGCAAAATAAAATCAGAATAGCTGACCTATAAGAATGGCTAAAGTTTTAAAGTTTGACGCTACCAAGTGCTGACACCCATAAATTACGGGTGGGGATGTAAACTGGCGCAGTCACTGTGGGAGACAGTCTGACTGCTTCTTATAAAGCTAATAGCTATCATACGATACATACAGCCCTTGCTTCTCCCTGTTACCCAAGAGAAACAACACCTATCCCCACAAAGACTCACACACAAGCACTCATCATTGGCAGCACCATTTGTAATAGCCCCAAACTGGGAACAACCCGCGTCTCCACTGACTGCTGAGTGGATAAACACACTCTCCTCTGGCCCATCCACACCGTGGAACTCTACGTGGCAGTGAAAGAGCTGAACTAGTGACGCCCCCAACACCTGGAAGGGTCTGCAGGTAACTCTGTCAACTGAAAGCAGCCGAATGGAGAACACACACCGTATGACCCATTCGTGGGAAATTCTAGGAAACGCAGACTAACCCACAGAGACGAGAGCTGGACCCAGGAGAGGGCCCGGGGGCTCTCCAGGTGATGAAATCGTGTGTACTGATTTTGGTGGCCGTCACACCGTCTGTGCCCCGTGGAAGCTCATTGATTACACGACAGGTGTGTTTCACCGTGTGTCAGTCTCAGCTGACTGGCTCTGGGGGCACCTTGTTTCTGGGGGTTTGCAGCCCCTGTTCTCCTCACCGTCTCCAAACCTCAATCCAGTGGCACGTGGAGCCCCGGGCTCTTCACATAACCCTTTGCTGCTGGAGGTGAACACACTCAGTGAAGGAGGAAAGATACCTTCCCCTCCGATTGAACCCCTAACCCCCCCAAACCTGCTGGGGAAGTGCGGCTGGCCTGGAGCTCGTGGGCCTCCTCCCAGCACACGGCTCCTCAAAGACAATGGGGGTAGGGCTGTCCCCGGAGCCTCCTGACTGATGTGTCTATTTTTACAGAAATCACCTTCAAATAAATGAAATGATGATAATTAAAGAGTGAGTCAGACCCAGACCCAGGAGTTCCCCTGAGGGGAGGGATTGAACATGCTCACTCTTTTTCTCCCCACCCCTCCCCCATCCCGCCTCTCCCCCTCCCCACCCCTCCCCCATCCCGCCTCTCCCCCCTCCCCACCCCTCCCCCATCCCGCCTCTCCCCCTCCCCACCCCTCCCCATCCCGCCTCTCCCCCTCCACACCACTCCCCATCCCGCCTCTCCCCCTCCCCACCCCTCCCCATCCCGCCTCTCCCCCTCCCCACCCCTCCCCATCCCGCCTCTCCCCCTCCCCACCCCTCCCCATCCCGCCTCTCCCCCTCCCCACCCCTCCCCCATCCCGCCTCTCCCCCTCCCCACCCCTCCCCATCCCGCCTCTCCCCCTCCCCACCCTCCCCCATCCCGCCCTCTCCACCTCCCCACCCCTCCCCCATCCCGTCTCTCCCCCTCCCCACCCCTCCCCACCCCGCCTCTCCCCCTCCCCACCCCTCCCCCATCCCGCCTCTCCCCCTCCCCACCCCTCCCCATCCCGCCTCTCCCCCTCCCCACCCCTCCCCCATCCCGCCTCTCCCCCTCCCCACCCTCCCCCATCCCGCCTCTCCCCCTCCCCACCCCGCCTCTCCCCCCCACCCCTCCCCATCCCGCCTCTCCCCTCCCCACCCCTCCCCCATCCCGCCTCTCCCCCTCTCCACCCCTCCCCCATCCCGCCTCTCCCCCTCCCCGCCCCTCCCCCATCCCGCCTCTCCCCCTCCCCGCCCCTCCCCATCCCGCCTCTCCCCCTCCCCACCCTCCCCCATCCCGCCTCTCCCCCTCCCCGCCCCTCCCCCATCCCGCCTCTCCCCCTCCTCACCTCTCCCCCTCCACTGCCCTCCCAGCCTCATAGTAATCGGCTCAGATTCCAGGCCCCTCTGGTTTCCACCCTCTCCTCTCACCGTGGACAGTAGCCCACAGAGCCAGACCTGGAAAACCTCAGGTGGGCCCGCTAAGACATCTCCACCCTGGATACCCTCTTCAGGATGCCATCTCAAGGTCAAAGGTCGTGCCACAGGCTGGCGGTGCCACTCCCCCGCCCCCCCCCGCCCCCCGTGTGCATCTGAAACTCCCCCTGCTATTCTGGAAGGAAAACGAATGGGCCAACACTTTTGCTTCCACCCCCAAGCGAGCCAGTTCCTCTTAGGTCAGGTTCAGTCCCCGCCTCGGAGGGAGATGAGCCCCAGCTCCCCAGCGGGGAACTTCCCTCACTCTCCGACCCCGCCGTCCCTGCCGTCCGTGCCCCCTCCTCCCCCACAGAAGCCGCTCTCCCTCCGAGGTGCCCAGAAAGGCTTCCTCCCAAAGCAGGGCAGGCTCTGGCACACATCGTCCCCTGGCCCAGCTGGGAGGGCGCCCCCAGCTCCGGGCAGCAAGAGTCGCACGGACCACGGCACCTGGCGCCTTCAGGGCGAGGCCTCCTACCTCTGCGGGAGGATGCAGGATTTTCAACACCAGCGTGGGGATGAAAGGGGGCCAAGCCCGGGGCTGGGCCCCCCCGCCCCCTGGCCCTTCCTCCCTGGGGGACACGTGCCCTCTGGCCGCGGTGACCCCGCTGTGCTCCCGGGCACTCCCGGTGCGCCTGGAGCTGTGCTAGGTGGTTCCCGGGGTGTTCAGCGGTCACAGCCCCCCCTAAGGGGAATCGCGAGGCGCGATGCCCTGCCTGCACACGAGAAAGCCGACCCGAGCGCCGCCCACACGCGGATGCGCAGCCGCGTGCTAAGGGACGCGCCAGAGCCTGGCTCGGCCCCACCGGGAACGCACCATCCACAGCGTCAACTCCGCGCGAAACACCCGAGAGGCCGGGATCGTCCAAGGCGCAGACATGCTGGGAGAGCAAGACGCGGTGGCGGGGCCTCGAGGAGACCCTTGACGCACCGTGAGCCTCGCCGAATCCCACGGCCACTGGCCTCCTGTGCTGGGGGACGGGAGAGTATTCGTGAGCAGATCTGAAAGCCCAGGACAGAGTTCCGACGTCCCGTGGGTCTACGTGAGGCTCCCTGCGCCGGGCTCATCTCCAACCTGGGCATTCTGGGACGTGTTACGTAACGAGAACAATACCACCACCACCACCACTAATAATAATAACGGCGCGCCGCACCATCCGTTCCGGGGAAGCCAGCCAGCTCGAGAACAGGGGCTCACTCAGCGGCCGGCTCTTGGCCGAGGGGCCACGCGAACCGCCCGTGCTCGGGCCCGTGGGAGTGGGAGTCGGATGAGATATGAGGTCCCCACCGGGAGCTGAGCGTCTGGTTGGGAGCCAAGACACGGGCATGTCAAGTTATTAACACGGCGCAAACACGAAAGCCAAATACGTCAGGAGGTCCAGACGCATTTTGCTTGAGTTCTTCCTGGTTTATTAAGACCCTCCGTCCCAAAGAGTAAACGGGATTTTCTGGATCTGCCTTTAGTCCTCCCTACAGCAAGCCACAGGGCCTGAGTTCAGTGGCCGAGCCGGCCCCCTCCCAGGTGGGGGGACAGAGGTGCCAGGGCGCAGAGCCAGCTCCGTGGGCCACGCCCCAGGGAGGCCCGAGCAGGGGTGTCCGCTTGGGGTCGCCGAGCTCTCCTGGGGGCACGTCTGACCCGCCCTCCTGCCGGAGGCCAGCCTCACGGCTCAGTCAGTCACTGTGAACCGAGCTCCTGATCTCAGATGCTAAAACTCTTCTCCAGCAAGCCCCCAAATGGCCGAGAGTCCCCAGAAAACGGGGAGCCTTTCGCTGGGGGGACTCCTTCCCACGGCCGGGAGGACCCCCGCCGCTCAGTCCCTGTGGGCTGTCGGAAGGGCTCGGCATTTAAGCAACACGCACCGTTATTCCCAGAATGTGTGGAAACAGACTCTGAGCTTCCGCGGGGTCCCCGTGGATCTGACCCTCTGGCCGTCTCACTCACTTGCTCACTCCTGGCCCCTGGAGCCCCTGCTCTTCACGAGGAGGCTGCTGTCCACCTCTCAACCTGTCGCCCTGAAAGAATCTCTCTTCTTTTCATTTTGGTTAAATACAGATAAAATTTACAACGTTAACCATTTTTAAGTGTACATTTCGGTGGCCTTGGGTACATTCACGTTGTTGTGTAACCATCTGTTGTGTAACCACCATCTGTCTCTAGAACTTTCCCTCTTCCCCAGACTGAAACTCTGCCCCCATGAAACACTCACTCCCCATCCCCTCCGCCAGCCCCCGGCCCCCACCATCCTGCTTTGTCTCCATGAATCTGGCTCCTCCAGGGACCTCACGTAAGCGGATCACACAATATTTGTCCTTTTGTTAACTGGCTTATGTCACTGGGCATAACGACCTCAAGGTTCATCCGTGCGGTAGCAGATGTCGGAATGCCCTTCCATTTTAAGGCTGAATACTATTCCATTGTGTGGATGGACCCCGTTCTGTTTACCCATCCATCCACCGGTGGATATTGGGGTTGCTTGGACATTTTGGCTACTGTGAATATGCTGCTATGAACATGGGTGTGCAGATATCTGTCTGAGACCCTGCTTTCAGTGCTTTTGGGTCTATGCCCAGAATTGGGATTGCTGGACGATATGGTCCTTACTTAACTATTCAAGGAACTGCAATACTGTTTTTCACAGCAGCTGCACCACCGTACCTTCCCACAAGCAATGCACAAGGGGTCCAATTTCTGCATCCTTGCCCGCACTTCTGTTTTTTTGATAGACCATCCTAATGAGTGTGAAAGGGTTCAAGAATTTTTTTATCACAAAAGATTTGCCAGGCATCAAAATGAAGAGAACACCCTTTGGTCTTCTGGCAGCCCCATCAGCCCTATTGCTAGAAGGTGGTGATGCCAACTTGAAAAGACCAGGAAGTAGTTTGGCTGTGAGACTCTTCCCAAGCCTTGATTTCTGGGTGGATTCAGAGAACATGGGTGAAGAGTGAAGCACGAATGGTGCCCCGGGAGGGGACGGACCAGCTGAAAACACACCTGGCTGTCAAGACATCCAGCCGATTAGCAGAGCTGCCACCTGGGAAGGGGGTCTGAGCACCAGCGCCCCCCCCACCCCTCACAGCCAGAGCCACCGAGCGCCCGTCCCTCCTAGCGGGTCAGGGCTTGGGCCTGCGGCTCGGCCGAGCGCGGGGGCTGGCACTTGGCCCTCTTCTCCAAGACCTGAGACTCATCAAACCTGGAGGAAGCGGCTCGGAAGGAAGGAGCCCCCCACAGAGAAGAAGCCGGGGAAGGAGTCAAGGTTTCTTCCCCAAATGTTTTATTTAAATATTAAATTAAAAAACATCCATCCACTAATCATTTGGCATACATTTCTCATGTGAACATAGGAAATAAAATAATTAATTCAGTTATGGTAAAAAACCCAGACTATGCACATCTTCGTCGGATGGCGTGGCGCCACGGGACAGGCCCCCGCGCCCAGTCCGCGGGGCAGCGCTGCTGAGAAACCCGCAGCACACGCACCGCAAACGCCGGACACAACGCGACACACGTCTGACGGTGACGGGAGGAAACCGCTGAGAGTAAAGTGCTTGTCATGGTTCTGAGGCCTTTGATCAGTGGCGTTAGAACAGATGCGTTAAGGAGGGAAGCGGCCTCGGGGGAGTGGACGGTGCCTCCAGAGGGTGGAGGCCGTGGCTGGCGTCCCAGGGCCTCCGGCGCTCTCCCGGCCCAAACCTTCCTAGTCACGGGAGGCTCTGGTGACTTCTCGGCGGCCAGGTGCAAGGACAGTCCTCTGTCCCGCCCCTGGACACAGCTACAGAGCAGCGGCGGTGGGGCAGGCGGGAGCTGGCCACACGCACAGACCCGGGCCGTCTCCCCGGCCTCTGGGGACCCGGCAATCTTTGGCTTCTGCACGTGCCACCTTCCTGGTTCGGCATCACCTGGGCCGAACGCTGCAGGCTGCGAGAGCCGACACGAGCTGAAGGCACGTGCGTTGGTAAAGGGACGGCGCTGACCGGCCACGGGGGTGGGGAGGGACGGCGGTCCTGCTCAGTCCAGCGGCCTCTGACGGACCGAGCCACCACCTGAGTTCACCTGCCCGGTGAGCGTGCGCCTGCTCTGCTTCCTGCTGGGCCCGCCTCCACACGGACCTGGTGCCAGAGCTTTGTTACGTTACCAGAGAGGGAAGTTCAAACCAGGAACACAAAAACATAGTAAAAAGTATAAAAAATAAGTAGTGTATGTCTGTCTCCTATGTATATACATGTACAGTATTCGCTTTAAAAAAAGAACAAAGCTTGAACAGCACTGACCGGACCTCTCGCTTCATTTTCCTAAGACGAAGGCCCACCAAGCGCAGGGCCTGGACAGGGTGGGCCGTCCCCCGACCGCAAGCGGCCCATCCCTGCCCCAGCATCACAGAATCGCCATATTGCACGATCCCCCCTCCACCCCAAGTCAGCTGTTCTTTTTGGACCCTGATCATGAAATGCATAAAAACTTAATTAGCAGCGGAAATAAGAGGAGCAGGAGGCAGAGGCTTCCCCAGCTCCCTCGAAGGTGCCCTGGGGCTCCAGGCCAAGTGACCGGGGTGGGGGGCGGGGAGCCTCCACCTCGGGGGTCACTCCGCCCCACCCAGGCTCCTCTTTGCAGCCCCTCCGAAGAATCCTGGAAAACCAGCTCCCGAGCAGTTTATAAAATGTCTCCTCTAAAATAAGAAAAACTATCCTCTGGGTTCTGATTTCAGGGGAGAGAATTCCAAGAATTTATAGATTATCTTCTCTTGGGCTGGACGTTAGAGCTTTTCAAGAACTGATACGTAAAGCAGAAAGTTCACAGTTTTCAAGTGAAGCATAAGTGTTCCAGGAAGTGGAGAATTGTGAAGTAAAGAAACCCCACTAACACATGCACGCACACACACACGCAACGGGGACGCACGGCTCACACCGTTTTCTGGGGGCAATCGGCGACCCCCTCCCCTCCACCCCGCGACCCCGACCACAGCGCTGCCAGCTCCACCCGCTGCCCTCCTCCCGCCCCAGCGACAGGTCCCGGGATTATTATTTTTCTTCGCAAGTTTCCAGTCCCTACTCGGAGTTACAGTTGCTCTCAGTGCAAGGGGAAAAAAAAAAAAAAAAAAAAAAAAAAAAAAAAAAATCAAACAAAAAATAAACTAAAAAAAGCCAAAACACCAAACGTATTGCTTGTTTTCCTTCTGAAAAGTTCTTGGCTTTGAGTCCGGGAACGTCTTCACACACTCTGAAATTATTGCTTCGAGAAGTCGCAGCCCGGCCGGGCCCCTCACTGCACCAAGACGCAGGTGCCCAGCGGGCCGGCGGTCAGGTCCTCCATCTCACAGGCCCCCTGGGGCAGCCCCGCGGGCGCCAGGCTCGGGGACAGGGTGGCGAAGCGTGGCTGGGGGGCCGCGGCGGCGGGGCCGGGGGCCGCGGAGCCGCTGATGCGCAGGTGGGCGTCCAGGAGCTGGGCGGCCGACGCCACGGGGGAGCCCCCGGCCTGCAGCAGGGGGGGCGGCGGCAGCGGGCCGGGCCCCAGCCCCAGCTCCGTCTGCAGTCCCGACATGAGGAGGGCGCCGTCGCAGGGGGCGAGGACCAGGGCGGCCGGGGGCGGCTGGGCGGCCGGCGGGCAGCCGGGTGGCGCCGCTGGGTGGTGCTGTAACTGGAGCAACCTGGCCAGGCCGAGGGACAGGGAGGGCAGGTCAGCGCCGGCTGGCGTGCGGCCGCCCCCGCCACCCGGCCAGGCTCCCACACGATCGGGTTTCCACCCGCCAGGGCTGGAGGGCCCGCCCCGTGGAAGTACGGGCTGGAGCTGCTCGGAACACGCCACTCTGTGCGTGACTCATCCCCTGAGCAATTCCTGGCATTTCATTCCCCGTCCTGCTTTCGTAGCAGCTCGGAGATGCCAACCAGACGTGACATTCTTACCCGCCGCCCCTCCCTCCCCCACTGCGGGCCGATGCTCCCCACCCCCGCCCCCAGCTACTGGGAAGGAGCAGCACGGATCTCCCCCGGCCTGGGTAGGGTGGCGGCGCTTGTCTGGTTATGTGCAGAAGCGGGCGCTCGGGGGGAAGGCTGCTCAGAAAATCGCAAGCCACGGGAGCCCTGCCCAGGCCCCGGCGCCAGTGCCGAGCGCGCGTCTTACCTCTGCTGGTGCAACACCTCCTCCAGCAGGCTCCTGCCCTCCCGGCCGCCGGCCGCGCCGCCGTGCAGGCCCGGGCTCTGTGCGGGCAGCTGGAAGGCGCTCAGGCCGCCCCTCGAGGTCCGGCTGGAGGAGGAGGGCTGGCACACCTGGCGAGCCAGCCCCTTGATCTTGTTCAGCCCCAGAAAGCCTTTGGTCCTCGCGTTCTTCCTCAGCTGCTGCCGAAAGGCTTTCAGCCCTGGGGACAGGCAAAGCCAACAGTATACGGACCCGTCCACCTGCCCTGGCCTGATGGCCCGTCGCTTGCGGGGGCTTCCAGACAGTGGGGAGGAGTACGGGGGGCCGAGCGGCGCGCACGTGGGGGGGTGGGGGGACCCGCACGCCGTCCTGTGGGGTCAAGGGGCCCTCTGGTCACCCC
The DNA here is from genome assembly GCF_026419965.1 of Kogia breviceps. Classification (NCBI taxonomy): domain Eukaryota; kingdom Metazoa; phylum Chordata; class Mammalia; order Artiodactyla; family Physeteridae; genus Kogia; species Kogia breviceps. The sequence goes on from NC_081314.1 coordinate 147,201,325, forward strand.
ATCACTTCACGACAGCCCCTCTCCTGGGGCTGGGACATCAGTCTCTTTGGGGGTTTGGTTTGGGACAGCACTTCCAGCCCCGAAGAAGCACGCGTCTGGGCAGACAGTGGCTCCTCCGTGGAAGGAGGGCGCGAGCAGTGCGGGGGCCTCGGGAGGGGGCTGGGGCCCCACAAGCCCTGGGAGGTGCCAGGAGAGCCAGGCCGCCAAGTATGGGCTGCTGTTGTGGCGGGCGCCTCCCTGACCATCCCCCTCCAAGTCAGGAGCGGCTGCCCGCCGTCCAAGCCTCTCTTGGGCTTTTAGGACCAGCTACTGGAGGCCGTGTGAGCGCGTCCCAGAAGCCAGGGCGTCTAGAAGCTGGGCAGCAGCTTCTTCCTGCCCAGGGAGCACGGTGCTCCACGGGGACCAGCCAGCAGAGGGGATCGCCGCCTGCCGTTAAGGACAAAGTGATGCCCCCCGGGGTGCACACGGGTCTCCTGGGGAAGGCAGAAGTGGGCGCGAAAGGGGAAGTCACCTTGAGTGAGAGAGGTGTCTGACGCCCTCCGGCCCTCCTGGAAGCTGACGGGGAGCAGGGCGGCTCCTCCGAGCGCCCCCTGCGCCTGCAGCACGGGGGTGGCAGACTGGGTCCCCAGGAGTGGCGAGGCCAGTCTGAGCGGTGAGCAGGCGCTCAGCAGTCCCTGAGCGACCAGGTGTCCACTGAGCCCAGCCAGGCCGTCACCCGCAGCAGTCAGGCAGCTGTCGGAGCTGGTGCCTTCGGAAGGACTGGCCGCAGAGGGTGAGACGACGATACCTGCAGGGCAGCACACGCTGCTGAGGCCACACGCGCCCGGGGACGCCCGACACCCTTCCCAGCACGTCCAGGTGCTCTGGCCCCGGCGCCTCGCGCCTGTTGCGGCCTCACCCCGGCCCTCAGACGGCCCGTGGCCCACTGACGGGGCAGACAGCTGTACCCTCCCCACCCCTAGCCCCAACTCTGGGGGTGGGAAGTCTGTGACGGCCAGATGCCCCCAGAGTCCAGGGAGCCTCGACGGCCTGCACCACGGGGCTGGGGCCGCAGCTACAGCCAACAGGTGGCGCTTGGACCCGGGACGCCGAGGGGCCTGGGCCTAGGACCTGCCCTGCTGGTCCCCGAGGGCAGCTAAACGCCACGCTGCCCCTGCCTCTCGAGGGCCACCTGCGAGGTCTAAGTACGGTTCACGTGGCCTCGGGCGAGTCAGGAATGGCAAACCCGAAGACGCTGCCCGTCACAGCCCACCCGCCGGGCGTGTCCCCGACCCACGGGGACGCTTACACGGAGGGACGCGCGGGGAGAGGCAGGCGGACACCTCGGCCAGCGTGTGTCTCCGGCCGGTGCTGCCGGGCGGGGGCTCCTGCGCCTCCTGCTCGTCGTCCAGGCCCGGGCCCCGCCTGGCCTCCTCGCTGATGGCCGTGTCCAGCAGGCTGCTGGGGGAGACGGAGCGCCGCCGGCACACCCCGCGGCAGCCGGCGTCCACGGCGAAGAGCAAGGGCTGCGGGGACACACACGGGCCGGTGACGCCAGCGCCCTGCGAGGCCCGGCCCGGGGCGTCGCCACCGCTGGGAACCGGACGGGCCCACCCCGGACACCGCCTGCGAGGCGCTCGCACACCTGCAGCGAGCCGCGGAGGCCACCGTCCATCTCAGCCTGCAGGACGGACTGCGCCAAGGCCTGGGGCTGCGCGCACAGCAGCGCAGCGCGGAAGGCGTCACCGGGGGGGCCTTCCTGAGGCACCTGGGGGCCGGCAGACGGGGACACAGGCCGTGAGGGCAGAGGCGGGGCACGACCGCGAGCAACGCGGCGCCGCGGAGCGGACCAGGCGGCTTCCCCCCGAGCTAAGAGGCGTCGGCCGCCAGCTGCGGGCTCAGGACGCGTGTAGCCCCTCCAGCACCTCACTGTGTGGGGTGACCGGGGGATCGGCCAAGCGGCGGCTCCAGGGGCCTTGAAGGAACGGGGGGGTCGGGGGGGCCTGACCCCCAGCAGAGCGGCTGGCACCCCCCCGCCTCACAAGGCCCTAACGGGAGGGGGTCGGTGACCCGGGGGCTCAGCCCGCGTGCCCTCCCAGGCATGTCCGCGCAGGGGATCCCTAACTCGGGGACACGGTCCAAGGCAGGGACGCGGCGCTGGGCACCGAGGGCGCCGCCCCTCACCTCAAATCCGCCGAGGTCCGAGCTCCGGGGCCTCTGGTGCCAGGCGTGGCCGGGCCGGGCCGGCGGTGGGGCGGGCCGGAGCTCCTTTAGCCGCTCCAGGAGGAGGTAATAAATGGCAGCGAAGTGGTTGTAGCTGCTGTTCTGCAGCGACTGGGGGCAGAGACGCGGGGTGAGAGCGCAGCCGGCGGGGCAGCTCCCCGAAGAGCCCGCCCCCGCGCCGTTCCGGGGTGGCCGGGCCGCCCTTCGCTCAGCCGCGCGCCCGTCTTAACCCGGCTGGCGAGCACCTGCCTCCCCAGTTCAGCGGCCCCCCGACCGGGCAGGCGCGCCCTCCCCACGGCGGGCCAGGCCGGCGGCGCACCTCCACGGTCCTCTGCCGGTCCACGCCCAGCGTCTGCATGATGCCCAGTGCCTGCTCGTCGTAGCTGCCCAGGCTGGAGGCGTAGCCGAGCAAGAAGACCGGGCAGGTCGGCTGCCGCAGGGCGGGGTCGGCCTGCATCCACCTGTGCTGCCAGATCTGGCTGATGGTGATGCGCTTGGTGGGGTCCACTGCCAGCATGCGGCGGATCAGCGTCTCGCAATCTGGGGGGCAAGGGAGGCGCACTGAGCCCGCGAGGGCCTCCTGCACGCGCGTGCCCACCGCCCAGCGGGGTCCCTGCAGGGGACGTGGCTCCCGGGCACGTGGCGGGCAGACAAGTGACCATCCCAAAGAACACTGAGGCCAGGAGCGGTGGCCTGGGTGCCACAGGCCTGCTGCCAAGGGGGGCCACGGGCCGAGGGGTCAGGTCCCTGGGGGACATGGTCCTAACGTCCACCAGACCGGGTACCACCCGGACTCCCACACCCTGCTGTGACCAAGCACGCGAGGAAGCAGCGTCCAACACCTTCCAGAGCGGAAGAGAAAAGCACAGTGTGGGAGGGGTGAGACTCAGGGGACGTGGCCAGCACCCTGAGGGCTGTCGCCGGGCCCCCAGGCGGCCGCGGAGCAGCCTGCGTAGGCATCAGCCGGCCCTATAAGTCGGGCACAGAAAAAGCAGCCAGTGGGTTGGGATTCTCTCGCGGGCATCTAGTAAACACCCCACAGTGACATGGGACTGGCTCCCGGGCCCGATGGCAGACTCAGAAGACGGTCAAGCAGGCGTTTCAGGAACGAAATCCCTCCTCCTCCCCGCAAAGTCTCATCCTGGTTACCCAAGAGCTCAGGCAGCAGGCTGGTGACCGCACCCGCCCAGAGGAGGCCGGGCACTCACCTACCTCGAGACATGAAGAAGGGGATGCGGAACCGGCCCTCTAGCACCCGCTGCCGCAAGGCCGGCAGGCTAGGCCCGTCGAAGGGAAGAGAGCCGCAGACGAGGACGTACAGCACGACGCCCAGGCTCTGAGGAGAGGCAGACGTGAGTCAGCGCCTGCGCCCCGGCACCGGTGCCCCCTGAGCACCCGCACCCCCCGGCCACTGCACCAGTGGCTCCTACCCAGATGTCCAGCTGGGGGCCTTCGTACTCCTTCCCCTCGAAGACCTCCGGGGCTGCGTACGGGGGGCTCCCACACCACGTGGACAGAGGCTCTCCTGGCTTATAGAAATTCCCAAACCCGAAATCTGAGAGACAAGGAAACAGGCGATGAAGCTGCGGTGCAAATGGCAGGGCCGCAGTTTCCACGGCTCGTGCGTTACGGCACGGGGCCCCTCGCCGGCGTGCACCTCCCTCCCGCTGGGCGCGCTCCTGTGCCCTTCACCTGCCAGCTTGATCTCCATGTTGCTGTCCAGCAACAGGTTCTCGGTCTTGAGGTCCCGGTGCACGATGTTATGGCTGTGGCAATACTCCACGGCGGACAGAATCTGCCAGAACTTCTTGCGGGCTTCACTTTCGCTCAGGTGCCCAGTGGAGGTCAAGTAATCTGAGGAGGGACAAAAGGAAGCTATAGCCCTAAATCCAAAGGTCCGGCCGTCGCCTGGGCACAACGAAAGGATGCTGGGGAGACCCAAACACTGGAGGGGCGATCAGGACATTTCTTTCCAACAGATACTAAGAATCAGCATGGCTTACCAAACATTTCTCCATTTTTTGCGAATTCGGTGACAATGTAAAGCATATCCTTTGTTTCCATAACCTACAAAAATAAAGACCTAACGTTTAACCACATAAAGGGAACATACCAACGGTATAAATAATCTACTTGAACCCCAGTAAATTTTTAACTTCTCCAGAGTGAGCATGTTCGTTATTTTAACAAAGGAAAGAAAAGAAAATCTTCCGCAATAAAGAGAGAAAGGAGATCCCTATTCAGAAAAAGTTTTTTGAAAATCAGAGGTGAGTTCCTCACTAACCTGTCCATCCTGATACACCTCTGCTTCCCAAAAATATCTACTTGTATTGGAACTCTCCTCTATGGTATTTTTAATTCACTTTGCCTCACCCAAAGTGAAGGCTCTGCAGGCCCCAGCAGTAAAAGAGATGGAGAGAGTTCTGTGAGGCCTTTCTTCTAGAAGCCTAGCAAGGCAACAGATTATCCAAGCCAGGGCCGGCACGAGCTGAATAATAGATAACAAATTCCCCGCCCCACTTGCGTTACTGACCTGATACAGTAGGCTGTGAGAGGCCAGCTTTGCCAGGTAAGCTACAAAAGACTCCTCTCCGTACAGCAAACTCCCCGGCGTGTGTGTCAATAGCAACAGCCAATGTCAAACACACCTTAAAGGTTCGTTTACTGATCGAGAATTTTATTTCACATTGAAAAGAAATTTTAAGATTTTAAAACATAACTAATTAAGAAACGAGGTCAAATTCAAATCTTTGGTACTGAAAGGAGTACAACAAACTCATGTCTGTGTATTTTAAAATATTTCAGAGGGAGACAGAGAGCATACATCTTTACAGAAAAAGATCTCTTCAGGGTTCAAAATATAGTTATTCCTTTAAAAAGGCACTTTAAAGACAACTGCCTTGAGCCACAAATCTAACGCGAAAAGTGAACACAATGCAGTTTTGCTACACTTGTAACTGCCCTTTTGCCCTGGACGTGTGTGATAGAGTGACATGTTGTAAGTTGATCCCTTTCCTCAATTTAAAAAAGAGATGGAGGAAGAATTAAGAGTCAACGTGTTTGAAGTTTTAAAAAAAACCTCGAGGGAAGAGCTGAAGCGTCTCACAGAGGTTCTGGGGACTGGGCCAGCTGGATGAAAATTAGACACGAGTTGTCAAAACCAGAGCCATAACAATCGCTGCTCCCCACTGAACCCTGTCTCCAGACAGTTAAAGCAGCTCATGGAATGATGAGAAAATTCACCCCCCCGGAAAGACCTCTACCGCCTGGCGAACTGCGCTCGTCCCGCACAGGGTCAGCGGAGGCCAGGAAGATGGGGAAAGCTCTGGCTCAGCCCCCTGTCAAAGTCAGAGACAGACAGGCTTCAGCCCGCTCCTGCGGCAGCAGGCTGGGCACATCGCTCAGGCACTGACATCAGTGACCATGGAGGAAACGTTCCATCTCGGCCTGACCCGAAAATGACAACAGAAACAAAACACGAACTGGAGTGCACGTGACTCGATCTCAGCACTTAACGATGCTGAGTAAACTGTCATCAGGGCAACACGAGCCCCATGACTCCACCACATCCTTCACGGTAACCCAGTGCAGCAGCCTCCCCGGGGGGACATTTCAACCTCAGTCCTCTCCCCTGCCACACTGTACAGCTTCACCTTGCCAAGGGCACACACGCCTCCCACACCGTCCCATACTCATCTCGGACGCACAGGGTTTCGTGAGAATCTTCAAAAGGAGCTTATACCCAACACAACTGGGAGTAAAATATCAAACATCTGCAAAGAACTTATCCTTCTGCAAGTAGACCCGGGTTCATTTTGCAGAAGCGCCTGGCTAAGTAAGAGATCCCTTTGCTGTCCTAATTAAATCAGCACTTGGTTTCCAAAGATACAATTTATTAGTTTCAATGGAAGAACAAAAAGTCACAAAGCAAACCAACAGACGGACAGGGTGAGGCATGTTCTTAAAGCGGATTAGATGGCAAGTTCCTTTTGCTCTCACCGCAGCAGCAGCAGCAGCAAAGGCATCTCGTCTCTCCGTTTTTGATGGAAGGGTTGAAACGGGATAGACAAATGCTCACTGCAGCCTTTGCGCACATAAGTTTACGAAAACTGGTAAGAGCAGCTGGTTTTAAAGATTAATAATTATCTGCAAAGGCAGGAGAGTCTAGTTTCACTCAGATTCATCCCTTCACACTAAATAGTTGACTTATGGCAATGCAGAGATCTAATTGTTTGTTTTCATAGTAAATTTAACAACCGACCTCCACGCGTTCAAAACTGGAATGAGTAACACTACCAAACAAAGCTTTAATGAAGCAAATCTGAATTATGAGCCAAGACCCAGAAAATAATTGAACAGCTTACAAAAGTCAATCTGTTCACCTTATGCAATCAACCCCCTGAATCCTACAAACACCCCAAAAGAGGGACAACCTTCAGAGACTTAAGTTGTTGAAAATTTAAAAAATGGTACACTTTGCCAGAAGTAAGAGTGGAAGGCAAACTTGAGTCCTTACCTGATAAAGCTTTATGATATGAGGATGATTCAGAAGCTTCATGATCTGAACTTCACGATATATTTTTTCCAAATTGCTTGAATCTAATCGTGTCTTGTCGATTATTTTTATTGCAACCTACAAATTTTTAACAGATAAAGGATATTTTGTTTGAAAAAGAAAAACCCTCTCATTTAAGCTAATTTACACATTTCGTTTTCCGTAGGTTAATTTCTAAAACACTTTGTGTCCCCAAAGGTCACAAAAAGTTAGGGAGGAAAATAACGAAACTAACCATTAATATTACTTAAAAAGTCAAAGATCAACAAATGTCCTAAGTCTCTGCAGGCTCACTTTACAGGGCTCCAGCTGCACTCCTAGGTCATTTGCTCTTTATCCTCCTTGCTGTCCCCCAATATTTGTACAGATTATGCATAATCATAATATAAAGCATTTTTTCCCCTTTCCAAACTAAAAACTGTCAGCGTTTAGACATTAGGACGAAGGACCCCACAAGCAGGGATTCCACCAGCTTCCCCTGCTCCAGGGAAGGGGGGTGTCCACCCGCAGAGGGAGCACCCCCGGAGGGTCCACCCCGGGGTCCCGCCGCCCCACGCACCTGCGTTTTGGTAACTCGATGCCGGGCCAGCTTCACCACCGCGAAATTGCCCTTGCCCAGGGTCCGCTCGATGTCGTAAAAGCCCACCCGGAGGGGTTTCTGCTGTCCCTGGCCCGAGCCCGCGGGGGCCGCGCTCAACTCCGACATGATCACCATGGCTCCGGGCCGCACCTGCGGGCGGGGGGCGCGCTCAGCTCGGCGCCGGCCGGCCCGAGCCCAGGGCCCCCGGCCCGCCGGGCGCGCGGACCCGCTGCCACCCGCCACCGCCGGCGACCGGCTCCACAGCGACCCCGGATTCCGGGAGCCCCGCGGGGCGTGCGCCCCGCTCCCACGCCCGCCGCCCGCGCTCCGCTCGGCTCGGGCTCCCGGTCCCAAGCCCCGCGGGGCGCGTGGATCGCCGCTCGCGCTCGGCTCCGTCCCGAAACCCGGACCCCGCTCCCACGCCCCCCCACGCCGCCCGCCTCACCACAAAGCGGAGCCCGGCGGCGGCGCCCCGGCCCGCGACCCCCGCGCGCGCACCTGCGGGGCCGCGGAGCCCGCAGCCCCGAGCCCAACGGCGGCCGCCTGCCCGCGCCTCACCTCCGCCGCCCTCGGAGCGCCGAGGTCGGGACGCCGATCGCTCCGCGGCCCCCGCCGCCCGCTCGGCCGCTCGCGCTGCCCGGTCGCCCGCTGCTCAGCCGCCTGCAGCCCGGGCCGCGCCGCATGTCAGCTCTGAGCCGAGCGCCGGGCTCTCTGGCCGCACGCGCCGCCAGCCCCGCCCTCCGGTTCCGCCCCGGGCCGCCAGGCCACGCCCCCACCACGCCCCCACGCCGCCGGCCACGCCCACGCCGCCGCAGCCGGATTGATACATCCCCATTGACGTCCTTTTGACGCCGGAGCGACGCGCGGCCGAGCGCCAGGCGGAGGGAGAGCGCGAGATCGGGCCGTTGCCAAGAGACTGGCGGCTCTGACGCGCGCGCTGATGAGGCCGTCGCCACGGCGACCGCGGGGTGGTGACGTCAGGGACGCCGGCCGCCCGAGGCCCGCCCGCCAGAGCCCGCGTTCCCGCCGGCGCGCGCCCGCTACCGGACGCCGCAGGCGCTGCGGGCGGCTTAACCCTTTCGTCCCCGGGCGCAGCCCTCCCTCCTGCACGCGCGCGCACTGCCGCTTTCGCCCAGGTCCCCGTCGTCTCGCACCCTGACCACAGGCTTGGTTCTAGCGCGGTTCCGAAACCCCCTGAAGTGCAGCACAGGTGCGGCTGCGTCCTCTTCATCCTTCTACTCCAGGTTCCTCATTATCAGGGTACGGCTTTCACGTGTCCCCCAGTTTCCGTTGGAAGTGCTCGGCCTTGGCGCCTCTATTAGGGGAAGTACCAGGTGGAGCCCGGGAAACCCTCACATACTCGCAGAATGGGCCATACGGGCTGCAGGTGACAGCAGGCCAGCTCCCACACCCCCAATTGGCCACCCAGGCCCAGAGGGGAGCTGCCACCTACCAGGGACCCTCCGGAGCGTGGCAGCTGCATACACGGAGGACCTGGGCAGCCCACTTCGATTACTCTTGCTCCGTAGGAGCCTCAACTGTTTAGCAAGTTTGAAACGTCTACACAGGAAACCTGGCCAGCATCTCTGTAACCTACGCCAGCGCGGGGCTTGGGCACAGCCTGAGTGCTGTGAGCCCCCAGGCCGGGGCGCAGGTAGTTCTGGGTCCTCTCGCCTGGCCTGGCCCCGCCCAACCCAGGACGGGCCTGGGGAGGGATCACGTCTGAGGTCAGAAGCCAGCAGGTGACTGGAGGCAGCTCTTTGCTGTGGAGCTCCTCACTGTGATGGAGGAAGGGCCCAGTGGGCTGATTTCTGGGGTGACCGGAGGTCTAGGTCCAGGTGGGAATGGACACCACGCAGCAAGGCCTTCCGGTTCTTGCGACCAGAGTATTAGGAAACCCAGTTAGCAGCACCCTCATAAAGGTGGGGCCTTTGACTCGACTCATCCAGATGACGAAAGCGCCCTGTCCCTTGGGGAGGGGGAGCGCCTCCCAAGAGGTACAACAGGCAGGGTCAACAGTGGATGAGGACCTCACCCCTGGCAAGGCTGGACACTGCAGTTCCCGTGGCCTCCGTTTCTTTTGTCCGCTGCCAGGTCCACCATGCTGTTTCCCCAGAGCTGCGGGGGCGTGAGGGGTGGAGACCTGTGCCCTCAGGACCGGGGTGCCCGCAGCCTGGTCCCCGCTCGAGAGGAAGGTATGAAAATGGCAGAGGGTGACAATTTCCACCGGCATCAACGCTCACTGCATGTTCCTTTATGCCTCACCAGAAAAGAAGAGGTTTTCAAAGAGAAGACAGAGGGTACGGAGAATGGTTATTTCTTAAATATTAGGAAGGCAGCACTTTTGAGATTTAAATTCTGCATCTAGCCTGCAATCATTTTTACCTTGTGTTAAATAAAATTACCACTTCAGAGGAGGGGCTGGGAGGCAAGAGTTAAGTGAAATGGATGCAGAACTTAGACACCTTCTCAGGAGGCTGCCTGGCGAGGGCGCCTCGTGGAGCTGGGATGCCCTTCTCCTGGTGACCGATTGCAGGCCTGGGCAAATATTTCCCATCGCCCTCTTCCTGGGCAGTTGTTTGTGGGTTTACTTTGTTCTGAAAGGCCTTTCAAGGACATAAATAGTCCCAGAGTTTTCTTTAGTCTTTCAAAAGTGCCTTCCTTATCTGTCCCAAGTTTATCCATAGAGATTTTGGAGGAATATTTTTTACCTCCTTCAAGCCGAGTAGTTTACAACTGCTTTCCTCTCCTTCGGGGGGTCCCAGCACCCCGCTAATCTCTTCTTAGGAGAATAGGATGCAGAGTGAAGAGACTAGGGACCTGAATGCGCTCACCTGCTGTCCCTCGTTCTGTGACTTAAGAGCTTTTCTCAGGCTCATCCAGGTGACATCCAGCAAGCCTGTTCCTCCGCCCCCTCACCCACCCAGCCCAGCTCTAGCCAGAGGCTTTGGAAAGGTCGTAGATGTTTGCAGACGCCTGGCTGGCTGTTTGGAAACATTTTGTCAGTGCTGCATAGAAACTGCAGGCAAAAGAGCCCAAGCTGCCTCCCCAGAGAAGGTCCCTGGACCCAGGCTCGTCTGACCCCACTCCCAGCCCTTCCTGAGGGTCCCACCATCTGAACAGCCCAGCGCGGGCTGTGGCCATTCCCCAGCCCCTGGGCGGCGAGCCTGCTCTTTGGACAGTGCAGGCAGGGCAGAGGAAGAGGCAGGCGTCAGAAGGGCTGTCATCCCACAGTGGGGTTCCTCCTGGCACCCCTGTGAATTTGCTGCTGCTGAGCCAGTTTCCAAGGGCCTTTAGTTGTTGCTTGTCTCCTCAGCCCCTGAGGCTATAATTCCTTCCAGAATAATTGCTTTAGTTTCATGTTTCTAGTCTTCCATGCTTTGTACACAATATGAGGAAAAGAAAATACTAAGTGTGTGCTTCTACAGACATAAGAAAGTGACTTGAGGAATTCTCCTCCTAACCTAGTGGAAGAAATACTCTCAAAGTCTGCAAGAATGGTACCATAGACATAGATAGAGATATCATTGCAGATTCGGGAGAAACAGTAAGTGGGATTTATTTTCCATTTGGAATTTCTTAAGCCTGTCTTATAACTGCAGTGTTTCTGGAATTCATCTTACTGTTTCTAGATCTTGAGCCTGCAGACCCCATCGACAGGTCTCTTTAACGTCCACAGGTGTGCCCAACTTGTCCCCGGTGGGTGTCCTAAACCTGCTCCCCTCCGTGATTAAAGGTGGGGGGAACGCCAGCATCCCTCTCCAGGTGGCTTTCCCCGGTCACCGAGAGTATGACAAGGCACTTTTCTTTCTTGACACCCTTGTCCTAGGTACTCAAGGCCCTTGTCTGTCCTCCTGGCTTTGTTTCCCTTGGTTTTGTGTGGTTTATTGAAGGCATTAGCCCAATGATCGCAGGCCTCAGAGAAAAAGATGAGCCGCCAGCAGCATCCGTGGGCCTCAAGGGCGGCCCTGGTCCCCTCTGCTGCCTGCTGCGTCTGTAGAGCTTGAGACACAGACACACTTACAGACACGTGTGCACTACGTCTTGGAGTTACGGCCCCTGGCCGGGGGTCCAGCAGGCGGGAGGAGAACCCAGCTGTTCTCAGGCCAACTCAGGAGGTTGGGTGAAGCAGCCATCCCACGCCACCCAGCGTGTCAGCCTCCCGCAGCTCCCCCTCCTAGGCGTGCGATGCGTTTGCTCCGTGGCTGCCGTGGCGATGGCCGTCTTCCTCAGTCCAGGCTCTCCGCAGGCTGGGAGAAAGGAATCCCGGGCCTGGGGACGTCGGGCCTGGGCTGGAGGTGTCGGGGGTCTGGAGAGGCAGCCGTGGGACGGGCGGGGCGGATTTCCAACACTCTGGGTTTCACAGGCACGCCAGCAGGGGCTTCCTAGTCACGGACCAGCTGGCCCCGGGACCCCAAGTTCTAGGCTTTCTCTTGCCATCTCTGCTCCTGTCGCCACTGAGGAACAGGTGTAGCTAATGGTCTGGTCACGGTTGATACTGCACCTGAGGCCTCGACAGGCCTTGGGGTGTCTGGCTCCCTGGCCCGTGTTCTGAGCCCTGTCCTAAGGAAGCCGGGGGTGGGCTGCAGGGGGCAAGGTAGGCAGTAGAGAGCCAGCAAGGGCCAGACGGAGGCGTCGCATTTACTGGGGGGGCTCGTGAGGAAAGCAACATGGAGATCCCTGGCAGGGGTGGTCATGTGTCGTGGCAGCACACCCACAGGAACCCGCTGTCCTCTGGTGGAGGGAAGGGCATTCAGGAATGCCGGAGGTTTCCGCCCTTGTACCTGCATCGGCCCATCAGGAAGAGGGGTCCCACCCCTCCACGCGGGGGAGGGGGACCAGGAGCCCAGCGTGGGGCCGGCTGTGGGCCTCCTTCCTGCAGGGGCCGCACGGCGCACCCTGACTCCTCCTGGGAGATGTCAGACTGCTGCGGGGTGGTTCTCAGCTACTTGTCTCTGGGGCACCCACTGGCGTCAAGCACGGTGTACGGGCCTTTGTGTTACACTTCACTTATCCCCCAAATCTGTGAATTTCTACTCTTTGCACGTACCGCGCTATGCGGTGCCAGGAGCACGGGTGAGCTTTGTGACAGGCTGGCAGGGGCCGCGGGAAGGGAAGGGCCAGGTCAGAGAGGGGCGAGGCGGCCAGGCGTGCCAGGGCCCGGGGAGTCACCCACCAGCGCCCACCCAGGCTCACGAAGCGCCTACCGTGTGCCCTGCACTCTCTGGGGCTGTGAGCACGGTGGGAGGAGAACAGACGAGATGCCTTCCGCTGCGGGCCACCATCCAGCTAAGGAGACAGACAATAAAGACCAGACGTGGGGGGGGGGCTCGGGGGGGGGCTGGGTAAGAAGCTTTCAAAAGGCAGCCACTGGGAGGAGGAAAAGAAGTCAGAGTGATGGAACAGAGTGGTTTGGCTGGAAAGTGGCCGTACACAGAGGACTCCTTCTGTTTCTGCCAGAAAGCAGGCAGAGGGTGTAGACCCAAGGGCGGGAGGCCGAGAGGACCAGCTGATGGGGGGAGGAGAGGAGAGAGGAGATCCGGACCAGCTCCAAGACGGAAAGGCAAAATGGCAGAAGTTCTGGAATTGTTGAAGGTCCGTTCACAAACATTTGACCAGACGGTTGTGTGATTTTTCTCTGGAGGTGCTCAGATGAGGACGGGTGTGGCCTAAGTGGGTATGTGGGCTAAACCGGGGTTGAGGCGCTGCGGGCCTAGGAGGACGATGGGGAGAGAGGTGAGGATGAGGGCGAAAGGAGTTTGGGGTGATGCCTGGCAGTGAGTCCGGTCTGGAGTGTGGCTTCCAAGCTGGGGAGGAGGGATGAGGACAGGAAGTGGGGGGCGTCCCTGGCAACAGGTCCTGAGGGCTCTGGAAGTCTGAGCAGTTTGCCCATTCCGGACCTTGGGGGAGAAGGGAAGGATCCCCCCATGCCGGGAGCAGGTTCCCAGGGTGAGCCAAGAGAGGGACGGGCAGTGACAGAAAGGCCAGGGCCCCGGCTCTCCCTGTGGCTTCTAGATGGATCCTGGTCAATTTCAGCGGCATCAAGTAAGAACCAGATCAATGCCCCCCGAGCAGACTGGTCTGTTCTGATAAAGACTCCGTTTTGTTCTAAATATAAACATCAATAGAAAACTCAGTAGAAAATTTAGAAAACATAGAGATATGTAAAGACAAAACCAAAAAACACTGGCAATGCTGCTGACAGTTTGATATTTTTCCCCGCAGTCTTTTGATAAAAGTAGTATCGAGATCCTTCCCTGTATGATGTACCTCCTGCCTTTTTCGCCAGCCCTGCAGAGGAAGCCTCTTGCCAGGTCATTAAACCACCGTCAGAGTCATGCCTGGAATTCCACGACGGAGGAGGCCGTACCGTCCCTGATTTAACCCCCTGTTGCCCTCCTCCCCCATGCCAACATCTTGGTCACTCGGACAAGCTTTTCTGCCCACATTCTCCAGGAGACTTCCTTGGAGATGCCATGGCTGTCTGAGAGGCGTCCAGGGTCCAGATTGGACACCTGACCCAGCCCGCTCAGGACAGCACAGCCCCAGGGAGGAGGGTGGTACCTGGTGGCCAAGAGCAGACTCAGAAACCGAGGGCTCCCAGATGGCCCTGGGGACCCTCAGGCTCAGGCCACCACAGCAGGGCTTGGGGGCTGTGGAAAGGGGAGAGGCCTCATCCCCCGGTTGCCAAGGTGACGCGGAAGCCTCCGCTTGCCCAGGAGGACCCGTGGCTCGGCGTCGGGCTTTTTCGATACAGCCTATAAAGGTGTTTTCGTTCTTTCTGACCTGGTTTTCATGGATTTTGGTATTGTTGTGTTGTTTGTTTAAAAAGAAAACACATGGACTTACGTCATGAAGAGGCAAAGACGTCACTGGCATCAACTAATAAAAATGACCATAAACCCGTCCCCAGACCGAGCACCCGTAATGACACCTGACGGGTACAGTGTGACACCTAATGAGCCGTGCCAAGGTACAGGACATGGACAAAGTGGGACGAGGTCCCGTGGCATTAGCACACCACTGTCAAGCTCGCGTCTGCACGGTGGTTCCTGCTAAACCAGAAAACCAAACTTTTGTGGGAAAAAAGCAAAATTTTCGTGGATGGCATAGCTCAGACTAAAACCCCTCAGACCGGGTGAGAGTTTTAAATCGGGCAGAGCCTTTCAGGGTGCCTGGACCAGGAAGAAGGTCCAACCAGCCCTGCCTCGGGGCCAGGAATCTCTGGGTCACCCCAAGGCCTCAAAGGAGGTTTCCAGAACCTTCTTCTCATAGATAAACCACAGACCAGAAGTCAGCAGGCAGGGTTCGAAGACCTGGGCCACCAGCATGGGAACCGCCAAAGTCTCAGATCCCCAAACCAGCTGGGTTTCCTTCCGTTTCCTCAGAACGGGTGTGCAGGTGCACGCGGATGCCATGGGCCACCTCCTGGTTTCCCTCGGCAACATCTGACAGCGGACATGAGATGGTCTCTGATGATGTGATGTATTGGGATCATGTAGAATGCGAAAGAAGTTTAAGCACCTAAAAAGATAGAGGAAGGGCTAGAGGCTTGGGCGTTCCCAGCCCACTTCAGCATTTGTTCCCCCTGGACAGAGGGACCCCCAAGTGCCCTCAGGGCGAGTCCGCCTCTGTCTAGGCCTGCAGGTGCACGCAGAGTCCTGGGCTGACTTGGGACCCGGTTGAAGCCTCTTTCCTTGTTGCCCACGGTGACACGCGGAGCTGGCTGCAGGACCGCGGACCAGTCAGCGTCACGGCATCAGGGCGGTGGCGGGAGCTGGGCTCTGTCAACTCGGACAGTTTTATTTTATTTATCTTATATTTATTTATTTATTTTGGCCACGCAGCGCGGCTTGTGGGATCTTAGTTCCCTGACCAGGGACTGAACCCGGGCCCCCTGCAGTGGAAGCGTGCAGTCTTAACCACTGGACTGCCAGGGAAGCACCAGCTCTGACAATTTCATGTCTTGTTTCTTCTATTTATATAAAGGGAATTCCTTTGTGTCATATTATTTAAAGACGTTATCTTTAACGTTTGATATTCCATTATGTCTAATATTTATTTCACACTTCCATTTATTTAACACTTCACCTATTTTCAGACGTGTTGTTTTTACACAAGCTGTGTGGCTTCAAACAACAGAAATCCATTCTCCCACAGTCTGGAGGCCAGAAGGCTGAGATCAAGGTGTGGGCAGGGTCGGCTCCCTCCTGAGGCTGGAGGGGAGGGTCCTTCCCGCCTCTCCCAGCTCCTCCCGTAAGCTCTCAGCAACACTTGTCATTCCTTGGCTAGCGACGGGTTTTTCTCTTCTGCTTGGTGGCATCTCACGCCAGGAGAACGTGCCTGACAAAACCCTCTGATGGGACATGATTATGCAATGATCCCGTAGAGCAAGGGTGCCACAGCAGTGACACAACCCAAAGGCAGTGTTTGGCCTCCAGGAAAAAAAATCCACAAAGATAAATAAAAGAAAAATATGTGCAAGAAAGATGTAAAGGACTAAATATCCTTACTCTGTAAAGAATTCTCAGAGTAAATAAGAAAAGCATTCACCCTAGTAGGGGACATCTTTTGACTTTGCCCACCCACTCCCGTGTCTCCTCCATCTGCTAACAGCTGCCAGGAACCAGCCCTCTCCCACTTTGTCCGTGAGATTTGAGGGAGGTGACCTCTACTTCCCCTCCAGAGGTGGCACTTGGCGCACACCTGGCCGGCCAAGGGGCTCCTGGGGTCTCTGGCTGGAGCTATGGGGGGAGAGGCAAGCTTTCCCCGTGGGCTGGGAAGCTGGTAAGATGTTAGCCATCGCCGCTGCAGTGGCTTGAGCTAGCTGCCCGAGAACAAAGCCACCCGGCGGGGGGTGAGGGGGAGAGCGAGATGCTGGTGTAGACCCACCACACCCATCCCTTTCCCCAGGTGTCTCTTCTAACAAGGACACCAGTCAGATTGGGTCAGGGGCCCACCCATTCCAGGATGACCTCATCTCAGCTAATTCTGGCCGAAACGACCCTAATTCCAAATGAGGTGACGTTCTTAGGTGCTGGGGATTAGGACTTTTGGGGGGTACACCACTCATACAACAGTGTGCCTTCGTTTTAAGGCGCAATTCCGGAATGTTCTTACTCCGACTGATTCTGTTTTCATGTTTATCGGCCTTTGTATTTCTTCTGCGAGTCAGATCCTCTATTTTCTGTTAATGGGTCTCCGCCAAGGCTCCCTTGGTTGTGAATGACAGAAATGCAACTTGAACTGCTTGAAGCTAAAAAAGAAAGTCTGTGGTTGACGTCAGTGAAGGCTTCAGGGCACGTTAGGGTTCAGGCTGAGCTGGACCCCGGTCCTCCTCCTTCGCTGGGCGTTTCTCTGCTCTCTTCCGTCTTTTCACCAGCATCTCGGCTCTCCCCCTCGCCCCCCGCCGGGTGGCTTTGTTCTCGGGCAGCTAGCTCAAGCCACTGCAGCGGCGATGGCTAACATCTTACCAGCTTCCCAGCCCACGGGGAAAGCTTGCCTCTCCCCCCATCGCTCCAGCCAGAGACCCCAGGAGCCCCTTGGCCGGCCAGGCGTGCGCCAAGTGCCACCTCTGGAGGGGAAGTAGAGGTCACCTCCCTCAAATCTCAAGGGTGGGAGAGGGCTGGTTCCTGGCAGCTGTTAGCAGATGGAGGAGACACGGGAGTGGGTGGGCAAAATCAAAAGATGTCCCCTACTAGGGTGAATGCTTTTCTTATTTACTCTGAGAATTCTTTACAGAGTAAGGATATTTAGTCCTTTACATCTTTCTTACACATATTTTTCTTTTATTTATCTTTGTGGATTTTTTTTCCTGGAGGCCAAACGCTGCCTTTGGGTTGTGTCACTGCTGTGGCACCCTTGCTCTACGGGATCATTGCATAAGAATGTCCCATCAGAGGGTTTTGTCAGGCAGTTCTCCGGGCGTGACGATGCCACCAAGCAGAAGAGAAAAACCTGCAGCTAGTACGTCAGTAAATGAGTTGACATCTGAAAGCTTATCTTCACAGTGCAGACGTCACAGGTGAAGGCTAAAGCAGAGAGACTGTGGCAGCACCTAGTGAAAGACCGGCTGTGCCCGTAAAAGTGACCGCGGTTGTGCAATAAAAGGCAGAGGGCGCCAAGGGCCCTGCTCCGGGTGTAGGCCTCCAGTCCTCCCTCGGCCTCACAAATGTGATAAGGAATGTGACTTTGAACTCGCTAACCTGGGATGGGGTTATGCA
Organism: Kogia breviceps; assembly: GCF_026419965.1. NCBI lineage: Eukaryota > Metazoa > Chordata > Mammalia > Artiodactyla > Physeteridae > Kogia > Kogia breviceps. Next base: position 147,218,885 of record NC_081314.1, read on the forward strand.
CTGCAGGTGAGCAGAGCAGGTGCCCTGACCCTCCCAGAGGCTGCACTGCCCGTGTGGGAGGAGCTCGCAGGTGCCCCGCCCCACCCAGGGAGGGGCCCCGGCCCCACGCTCTCTCCTCTTCTCCTTCCCAGGCTGTAGACCCTAAGGCACCGGGAGGACGTCCCTGTTAACGCCGCTGCTCTTCCCCCTTCACCATCGGGGGTCCCAGGTCACATCGTCACTATCTTCAAGTTCAAGGGCTACAGCACCGCTAGGTGTCTGATAAGAGGGCTGTACAGCTGTGGGCCCGGGGAGGACACTGCTGGCGGGAAGGAGCATATGGGGGCCGGGCTTGCGGCAGGGAGAGCAAGGAGGGCTGTGGGATGGTCACGGGGCACCTGTGTCCCCAAACCTGGGGAAGGGCTCCCTGGAGAGCATGCAGAGTCCCCGGGGCCACCCCTCCACACGCAGACTGGCTCTGGCTACAGCGGCCCGAGCCCATCCCCTCACAGCCCCCTGCCCAGGGCTGACAGAGCAGCACGAGGTGGGGTGACTTGGAGGGGCCGTAGGGTGGGGGGGGACAGGGCGTGAGCCATGGGGAGAGGGTCACGTTAGATGCGAGCACCCCCCAAAAAGCAGGCACTGTGTTAGGGCTCTCGGGAGAAACAGACCAATAGGTAGGTAGGTAGACAGGTAGACAGACAGAGAGACAGATCTACTATGAGGAGCTGGCTTCCAACCGCAGGCTGAGGGCCCAGGAGAGCCTGCGGTGCAGTTCAGCCCAAGCGTGAAGGCCTGAGAGCCAGGAGCCCTGATATCTGAGTCCCGCTGTGAGCCCAAGGGCGGGAGAAGGTGGGACTTGCCAACTCAGCGTCGGGCAAAGAGCCATGTCCCCTTCCTGGGTCTCAAGGGGGGAAGCCCGGCCCCTCCTGCTGCTGGCGGCCCCTTCTGTCTAAATCCTCAGGCTTCAGAAAGAGGGGCGGGCTTGGCTACGGTCCGCAGTAGCCCAGGGCCAGCTGCCCGCGCGGGGCTGGGACCGCGGAGCTAGGCAGGGCCAGGGGACAGGGGGTCACACGGAGGTCGCCCCCACACACCCCCTCACCCCTCCTACTGCCCCTTCAGGGCTGCTTTGGGGGGTCACCAATTTCTGGGGGGGCAAAGCAGGACAGGGTGGGGCTGGGCATTACGGGGAGTAGGGAGGCTCACCTGCACCGTGTGGTTTGTCCTGGGGCCTGCACCCGGGGAGGGAGGGACTGAGGGTCACAGAGCAGCTATGCGGGGTCCCCACGTTTGGGACTTGGGGACAATCCTGCCTCCTGGAATTCTACTGTATTCAGTACACGTGATTTAATTTTCTTCCTTTATAGGTTTTTCAAGTAACTTCACAAATCGGAAAACCACTCGCAGCCCTTCGTGGCCAATCTGGTGGAGGCAGACCCAGCACCTCAGCCCCAGCACACGCTCAGCTCTTCCCGGCCCGCGCGCGCGCGCGCGCGCACACACACACACACACGCACCTCCACACACAGGTGCACGCGGGCCCTCCCCTGCCCCTCCCCCTGCACGGCCCCGCCCAGGCACCCGGCGCCCCCGCACCGGGCCTCCTTCCCACTTCCCTCCCGGCCGGCGGGACAGAAGTGGTGCCAGCGTACACTCTGCTGAACCCTGTGTAAACACGCCTGCTGCAATGCGTACAGAAGGCCACCCCACCCTCGGGCCTGCTGGACGTGCTTTGTGCCAGAAAGACCGTGGACCTGAGGCCCATTAGGACGAGGTCAGCCAACTTACCAGCCTTCGGCCAGCTGGCCTGGCCCGCACTGTGCCCTGGCTGCAGGAAGGGGGCTAGGCCTGGCCTCCGCGGCGGGGGGGCCCTCGGGGGGCACAGCAGGCCGGCCCAGGCCCAGAGACACTCCCACGGCAGCCAAGGGACACGAGCGCCCAGGAGGGAGACGCGGGGTGGCCTCGGCAGGCGGGCAGGCTGGGCCCAGGGCACAGGTCTGCGGGGCTCAGGCTGGAGGTGGGAGGAGAAACGGGGCCTGAAGAGCCAACAGGAAGTAGGTCAGGGGTGAAAGGAGGGGCCAGAGGGCTCTCTTGCCCTGGCCTCCCCAGCGGAGCCCCGACCCGACCGTCTCCCTGGACCCGCTGCGCGTCTGCCGCACAAACAGCAATGGTGCAGCAGGCGCAGTTTCTTTTAAATTGACCCTAAGTCATGGGATGGCCAAGCAGCTGCCGTATGTGTGCGTGCACCTCCCCTCGTGTAGAGGACCACGCGGGAGCCCGCGGACTCGGAAGACGGTCCACGAGAGGACGCGGGGCGGGGGGGGGGGGGGGCGTCGGGCGGCCGGACGCGCAGCGTCCCCGGGGGCGGCGAGGCAGGGTTCCCCCGGGGACGCCCATCTGCGGGGCGGCCACTGGGACGCAGGGCCCGCCGCGTCCCAGCCCCTCGGTCCCCGGTCCAGGCCCCGGTCGAGGAGCAGCCGCCCTTCGAGCCCCCGCTCTGCCCCACAGCGCGCCGTGGTCTGGCACTGCTCAGCCTCCTGGGGGCCGCAGGCCGGCCGCTTCTCCCGGCGTCGCTCGGTGCCTGCTCTGCTCATCGTACGCAGGGACCGCTGGCCCGGTCTCTGACCTTCCCCAGCTCTGGAGGCGCTCGCCACGCCCTCCTGAACACGGGCCTGGAACCCGGGGCAGGACAGCGGCTCACCGAAGGCTTAGCGGCCACGCCCTTCCGCCCCTGCCCGAGGGCGATCTCGGGGTGTGGACGGGCTCCTCTGAAACCCCAAGAGCAAAGTTCAACCCACAGGGCTGGGAGCTGGTGGACAGACACCGGCTTCCTCGCCCCGAGGCATGCCAGATGCCACCACTTACTGGCCCCTCCCCTCCCCTCTCCCACCCCCACCTCCTCACTGGGCTTCCTGGGGTCGCCTCCACCTAAAGGACCTTCAC